>NC_136429.1:28716105-29917355 GCF_052849685.1 Lactuca virosa | reverse complement strand
ACCATGGCTGAAACAGAAGCATTAGGTTCTATAACATAAAACCTATAGCCTTGGAATGCTCAGCATGTCCATTAAATATACAAGCAATACCTCTTTCACCCAAAGTCTTCATTTTTGGTTTAGTCAGCCTCACAACAACCCGACAACCCCAAACTCTAAGATATCCTAAGTTTGGTTTCTTTTTGTACCAAATTTCATAGGAAGTTACATTGTTGCTTTTGTTTTGAACTCTATTTTAAAGATAACATGCAATTAGCATAGCTTCTCCCCAGAAACCATCACTCAAAGTTGAGTAAGACAAGATATAGTTCACCATTTCCTTTAGAATTCTATTTTTCCATTCAGAAATCCCATTTTGTTAAGGAGTATAAGGAGCAATTATTCCGTGTATAATTACAATATATTGGAAATAAGTAGGATCATAATACTCTCCACTGCATAGTGATCTATGTGATTTGAATTTATCAAGGGCTTCGTCCTTGGAATGTAACAAATATACATAGCAAAACCAAGAATAATTATCTATAAAAGTAAGTATGTATTTCATATTTCCTAAGGATGGAGTTAAATGCAAATCACATAGATCACAATGAAGTAATTCAAGCGTACCATAATTCCTTTTAACATTAGGAAAAGGTTGTCTAGTTATCTTAGTTAACGTGCAAGTTTTACATTTTTCTATGTTAACATCAAAAGATGGTATTAATCGAGTTTTAGACATTTGAAGCATTCTTTTATAATATACATGTCCTAAATGAGCCTTCCATAAAGAAGAATCATCAATACTAGAAAAATCCATGTTTAAAGAATCTACCACTTTATTGTTTACATTCAACCTAAACATTCCATTACAATAATATCCAAACCCAATGAAGGTACCACACTTATATAATACATACCTACCAGATTCATAAACTTGTTTAATCCACATATATTAATTACACCACTAGAAACCAAGTTCTTTCTAATCTTAGGAACATAAATTACATTTTTAAGAAGAATACTTTTTCTAGAACTAAAACATAATGACACACAACCACGACCCACAACATGTGCTTTATTACGGGCTACCATGTATAATACCAATCCATCATTAACTACTTCATAATCCTTGAACCAAGAGCGATCTTTATACACATGACTTGTCGCCCTCGAGTCTATCCATCATGCATGATCATCATCCTGAACATAGAATGATTCATGAATAAGTGTCACATGATATATAACAGTAGTAGTAGTAAGTTCAGAAATAAAATTCTAACCTTCTGGTTTTGGACCTTGATCATTAGATCCTTGTCCAGAAGTGATTGCACCATTTTTGTTCTTCTTCAAATGATAATCTTGTTTCATGTGACCATGTTTGTTGCAATTCCAGCACACAAGTTTTGCTTTCTTCTTTGAACCTTTGTGATGGCGATTTTTCTTCTTCCTTTTTCCTTTGTTATTTTTCTGATGTTTGTCATCTTCCATCATGTTAATTGAAGATCTAGGAACTTCCTTTTATTTTATGGTTCCACTTTCTTGAGCCCAAAGATCCTCTTCAATTCTCAAATGACTGCCAAGTTATACCAGGGACATCTCTTCCTTTTGGTGTTTCAAAGTTTGCTTAAAGTCTTTTGATGATGGGGAAAATTTTTCAGTGACACTTGAAACATAAATGGATTCATCAATTTGCATCTTGTGTTATTCTAATTGTCCCAGAATCCTCACGAGTTCATTGTATTGTTATATGATAGGCCTTGAATCCACCATCTTGTAATTGTTGAACTTACTAACAAGGAATTCTTACTTGAAGCATCCTCATCCATGTATTTGGATTCAAGTGCATCCCACAGATCCTTTGCAGTATCATGATTTTGATAGATGTTAAAGAGAGAGTCAGACATACCATTCAGAATGTGCCCGCGACAGATGTAATCATCATTTTCCCATTTGCAACATTTTCTGGTGTGTTTTAACGTTTCATTTTCTTGGGCTTCTGGTGCAGGAGTACTCAAAACATGCACAACCTTTAAAGTGGTAAGAAGAAAGTGCATCTTCTTCTATCAATGAAGAAACTCGTTTCCTTCAAACCTATCAAGTTTTCTAAACTTGGAACTCATGTCCCTGACAGATTCTTCCATTGTTATTCCTTTACAAAAATTAAATATTCTGAATGTTAGATTTTAAAGAATAAAAAATAACAATAAATACAAACTTGGATAGATTCAAGGATCGTGTTTTCAAACACTTTCCAAAATCTGTAAAATCGTCCATTTTGCCTGGTGTACACGAATTCATAAGTGGGATAATCGAAGATTGGACTAATCTGAATTACAGGTCTAATTCGGATTGTAAAACACATAATACATTGCTTGATGTGTTCTTGAGAGATAGAAAAAAATCAGATAAATAGATTTCGAATATATGAGATTTCCCAACCCTTTTCCTGGAACATTCATATATTATTTATACATGAAGATAAAGTGGTTAAAATCGAGTAAAACCAAAATTGGCGCCAATATATGGTGGTTATTGGCCATAAGCAATACATACATCATCATTATGTCATTAGTGGGTTTTGGCGGGAAAATGCATGGCTGGAGTGCTACCTTGGACCCCGCTAGGGGCGCTGCCCCTAGACAGTGCCAGTTTAGGGTAGGGGCAATCTGTGCATCTACACAAGGCCCAAATTTTTTTTAATATGATATACACTTACGCCCAGGAAGACTCGTCAACTACCTTATAACCTACATTTGGTTATACAAGAGAGAAAGAGATTAAGAGGGAGTTGCGTTAGATCAACCAGCAAGTAACGACATTCTAATGCCAACTACATCTTTTGATCTCCTCTCCTACTGCAGTTCTCTATTCATTACCAACCAACAAGCACTCCAACTCTCTCATGTTCTTTTTTGAAATCGCCCCCTCATTGGTTTTCCTTCATTCTAAGTCACCGACGATGCTGCCCTCTGTCTGTGCCCCTTCGTTCCCCAAAATAGGCTAAAAAGTAGGATAAACTTTCTTGGCCTTTCAATTGAAGTAAAAGCAAAGATGTCAAGGTAAAAAGTCAAACTTTTCAAAAGTAAAATGATAAAGCTTTACGGTAATTGTTTAAATACATTTCATGTTTTGTTGTTTTAAGTATTCATTATTTATTGTTTTTGTTGTTCAAAGATTTCAATTTTGATTGCTTATTTATTTATTGTTTTAATTTTTTTTTTGGTTTTAACATGATTATTGTTGATTAATTGGTATAATCTATCAAATGTTCATCCCCTTTTAGTAGTCTGTTTATTCGCATTTGGAAAATTTTGATTTTTTTAAAATAATTATTACCATTTTTTTTGCTTTTCAGATCAACAGTTTAGTGGAGTTTGAAGTAGAAATGGGACATGTTATTTGTCTGTAGCTCTAAATGTTTTAGTTTACTTACATAAAGAAATTATAAAGCTTATATCATGTTTTATTTTGAATGCTTATGTATTGTTTAATTGTCTTTGTGTTGTGGACTGGTTTAAATGCAAGAGGTAAACACAAACAGACCAAATGAAAAGTTTAATCTTTAATTAAATTTGAAAGAGACTCCAAGTTCTACTGTTCTAGTTATTATGAGATGCTAGACTCTTTAGGAAAATTTCATACTAACAAATTGATAACTAACCTTATTCCTCCCACTCCGAAACACCAACTTCCTAAAACAGACTCAAAGAACTAAATACAAAAAGTACCCCTTCTAGCATGGTGTTGTTAGCTAGAAAAATATCAATGAATATGTTGAAAAAGATGGTGAAGATGATGTTAATGAGAAGTGAACTTATATTTAAAAATTACAAATAACATAAATTTATTCCTCAGAGTTTAACAATATAAAAAGAGGGCATTATTATGCCATTTTGCCCGGGGCACAAAAACCTTAGGACCGGCCCTGCCCCTAGACCCCGCCAAGGGATGTTGCCCCTTGGAATCACGTACCCAAAGACGTTTCTCCCAGACCCTCATATTCCGAACTTATATTAATCACTCCGAATGTGCACCCGTACCTTCAACCTTTGTGAGTGAAATATAACTCAGTCTAGCTCAATATTAATAACAACTACATTAAAACTAGTTGATAATTAAAATTAAAACCACCAATAAATTTATTAATCAAATGCGTGAAAGAATTATTTAACATACAAAAAATATATCATCCGTACAAATTTATTATAACTTATTTCAACATAAAATTTATTATACTTATTTCAACATAAAAATTTATTATACAATAGATCTAGGATTATTATAGTCCCAAATTATTCGTCTTTAGGTTGTGGACACACGTAAAACACAAAATTTTAAATTTTATATCAAAAGTCTATTTATCCTACCTTTTGTATTAAATAAGAATAACGATGATATAAAGTATGGCAAAATGACATAAACCCTAGACTTACTAGAAAACTAAACAAAAATAATCTGGCAATAGGGTTAGGATAGGGTAGACTTGGTCAAGCGAATAAGACACATTGAAAGAGGTTTTGGGTTGGAACTTACCCTAATAAAGTAGACACATAGACGGCTACATAAACACCACATGACATCTAATACCATAACCATAAGTCCATAACTTGTTTGTGGGGGGACATCGCACATGATCCACAAACACACACATATATATATATATATATATATATATATATATATATATATATATATATATATATATATATATATATATATATATATAGAGGGAATATACATTACAGCCCCACCTAAAGTTATGTACTAAACCTCTAAAATATGTCGTTTTAACTTAGTAATTATAGTCGGTTTGGTTTTCATTTGGTAAATATATCGTCCTGGATAACATTTCTTTCCTCTATTATCATTTTACCATCTCTGTTTTCTTTCCTCAATTATCGTTTATTATTTCACCACAGTGAACAGTATTGTTTTCCACCGTCACGAGGTCGAAAATAATCAATGTTTTGCTTCCTTATCAAAACTATTGCGTCGATCATGAATCTACATCTTCAAGTCTTAATCATGAATCCCCCAATCGCAATCTTTATATAGTAAAATAATTTATTTTTATAAGGTTTAATATCTAAGCTTAGGTGGGGCTGTAATTTATAATTATTTTTCCATATATATATATATATATATATATATATATATATATATATATATATATATATATATATATATATATATATATATATATATATATATATATATATATATATATATATATATATATATATATATATATATATAGAGAGAGAGAGAGAGAGAGAGAGACAAAGATAGAGAGACAGAGATCCGTTGAGAACTCATAGTTTCCCGAGAACCTGAGAACTAAATGTGAAGCGTTAGATCAAAATTAACTCATTAAGGGCATGATCGTCATCTTAACGATCCATTTAATGTTTAATTTTTTTGTTATTGGAAATATAAATAAAAAGTTTTAAAAATTAACATAATAAATAAAATTTCGGAATTTTTTTTTAAAAATAATTTTTGATTTTTTTTTTAAAATGGAGATTTTTTTTTTTCAAAAAACATGAATTTTTAAATAAAAATGAAAAAAATATTTTTTTAAAAAGTTTGCAATTTTTTCAAAAAAACTACAATTTAAAAAAAACAAAACTGCATTTTTTTCAAAAAAGAAAACCGCAATTTTTTCAAAAAAACTTCCATTTTTTTTAAAACTGCATTTAAAAAAAAACTTTGATTACGTTTAAAAAAACTGAATTTTTTTCAAAAAAAAACTACAATGTTTTTTAAAAAACTGCATTTATGCATATTTTTTAACAAAAATAAAATAAAGGTTTTAGGTGCATATACGCATTTTTTTTCAAATGCCTATATGCATGTTTCTTATACTATAATATTCGTAAGTCATAAAAAATATCATTATTATTAATCAATATATAAACATAATACTACAAATATTTTATTCGATACAAAATAAAATATTAAAAAAAGCTACAAAGATTCACAGTATTATCATTTCTTCATATCAAGATTTCCATATTTTCTTCAATTTATCACTTTTCACCTCTTCAATATTTCCCACAAATTCTTCAAAATCTACAAGAAAATTAAAAAAAAAAATTGATTAATGCAAGAACACTCACAAAAATGCACATGTATGTATCATGTAAGATTCACATGTGATTCAGTTGTGATTTACATGTGAATCACATGTAATTCATATGTGATTCAATTGTGATTTACATGTGAATCAAATGTAATTCATATGTGATTCACCTGTGAACTACATGTGATTCACATGTGAATCACATGTAATTCATATGTGATTCAGTTGTGATTTACATGTGAATCACATGTGATTCACTTGTGATTTATATGTGAATCACATGTAATTCATATGTGATTCACTTGTGATTTACATGTGAATCACATGTAATTCATATGTGATTCACTTGCGATTTACATGTGAATCACATGTAATTACATGTAATTCATATGTGAATTACATGTGATTTACATGTAATACATATGTAAATCACTTGTGATTTACATGTAATTCACATATGAATTACATGTGACTCACATGTAATTCATATCTAATTCACTTGTGATTTACATGTGAATCACTACACACTTATAGTCGAATACCACTTAAATGTGGGATTAAGGTAGATAAATTTATCTATCAGCAAGCATAAACAATTATAGAGATTCTTCAAGTACAACAAGTCCATCTCAATCATCAATATTTTGTCTTAGCAAAGGTAACAAATATTTTTACTTATTTTCTAAATAATAAATACATTTTCTGTATAAACATATATTGTTTTAATGAATTAAAAATTACATATTGTTGATAGATGGAAATCGAATTGATGATGTAAGCGAAAGAAGATCAAATCAAGATGAGTCGGAGTAGCAACTCAGTCTCCCTACACTTCTTAATCAAATAAGGATATATTGCTAAATAAACTACATATCAACGTGTTTCATGTCATTTGAAATATATATTATATATGCATTTTAAATAGTCAAACATAAGTTGATAAATTAAATACAATGTAAAATCTTAGAATAGAAATAAAATCAAGAAGTATTTTTAGTCAACTATTGGGAAATTATGAAAATTGTTTAACTAAAGTTTTGATTTTTTTAAACATATCTCTTATTGAAAATTATATATTGAAAATAATTTCTAACTATAATATTTCATTCCATTTCATTAAGGAATAGAAAAGAACACCCCGCCCCCATGGAATGCGTATTTTAGTTTTAAAGAAATAGAGGATTTAATAGAAGTAGTTCGTCATTCAACAAAAGGAGTATTTAACACGTTTTTCTTGAATGGGATAAATTGTCAAATTTTTTATGTTCAAAAAAGATGAAGTAAGAAAAAAAAAAGCACAAAACCTGTTTCAGCTTTGTGCAGCATTTATGTGCCCATATTTCTGCATCTCTTTTTTGGTTGCAAGTGCAACAGCCTCACTTGCACAAAGGGTCCCACTAGACATCATTGCAGCAAACTCCTTACCAATCTCTTCTTGCACTTTACTCCTTGCTTCACCAAGAGGATCAACAACAACTGTTTCTCTTGTGATGTGCCAGCTGGCACAATTGCAGGTGGGGGTGGGGCCACATTTACATTTTTTGGCTGCTGGTTTCTGATGGTTTATCAACTTTCTTTGACACCTGAGGAATTGTGTTCACTGGAGACGGTTTAAACTGAGGTGCTTATGGGACAACACCTGCCCTCAATGTGGTCTCCAAATTCTGTATCATAGGCACTGTGATTCATACAAAATTTCATGTGTAAGATAAGAATCCATAAAAGCTCGAATGCATCTTTAACATGAAAAGTTAAAAAGATAAAAAGGATGAGGAACTTACATATAAGTGCACCTATTGGGCTACTCATGACTTCATTAGGGAGATTGAAGATGTAATATGGTATGGAGACACCCACCAGAAACTGTGCGGCTTAACTGCTAAAGTTGTTATAGTTATGTGACAATAAAATATAGGTTGCTTGTGTGTATCAGGGGCTAATCTCATCTAGATACATCTAAAAGACATCTTTTGGGATATGGGTGACACCAAGATCAATGACTTTGAGTGGAGTCCTATATGGTGTTGTTCCAGCTGGAGTTTGTTGAATACCAACCCCAAAAAAGTACTCAGTACCATATACCACCATACATGTATGCCTGTTTTTATATAAACAAATGCATAATTGTCCCTATGGTAGTTTTTGATTATGATAACAGGGTGCACATGATGCTTACCATATGGTTTCAATGGCTTTCCCTAATAATGATATGGAGAGTTGACGAGCTAGGCCTCCACTTAAATCATACACATGCAAACTCACCTAGTAACCCTCCTGTTAGTGAAAATTTTCAAGCGGTTATTTGATATTTTAAATAGTGAAGTTGAATGTATGTAAAACTAGTAAATACTTGATATATACAGTCACATGGTGGATTCCTTTTCTTTTTTCTTCTTTTCAAGTGTTTTTTGTTATAGGATCTGTTGTAATGTTCTAATTTATTAATTAGGTAACAATAGAAAGACAACAAATGTTTCAGTCTTCAATTCAACTCAAACCAATAGAAAAACCAACAAAACACATATTCTATGTAAATAGAGAAAAAAAGGCGAAAGTAAAACCTTGATTATGCTTTTAAGATGCTTAAAAGGTTAAGAATCTGCCGACGTTTCCTGAGAATGCTCTGCAACAAAGACATGTAAGTTATTACAAATCTCAAGTAATATGCGTATGACAATAAAGAAGTAAACAGAGATTGAACCAGGAGGGTTGCTCAATCCCGACCGGTTTACGGAAATCCTCGCGACAGGTTGAGAAGTGTAATCATCGGAAAATTGAGCGTCCGCCGGTTATTCGTTGGAAGTTCCCACCGGAGCTTGAGACGACGTCGTCGCCGAAGAGAAACATTGACGAAAGTGTCACCTGACGACTGTCGGATGAGGAGGTATCGACATCGTTGTGTTATAGAAGCTTGTCCTATAAATCTTCGTAGAATTTTTATTGTGGCTTGTAGGTGCTCCGAGCAAATATACCTCGAATTGGAAAACAGTAGCATTTTGTTGCTCCATTCTAATCAATGTATATAATCCTCCACGGATCTTTGAATTCCCTTGCTTTCTATATTTCATGCTTGTTACTTGTTTAAATGTTGTACAATACGCAAAAGGTAAAGGTAGTAGGTCAAATCGAAGCCAACATAATTGAATCAAAAAATTAGAAATCAATATGGATATAAAGGCGTTTACCAAATTAGATCGATGTGTAGGAGAAACATATCTGGTGATGAAGGCGCAACGAAAGAGGAAGAAGAGATATCTCGATGATAGTAGAGTAGTCCAATGATGATAGAGAAACAAGGGAGAACGGATGTGCAATAATGGCGGATAAACCGATTCAAAGTCAAAGCATCTTCAGTGGAGTTTTTTCTATGAAGAACGTGAGATCAAGGAGTGTGGCGGTCGAAAGAGGTAGAGGTGGTCGGTGACGGGAGGAGGGAGGTGATCGACGACGGATGATGGAGGAGGCAGTCGTCTTCATCTTCAATGAAGAACGTGAGAGGGATAGAGATTTGATGACAAACAAAGATAGAAATAGTATAAGGAAAGGGTTTGATGGGATCAGATCTAAGTTACTATCCCTAAAATGTCCTCTAACTAATTGAAATAAGATACCCCCGTGCTTTTTATTTCTAAGTTTTTACAAAAATGCCACAAATCATCTTGACCCCATATTACTTTGACCTAATGGTTCTTGTTTGGTTCTCGGGTTCTCGGGAAAATATAAGTTCTCAATTGATCCTTCCTCTCTCTCTCTCTCTCTCTCTATATATATATATATATATATATATATATATATATATATATATAAAGGTAGAAGTTCATTTGAGACCATGCTAGTTTGTGAGACATAGGGACACGATCCTAGCCCTTATTCTTAGAGATAAAAAAAATAAAAAAAAATTATAAATTGCAGAATAAAAGGAAAAATCCAAAAACTCTTTTTTTAAATATTATTTTTGTTATTTAATTTATCCAAAAAAAAATTTAAAAAAATGAAAATAATAAGAAGAAGAAAAATAAAAAAATCATTGATTTTTTCGAAATATAAGTAAAGTATTTTAATAGAATATTACACTGTAAATAATCAAATCGAATTTTTAGAATGTTAGAATATTCTAATATTTTACTAAAATTGGTAGATATGTTAAAATATTCTAATATTCTACTTCAATTGTTAGATTTGTAAAAACACTCTAATATTCTGTTAGAATTCTTTAAATATTTATAGTTTAATATTCTAGTAAAATATTCTAACATTCTAAAAATTCGATTTGAATATTTACAGTATAATATTCTATTAGAATATTTAACATAGATTTTGAAAAAAACGGTAATTTATTTATTTATTTATTTTTTAATTTCTTTTTGGAAAAAATAAATGACGAAAATAATATTTATAAATTTTTTTATCTAAAATTTTCATTTATTTTGCATTTTCAAAATATTTCTTATTGATCTCTAAAATGAATAGCTAGGATTGCGTCCTCATGTCTCACAAAATATGATGGTCTCATATGAAACTAACTAACTAACTATATATATATATATATATATATATATATATATATATATATATATATATATATATATATATATATATATATCCAATAAAGTCCCAAAATTTTGGTCCAGTTTACGTTTTAGTCATATATTAATTTTTGTTTATGCAAAGTATTAAAAACCGGTATATGTTTGTATTTTGATCATTTTTAGCTGTTGGAATCGGTAACAAATTAATTTGTGACTATTTCGTAAAGTAAAATATTGAGATTTTTTTGCAAACAAAAATATTAGGATTTTTCTGCCAACAAAAACTTTATTATTATTATTATTATTATTATTATTATTATTATTATTATTTAAAATGTAAATAAGTATATTATTTATTAAATTCGTTATTATTAATATTGTTAATAATACATATAAATACGTTTAAATGAAAACAATATTAAATATATTTTTAAGGATAAATGTGGAGGGGATGATGTTGTAAGCATTGAAATCATGAATATCTGATTGTGTATTCTCACTTTATATCTGGTCATTTCATATTTGTTCTTATTCTTTTCAATTCAGAATATTAACACTTAAGAATTTAAAAGAAGTTGCATGTTTCTAGAATTGTTTATAAATAGTGATTTTGCGTCATGGACTATCAATATTATCATTAAATTCTAAGTTTTTTTCTTTTCATTTTCAACTTGTAAGCAAACATTTCTTATATATATTTTCTTGAATCGAGTTTAGGCTCGCAATTGGGATCAGATCAACATTATGATTGAGTCTGCTACCACATGTATTAGTTTGTGGGCGTGAAGTTGTGTTCTATGTATGTATGTGTTGTGTGTAAGTATTTGAATTACAAACATGTGTGTTGCCATTTATCAATACTTTATTCTAGCAATTTTTTGGAAACATAGCAGATATAATGTGATAAAGCAAAACATGTCATATTATTTTTTATTTCACAAGATATTGTAATTAATACTTTTAAATTTGAATATGGGCTATCTGTGTAGATGTTTGTAGTGGATCAGTTGGATTTGAAAAGAAATTCTTTTACGTTAAACAATTATATATACAAAGTGAGATATCCTTCTACCTTAAATTATTTACAAACAATTTTACAAATATGTAACTTCTTTTAAATCGTTAAGTGTTAAATATTATGAATTGAAAACAGTACTAACAAATGCGAAATAACCATATATAAAATGAGAATATACAAGAACGCATTCATGATTTCAATGTTTAAAACATCATCGTCCCTTCACCTTCACCATTAAAATAATGTTTTTAATATTTTTTTCATTTAAACGTATTTATATGTATTATTAACAATGTTAATGATAACAAATTTAAAAAATAATATACTTATTTACATTTTTAATAATAATAATAATAATAATAATAATAATAGTAAGGTTTTTTTTTATAGAAAAGTCCTAATAAATTTATTTGCAGATAAATCCAAATATTTTGGATCAGTTTACGAAATCGTCACAATTCAATTTGTTACCAGTTCCAACCGGTAAAAATTGTCAAAGCGCAAACTTTTGCTAGTTTTTAGGACTTTTTCATAAACAAAAATTAATTTAGGACTAAAACGTAAACTGAGCCAAAATTTTGGGACTTTATTGGAGATTTCCCTTTATATATATATATATATATAATAGAGAACAATTATTAACAATGAACCAATAAACCAATCATGACCGTCTAATGATCAACGACTGAGGGAATGGACGTACACTTGTACATTGGATGCACATAGCCCAAATTATACCATAAAACTCACCTCTTTACCAAAAAAACCAACCTCTTTTTTTGTTTAATTTTTCTTAAGCCACGTTTTTTATCGAAAAAAATTGAATATATCATTGTTCACGATTTTTCATCTATAAAACCCAATCTGAGATGTATCAATCGATTTCACTAGAGTTGGTGCGGAATCCCAATCTAGTGAATAGCAAGAACACGTAATATGGAGTAAGAACACAAACACGAATCTTCAGTGCACACTATTATTGATAATAATCTGGTACATAAGATACACAAATTCCTCTCTCGGTTCTCTTTCTCTCTACAAAACACGATATGATGTTCTTGGAATGACTAACTGGCGTGTCTGACTCTAATGTCTCACCCTTTACATGACTTAAACCTATATTATATATACTAAGATCTGAATAGAAAGGACCAACCCAATAATCTAAACCGAAATCATCTAAGCCCACCGAAATCACATGGTGATTTCGGTCCAAGCACCACCGAGATCATTGAGATTTTGGTCCTAAACCGAAAACTATAAAAGCTATGAAAAGTAAAGTATAAACCACAAATTTTCTTTTCAATATCCTATTTGATCTTCACTTTCAGCTCTTTCCTCGATTTCTTCACGACTTGACTACAAGATGTATATATGGATCTTCTACATGAATAACTTCATCATTAGTAGTTGGACTTCCTTCAAAATATGACTTTGAACACACATTGGGTATAGAGGCTTCTTGTATAGGTTCTTGTAAATCAGCACTTTCAGCTTTGAAATACTTCACAGATAATTTCAGAGAGACCGATTCTTCTAGATCACATCAGCAGGTTCATAGATAGCAACAAATTGATTTAGGAGGCTTCAATGTAATTCGTCACATAACTTCAAAAACAGCTTCACCTTGCTTCTGGGTTGAAAGATTGTGTGTTGAAAAATAATCTTCACTTCTTGTTCCTTTAAATGAATATTCTTCTTCAATCACAGAAGCATCTTGAAAAGTAACCATGACTAAAAAGTCCCTGTGGATCACAAAGTCATAAAGACCCTTCTCACCACAGTTGTTCAAGGACCCAACCTTAGCTCAGATGGAGACTACTCGCAGTATCTGTGTGAACACGGAGGAATGCACTACGATTTGTTGAGTATCAGAGAAATACTCATGGCTATTTTTGATGTTAGTCCCTGCATATCCTTGATCAAAGATGTCAATACATTTTTTCAAGTTAACAAGTTAACTTGGCCCTTGGCGAGACGTTCAATGGTTTCTGAATCTCAGCTGAGTGTACCATTCTAGTGCCAGTGAGAGTTAAATAGGAATAATTCACAAAACCATCATGTGACAAAAATATTCGAAGACTTATTTCCACAGTTTAGCATGACACGAGGTCAAGGCCCTTTGGCAGGACATTTAGCGATAATTGGGCCTTGCGAGGTGCATCGCCGTAGTGCCAATAACCGTTAATTCCTTGTGAAAGTAGTGTGAAGTGTAATGACCGTCAATTCTTTTCCAAGTTTCTTCTCCTTGCTCAAAAAATTCCGATACAGTCTCTTGGAGTCTCTTCTTCTTTTGAATTCACGTTTCAAGACAAAAAAAATTGAGATAAAAAATAAAAATAAACATAAACTTAGCACACAATAGAACAACTAAGAATTAAAAAAAATTAAAATACGCTTAAAAATAATATTTTTGGAATTTTTTATTTTTCTGAAAAAGAAATAAAAACAGAAATAAAATAGACATATTTTTGGAATTTTTTTTTAATTTTATGATTTTTGTTTGGATTTTTTAATTCTCCCCTTTAAATTTGTGCATAAATGAAAAATATGAACAAATTTAACAAAAACAAAAATAAAATAAAATAAAATATACACATTGTAATAACTAAATTTAAAACTTTTGGGATAAAAGGTTGTCAAACAATTTCATATCGTTTATCAGCACACCTGCATGAATAGCTCTGATCAATCACCAATATTGTGGTCCACTTAAACACAAAGGATATTTGTAGGTTGAACAGATTATAAGTGACAAAAAATTGCAATTATATTCCTAAATAGACCATTTTGCTGACGACGACCAAGGATATTGTAGTCCACTTAAATTCAGCAACGAGATCTACAGTCAACCTTTAGTCATAAACCAAATCAATTTTAAGCGCACTAGAACGTGTTCCCCACTTCACGACATAACCTAGTAATCAAGGAATTCCAAAGAGCTCTTTAATTTAGGTGAGTGTTTAATTATTTGAGAGAGAAGATGGATATAGAGATGCATATGTTGTATCCTAAGCCGGATCTCTTCCAATCACGCAGATGGATAACATATGACTAACATAGATAGAGGGATAGAGAAATAGAAAGATGCATATGTTGTGTCCGAGGTCGGATCTATTCCAATCATGCAAAAGGGACAACATATGACTAACATAGATAGATAGAGAGATGTATAAATAGAGATGCATAGAAATAGAGATGCATATGTTGCGTCCTAGGTCGGATCTGTTGGATTATGTGTCTAAACCCATAACTATTTTTGGTATGTACTTGATTTGATTATGAGCATGGTCCTTTTGGGTTGCCTTCACTCATGCAACTTGATATGATGACAAGAGGAGAGAGCGAGTAGAATTTATTATGTGAATAATAAATTGGTACTCAAAATGGTATTATTAATATATTACAAGATTAATATATTATTTGGGAAGCATATTATTTAATTAGTATTGATCAGAAATTAATTTGGAATTAATTTAGTGGTCAAAAGATACTGATTAAATAATATGTGGAACTGTTATGCAAATCATTGATAGTTGCATAAATGGGCTGATGGACTCCATAGAGTGGAGTGGACGAAATTTATGGGGAAACCCATAAGATTTCGTCCATGGACTCTAAGGAAGGAGTTTATGGGCTGCTTGTTGCCTAAGTTAACTATTACGGTTTCCACCTGAAAACCCTAGCAGCCCACACAACTATATAAAGACCCATTTGCTAGTGGAATTCACCCCGATGAGTTTCTAGGAAGCCCTGGCCGATTTCACCTCTCTCCTATATCATCTTCTTGCATTGGGTGTTTGTGACTCCATTAGAGGTGCAACACTTGGGGCACTAGGCTTTTAGAAGTCAAGATCAACATGGATTAAACTTGTTATTGCAACATAACAAGAGAGGTAAAGATTTTAACCCTAATCATATGTGATTTACGATATATGTATGCTAGTCATAGGGTTATTGCTTTGGTATTCATAGTTGTATGTTGAATAGAGAAAAACCTAGATCCAAAGCAATTAGGGTTGCATGTACACCATAGGAATGATGTTATGCTCAAAACTCAACAGTGGTATCAGAGCCTAGGTCATTTTTCAATTGAATAGATGCAAAAGTGAACTGCCAAAAGATCAAGAAATCGAAAATTTTGCTGTCTGACAGGATGACTCGACGAGTCCATGTATGGACTCGATGAGTTGCATGAACTCGACGAGTTCCATAGTGGACTCGAGGAGTCCAGGGTTCTGTTGCCGGAATTTTCGATTTTTGGCCAGTTTTTGATTGGGATAATTACCAAAACTCGTTTTTCTTGCCTAAAATCGATTTTTATGATTGGTATGAGATATCCTTATCAAAAATTGGCGGATTTGGTTAAATATGGATAATATAGGATTATTATGATTCAAATATTTAACCTAGTAATTTTGAAATAGTTTTAAATTACACCCTTTATGTTTTATAGTTTAAATTTGGAATTAAAAGTTTTAGTTTTTGAAATTTAAATAGGTAAACCCTAATATCTGGAAAGGTTTCAAAATTTGTCCTGAAGTTTTGGAATTTAAAATTTAATTAAAAGGTATTAATTTTGAAATATTAAATTAATTAAGTCTTTAATTAAAAGTGAAAAAAATTAATAAATCCATAATAATATGGTTTAAGTTTAATCAAATTAAAAGTCTAATTTATTAATAGATTAAACCACTTAGTATTTTAAATGTATAAAATACACCCTTATACTATATAAAATTAAAAGTCTAATATATTTGTATGTATAAGTAAAAGTCAGTCTTACTGTTAGTAGGCCTCATTCACGAAGCTGGTGTAAAAGGGGTGTTTAAGGAAGCGGCCTGTAAAATGATCGCCATTGGGTATCCACTCTTACCCACCGCACCCTTGACTAGTGAAGGGTCGTTAGCCGAACGGGTAGGATATGACACAACCTTACATTATAAATACGAAGTAACTAAACACTTTTATAAATTCCCAAATCTTACTTACTTTAGGAAAAATGTGAATTTGGTGCTAATCCATGAAATTGCACATTGCACCTTGTTGGTCGTTAGTGGAGCGTGTGTAGTTAACCGACACACTAATATGGGGCCAATGAAGGATGGAAATGGGCAGCTCGTAGGTTATCGTAGATCAATGGAGCGTGTGTGGTTAACCGTTACACTAATATGGGACCAATGAAGGATGGAAATGGGTAGCTCGTAGGTTATCGTAGATCAATGGAGCGTGTATGGTTAACCGACACATTGATTAGGCGATAAACATCTTCGAGAATACCAAGCTAATTTGCATGGTTATTCACACCTTGTTTGTGATCCTCGTCATCCCAGTCACAAACTTGAAGGGCATAATTGAAATTAAACATGCCATTGAAAAGTTCAATGAATCTCAAAATATCTAGGAATTTCAATTCATTTAAAACCTAATGTTAGTAAATCGTCATTTACCTACCTTCAAATATTCTGCAATTGGATTACGGCATCCCTCTTCCGAATTGTAGAGTATTGTGTTGGGTCCTAGCCTTAATATTTCATTTGGGTGTTATATTAAGGACTTGAATCAACTAACTTGAATTTTCTCCCCTTGTAGATGTCTAGTTCTGACAACTATGGTCTTCTTGAATCCTTTGGAAAAAGCTTTCCACAAGAAGATGATGTTCCATGATTGGATCGTGGAAATGGAAATCATGTTTCACTTCCTCCACCTCCTCCAATAATTCTCCCTGACCCACGTGTTCGAAGACTTGAAAAGTTCAAGGTCACTCAAGCCCTATTGGCAAGAAAACACGAAGATGGAAAGTCTATATGTGCTCACGTCTTGGAGATGAAGTTGCATATTGACAAGTTGGGAATGTTGGGTGTCGATGTCTCAAGGAAGCTGGCTGTTGACTTGGTTCTTCAATCACTTCCTGAATCATATAGTGAGTTAATTAGAGAGTACTATATGATGGACCACGACGTGACCCTCATTGATCTTACCTATTTACTTATTGCTGCTGAATCGGCAATGATTTGGCACACCGGTCAAGCAAATTTGTTTGGTAGATCAATCTCCCAAACTTCCATGGACATTGACAATGGAAACATTGGAAGTCCAGAAAAGTCTTCTCTTCCCAAAGGGAAGGGATCAGCCGAGGTCAAACTCTTTGACCGGATGGTAAAGAGAAAGGCTAAATCTGAGATTGTCCCGTGTACCATTCCGAAAGAGTCTGTGTGTTTCTACTGCCAAGAGAAAGGGAATTGGTTGCAAAGCTGTCGTATCTACCTGAGAGATCGCAAAGATAGGAGAGTCAAGATGTATGACTCTGCTTCAGGTAAGTCCACTATCTAACTCTATTATGTTCCTATTTGTAGATTCTTAATACATGATGTGATAAGATTACATTTTGAAGTTTTGTAGGATCAAAGAAAAGAAAGGAAACTTAAAAGAAAAGAGTGAGCTGAGTCTGATCGCGAAGAAATGGATTTCGATCGCATGGTTCGATGATCGGATTTTTGAGCTGCTTCTTAGGAGTTATGATGAGATTGCTTAGGAATATTTAGTAACATAATTTTCATTTGTAATTGCGTTGTAAGGACAATTTTTTCTGAGTTTTTATAAATAAAATAAATTTTGTTTTTGTCTTATTTATATATATCCTTGCAATGACTTTTGTGAAAATTGATGTTTGTATGTTTCTATTGTTAGAAATATTGGAAATGGATGTGATTCTTAGTTATGGTATTTGTTGTAGTGTCGAAAATTTACCAAATAAGGAAAGATTCTCATCACTCAAGCTTCAATTGGACAAAAACTTGGAATCATACAACTTGTTTTGTGTGATGAATGAGAACCTTCGTATTTGGGAAATTACGACTGATTCCTTGTTCACATAAGTATGTGAGTCAAGGACTAGGGGATCTAGCACGCATTGTTGTGCACTTAAGTGTAATTCTGAAACGTTAAAAAAGTTTCAATGAATAGCAGAACGAATAAAGAAGAATCAATTAGGCAGAAAGATAAAAGTTTCTCGAATATGAAAAAAAAGGAGAGTACTTAAGTATCATGTTTTATGATCGTCTTAATGATTATGAGACCATATCACAATTGATTATCTAAAGACACCTTAGTGCACTTGTTTGACTAAGTAGAGGAATAGGGAATTGTTGAAATGGTTAAATCAAAAGGTGAATCATACTGCGTTCCAAGATCAAGTCTTAGAGTCATACTACAAGATTGTGACTTAGGTGACATAATCTTAAGAAGGTTTATAACACATTTAGAATTGGTAGTTGTGATGTCTTTAAGACAAAGACCAACTAAGACCAATTGTATAAAGTGGTTTTCCTTGATAAGAATCCGTACTAACTCTTGGATATTTGTTTGTTGAGGAATGGTTCTTGATAGAGAATCTTATATGTCAAGAGGTCAGTGGGAGTCTTAAAGACCTTGAAAAGTTTCAAGAACTAATCAAGAATAAACCTATTGTCTATCACTAGCACACAACTTAAGGTTTATAACATATCATGTTGACATATTCTTGTTTTTCTGCCATTCCAATTAAGTTAACTATGCATGTGAGTCCTAAGAGTTCTCAATTGATTGCATAAGGAAAAGCACCTTGATTGATGAAAGTTCATTGATCTGTATGGGTGAGCTGCTTGACTACTTGGAAGACATGGTAGGCCCTTACGCTGCCAGATGGCAAGAAATAAAGATTGAACAAGTTCAGTCCATATGAGTTTGGATTTGTCACAAACATTGTCTTGTGATCATGGTTATGACAAATTCACATGGATAGGAACACATACGCCATAAAATCTAAGTGGTAAGGTTTTTCTCCACTTCATGAAAATGATTGTGAGGAAACGCTTTCACTAAGTGGATTTTAAGGAGATAGTTGTTGTGTAAATTGCATTATCAAATTCGATTATGATTGTGACATCCATCTTCATAGTTCGAATTGTGAGAAATGGAAAATAGTTTGAACATTTGGGACTTATTGTTGTAAGTTTTAAATTAGTTTAGACACACATATGAGCTTTCTAATGAAAGGTGTATGAGTTTGAGAAGCTAAGATAAAGACTTATCGAAGCATCTCGTATCAGAAATACGAACTTTGGTTAAAGAAGTCAATAAGTATTGATTTCTAGAAGTCCAGCTGATTTATGAATACATGTCAAAGCTAGTGGGAGCATAAGTGTTATTGTCAAAACTCGAAATTTTTTTACCCAGCAAAGCCTAAACCCTAACCTAGCACAAGTGATACCAGATTAGAATCCTTGATGCATTGTATCCTCTATCACCTTAAGGGCATGTTTTTAATCTAGTAACTAAGTATGGTTTCAAACCTAACGTAATTTAAGCTAGTATAAATTAACATAAGTTAAATGTCTAAGGTTTAAACCATAAATAAACACTTCATATATGTGTTCACGGCCAAACATATCCAAGGATAAGAAGTTTTCGCCCAAAGTACTATAAAATATAGGGTTTACGGTTTTGAAATGGATTCAAGGAGGGTTCAAGGTTGGAAAATGATTCAAAGAAGTGTCCACGGTTTAGAGTATCAAACCAAAAGGAGTTCACGGTTGGAATTAAAAGGATAAAGGGTGTTCACGGTTTTGGGGTTTAAGGATCAATGGTGTTCACGGGCTAGGAATTAATTAGCATAGAGTTCACGGCCAAGGTATGACCGTTAACACAAACCAAAGCTCATTTATTTGGGTGTAAACACTTGCAAGTTCACAGTAAACCCCTTAAATATCTCATATCTTATCCTAATTTAGCATACCAATGTGATAGGATTAAATTTCCAATGCAACCGCCTCATGAGTTCCTTCATACTTAAGTTACTTCATATATAAGCTTCATATAAGATCATTCTTTCATTCTACACATCCAGTAAACGAAAACACTCACCTTTCTTTCTCAAACATCAACCATATTCCTTTCATCCTTAAAACATCTCCGGGAGTTTTTCTTTAAGTCATTTCCATTTAGAAATCATAGTAAGTCTTTATAGTCTAATGATATATAAACATGTTTATGATTAGCTCATATTATTCACACACTATTGTGTGTTTAAAATCATTAGGGTCACGACATCTTTCCCGTATTATAGCCTGAAGGTTACCGCTTTCATCTCGATATCTAGTCAAATCCGCACATAAGGTGAGTTGATACCCCCATATTTTTCCAAGATTTTTCAATGTTTTTAGGGGGGAATACAAGTAAAACACAAGAAATTTTGTGTTTAAAAATATAATTTACTTATTATGTTTTCTTACCGTTTATATGTATTTAAACATGAAACTTGTTAAAACATGGAAATAAAATTATAAACTATAATAAGTATAATTTATGGATCATATGAACTATTTTACAAAGTCCAGGTTAAAACATGTAAATAAACTTATAAACTATAATAGGTATAGTTTATGGAACAAAGGGATCTTTTTACAAAAAATTACATGTTATTTATAAAAAGGTTTTCGCTTTGTTACTCGTAAATTCGTTGAAGCAATTTGTGAAACACGTCTTCGTGTACTCACCTAAGTACCAGTGGAAGTCACGGTTTATGAACCAAAGTCTCCTGGAGGGAGAGCGTGAGTTTGTGTATAGATCTATACGAGATTCACAATCCCGCGCCCTGACTATTAGCTACAATCATTCTGGGTGACAAACGTCATTAACGATATTGACGTCCGATTCACGTCGTATCAGGATATCCGTCATATGAGTATGGTTATAAGAACTCACAAAAAGAAAACAACAACATATTTACGTGGTAATATACTTTTTCTTAAATAGTCTTAAAGGATATTAACTATATGATTACTCAGTATATACAATAGGGTTATATAAAATTGAAGTCTAGTAGGCAGTGGAATGTGTGACTTCCGCCTTATTTCATGTTCCTTGTTTGGTTGTGGGCTTAGGGTAGATTCACCCATTCAACTGTCTGTTTGATCTCGGTTATATACAACTCGTATGTACTAAGTGATCATAGGAGGGTAGTATCGTCGCATCAAGTTTTCAGGGTAAACACTGTTGGATTAATGTCTAAGTCCATAACTATAATTGGTAAGACTTGACCCGACCCGACATGGTCCATTTGGGTTGCATGGCATCATGCATTTGGATAGACTATAATGAGAGAAATAACACTTAAGGTTGGTTAATATATTATAAGTTCTAATATATTAATAAGGTTATTTAATTAGTATTGATCAAGAATTAATTTGGAATTAATTAAGTGATCAAAAGGAGACTAATTAAATATATGGGTTGATTGTGTAAATCATTCATTCTTATATATGTGGGCTTGTGATCCAAGATTCCTTATGTTGGACTAAGTCCATGGGGTGACCTATGGATACTCCATGGAGGTTAAAATCCATGGAGCATAAGGAATGGGTAAAGTTATGAGTTACATGGTGTAACCCTAATAGCCACCATATAAAAGAATCCCATGGCTCAAGAAATCGTGCACTAATGTGTGAGTGTGAGGGCTAGACGATTTCAAGGAGTGTTCAAGTTTCTCTCAAGTTATTCCAAGTGTATTTGGTGTTGTGTGAACCATTTGAGGTGTCACACTTGGGGCACTAGGCACTCAAGCTTTATGAAGACATTCTACATCAAAGAGGTATGTATTCTATCTTGTTATATTTATTATTTTGTATGCTAGATTAGGATAATACCTTGGATGTTCATAATTGTATGTATAATAGAGAAAACATAGATCCAAGGTATTTAGGGTTGCATGTACACTTAGGAGTGTTAGAATGCTCAAAACCCAACAGTGGTATCAGAGCCTAGGCTTGTTTTCTTGTTATACTTGCAAAAGTAGCTGAAAAATCGAGTTGGATGCATATATTCGATTGTTTTGGCCGGAATTGGACTAGGAACATTACCCTAAGATGTTTTTGGACTTATAAACCTGTTTTTGATGTGGTAATGTTCATGCTAATCCAATTTCTAAGATAATTGTCATAATTTCAAGATTTGTATTAGTTTGTATGTTCATGCTAATTTCTTGAAGATTGATGATTTGAATTATCTTGTTCTTATGAGGTTCTTAGATTAATAGAAAAGTTGTGTGAAATAGTTGTTTTCAATCCATTTTAATCTAAGAGTTGATTCCAAAGTGTGCTTTTGTAACTTGTCCTCAAGTTATATGAAAAGTCACATTTAAGAATCATAAAACTCATAAAAGTTGGCAAAGGTTACAAAATGAAGAGTCTAGTTCTAATTAAATGGTTTTATGACTCCATAACTTGTCCTCAAGTTATGGAGGTTCAAGAGTCTCTTCATTAAATTAAAAAAAAAGTGTAACCTTAATTAGTTCCATAAGTTACGATAAAAAAAGTTATTTTTTTTATTAATTAGTTTAAAGTCTTCCATAACTTGTCCTCAATTTATGGAACTTGAAGAGTTTTTTTTTTAATTAAAACTACTTTAAACTCATAAGTTATGGAATTAATTAGTTTTGAATAGTTTCAAAACTTGCCCTCAAGTTTTGGAATTTGAAAAGTTTTCACTTATGAATACTTTAATTCCAAGTTAGCCCTTAGAATTTTAAAAGTTAAAATTCAACCCTTATACTTTATAATATTATAAGTTAATAATATTTATATATATGTATAAGAGTAAAGTCAGTCTTACTGTTAGTAGGCCTCATTCACGAAGCCGGTCTATAAGGGGGGTATAAGGTTACTACCTATAAAATGGCAGTTTAATGGGTGTCCACTCTCACCCACCGCTTCCTTGACTGGTGGAGGGTCGTTAGCCGAACGGGTAGGACAAGGACTATAATTCTCCTTTCATTAAAAGTATTAATGATGAATACTAAATAACTAAACTCTTATTAATACCCAATCTTAGTTACTTAGAAAAATGTGAATTTGGTGCTAACCCATGAAATTACACTTTGCATTTTGCTTAAGTTGTTAGTGGAGCGTGTGTGGTTAACCGGCACACTAACCTGGACTTAACAAGGTAGGCAAAGGGTAACTTAATATTTATCATAGTATCGGTGGAGCGTGTGTGGTTAACCGACACACTGATTAAGGGGTAAATATTAAGGGTACCAAGTACATTTGCATGGTTAGTCACACCTTGTTTTGTGATCCTCGGCATCCCAGTCACAAAACCTGAAGGGCACACTCGAGATTGAAACATGCCTTTGAACAGTTCAATGAATCTCAAAGATCTAGGACTTTCAAATCCAATTAAAACCTAATAAATTATTTCGTTTTTCATGGTGGAAATTGGTGAATCGTCATTCACCTACCTTCAAATATTTTATAGCTTGGATTACGGCATCCCTCTTCTAAGTTATAAAATAGTTTGTTGGGTCCTAGCCTTAATATTTCATATTGGGTGTCATATTAAGGACTTTAAATCAACTATCTTGAATATCTCCCAAAAAGATGTCTGGTCTAGACATTTATGATCTTCCCAAATCTCTTGAAACAAGCTTTCCTAAATGAAGATGATGTCCCATGGATATCATACTTCTTTCACCTCCTCCAATTATTCTCCCTAACCCACAAGTTCCTAAAAAGTTTAAGGTCACTCAAGCCCTATTGGCAAGGCAAGGTCTAGGTGTGATCACATCTTGGAGATGTAGTCACATATTGACAAGCCGGGAGAGTTGGGTGTAAAAGTCTTGAGAAAGTTGGTGGCTCAACTACTTTCTAAGTCACATAGTGAGTTCTTTTGGGAATCCTATGAAACAGACTAAGACAAGACCCTTAATGATCTTATCTATTTGCTAAGATCAACTTCCTAAAACGCTATGGACATTGACAATGATGACATTGGATATCCAATAAAGCTCTCTCTTCCCAATGGAAAGGGATCGGCCATAGTCAACTCGGTTGACCCAATGGTAAAGAGAGAGGCGAAGTCTGAGATAGTCCCATTATCAAGGGTCCATAGGTAACTATTGCCAAAGGAAGGGGCATTGGTTACGAAGCTGCCAAATTTACCTAAGGATGTTAGAGTCAATAAGTTTGGCTCTACTTCAGGTAAAGTCCATTGTGTAACTCTATTAAGTACATGCTGATTCTGATCGCGAAGATGGATTTCAATCGCATGGTTGGGTGATCAGAATTTTGGGCTATTACTTAAGAGTTATGATATTTATTGCTTAGGAATAGATAACAACAAGGTTTTCATATGGATTGTAAGGATAAGTTTTTCCGCAAAGTTTTAAAATAAAAGAAAAAGGTTTTGATTTTATTTATTTTAAGTATCCTTACAATGGCATTTGTGAAAAGTTGTTGCTTATAAGATTCCATTGATAGCAATATTGGAAAAATGGATTTGATTCTTTCGGTTGTGGTAGTGTCTAATATTACCAAATAAGGAAAGATTCTCATCACCCAAGGTTCAATTGGACCGAAACTTGGAATCATGCAAGTTGTATAGTATGATGAATGAGAACTTTCAGCTTGGAAAATTAAGACTAATTCCTTATGTGAATAAGGAAAGGACTAAGGGATCGAGTACACATTCTTGTGCACTGGTCAAGTCCACCACAAAAGATCAAGAAGACTATTCGTCATGATTTACTTAAGTTCAGTAAATATGGTTATACTTATAAGTTTAAGTATAAGTCTGTAGCATTGGAGAAGTTTCAATGTGAGACAGAACGAATAAGAAGAATCAAAGTATGGCAGAAAGATAAAAGTTTCTCAAATATGAAAAGATGGGAGAGTACTTTAGTATCATGTTTATGATCATCTTAATGATTAAGATACCATATCACAATTGGTCCTCTAAAGTCATCTTAGTGCATTCTTATGACTAAGAAGAGGAGTCATGAATTGTTGAAATGGTTAAATCAAAAAGATGAGTCATACTTCGTTCCAAAACAATTCTTAGAGTCATACTCCAAGATTGTAACTTGAGTGACATATCTTAAAGAGGGTTTGTTAACACTAGTCAAATGTAAGAGCAAAAGGTTATCTACTTTTGTACATTTGAAATTGGTAAGTTGTGATGTTTTGGATAAAACAGAGACCAACTTAGGCCAATTGTGTAAAGTGTTAGTCTTGATAAAGAATCCGCACTATCTTTTGAATATTTGACAAGGGAGTCTTATATGTCAAAAGGACAGTGGGAGTCTTAAAGCTCTTGAAAGTTTCAAGACTTAATCAAGAATAAAACCTAAAGTCCTTCACTAGCACACGACTTGAGGTTTATAACCTATCGTGTTGAAAATTTTGTGCCTATTCAAGTTGGCTTTGCATAGGAGTTCTGAGAGTTCTCAATTGGTTGCACAACTACTTGGAAGCAATGGCAGGCACCTAAGCTGCCAAATGGCAAGAATTTAAGATTGCACAAGTTTAATCAATATGAGTTTGGATTTGTCATTATCCTTGTCTTGTGACTATGGTTTTGACGATTCACATGGATAAGAACACATACACCATAAAATCTAAGGGTCATAAGGTTTCTCTCCGATTCATGAAAATGATGGTGAGGAAACACTTCCACCAAGTAGATTTGAAGCAGATGGCAAAAGGTCTAAACAATTGAGACTATGATTACGGCATCCCTTTTCATAGTTCTGAAATTCTTTAGACACACATGCATGCTATCTAAAGAAAGGTGTATGATTTTGATAAAGTTTTATCAAAGCATCTCGTATCAGAAATCTGAACTTTGGTAAGAAAGTCAATAAAGTATTGATTTCTAGAAGTCCAGTTGATTTCTGAGTACATGTCAAAGCTAGTGGGAGCATAAGTGTTATGCTAATAATCATCATGTTAGTGGGAGCATGATAATTATTGTTAGTGTTGCAAGCTAGCAATGTTAATTATAGAAAACAAAAGTTTCAATTCGTGAGGCTGCAGGAATTGAAAAAGTTGTTTTGCTATAATTAAGGGAGAGGATATACTTCATTTCAGTTCTAAAGGCCTAGATTGAGACCTTAATCATCTTTAGTCAAGAATATATATATGAATTTCATGTTGGATTGGTTCAACTTAAGGAAATTCTATATATTGCGTTCTCAAAATTCGATTATGATTACGGCATCCCTCTTCATAGTCAAATTTTGAAAAACATGGCAAATAAAAATATTGTAGCAAAAGACTGGTCTAGAATCATGTCTTTATGTGAGACATCATGAATCGTGTACCATTTGCTTTGGGTACAGGATCGATTGCATGTGCTATAATATTTGTCATTTCTAAATTTTTCCAGATGCCCAAAGGCATTAAGAAGGGAAAAGGTCTAGAATTGAATATGACTAAAATGATTAAGCAATTGTCGAGGACAATCTGAGGTTTACCAAAGATTGGTTGCTCAGGGACAGTTGGAAGTATAGTGCTAATTTTGGAAGGACCATATTAACATATTCTGAAAAGAGGCATCTCTTATTCAGAAGTGATAGTCAAAATGAGAATATGGAGTTGTCTCCATAGGTGGAAGTTATCTATGTAAGATTAGAAAACTTAATGCAAGAAGCATGTCCAAAGCAATGTACTTTGAATATGAGACTTAGTTTCCATGGAGTTGATCTCCATTGGAATACCTTATAATGACTGTTGACAAGTCTTTGTGACTTTGTACATATTCATTATAGGAGGGTCAGTGCATATAAGTTTAAAATCTAAACAGATTTCGATAAATGATAGGAATTTCAAATTCTCACATTTTTCGATAAGGATTTGGGAGTGTGAAATTAGAATCATTGAAATCATGTTCAATTGGTTTATTTCACAAAGTAAGGATCATAGACAAACATAGAGTGCATACTTGGTGTATGGTAAAGCTATTGTTTAAGAAAAACATAGTGTACATGCTTGGAGCATGGGTCAACTAGTGTTTTTAATTCAAGTATAAAGTTGATAAAACCGAAACAATGAATAATGAGTAATCAGTATGGTGATAAATAAAAGTGTTTATTTTTATTCATAGGGTTTGATACCATATTTGATTCATTTATTCTTGTGTTTCACTTTGCATGTTTTGACTTCCAGAATAACTAAGTCGCTCTTCCTGGATGATTAAGTTATTCAAACCATCCACAGTCGGTCATATGTTGGAAGAAGATATGAATCAAGACTGTCATGGGTTGGTTTGTAGAGGTCCAAGTTGGTGGACAAAGTGGTGCTACAACACTCATGAGTGCTCATAAGTTCTGAGTATTGGATTCAACTCACGCTCATTTGAATCACTTCATGGATTTTATCACGAGTGATCATGAGACGATAATATCTTATATTCTTAAAACCTAGAGATAAGAGTTGTTACTATGAGTTGGTTATACATTGATTGCACGGAAACGCATTGGTAACTCGATGTTATAAAACGTGCCTTTGTGTATGATTCAACAAGTAGTAGAACAAGCCATATGAGTCGAAGTTTATCCATTCCTTTTACCTTCGGGATAAAAGCGATATCTGTGGGCCCCTCGATGATTTAAAGATGATACATGTGAGTGCTTGGCCAAGCCAGGACTGATTTGATTTGTTCAATCAGTCAGTCATCATGAATCGGAAATCGGGAAACAACAAATGGACAGAGAGAATGATTGATAATCCATGTCTCAGTCCATATGATATCTAGAATGGAGGAATATATGATCCCTTATCTAATGGACAAGTCATTGACAAAGGTCAGAGTGCATCGACAAGGTCAGAGTTCGACAGAAGCTTTTGAGAGCTACGATTGCTGATCGGTTCCTGAAATCATACGCAATAATAGTTTTAGACTTATCCAAGTGGGAGACTGTTGGATTAATGTCTAAGTCCATAACTATAATTGGTAAGACTTGACCCGACCCGGCATGGTCCATTTGGGTTGCATGGCATCATGTATTTGGAGTGACTATAATGAGAGAAATAACACTTAAGGTTGGTTAATATATTATAAGTTCTAATATATTAGTAAGGTTATTTAATTAGTATTGATCAAGAATTAATTTGGAATTAATTAAGTGATCAAAAGAACACTAATTAAATAAATGGGTTGATTGTGTAAATCATTCATTCTTATACATGTGGGCTTGTGATTCAAGATTCCTTATGTTGGACTAAGTCCATTGGGGTGACCCATGGATACTCCATGGAGGTTAAAATCCATGGAGCATAAGGAATGGGTAAAGTTATGAGTTACATGGTGTAACCCTAATAGCCACCATATAAAAGAATCCCATGGCTCAAGAAATCGTGCACTAATGTGTGAGTGTGAGGGCTAGACGATTTCAAGGAGTGTTCAAGTTTCTCTCAAGTTATTCCAAGTGTATTTGGTGTTGTGTGAACCATTTGAGGTGTCACACTTGGGGCACTAGGCACTCAAGCTTTATGAAGACATTCTACATCAAAGAGGTATGTATTCTATCTTGTTATATTTATTATTTTGTATGCTAGATTAGGATAATACCTTGGATGTTCATAATTGTATGTATAATAGAGAAAACATAGATCCAAGGTATTTAGGGTTGCATGTACACTTAGGAGTGTTAGAATGCTCAAAACCCAACAAACACATCTTCAGCTAGTTTTTCTTATAAATAAAACTAGGTATCATTAAACTAAGTATGGTAATTATACTTGTGCTTTTCGGTCTTGGAACGATTAAGACTACAAATCGGTTTCATAGAAAATAGAGGATTTTCTAGGATAAACGTCATTATTATAAATGTAAACAGTTTTCAATTTAACTTTCTGAAAACAAATACAATGATTTACTAAAAACAATGTTTTACAATAGAGTAAGTGGAACTAGGAACATGTTTACAAAAGGTTCAACACTTATTTACGAACTAGTATAACATAAAGGACCTTAAATTGTTAATTCTATGATTTCCTTAGCTTATACATCAGGGCTATATATAAATAATATCCGATAGGTAGTGGAATGTGTGACTTCCGCCTCATTTCCTGTTCCTTGTTTGGTTGTGGGCTTAGGGCAGATTTACACATTCAACTATCCGTTCGGTATTAGATTATATATAGTTAGTATAAACTAAGTGATTGTAGAAGGAACTATTGTGGTCACCATTTTACTAAGAAAGTATAGGATTTTCTGAAGAAAACACATTCTTCATATCTAAAAGGATCATTATTGTTAATTCTATAATTCCTTATTTTATACATCATAGATATATATAAATAATATCCGATAGGCAGTGGAATGTGTGGTTTCCGCCTTACTTCCTGTTCCTTGTTTGGTTGTGGGTTAGGGCAGATCTACACATTCAACTGTCCATTCGATATTAGTTTATATATAACTAGTATAAACTAAGTAATCATAGATGGAATTAGTATGAGCACATTCTTACAAAGAAAATATAAGATTTTCTGAATAAACACACAAACTTTTCCAAAGACTAAAGGATATACTTTTTATAACAAAAATACTTATGAACTCACCAACTTTAATGTTGACACTTTTTCAAACCGCTTGTATTCTCAGGAACGTTAGTAGACAGGTACCCTCTCAGGTGCTGCGAAGAGGGAGCATAGTAGTATTACGTCTTATCTTTTGCTATAGTTTTAATATAAATCATGAAATGTTTTGAACACAATGTAAACTTTATATTATTAATATAATGGTTGTTGTTGCTTTGATTTCTATTATACAATTATTGTGATACTATACATGACATCCTCTGCCCCCGAACGTTTCCGCCATTCTGGTTTGAGGGTGTGACAATTATGCTGGTAAGGAAGTAATTATCATGTTAGTGGGAACATGATTATTATGTTAAGAGTTGCGAGTTAACAATATTAATTATAGAAAACAAAAGTTTCAATTCACAAAGTTGCAGAGGTTGAAAAGTTGTTTTGCTGTAATCAAGGGAGAGAATATTATACTTCATTTCAAATCTAAAAGCTTAGATCGAGAAATTTTAATCAAATTTAGTCAAAGGACATATATGAATGTTATGTTATGATTCAACATAAGGGAATTCTATATATGACGTAAAGTATCATGTCTTCATGTAGGACATTATGTATCGTATCCCATACGCTTCAGGTATAGGATTGATTACATATCCTGTAATATTCGACCGTTCTGATTTTCCAAATGCCTAGGGCATTAAGAGGGAAAAAGGACCAAAATCGGATATGACTAAAATAATTAAACAACTGTCAAGGACAATCTAAGGGTCGCCAATGATTTGTCACTTGTGGGCAGTTAGAAGTATAATAATGGATGGACCATATCGACATTATTATGAATAAATAGGATTCTATTTAGAATGAGTTGTCATATGGAAAATATGGAAATGTTTCCAAAATGGGAGTTGGATGTTAAGAATCTATGTGTAGGTTAGAAACTTTTATGCAATAAGGATTTTCAAAGGAATGTACTTTAATTGTGAGACTTCATGTCTATAGATTTGTCTTGTAACAATCTCCAATAGAGCACTTTGTAATTTCGTTGGCAATGTCTTGTTAACTTTGGTGTTATGACGTTACGAAAGGATCATTGCATAAAATGTTAAATTCTAATAGTGGCAAGAATTTGGTTTTCTTACACTTACAATAAGGATTAGGAATTGTGAAATGAACATCATTGGAAATGTGTTCAGTTGATCTATTTCACAAAGTAAGGACCATAGATAAACATAGTATGCATGCTTGGAGCGTGGTATAACTAATGTTATAATTCAAGTATTAAGTAGATTATCTGAAACATTATAGAATGCATAATGTGTAATCAATATGGTGATTAAATAATAAGTGTTTTACTTATACTCAAAAGTTTTGAGACCATATTGGATTCGATTATTCTTGTGTTTCAATTCGCATGTTTTGACTTCCTGAATAACTAGGTTACTCAAACATCAACAGTCAATCATACTTTGGAAGTAGGTATCGAGGTGAGACTGTCATGAATCTGACTGTAGATTGTCTAAAGCGTTTAGACATAGAAAAGTCTGCTGCAGTGTTCATGAGTGCTCCTGAAATAAGATTTGAGTATTGGAATAAACCCACGCTCACGTGAATCACTTCATGGATTTTATCACGTGTGATTGTGAGAACGATAATATCTTATATTCTTGAAACGGAGAGATATGAATTGTTGTTTGCGATTCAGTTACACATTGATAATGCGTAAACGCATCAACAACTTGATGTTATAAAACGTATTGTTGTGTGTGATTTGATGAGTAAATAGTGCAAGCATATGAGTCGAAGTTTATCCGTTCCTTTTACCCAAAGTGGAAAAAAGCGATATTTGTGGGCCCCTCGATGATTTAGTGATGACACCCTAAGCGCTTGGCGAAGACTGGACTAAGTTGATGTGTTCAATTGTTGTCTGTTATCAGTCGTCATAAATCGGAAATCGGGAAACAACACATGAACAGAGAGAATGATTATAATCCATGTCTCAGTTCATACGATATCTGGAATGAAGGAATATATGATCCATTATCTAAAGAACGCGTTGCTCATAAGATCAGAGTTTGACAGCGGCTTTTGAAAGCTACGATTGCTAATCAGATTCTGAAGGCGTACTTGCAATAATAGTTATTAGACTTATCCAAGTGGGAGACTGTTGGATTATGTGTCTAAGCCCATAACTATTTTTGGTATGTACTTGATTTGATTATGCACATGGTTCTTTTCGGTTGCCTTCACTCATGCAACTTGATAGGATGACAAGAGGAGAGAGAGAGAGTAGAATTTATTATGTGAATAATAAATTGGTACTCAAAATGGTTTTGTTAATATATTACAAGATTAATATATTATTTGGAAATCATATTATTTAATTAGTATTGATCAGAAATTAATTTGGAATTAATTTAGTGGTCAAAAGAGACTGATTAAATAATATGGGGCACTGTTATGCAAATCATTGATAGTTGCATAAATGGGCTGATGGACTCCATAGAGTGGAGTGGACGAAATTTATGGGGAAGCCCATAAGATTTCGTCCATGGATTCTAAGGAAGGAGTTTATGGGTTGCTTGTTGCCTAAGTTAGGTATTAGGGTTTCCACCTGAAAACCCTAGCAGCCCATACAGCTATATAAAGACCCCTTTGCTAGTAGAATTCGCCCCGATAAGTTTCTAGGAATCCCTGGCCGATTTCACCTCTCTCCTAAGTCATCTTCTTGCATTGGGTGTTTGTGACTCCATTAGAGGTGCAACACTTGGAGCACTAGGCTTTTAGAAGTCAAGATCAACAAGGATTAAAGTTGTTATTGCTACAAAACAAGAGATGTAAAGATTCTAACCCTAATCATATGTGATTTTCAATATATGTATGCTAGTCATAGGGTTATTGCTTTGGTATTCATAGTTGTATGTTCAGTAGAGAAAAACCTAGATCCAAAGCAATTAGGGTTGCATGTACACCATAGGAATGATGTTATGCTCAAAACTCAGCAGGATCTTCCGATCACGCAAAGGGGACAACATATGGCTGACATAGAGGATAAGAAAGAAAAAGAATTTCACACAGACCTACTTTATCAGAACCCCCCAGTCACCCTATCAACACCAGAATTAAGGACATAAGTCTGTACGTCGAAGAAGTGTTGAGCCACAATTCTAGATGATAAGTAACTTTAATGTATCTCGTAGGTTCCCTTGTTTATCTCACTAATCTATCTATCCAAGCGTCGTATGGTCAGTCCAAATGTAACTATCTAAGTCCATGTGAGTTAACACTGTCAAGTCCCTTCATTGTCAACAATGTCTAGTCCTTTCATTTTGAATCCTTCGTGCCTACCAGCACATTGAACACAGAGTCTAAACAATTTAGCTTCAGTGCATTACACGCATTTCATATTGCCCTTTAACACTAAACTTCATATCACTTCCCAAGAACACTTACGAAAGAAGACATATATTTGGAATTTTTGTTTTTATAATTTTTATGAATTTTTTTTATTTTATAATTTTTTTATTTTGATTTCTCCCCCTAAATTTGTGCGTGGGGAAGAAAGGAAATAAAATAAATGCGCAAATTTAAACAAACAAAAATAAAAGGTTAGTCTTTGAAACGAATTATTTTAAGAAAAACTCTGGAGTATCGAGAAAATTCAAACCGTAATTCAGCAATTGAAGTTGCATCTAGATGACTTGAGAACAGCAAGCAGATGCAACAATGTATTTAGCCTCAGTTGTGTTTCAATGTCGGAACGAAGTCAATAAATTCAAGATTCAACACGCCGTTAAATACGATCCTCATTTGTGATCCTTTCTTTCTTCCTTCCTTCAAAGGACACATACCCTCACTAAAAGTTCTGAATGGTATGCAGTTGAGAGATATCTCCTATAATGTGTCTGGAACAACCACTATCAACCTACCGAAGTCTGATGATATTCCTCCATAACTGCTCCAGCACAGAGTGCGAGATTAGTTGGTTTTTGGAACCCAGTCCAGTTTGAAGCTGGGTCTACCATTACTATCTACACAAGATACTCTTTCCCATGACATATCCTTTTTATTAGACACAGAAGATGAAGAAATGTTAGAATCATTAGATGATCTAGGAGTGTGAACTTTTGGTACCCATCTGTAGTCTGGTTTAACCCATTTCTTGTTTGATCGGATGAATGCCTCAGCACTCGTTTTAGAAGTTGAAACCGATCACCGAGATGACATCTACCTAATCGATCTTTGTTTAACTGAACCATCTCTTGAATTTGGCATCTTTTCCGACATTCCCTTCTTGTCCTTGGGAGTTTGATTCTTGGCCTTTCTAGCATACCAGTCACCATTGCGTGAACGTTACTTTGGAGGCTTTCTTTTGGAAGGTCTCCTCCTTTATGTGTTCTCCCAAACTTGTTTGTAGTAGGGAACATACGAACGATATGGGCAATTTCTAGCAATGTGCCCAGGAATCTCACAGTTAAAACAAGTATGTCTTTTCATATAAATAAGATTGCGACTTGGTCCTTGTCGAACTAAAGTTCGTTTCGAAAAATATCCACAAGCACAAGCACAAGAACATTTATTAGACTGCTTGACAGATTTTTTTGGATTGGAGTTTTCAACAGTGGGAGTATTGTCATCACAGGCTTTTGAAACATTTTCAGCAGAACTAGAATTAATTTTAACCTGCTCACTCCCATCTTGCATTGTTACTTTCTCTACACATGAAGTAGAAGCATTAGTATGTTTCACCTCAACACTTTTAGTAAGGCCATATTGTTCAGCCTCAACTGAAATTGATACAGGGGCTGGCAATATTGAGCAGGTGTATCTATCTTTTGGCTTCAAGAGGTGGAGTATAGTTATCATTGAATGGAGGTGGAACACTGTGATATCCTAGACCCTCACCCTATTTGTCTTTCCACTTTAACTGGTTCTCTATCACCGTCTCAACTTTTTTACTTGACACATCAAATTTTTTAAAATTAAACTGTGCATTTTCAAACTTAATTTTCAATGTGTTAAGCTCGACAGTTAGGCTGACAATCTTTTCCTGAGCATAATCATAGTGTTCACATTTAATGTTGTACTCTTCCTTAATTCTTTTAAGATCTTTTGTTTGGGCCTCTAATTTTTCTTTTAATGGTTTTTAGGCCTTTCTGAGAGTATAGCCTTCATATTTAAGGTCCTCAATTTCCCAAATTAATAAATCATGTTGATTGCGATAATGTTTAATTTTAGCTTCACAGGACTTAGAGCATGAGGCTTCATTAACCTCCTTGGTACTGTTGTAAGAACTCATTATTTACCTGGAAGAATCTGATTGTGTGAATTGATTTTGATCAAAAATCAAGAATAAATGCTTCTCAGAGCGAAAATACCAATGGTCAACCCTATGTTGACCGAGAACCTTGAAAGTCAACCTTTTGTCCGAAATAAAAATCTTGATCGAGAACTTCAGGCGAAATCTTTATAACTGAGAAACTAACCGAGAATGCGAAGCTGAGTATGCAAACCGAAGAATGAAGGTGTACCGAGAAGCAACGTTGACCAAACCGAGAACGAGACTTCTTAACCGAAAACCTTAGAAAGGTTACTTTTTGTCCGGAGAAAAGCCTGACCGAGAACAAGGCTTTTGGACCGAATACGAGGCTGAAATCTCAAAAATCGAAATGCTAACCGAGAATGTGAGGCCGAGAATTAGAGCTGACCGAAGACTCGCACCGAAAACGCTGGCCGAATACGAGGCTTGAAGACCGAGAACTATGTTGACCTAACCGAGAACCTTCGCAGCCGCCGAGAACCTCTTAAACCTAACCGAGAACCTTTGCAGCAACCGAGAACCTCTTAAACCTAACCGAGAACGAAGCTTCTGCCGCCGAGAACTCCGAGGACTTAGACCGAAGATGGCCAAAAAATTGCCAAAAACACGAAAATTTCAACTTTTAAAGCTAAACTCGATCAAAAACTAAAAAAATTGAAGAACACGAAGAACAAACAGCCAAAATTTCATCAAAAATAAATCAAAAATGCCAGAAACTCCAAGAAAAATTCCAAGAAATGTTTAATATCTTGCCAATTCGATTGATACCGATCTAAGCTTTGATACCAACTGTAAAACCCAATCTGAGATGTGTCAATCGATTTCACTAGAGTTGGTGTGGAATCCTAATCTAGTGAATAGCAAGAACACGTAATATGGAGTAAGATCACAAACACGAATCTTCAATGCACACTATTATATAATAGTCTGGTACATAAGATACACAAATTCCTCTCTCGATTCTCTTGCTCTCTACAAAACACGATATGATGTTCTTGGAATGACTAACTGGCGTGTCTAACTCTAATGTCTCACCCTTTACAGGGCTTGAACCTAGACTATATATACTAAGATCTAAATGTAAAGACCCAACCCAATAATCTAAACCGAAATCACATGGTGATTTCGGTCCAAGCACCACCGAGATCATTGAGATTTCGGTTCTAAACCGAAAACTATAAAAGCTATGAAAATCAAAGTATAAACTACAAATCTGTGTCCTAACATCATCCTCTTTCCATAGAGATCAATGTTTATATATAAAAACATTTTTGTTTTTGAAAAAACTCTCTTCGTTTTGTTTTTTTTCAATATGTAAGTTTATTTTTATCCAAAAAACTAATTACACCAAAATTTTTAATTTTTTGTTCTCTATTAATAAACATCGACATCGATTAAAAAAAACTCGATCAGTTCAGATTCACACTATGAATCTAAACTGCAAAATTTTCAATTGTAACATTCACAATGTGAATCTGACTTACTATTTCATCTTTTTGATTATTTACAAATTACGTGAAATTTACATATGAATTGAAATATATTTCCACGTAGTTTTATAGTATTTTAATGTTTTGATTACTAGTAAATTAGTTTTGTAAAATCAACAAATGGATTTATTCACATTGTAAATCTGAATTGTATCTAATTTACTTTTTAGAATTCACAATGTGAATCTGTGTTACTATTATTTACACTGTGAATCAGACTTACTATTATTCACACTGAGAATCTGAGAAGATTTATAATGTGAATCTCAGCAGATTCACAATGTGAATCTAAACTGAATTTTCGATATTTCTTTTCAAAAATCAATATTAATCTATGCTTAAAGTGTATCAAAAAATGTGAATTTTGATATATTTATTAATTTTTTTCGATAAAAAGTAGAACTTAACTTTTAAAAAAACAAAGAAAATGAAGTGAGTTTTTTTTTTTTAAAAAAAATTTATTCTGTATATATCAATATGGATCTCTATAGAAAGAGGATGTCAAAATCATAAATAACAGTAAATTAATTTTTTTTTTGATAAAAAACATGGCCTAAAAAAATTAAACTAAAAAAAGGAAGTGGTTTTATTATAATCCGGTTCATGTTCGTCCATTGTAAAAGTCTACAACCCTTTCTTTTGCTGTTGATCATTTAAAAATCCGACGCTTTGGATTGGTTCTTTGATTAATAATGGTTCTCTATTGAAAATTTTCATATATATATATATATATATATATATATATATATATATATATATATATATATATATATATATATATATAAGTTTAATAGATAACCATTATAAATGGTTCTCCAAGGAACCAAATATTTTATCAAGTTTTAGAGCTTATTCTTAAAAAAAAAAAAAAAAAAACTAAAAATATCTAAATTCATAACTTCACACTGTAAATGCTAAAAAATAAATTATATATTTTTCGAATTCACCGTGGGAATTCAGATACGCATTATGAATCTACACAGATTCACACTGTGAATTTGACGAAAAAAGTAAATTTTTTTTTTGAATTTGATTTCATTGGGAAAGGATAAAAAATTATTAATTTATGAATTTTTAGGTTTTTATTAATAAAAAATTAACTCTAAAAGTTGAAAAAAAAAGATTGATTCCTTGGTTCCATGATTAATAATGGCTATCTATTGAACCTCACCCTATATATATATATATATATATATATATATATATATATATATATATATATATATATATATATATATATATATATATATATATATATATATATATATATGATGGTTCAATTGAGAAAAAAGGTTAAGAATAAGGAAATATGAACATGATCCATATATATGCATGCATGCATATTTATTAAAACATTTTTCAAAACAAAAAATCATTAAATCTTTTTTCTTTTGAGCTTAGATATAGCTTGACGCTGCATTTCGTTAATACCGATGGGTTTGGTTTTGAAGGAGTTATGATTTTCATAAAGATTTTAACAGTGTAAGCCTCTATAGAAATATGATTTTAAAATAGATTGAGAATTAGCCGACGGAGTTTAAATGAAAGTTGTAGTGCTCGTCGATAGCTACATGTGGATATAAAGAACATCAGAAATGGAGCTCGTATGAGAGAGTGTCACAACTAGAAAATTTGAGTCGAACCAAGTCTAAGGACTCTTGTATACAAGTATATCCACAATGCAAGATATAACCATATTGCAATAGAACATTTGAAAGTCTTTTGAGTATTAAGTTATAAGCTATCATATGCATAAGTAAGCATACATATAAGCCTTGAAGAGACATGTGGTAATTAGCATTGACACGTCAACAATGAAGCTCAAATTAAACAATTTCCATAGTATTGTAACATGAAACCCCACCATGGCCGAAAACTAACTTGATGACTCATGTTTGGCCGTAAACTCTAATAGAAAAGGCTTTAGGACCGTGAACACCCTTGGTGGACCACACCTTGGCCGAAAACTAAAAAGGAAACCCATCTTAGGACATCAAACACATGTGTTTACGGCCATGTTTGGATGTAGCATTGTATTTACAGTCATGTTATATAGATTCAATGAGTTTACGGTCTAGAGTAAGAGAAAAGAAAGTATAGTTGACCTTTAGGGGTGACATTTATCCTATTTCCAAGTCAATTACAGTAAACCACACATTAACCATCAAATAACAAGGCATTAACCTTCAGTAATCCAAGAAAACATCATGTCAACCTTCTCTCTTTTACCATGAACGAGAACCCTCTCCCCCACACCACAAATCCACTTTCACTTACTATGAAGTTCTAAAATTTGCTCTCAAAGAACTCAAGCCTGAAGCTTAATGAAGACTTATTTCTTCAAATCTTTCCCTAGATCCTTCCATTTACACATAATATTATATGTTGACAACTTTAGGGTATCATAATCCTCAAGAGTTCATCAAGCACCCCAAGTGTTTTAGGCTCAAAGCCTTCATCTCATCAATTCAACTACACCCATCAACCACTCAAGGTGAGCTTCATACCCCACTATTTTCATGTTTTTCATCCTTTGGGGGGGGGGGGTGGGGGTGGGGGTGGGGGGAATACAAATCAAGTTTTGTTTAGATCTTTGGATCTTTGCATGCGCTTGTGTGTTTATGTAACTATTTGTGTTGAGATGTTGAATGTTCATGATAACATACTGTAAATTCGAGATTTACAAGCCTCATGAGGCTAGGGTAAATCTATCCCTTGGAAAGTTTCATGTATTATGGTTATGTGTTGAAAATGAAACTAGTTCACCACTAAAAAGAAAAATATGGTTAACTTTTGGTGTTATGAAATTTTAACATTTATACTTACACAAATAAGGGAATATAATAAATTTCAAGATTTCTATAAGTATTTTTGTAAAAATCATGACATGCTAGAGTCACACCAAGATAATATATTTTGTGTTACAAAACTCCTAAACAAAAATTTTGGTATGTTAAACAAACTACAAAAACCTGCTTGTTTTACTAAAAACTATTTTTATTAGTAAAATAGTCGTAAGATATCGTCATCATTTTAATGGTTTAAAAGCTTAAATGATTATGCTATTTACACAACATTTATTACAAGTAGATAAGTCCATTAATGTTTCTTTATAAAAAGCATTATAAATAATTTAACTAAAACGGTATAAAAAACGGAATTATAACGACAGAAAATTCCGCGTAAATCTGTTAAGGCACTTGTGAGACTTCCTTCGCCGTACCTACCTAGCGTAATGTAACACCAGTCAAATTTAGGTCAAAAATAAATTATTCAATAACCTTAATTGGGATAAATAAATTGGTAGAGATCGTAACTAGGTTTCCAAAAATATAAAGAACATTGAAATCCGAGTTATAACGAAGAAGTTATGACCAATCGAAGATCCGCAACAAAACCGGTAAAATACTGTTAAGGGTAAAATACGAAATTTCAATAAAATACTTTCCAACCTTAGGTATCTAAATGAAAGTTGTAGATATCCCAAAACCGTAAACATACATAAAAAGAACGCCCAAATCTGACTTCATATGAGGAAGTTATGATTTTTCGAAGTTTCGGACATAGCAGTAGAGAGCTAAAAACTCGAAATCGAGATCGAGCGACTTTTTGCCAACATGAGCTAAACGAGAATCGAATATCTCATCAATGGTATTTCAACGGTAAAAAGTCTGACGAAAACGGACATCGGATGAAGAAGTTATGGATTTTTAACGGACTTTTCCTGTCCCGGCCTATTAAAAATGTAATATTAAAAATAAACTCAAATTTAGCCAACGAAGTGTAAACGAGAGTTGTAGAGCATAATCTCATCTACGCATGGATATAAAAAACGTCGAAAACGGAGCTCGTATGCGAAAGATATGAATTTCTGAAGTTCGAGGCACGAGTTTCGACGCTGTGTCAGAATTTTCAGAGTTCACGACGTGAACAGTCTGACTGACCATTTCAGAGCCACTTGACAGATGACGCATGCCATGAGCGAATCGGGACAAACTCATGACGTGAATTGGCAAAACTCACGACGTGAACTTCGATTTTTAGCCTATATATAGAAATTAAAGCCTTTCGAGTTTAGCTGCTCATTCCTATCCTCTCTCCCACTTCTACTCTGTGTTAAGCATCCCGAGACCACCCCGAAGCCCCGATAACAACCCTAGCACACGACGCAAGGCTCGAAGTCCCGAAGTTCCCGAGGAACTTGCTTCTTTCCAGTCGAAGTATTGCTCGAGTTTAGTCTCGCCTTCTTCAACTCACCACTTCTATCAGGTGAGTTCATACCCCTACACTTTTCTAAGCTTTTTATATGTTTTATAGGGGGGAATACAAGTAAACACCCGGTTAATCCTGAGTGAAAACATCAATCTTTTGCTATACCTTTCATGTTGCTTTTATAACTATCATATGGAAATTGTTAACATGCAAAACACCTCACAACACAACTTTACCCTTATGGGATACAATATGTTTTATAAATGAAATACATTTTATTTATACGTTTGCATACTACATTATATCAAGGCTAACCATTTCAACTATAACACCATGTAGTTACAAGTAAATATAACTCATCATTATGTTGTTATTAACACCGTCGAAAGGATAATCTTTTCATACAAAATCATATAAATTATATTGATTATACTTTACAAATCAATCTACTTTTTCTATCGTACAAGGTTATAAATAAAAATCGTTATTTTTATTTACTAAAAGGTTTATCATATATTTCTGATGAACTTATTGTTAGCGAATCATTTGTGAGACAACGGCTTAGTTTAGTATTAAACGAGAGTCTTTCCCTTATAACCAGAGTCTCCCATTCGGAGAGCGTGAGTTTGAGTATAGATCTATACGGGACCGACAATCCCATGCCCTGACTGTTTGCTACAGTTGGAATGAAAGTTCAGGGGTTACAAATGTCATTTACAGTAAGGATATCCGTCATATTAGCATGGTTATAGGAACTCGCAATGCGGAAACAATGACTCATACATGTAGTAATACTCAACTCAATCAAGTTCGGGGAATAATAACTATATGATCACTTCATATTTACATCAGGGTTATATATGGTTTTCATTCGATAAACAGTGGGATGTATGATTTCAGCTTCATTTCCTGTTCCTTGTTTGGTTGTGGATTTAGGGCAGAATCACCCAATCGACTGTTGGTTCCAGTCTTAGGCATATATAACTTGTAGGTACTAAGTAATCATGATAGGGTATTATCATCACATTCAGAATTCAGTAAACGCAACTTTAACTAGTTTTACTTAATAATAAAACTACCAAGTTATAAAGCTAAGTATTTCATAGTTACTTACATATCACGGTCTTGGTCATTTAAGACTGCCTCTCATCTATTAGGGAAAATATGGGATTTTCTGGATCTAATACATTCATTTTCAACACAACGAATCATAACTCATCTATTAGGGAAAACATGGGATTTTCTGGATCTAATACATTCATTTTCAACACAACGAATCATAACTCATCTATTAGGGAAAATATGGGATTTTCTGGATCTAATACATTCATTTTCAACACAACGAATCATAACTCTTTTCATTTGAAAATATCGGATTTTCTGGAGACATATACAAGTATCTTCATATTTATGTGATCACTTAGTGGGTATGTTTGGGTTATATAAAATGAAGATTCGATAGATAGTGGAATGTGTGGTTTCCGCCTCATTTCCTGTTCCTTGTTTGGTTGTAGGCTTAGGGCAGATCTACTCATCCGACTGTCAGTTCGATCCTTGATTTTATATAACTTATATGCACTAAGTAATCATGGTAGGAACCAGTATTGGTCACTTTTCATATACAAATTCAAAGCATCATATATCACTCTTTAAACGTAAGAAACAAATATATATTGCTCTCAAAGCTAAAGGCTACACTTCAAGTTATTAAGAAAATATAGGATTTTCTGTAATATCACACGAACATTTTCAAGAAACAATAAACTTACTTTCTAAATTAAATACTTATGAACTCACCAACTTAAATGTTGATACACTTTCCAAATCACTTGTATTCTTAGGAAACTAATAAACAGGTACTCATAAAAGTGTCAAGAAGATGGAGCATAGTAGCTTCAAGTCTTTGTTTTGGTCATCTACTTTTGGAATCACACTATCTACTTTATGTATTCAATGTAAACACTTTATTATCAATACAATGGTTGTTGTTGCTTTGATTACTATTTTACATTTGTTATGATACTGTACATGACGTCCTCCGCCCCCGAATGTTTCCGCCGTTCAGGTTTGGGGGTGTGACACATACACCATAAGTACTGTAGTTATAACCAGAGTCTCCTGGAGGGAGAGCAAGGTAATTGTGCATAGATCTATACGAGGTTAACACCCCTACACCTGAGCTGTTCGCTACAGCTAGACTAGGCCAGTTTACGGTGACAAATTTCTTACCGAAACCGACGCCTGAAGAACGTCATGACAGACATTTTAGTCGTATCAAGTATGGTTGTAACGACTCACCTAGGGATTAACAATGATATTTTCGATTTACGAAATTGTACACTTCACTGGTTTTATAAAATATAAAACTATGCTTCACTTTTGTACCTTACTATCACCACTCCAGTCTTAGGGTTTTTAAGACTACACTTTTTCATAAAACAGGAAATATGGGATTTTCTGGGAATACACACTCTTTTTTTTCTTACAAACAAAAGAAAACAAAGGACACACATGCAATTATTCACAGTTTTAGAACGAGACTACAAACCATTCTTATTCAGGAAATATCAGATTTTCTGGAGTTTTACAAATTATTACAATCAAGGGTGTTACAAAGCTTTTTATACAAATATGCTTATGAAACGCTTTTCAAAACGACTTGTATTCTCAGGGACTCAGTGAGTAGGTATTCCGGGCTATGGATTTTGGATATTTAATACATTTTGGAACACCATATTTATTGTCACTTTTGTGTAAATCTGTGAACAAATACAATCTGTAAACAATGTATGTTGGTATCTTTAATGTATGATGATGGTTGCTATGTTTTCAATTATATTCAATTGTGATGATACAATACAATGAAGTGATCCGCCCCGGACATTTCCGCCGTCTTGGTTCGGGGGTGTGACAGATTTGATGGGTTTGAGCCATAAGAACTTTCCTATGTGCACATGCAAACCCTAATGCTTGGATCTAGGTTTCTCTAATTGAACATGCATTGTATCCAAGACTTACAATTCTAGATCTAGTTAATACAATAGAAACGTGACATATGAAATCAGATCTAGATGAATACCTTTAGTTGCTTGCTTGAATCTTCTTGTTCTTGGAGCTTAGAGTCACAATTGTCACTCCTCTAATGGCTTACAAACACCAACTAGCAAGAGGATGATTTTGAAAGATGATGGAGGCACAAAATCAGCTCTAGTAACTCCTTAGGGTTTCTGGTGTCTGATTTCTATAGCCCTTAGGGTCTATTTATATTGTGAGCTTCTAGGGTTTCAGCCAAAACCCTAATGGACAACTTAATCACTAAGCAGCTCGTGGAACCTTCTGGATTAAGGCCCTTGGACGAAATCTTGATGGGATATTCCCATAATTTCGTCCACCTCTTGCTCCATAGGGTTTCCTAGCCCAAAACACAACTATCACACATTTGACAGTTTAAGCCCCTTTATTCAGTTAACCTCTTTTAGTCACCTAATGAATTCTTAATTAATCTATGACTAATATTAATCAAATAATATTATTATTCCTTTAATATATTATTCTTATAATATATTAATATAATAATATCTCTTCTCTCTTCATAAATCACCCTATCAAGTTGCTATGGTGAAGGCAACCCAAAAGGACCATGCACAACCGGGTCAAGTACTTACCAAATATAGTTACGGGCTTAGACACTAATCCAACAGTCTCCCACTTGGATAAGTCTAGTAACTATAAATGTAAGCCTAATCCGATTAGCAATCGTAGCTCTCAAAGACGTTGTAAAACTCTGATCTTATCAGTAACCTGTCATTCAGATAAGGGATCGTATAATCCTCTGTTCTAGATATCGTGCGGACAATTACACGGAACATGGTCATATTTATTGTCCAGCAATTGGTTTCTCGATCTCAGATTCATTTGACATAGAACTTAATTGAACACATCAATTCAGTCCTGACCGGGCCCGACACATAAGTCAAATCAAATCATCGAGGGGCCCTGATATTGCTTTTACCCTCTTAGGATAAAAGGAACAGATAAACTTCGACTTATATGCATTTATTATCCATTAATCAAATCATACACAACAATGCGTTTTATAACATCAAGTTACTGATGCGTTTACGCATTATCAATGCACAACCAATTAGCAAACAATAAACCATATATCTAGGTTTTAAGATCATATGATATTACCATCTTGCGATCACTCGTGATAAATTTCATGAAGTGATTCCAGCAAGTGTGGGTTTATTCCAATGCTCAAATCAAGTTCATAAGCACTCATGAACGTTGTAGCAAACTTTTGCTATGTCTAATACATTTTAGACAATCTACACACCAATTCATGACAGTCTTCATTCATATCTACTTCCAACATATGAACGACTGTGGACCGTTTGAATAATTCGATTATTATCAAATTTTCAGTTATTCAGGAAGTCAAAACATGCATAATGAAACAATAGGTAAATGATTAACATAAGACAGTAACATTACTAATAAATAATACTCTTTTATTTAATCATCAAATGTTAATAACAACTTTATCTATTACACGTTTCTAAACTATCTAATCTAAACTAATATCGTCCTTCAGCCCAATGCTCCTAGCGTGCTGCAAGTGCTTAACCCTGCTCAGTCCCTTCGTAAGCGGATCTGCTGGGTTATCCTCTAACGATACCCTCTTCACTACGAGGAGTCCCTCTTCCACCCGATGTCGAGTAAAGTGATATTTTCTGTCGATATGTCGAGATCTACCGTGATCTCTTGGTTCCTTGGTCAAGGCAACCGCTCCTTCAATATCACAGAAAATCTCCATGGGCTCCTTTATGGCTGACACAACTCCAAGGTCTCCAATGAAGTTATTCAACCATATTGCCTCCTTTGACGCTTCGCTTGCTGCAATGTACTCTGATTCGCACGTTGAATAAGCTATGGTTTCCTGTTTGGAACTTTTCCAAGTCACTGCTCCTCCATTTAGGGTAAAGACCCAGCCCGACTGCGAACAATAGTTGTCCGTGTCGGTCTGAAAGTTGGCGTCACTGTACCCTCGCACCTTTAAGTCGTCACTCCCACCGAGGACTAGAAACCATTCCTTGGTCCTTCGAAGGTACTTAAGAATATTCTTGACCGCGATCCAATGCGCTCTTCCAGGGTTCCCTTGATATCTGCTGACCATGCTCAAAGCGAAGGCCACATCATGGCGAGTATAAGTCATAGCATACATGATTAAGCCAACTGCGGAAGCGTATGGTACTCGGCTTATCTCTGCTATCTCGACTTCAGTACTCGGACTTTGAGTCTTACTCAACTTGGCATTACTTTGGATTGGTAACTCCCCTTTCTTTGAATTCTCCATACTAAAACGTTTTAGTACCTTGTCAAAGTAAGTATTCTGACTAAGTCCTATTAGTCTCTTACTTCTGTCTCTCACTATCCTTATTCCTAAAATATAGGAAGCCTCTCCGAGGTCCTTCATAGCGAAGCACTTCCCGAGCCAGGACTTAACCTCCTGCAATGTCGGGATGTCGTTTCCTATGAGTAGTATGTCGTCGACATACAATACGAGAAAGGTTACTACACTCCCACTAGCTTTGACATATACACACGATTCATCTTCGCTTCGCAGAAAACCAAACTCTTTGACCTTCTCGTCAAAATAAAGACTCCATCAGCGAGACGCTTGCTTAAGTCCATAAATGGACTTCTCAATATTGTACACTCTATTGGGATGCTTCGCATTGACAAAACCCTCTGGCTGAGCCATGTAAACATCCTCAGCCAACTTCCCATTAAGGAAGGCGGTTTTAACATCCATTTGCTATATTTCATAGTCATGAAATGCAGCAATTACCAGCATCACCCTGATAGACTTTATCTTCGCAACTGGTGAAAAGGTTTCGTCGTAGTCAACTCCAGGAGTTTGAGTGAAACCCTTCGCAACCAATCGCGCCTTATATGTGTGTACATTTCCATCCACGTCAGTCTTCTTCTTGAAGATCCATTTGCACCCGACCGTCTTACGACCTGGTATATTGTCAACCAAATTCCAAACTTGGTTGTCATACATGGAATGAATCTCGCTGTCCATAGCCTCTTTCCATTTTGCAGACTCCGCGCCTGCCATGGCTTCCTTATAGCTGTTAGGTTCGTCCATATTCACTAGTGTACTATCACTAATGAACGTATCCCCTTCCATAGTAATATGAAAACCATAAAACTGGGGTGGAACACTAACCCTTTCGGAACGTATAAGAGGTAAGGACTCGTCAATCGGTTCAACCGGAGTTTCCTCCTCGGGTTGAGCATTAGTGCTAGAGGTTCCTTCATCGCTCGACTCTTGAAGCTCTTCAAGATCGATTTGCCTCCCACTGTCTCCTTGGCTTATGAGTTCTCGCTCTCAGAAAATCCCTCTCATTGCAACGAAGACAACATTGTCACTCGGTCTGTAGAAGAGATATCCAAAGGATTTCTGTGGGTAGCCGATGAAAATACATCGCTCACTACGAGGTTCGAGCTTGTCGTTAGTTTCTCGTCTTACGAAAACCTCGCAACCCCAAACCTTGATATGTGCCAACGAGGGAGCCTTCTCTGTCCACATTTTGTGAGGTGTTTTGGCAACCTTCTTCGTAGGGACTAAGTTAAGGATATGGGCGGCAGTCTCTAAGGCATACCCCTAGAATGAGATAGGTAGTGAAGCATGACTCATCATGGAACGAACCATGTCTAGCAAGGTTCGATTACGCCTCTCAGCCACACCAATCATATGTGGTGTCCTAGGTGGCGTCAATTGCGAAACTATTCCGCATTCCTTGAGGTAGTCATGGAATTCAAGACTTAGGTACTCTCCACCTCGATCAGATCGAAGCATCTTGATTTTCCTGCCCAACTGATTCTCCACTTCTTGTTTAAACTCTTTGAACTTTTCAAAGGTTTCTGACTTGTGCTTGATTAAGTAGATATACCCATATCTGCTATAATCATCTGTGAAAGTCATATAGAAGCGATTCGCATCCCTTGTGGTGGATCTAAAGGGTCCACATACATCTGTATGTATGAGATCCAATAAACCCTCACCCCTCGCATAAGTGCCAGTGAAGGGTGACTTGGTCATCTTTCCAAGCAAACAAGACTCGCACACGTCATCGTCCCTAAGGTCGAATGACTCCAACACTCCATCCTTTTGGAGTTGGGCTATGCATTTCTTGTTGACATGTCCAAGACGACAATGCCACAAGCATGTTTTATCCATACTATTGGAAGAATCCACACACAACACATCATTTCCTAAGTTGTCTACAACCATCACAGTTTCATATATTCCATTACAAGGCAATGCTTCAAAATATAAAACATTATTAAAATAAGCATAAATAGAACCCTTTTCATTATCAAATGAATATCTAAAACCTTGTCTATATAAACCATGAAATGAAATGATGTTTCTAGCCATATCTGGCGAATAACAACAATTATTCAAATTTAAATCTAATCCATTACTAAGCACTAAGGAGTAAATTCCAATCTTGGTCACAGGCGACGATCTTCTGTTTCCCATGATCAGATTCATCCTTCCACGCTCCACATCCCTATTTCTTTTTAGTCCCTGCAAATCAGAACATATGTGAAAACCACATCCTGTATCAAGAACCCAAGAAGTAGCATGTGATAAACTATTAGATTTAATTGTGTAAATACCTGCCAAAGATGGCTTGATCTTTCCATCCTTGATGGCCTGCAAATATTCTGGGCAGCTTCTCTTCCAATGCCCTATCTTGTGGCAGTAGTGGCACTCTGCCTCCTTAGGGTTAGAGTTGGGTTTAGCAGAACCAACTTTGGTTCCACTAGAGGAGGTGCCATCATGGGACTTTCCCTTGTGGTGGCCCCTTGAAGAGGCCTTCCTCTTCTTACCTTTCCCTTGCCCTATTGCCAAGACAGGGGCAGCAGCAGAAGTTGGAGTTGATGCAACAAATTTATCCTTGAGGTTGCTCTCAGCAGTCCTCAACAAGCCCTGAAGCTTGCTCAAGGAGACCTCTTCCTTATTCATGTGGTAGGTCATGCGGAACTTGCTATAGCAGGAAGGCAATGAGTGAAGGATGATGTCAATTGCTAGCTCTTCATCGAAGTTCACATTCAACTTCAGCAGGCGATCAACATATCTCTGCATCTTTTGCAGATGAGCAGTAAGGGACTCTCCATTACCCATTTTTGGTAGTGATCATCGAAGTGATGATCTCGTACCTCTCTTGCCTAGCGCTCTGATGGTAGCATTCCAGCAAATCCTGATGCATCTCGTAGGGGTACTTGTCCTCATAGGACTTCTGGAGTTCATCAGTCATAGTCGCTAGCATGATGCAATGGACTTTCGTGGCATCACACTCGTGGGCCTCATAGGCCGCGAAGTCTTCGGTGGTAGCAGTGTCGATGTCAATCTCCTTTAGCTTCTTATCGAGGACATACTCTTTGTCCTCGTAGCGAGTGACCATGCTAATGTTGCGGATCCAGTTACTGAAATTGGTCCCATCAAAGATCACTTTCCCACACAAATTCATGAGTGAGAATGAACCAGAGCAGTTTGACCCAGAAGCGTTGTTGTTTGCGTTCGACATCTGAAAAAAGGGAAAAGAGCAAAGTTGATTAGAAATGAATTTCCGAAATTAATCACCCAAATGAAAAATTAGGGCTAGGAACCAATAACATTATTCACAAATTAGAAAAGGGATGCCGTAATCTAATAAGTAAATAATTTGAAGGCAAGTGAATGTCGATTCACTAATTCTCCACCATGAAAAACGAAAAAGAGATTAGGTTTTAAATGTATTGAAAAACTCCTAGATCTTTTGAGATACATTGAACTTTTCAATGGCATGTTTAAATCTCAATATGCCCTTCTAGTTTGTGACTGGGATGCCGAGGATCACAAAGTGGGTGTGAATGACCATGCAAATGTACATGGTGCCCTCATTGTTACAGTCACCTATTCGATGTGCTGGTTAACCACACACGCTCCATCAAACTATGACAAACAATGAGTCACCCTTTGCCACCTTTGCTTAGAACCCAATTAATGTGCCGGTTAACCACACACGCTCCATTAACGACTTAGCAAGGGTACAAAGTGTAATTTCATGGAATTGCATCAAATTCACTTTTGCCTAAAGTAACTAAGATTTGGAATTTTGTAAAAACATTTACTTACTTTATATAGATTCATTATACTTTTAATGAGGAAAGGTTTGCCCGATCCTTCCCGTTCGGCTAACGACCCTCCACCAATCAAGGAAGCGGTGGGTGAGAATGGACACCCATTAAACGGCCATTTTATAGGCCATAACCTTATACCCCCCTTATAGATCGGCTTCGTGAATGAGGCCTACTAACGGTAAGACTAGCATTTAAGTTATACATATATATATATATATATATATATATATATATATATATATATATATATATATATATATATTAATCTTATAATATTATAAGTATAAGGGTGAATTTTAAAGCTTGTAAAATTCTAAGGTTTGAAATTTAAATAATTCAAATTAAACTTTTAATCACAAAACTTAAATTTCAAAACTTGAGGACAAGTTTTGAACTTTTCAAAACATATGATAAAATTCGAATTTTATGGACCCAAAACGATTTAGGTAAGTATCCTTAAGTAAAACAGCAAGAAATCCCAAAAATCACTCTGACAGACGCTCCGACTCGCCGAGTCCCATTATGGACTCGTCAAGTTCATACGACTCGTCGAGTCCACAATGGGACTCGCCGAATCTTTCAGTCAGGGGGCAGAAAAAATGAATTTTCAAGGCAAGAACAATCAAACAATGCATCAATTCAATAGAAATCAATCAAAGCTTTGATACCACTAATGGGTTTGAGCCATAAGAAATTTCCTATGTGCACATGAAAACCCTAATGCTTGGATCTAGGTTTCTCTAATTGAACATGCATTGTATCCAAGACTTACTATTCTAGATCTAGTGAATACAATAGAAACTTAACATATGAAATCAGATCTAGATGAATACCTTTAGTTGTTTGCTTGAATCTTCTTGTTCTTGGAGCTTAGAGTCACAATTGTCACTCCTCTAATGGCTTACAAACACCAACTAGCAAGAGGATGATTTTGAGAGATGATGGAGGCACAAATCGGATCTAGTAACTCCTTAGGGTTTCTGGTGTCCGATTTCTATAGCCCTTAGGGTCTATTTATACTGTGAGCTTCTAGGGTTTCAGCCAAAACCCTAATGGACAACTTAATCACCAAGCAGCCCATGGAACCTTCTGGATTAAGGCCCTTGGATGAAATCTTGATGGGATCTTACCATAATTTCGTCCACCCCTTGCTCCATAGGGTTTCCTAGCCCAAAACACAACTATCACACATTTGACAGTTTAAGCCCCTTTATTCAATTAACCTCTTTTAGTCACCTAATTAATTCTTAATTAATCTATGACTAATATTAATCAAATAATATTATTATTCCTTTAATATATTATTCTCATAATATATTAATATAATAATATCTCTTCTCTCTTCATAAATCACCCTGTCAAGTTGCTATGGTGAAGGCAACCAAAAAGGACCATGCACAACCGGGTCAAGTACTTACCAAATATAGTTACGGGCTTAGACACTAATCCAACAAGATTGGTATCTGAGCATTGTTTATAGTGAACTAGTATATCTAACCATACAAGATATACAACTATAAATGCAATGAGACTAAAACACTCTGATTAAAAGTATACGTTAAAAATATAAGTATCTTACCAAAGAGTACACACATACATGCATATTAGAAAACAATAAGAAGAGTTGGACATCGTGACTGAACTTAGACAATTATGTAATCATATCTAGGGTAAGTATAGCCTGATCAACTATATTTATTCGAGATATGACCAACATGTGTCTAGGAGTGGTCAATGTGGACAACAAATCGAAAACTCATCAACTGTAATTCAAAAGAGTCTAAGAACAAAACTAAAAGACATAAAATACTATAGGGGTATTTTAACATTTTACCTATGTTCTCGTACTTATATATTCTCGTGCAGACACTATGGCTGGCTTCCATCTCCCTGGGGACCCATACTTCCCCAATCAGGGAAATGGGGGTTGGATTGAGGAGGATCCCGAGGAGGATCCGGAAGAGATAGAGGAGGAGTTTGAGGAGGAAGAGATCGACGAGGATATTGACGAGGACGAGGAGGGAGATGAGGGTGACTCGGACGCAGAGTCCATAATCATCAACCCACCCTACATGGCGAGGGTGCCGACACACCGAATGGGCTACAATGGACCTACGCCCCCTTGGGCACTTGATATTGAGAGGTGGAGCAAACACCAGGGTTAGCGCCCACCATTCGGCATGGAGCGAGGTTTCTACAATCTCCAACATGGAGGCCCGGCAGATCGAGCTCTCCCTGTTATGGTCCGATGGACTAGGGATATTGGCAATCATGCACAATTGACCGCTAACCAGATGATCGAGACGAGAGCTGCAGTGGAGCGCTTAGAGAGGCGTACTCAGGACCTCGTGAGGGAGTATCAAGAGTGGCAGGCTGCACTAGAGGTGAGGGTACGAGTTGCTGAGCACCGACTAGCCGAGCTTCAGGGCGCTTCTACCTCATCACAGGCACCACCAGGGACCACTTGTCGTGAGTAGGGCTTATCCTACCCACTGCTTTGCTGTAGGTTTCGTTATGGGTATGTGTTGGTGCTACCACGTTTTCTCTATGTATGTAGGATCAACCCTACGTTTAAGTGATTACACTACTTGCAGGGTCGTTATGCTGTCAAATTTTATCCTCGATGTACTGTAGACCTTTTTCAAAGGTAAATTTTCATGTATTATGTACTAAATCGTTATCATTAATGAAGCAATTATGTGTTTTATTTGTGATGTTGTGATCAACTATGTTCTCCCTTGTCATTTTTATTTGGTATAATACAGTTCAACTATAAGTACAATCAAACCACCGTAACCGCTAAAAACAAAGGGTTTCCATAAACTCATCGTCATTCCTACTTCATAGCAGGAAATGCCCAGAAGGTACATTCACAAAAACACCACAGCAACACCGCCGCCACCACCGCCTCCACCAAAAATGAATTCTGTTGCATTACAGGCGGCAGTCTCAGCTGCAGTTATTGCAGCGCTAGCACACATCAACAATGGCACAAACAGAAGAGGAAACGGAAATGGGATGGGGAGTTCCAATCACGGAGATAAACCGGGACAACAGAGAACATGCACATATAAGGATTTTACCAACGGGAAACCCAGACCGTTTAATGGGAGTGGGGGTATAATAGCTCTCACCCGATGGTTTGAAATGATCGAATCTGTCTTTGAAATCTGCGGCTGTCCTGAAGAAAGTAAGTGAAGTTCCCAGCCTGTACATTTTCTGACAGGCCACTCTCATGGTGGAACGGCCATGTCAAGGCCCTAACCCTACCAATAGCAAACTTCATGACATGGGGGGGAACTCAAAAACCTGATGCTTGATGAGTATTGCCCCCGAGGTGAAGTGCAGAAGCTTGAACAAGAACTATGAAATCTCACTGTAAAGGTTTCTGACATCGAAGCTTATATTTACAGGTTCAGCGACCTGACGCTCTTTTTCCTTGGAATGATTACCTCCGAGAGCAAGAAAGTTGAATGGTTCATCTGGGGACTAACTCCCCCGATTCAGGGAAACATGATTGCTACTAACCCCTCAACCTTCGACAGTGCCAAGCGCCTGGCGCAAAAGCTTTACGAACATGGAGAACCAAAAGGCACGAAGGTTGCTGTCACTGAATCAAAGAAAGGTGATAACAACAATAAGAACTGAGGAAAGAAGAGAAAGGGACAACAAGCTCAAGAGTCTGGGAAGAAACAATAGATCGTAACAGTTCACGCTGCTACCACTCCTGCTACATCAACAACAACTGCACCAACACCTGCAAGCCATATGCCGGTTCTCTCCCAAAATGTGATAAGTGTAATTTCCACCATAATGGCACCTGCCGAGACCTGCAATGCACCAGCTGTAACCAAAGAGGGCACACCACCCGATATTGCAGAGCACAACCTCAACAAAAAACCAACCCAACAACGTTGGGGCCAGTCAAGCATGTTACGGGTGCGAGGAGACTAGACATTACAAACGAAACTGTCCCAAGGCCAACAATCGGGGTGCAGGGGGATCAAGCAAAGTCCTAGCAAGGGGACAAGGGGAGGCTATGCAGGATCCAACAGTAGTCACCAGTACGTTCCTCCTCAACAACATCTATGCATGCATCTTATTTGATAGTGGGGCGGAACGAAGTTTCGTGAGTCATAAATTTAAACACTTACTATATCAAAGTCCCCAAAAGTTAAACGAAACTTTCACGGTGGAAATGGCTAATGGGAAAACTGAAACAACCATCAATGTATTCCTAGGGTGCACGTTAACACTAAAGAATCACTCGTTTCAAATCAACCTAATGCCAGTTACTATTAGAAGCTTTGATGTGATCATCAGTATGGATTGGTTAAGCCACCACCATGCTGATATTATGTGCTACGAGAAGGCCGTTCGCCTTCACCTACCCAACGACGAAACCCTAGTTATATACGACGATAAACCCAGTACGAGCCTTCGTCTCATCTTGTGCATCAAGGCACAAAAGTGATTGCATAAAAAGAACCAAGCCTTCCTAGCCCACATGGTGGATAATAAGATGGAAGAGAAGAGAATCAAGGACATCCCGGAGGTATGCAACTTTCCAGATGTGTTTCCTGAAGACCTCCCGGGAATACCCCATGAACGACATGTCGAATTTCGGATCGACCTGATACCCGGAGCCACGCCAATTGCCAAATACCCATATAGATTAGCCCCTGCAGAAATGCTAAAGCTCTCCATCCAATTGAGCGAGTTACTAGACAAAGGGTTCATAAGACCAAGTTTCTCTCCTTGGGGAGCTCCGGTTTTATTTGTCAAAAAGAAAGATGGTTCCTTTCGCATGTGTATCGATTACCGTGAACTCAACAAGCTCATCGTCAAAAATTGATACCCTCTTCCTCGAATCGAAGATCTATTTGACTAGTTACAAGGAGCCAGTTACTTCTCGAAAATAGATCTCAGGTCTGGATACCATCAACTGCGAGTCCGAGAAGAAGATGTCCCCAAAACTGTTTTCCGAACTCGTTACGGGCACTATGAATTCGTGGTAATGCCTTCCGGTCTAACGAATGCGCCTGCGGAATTCATGGACCTGATGCATTGGGTCTTCCGACCAATCCTTGACCACTTCGTAAAAGTCTTTATCGATGATATACTGGTTTATTCTCGGGGCAAGGAGGAACACAGCCAACATCTACGACAGGTTCTGGAGACTCTAAGGGTGGAAAAGTTATACGCGAAATTCCCCAAGTGTGAATTCTTGATCCGCCGAGTGGATATTCTGGGACACGTGGTCAGTGAAGAGGGAATACATGTGGACCCATCAATGATCAAAGCAATTGAGGGCTGGGCAACCTTGAGAACCCCGACGGAGATCAGACAATTCTTGGGCCTTGCTGGTTATTATCGGAGGTTCATTCATAATTTCTCCAAGATCGCCAAACCACTCACCACTATTACCTAGAAGGGTGTACCCTTCACCTGGGATATAAAACAAGAAGTTGCCTTCCAAACCCTGAAACAAGCCCTCTGTAATGCTCCGGTGTTGTCTCTTCCAGAGGGAACAGAAGATTTCGTGGTATATTGCGACACATCGAATCAAGGGTTAGGCTGTGTGCGTATGCAACGTGGGAAGGTTATAGCCTATGCATCCAGACAACTGAAGACCCATGAAGTAAACTATACCACTCACGATCTCAAGCTGGGAGTTGTGGTCTTCTCTCTAAAAATTTGGAGGCACTACCTCTACGGGACGAAGTGCACCATTTTCACCGACCACAAAGCCTCCAGCATATCCTGAACCAGAAGGAACTAAAGATGAGGAAGCGATGATGGGTTGAGTTGTTGAATGACTATGAATGTGAGATCAGGTACCATCCGGGCAAGGCCAATGTGGCGTCCGATGCCCTAAGCAGAAAGGAATACTCGGGTCGCCGGGTAAGAATACTAACGATGAACATCCATTCCCACTTGTCTTCGCAAATCAAGGAGGCTCACCTGGAAGCCTTGAAGCCGGAGAACATCGCAAGCGAAGCCTTGCGTGGGATGGACAAGAATCTCACAATCAAAGAGGACGGAGCTTACTATCTCATGGACCAGATCTAGACCCTAAAATTTGGAGGGTTCAAAGACGTGGTCATGAATGAAGCACACCAGACAAGATAGTCCGTCCATCCGGGTTCCAACAAAATGCATTTAGACCTCAAAAAACAATATTGGCGGCTGAATATGAAAGCAGAAATTGCTACCTACGTGGGCAAGTGCCTGACTTGCACCAAGGTGAAGGTAGAATATCAAAAGCCCCCATGACTCCTTCAACAACCGGAGATACCTGAGTGGAAATGGGAGAGAATCACAATGGATTTTATAACCAAATTGCCCAAGACGGCATACAGATTAGATGCCATCTGGGTGATTGTCGATCGGTTGACCAAATCCGCCCATTTCCTGCCAATTAAGGAAATGTACAAAATGGAAAAGCTGACCCAGATCTACCTAAAGGAGGTTGTGAGACTACATGGTGTGCCTGTTGGATTAGGTGTCTAAGCCCATAACTATAATTGGTATGTACTTGACCCGAGAGTAGCATGGTCCATTTGGGTTGCATATCACCATGACAATTTGATAGGATGGACTTTTGAGAAGAGGTTAATTATGATTTATTAATATATTATAAGTTCTGATATATTAATATGAAATCATATTATTTAATTAGTATTGATCAAGAATTAATTTGGAATTAATATAGTGATCAAAAGAGACTAATTAAATATATGGGGATTGATTGTGTAAATCATTGAATCTTATAATCTGGGCCAACAATCCATGATTCTTTAGGTTGGTCGAAAAAAATGAGACAACCCATGGAGGTTTAAACCCATGGAGCCTAAGGAATATGGAAGATCATGCACATTAGGGTTTACATGATGTAACCCTAATCTTGCCACACTATATAAGAAGCCCCTTAGCATCCAAAATCACACACTAGTGTTCTTCGAGATCATTGAGTCGATTTTAGGTGTAAGAATATTCTCTCAAAAGTCATCCTTTGTGTAAGGTGTGTTGTGAACCATTTGAGGTGTCACACTTGGGGCACTAAGTTCTTAAAGGCCAAATACATCAAGTTCATCAAGTTCTACAAGCTACATAAAGAGGTAAACTCCTAACTAGTGTTTTATGTTGTTTATATCATTTCTATGCTAGTTGTAGACTTAAAGCTTTGGAAACATCATTGCATGTATAATTAGAGAAAACATAGATCCAAAGATTTTAGGGTTGTATGTGCACCATATGATGTTGTAGTATACCAAAACCCAACAGTGGTATCAGAGCCATGGGTTGTTTTCTATTATATTTGATGCAATGTTGTGATTTTTAAAGCTAAAAAATGTTGTCTGACAGCCCTACTCGACGAGTACGATCTTGGACTTGACGAGTAGGATGCATTTTGCCTTGGACTCGTCGAGTCTAGTAAGGGGATTGACGAGTTGCCTGTCCAGAAAGCAGATTTTCGAGTCTTTTTTGGACTGTTTTGGATTAGAATCATTACCACAAAATGTTTTAGTTCATAAAATTTGATTTTGTTGTTATGGTGATGATGAGTCTCATCCAAATTAATAGATAATTGTCAAACTTTCAAGATTTGTATTAGTTTATATGATTAGGCTAATTTCTTGAATTTTGTTTGATATGAATTATCTTAACTTATGAGTTTAACTAGATCATAGGCAAATTGTTTGATTTTGTTAGTTGGAATTATTGATCTAATTGGTTTTGGTGAAATCCATAACTTTTCCTCAAGTTATGGAAAGTGAAAGGTCTTATTTTTAAATGTCATCTTAAATGGTTTTAAGTCTTCCATAACTTGTCCTCAAGTTATGGAACTTGAGGAGTCTTTTACATAAATGTTTTTATGAACTCCATAACTTGTCCTCAAGTTATGGAATGTCAAGAGTCTTTTCATAAAACCTATATTAAACTCATAAGTTATGGATACCAAAAGTTTTTTAATAGTTAAAAACTTGCCCTTAAGTTTTGGAATTTATAAATGCAAAGTCTAACTTTGAAACATTTAGTTCCAAACCCTAGAGTTCTAAAAGTTTCAAATTCAATCCTTATACTATTATAATATTATAGGTTTAATATTTATATATATGTATAAGAACAAAGTCAGTCTTACCGTTAGTAGGCCTCATTCACGAAGCCGGTCTATCAGGGGGTATAAGGTTACTGCCTATAAAATGGTAGTTTAATGGGTGTCCACTCTCACCCACCACTTTCTTGACTGGTGGGGGGTCGATAGCCGAACAGGTTCGATAGGACATTTAACTTTTCATTAAAAGTTTAATGAAATAATAATTAACTAAACACTTATAAATTCCCAATCTTAGTTACTTAGGAAAAACGTGAATATGGTGCTAACCCATGAAATTGCACTTTGCACCTTGTTAAGTCGTTAGTGGAGCGTGTGTGGTTAACCAGCACACTAATCTGGTACTGACAGTGCGTGGCAAAGGGTAGTTTAATGTTAATCATAGATCAATTGAGTGTGTGTGGTTAACCGACACATTGATTAGGTGGTTGTAACATTAAGTGTACCAAGAAGTTGATTAGCCTTAAGAATGAAGGAATCCCCAATTCCTATAGGATGTCAATGCTTACACATCCATAAAGGAGTCATGATCCATAAGCTAGAGATGATTTCTACCATCATAAAGCCCTTGTTCTAAGTAAATTCAATGATTCAATGCTAAACCAAAGAAATAAACCAACAATTGCTCATTCAAGTACCAAGCTCATGATCAAAGTATTAAACAAGCATAAGAAATATGAACTAGAATCATAAACATAAGATAAATGACAATTAAGCATGAATCCTTCAAAAACCACAAATATCCAAGGGTTTTAGCCAAAGTTAACCAAAATAGAGAAACTAGCCACTTATGGCAACAAAATAACAATCACAAAAGTGTATTTGCATCAAGAATCTACCAATTACTTAGAAAGATGAGAAGAATGAGTATCAAGCTCCAAAAATCGCCTCTAATGGTCTCCAATGGTGGAAAATCAAAGTGTATTTGAAAGATCCAACCCCCCAAGGTAAATGGTGAACAAAATGACCAAAATGCCCAAAAGTGTGCAGTTGTGCGGGTATCCTTGTAAGTGTTGCGCGACTGAGACTCCACCCTCGTAAGTGTTGCTGGAATGTTATTGGTCCATTTTTCTCCTCTACACACCCCACTACCCAAGATTCCCTTGGTCCTCTCCATGCCTCACATGATTCAAATTTGGCCAATCATCATCAAGCTTTAAATATAGATAGTCCAAGCCCAAAATAATAATCCATGACCCATCTTCACAAGCCCACTTCATCCAAGACTTCAAAATTTTAAGTCCAAATCTCCTTTGATGGACCCGTAAAGCCCAATAATGCATCGAAAAGCCCACCAAGCCCAACTGCAGTCAAACCGCAACCGCAACGAGCTCCAAAACCCTGCAAAATATCTCATGCAAAATAGAAAGTACCCGACACGATCCATGGCAAAGAAAAAAAAGAATATACAATGCAATACCAATAAAAAGACCTAAAAAATCTAAAATAAACTAATAAAAATAAAGAAATAAAATAAGCTATCATATACAAAATCAAAATTACACAATAATCATTTAAAAATCCAAATAGAATGTCAAGTTGTTTTTAGTTTATTGTTTTTCAAGTTGATGTTACTTTGTTATCTTTCTAGCCATTTTTGTTTTTTTATAACTCGACGTGTGATTTTAGACCCGATTTATGTACGATAGTGGTGGGATAGATGAATTTTTTTAATACATATTAGGATGATGGTGGTGTTGTCCGAAAAAAAAAAAGAATTGATCTAATAAAAATGAATTGTATAAATTAACTAAAAGAAATTAATAATCCAATAAAGTAATATTTATTAATATATAAATATTATATATTTATAAATAATATTTATTAATATAAAATAATTCAATAAAAAAATTAATCCATAAAAAAGAAATAAAAAAGAATTATTTAAAAGAAATTAATAATCGAATAAAATAATATCAATTAATACATAAATATTATATATTAAAAATAATATTTATTAATATATAATAATCCAATAAAAAATAATAATTCAATAAAAAGGAAATTAAAAAATTTATTTAAAAGAAATTAATAATCCAATAAAGAAAGAGATGGGGTTTGGGACACAATTGTCTTTTCAGTCTATTCAGTCAGAAAGATATGATTTTGGAGCTTTGTGGGAAAGACATATCTTATCGGGAAAAAACTATTTTTTTGTGAATATCGAACAGTCTTTCTGGTCCATTCAACCAGAAAAATCTGTTTGAACCTGGAAAGATGTCTATCAAACAGGGCCTTAGAGAGTCATCGGAGGAGGAGGATGAAGAATTGAAGAAACATGACCTCCATTTCCACCATTTCTCGAAAAAGGGAACACACTTTCACTTTGACCAGAATATGGAAGATCATCTTCAGAAGGTAGAGGAAAAGCATTTCCAGAAGAACGAGGAAGACCATTGTTGTCTGAACTTGACATCTATAATAGGAGAAAATAGAATTCAAGTTAGTTGATTTTAACCCTTAATTATTAACCCATAAATTTAAATTAAGGCTATGATCCATATTTTCAATTCGAACTTTGAAGAGGGATGCCGTAATCAAATTCGAATCTATTTTAGGTAGGTAAAGCATTTACCAATTTCAATCTCATGAAACTCCTAGATCATTTGAGATTCATTGAATCTTATCAGTGGCATGTTTAATCTCGATGATGCTCTCACTTTTGTGACTGGGATGTCAAGGATCACAAACGAGGTGTGAATAACCATGCAAATTAGCTTGACACTCTCGATGTCATTTATCATCTCATTTTAATGTGACAGTTAACCACACGTGCTCCATTAATCAATGATAATTTTCAATTCACCCATTACTTCTCTTTATTAGTCCCACATTAGTGTGTCGGTTAGCCACACGCGCTCCACTAACGACTTATAAAGTGTAATGTGCAATTTTATGGATTAGCATCAAATTCACATTTTTCCTAAAGTAACTAAGAGTTGGATATTAGAAATTAGTTTAGTTACTTTTTATCATTATACTTTTAATGAGGTTATGTCCTATCAAACTCGTTCGGCTAACGACCCTCCACCATACAAGAGAGCGGTGGGTAAGAATGGATACCCAATGGCGGTCATTTTACAGGTCGCTTCCTTAAACTCCCCTTATAGTATGACTTCATGAATGAGACGTACTAGCGGTTCGACTGACTATTTTTATACATATAATATATATTAAACCTTTAATTGTATACATAGTATAAGGTGTATTTTAAAACATTTTAAAATTCCAAGAGCTTAATCTTTTAATAAATTAAACTTTTAATTTCATTAAATTTAAACCATTGTATGGATTTATTAATTATATTTTAATTAATCATTTAGTTATATTAATAATAAGATCCATAAGGATGTATTTTAAACTTTTCAAAATACTAGGGTTTTAAAATTTTAAATTTAAATTTCGAAATTAAAAGAATTTAATATAAATTTAAAAATGAATAACAAATGATTTAATAATTATCATATTCAAGTCTCCAGCATTCTTAACACCGCTACCTATGATGCATATGAATCGAGTGGGATGAGGTTGGGAAACCTGGTGAGATACATAATGTTTTCAATCCCACAATAACTTAACGATAATAAATTATATATCTCAAACCTGCAAAACCAACTGTTCTCATAAACAAAGATATATCATATCTATAAGATAATCTACCCCATTCCATCGATGCTAAGATTGTGATCGTATACAACGACCTTACGAGATCTATACATATGGATCATTGTGAGAAACAAGTTGACTATGTTGCTTTAGGGATTCCTTGGCAGCCAAAGAGGATAAAGAAAGACAATGATTGAAAGGAATGGAGTACTCGAATGAACATGCAATCTAGTCCCCTCGAATCGATACAATTCATTAATATCGAATGACAGTTAAGTAAGGAGTGGTCATCTATACTTTGCTATATGAATTAGACAACAAATGAGGGGAAATGGAGTACTCAAAAGAACATAGAATCTATACTCTTGGATTGTATGATTCATTAACACCTACAAGTAATGATAGTGTTCCATCGGACTGTCTAGAATGGTCGGTGATCACCCTTTGTCATCTTACCCTAATAGATGATTAGTTACCCTTTGGTCTGATACAGACTACTCACTTTGTAAATGGAAATGCTAACATATGAAACTCATCAGAAGAAAAAGAAGGGAATACTAATGTATTACTCCGGTACGCTGCCATACCCTGACACGTGATAGTGTCAAAAAAGGACTTTGTACATAATAGTACTTCTGGCACATAATAGTACCCCGGCAAAAGTAGCACATGAGAAACAAAGTTCTACTCTCCGTTTCAAGCTCAAACACACCCCACTATAAAAACTACTCAATTTTAAAACTTAATTGGACTAAGCATCTCTTTTAAGTTTCAGGGTATAAGTAAACAAGATTGTTATAACCATAATTATACCAAAGTTCCTATCTATGCAATATCTTTACAATACAGGGTAAGTATTAACTCAAACTAATCATCCTTTACGAGTTTTATCTCATCACTAGGGAAGACTAAAATACATAATATCAATTCCCAATACTAACTCTATTTAGGCAACACTATCCTAATCTAGTGTATACATTTAACAGAGAGTATTAGGACCATATCTGGTTCGCACATATTCCATTCAATAAGCATACAATCCCAGTGAATACATCGAGATCTATCAAATAAGGAACAATCAGGTAAGATCATATCGGATGTAGGATCCGTTTGGTATACAAAGTATATTATTTGGAGAATCTACTTAAAACACCTCATTAGATCTAGCCTATACATCACTCCTTTAAGTAGATCAATCAATACTATGACTTGGAATTACTGATAAACCTTGTTTATAGGTTCATAATAACGATAAGGAACTTAAACATAAGTTACACTTAGAGTATAATAATGCAAATTAACTTAAAGAGTTTCTAGTGAAAATAGGAATATACACGAGAAAAATCTCGACCTGAAAGCTTCTATTTGTTGGGCTCGTTGATGACCCACAATCTTGCTAAAGTGCTCAGAAGCTCAGATGAATCAGGGCTCAAGGATAAGAGATATCTCAGAGAGAAAGGTCGAATAGGTGTGAAAATTCAGCCATATTTATAGAACTTTAGGGGGGGGGGGGCTGCACCTTTGCACTGACGCTCCAGTTTTGTGCCGCCACGTGTCGTAAATGTGCGGTCTACTAGACGCTTTCTACAACGTTGCCATGTGTCTAATTTTCGTGGCGCCACGTGTCACATCTGCGTTGTGCTATGTCGATGTGTCGATTAGAAGACTTAGTCGCCTCTTTGTCGCGTGGTGCAGTCTCGGGCCAGCATGTCACCTAGCTAAGTATTTTTCGTAGATATTCGAATGACCATAACTTTCGCATACGAGCTTTGTTTTTGACGTTCTTCGTATCCTTAAATTCGTCTTGACAAGCACTACAACTTTATTTTAGGTATGAATAGCTAATTCTCACTCTATTTTAAATTCATATTTTATAGAGCTTACATTGTTAAAACCCATGCAAAAAATCATAACTCCTTCAGACGAACTCTGTTCTCGACTGTCTTTATATCGACAGATTCGTATTTACAAGATCTTCAAATCTCTTTTACATAGTTTTGGCTATCACTCGATTGATTTAAATTTTGATTTATGTGTCATACACTAATGTACCAAATATTCGAAAAAGCATAACTTCCTTATACGAAGTCATATTTTGGTGTTCTTATACTCACGCTCTCGCATTTACGATCACTACTACTTTCGTTTAGATTACTTAGGCTAATAAGCAACTTATCTCCGATTCACTTTTTACGACACGTTTTGCCATAGAGGGTTGAACGCGAAACATCGAAAAGTCATATATTCTTCATACGAAGTCTGATTTAAAAAGTTTCTTATATCTACGAGATCATCATCACGGATACTATAACTTACTTCAAGACTTTTCACCCTAAATAATCTTTTATTATTGTTAGATGCTTATTTATCGTAATTCGTTAAATTTACGATACAGTTTTATGCAAATATTATAAGCCCATAATATTTGCCGATAAAACATGCACACACAATATATATATATATATATATATATATATATATATATATATATATATATATATATATATATATATATATATATATATATATAGAGAGAGAGAGAAAGAGAGAGATAAGTTCAGTTGTTTAAAGTAATTATTGTGTTATTGTATGCATAAATGTGGGCCAATCAAAATTAAATAAAAAATTAAATAACTAAATAAATAAATCAGGGTAATTTAGTAATTTGTTTAGTAAGTTCCAAAAATAATCCCTATAATCATGTTTATAACCTAAATAAATAAGCGTGTCTTCAATCTCCCACCCGATAAAGCCCTAGCATCGACACTTTCAGTGTTCGGAAGATTCTCCTTGCACTTTCACTTCATGGGAGAGGGCACGACATATCAAACGTTCATCAATTCTCCTTACAACCGATCATCACCAATGGCAGTAGTGACGAACACGATGGCAGACAAAGCCCAACACACGATTCCAACACCTCAAAATCACCAAAAAAGATGATGAAAGCCATTGCGGACCGATTCAAGAAGCTTTTCAGTAAACACGATGAATCCTCCATTGAATACGATTCATCAGATTTACCCACAACTTCATCCGACAACGGTGAATCAACAGAAGAATCCGCCTTCACTACAACCTTCGAAGAATCAATGGAGACCATGGAATCAGTAGACGAAGGAAAGGAAACGCCTGAAAGGTATGATTGAAGGTGGTGCTAAGCAAGGATTGAAGGAGAGTTTTGACCAATTTGCAGGATTACTTGGTCAAAGAGACAAACCCGTGAATCAGTTGATTGTATTAGACAAAGATCAAACGTTGGAGGCTTTGCTGAATGATCACCAATCCCATTGGGAATTGGGGGTGATGTATTTTTGTAATTTCACTGTGTTTTCTACTGTTTTCATGGTTGTTTATGCTTTTGTGCATATTTTTCTATGTGAGTCGAATCGGATTCAAGGTTTAGAGTTTAATGGGCTTGAATTGCCTGATAGTTTTGGTGAATTTGTTACGTGTGGAGTAATTTTCTTCAACTTGGAGCGCGTTTATATCATGGTTTCCCGGTTTCTCAGATCCTTTTGTAGTGTTGACATGCAATGGGAAGACAAGAACAAGTTCTGTCAAGCTTCAAACTCTCGATCCACAATGGAATGGTTTGTTCGATGTCCAAATTTTAACTGATTTTATCAAGATTCTTGAAAATTGATGACAATTGGTTGCTAAAATTCTTGCAGAAATACTCGAGTTTGATGCTGCAGAAGAAACCCCGTCGTTATTGGATGTTGAAGTTTTTGACTTTGATGGTCCTTTTGTTCAACCGGCTTCACTTGGGCATGCGGAGATTAGATTCTTGAGACATACGTTTGAAGAATTGTTTCCATTTTTTTGTGTCTTTTCATTCTGCAAACAGGTAAATATAATTATGACAATTCTGTTGGAATGGAATCATGAATTCCAATTCTGTTGGAATGGAATCATGAATTCCAATTCTGTTGGAATCTAAACTACAATTTGGTTTTGTTTTCACAGAAGTTGATGCTTGAAGAACGGACCGCAAAATTGAAAGTAATTCTAAGCAACATTATTCTTTTAGAATATATTAGTGTCGTTGTTAGATTTTGATGTTTTCTTTCCCGTTTTGAAAGTTTTTTTAGTTTTATTCTTTAACAATAAATGTAATTCTTAACAATTGTTACCCATATTCTACAAGAAATAATGTTTTTTTTTTGTTTTTATTCTTCAATTAATTGTTCAAGAATTTGTTATTCTACAAGAAATTTTTAAAGTCATGATCAAGAAATAGGTTCAAGAATATTTTTATTATTTATGGTTGAAGAATATTTTTATTTTTGAATATACTCAAAAACACATTCTGTCAGAATGTCCGAATTAAAAGAATTATAATTCGTAAAATCGGATTTTTAAAATTAATAGAATCTATGATCCCTTAAAATATGCAATTTTCCATTATTGAATCTATATTAATTGACTAAAATACCCTTGTAATTAAATTAGATGATATTTTTCAATTATATTTAATTCAATAATATATATTAATCACTTTCTTAAAATAAGTAAAATTGATTGGCCCACATTTATGTATACAATAATACAATAATTACTTTGAATAGAATAACCTAAGTTTATATATATATATATATATATATATATATATATATATATATATATATATATATATAAAATCGTCTACACCTATGCATAGGCATCAATAATTGAATAGTTTTGGTTACATCATATATAAATAGGAACATATATGATAGTTTTATGGAAGTTTCAAATGGTTCCGGACAAATATATTGAGCTAAAGCTAACGATTCAAGTTCCATGTCGAGCATATTAGGCCTAAACTTTCAACTCCAAGCTAACTCTATTAGCCTTATTTGACATCAACATTCGAAGCTAGTAAACTATTTAGATTTGAACATATTCATGGATCGGTGAATGGGACCAAAGCAATGGTCTCTTCTCCTTGACCTCCTAAGAGAGCATGACCACCTTGATCCCCGTCATTCTACTTGTTTTGAATCAAAATATGTTATCCAAGCATACACCCTACGTCGCCTACATTATCCAAGCGTAAACTATGTATCACCTGAATTGTATAAAATCATAGTCTAAATCCCTTCAAAACAAGTGTAAAGTTGAATTACTCGGAATACAAGTAACACTAGTATAACTAGCACACAATTTAAAAAGGGTATCGAGTTATAACTAACGACATCAAAGAAGTTTGCTTAACTCATGAATTCTCTTAACGAGCATTAGATGGATATTCAAATAAATAAGACCTGATCATGTGATTCTAAAAGTTCCTTGTTCCATATATTGTTCTTGTTCATACGCATAAGAAAATTACGACTTTAAAAAAAATTTAGAGACTAAAATCATTTTTATAATTGTATTTTGCAACTCCTGTAAGCTAGAGAATCATATTATGTCCTAATGATGATCTTTCTTATATTTGATTAACCATGTTAATTTTATGTTTATCCCGTAGAAGACCAATGAGTTCCAACGTAAAGACTGTCCCATGTTAACTAATGATACCACAATTGTGGCCAAACAAAGAGAAATCTAAACCATTAAAAAGTATGATTAAAATATACGTAAACCTATGCAATAATACACATTTATTTAATATATTTTATAGGAACTTGGTCTATGAAATTCTTCCAAGTTCTACATACATGCATGTTCTTGCATGATGTCTTTAACTGGTTTTTTAAATAGGGTTTATGATAAAATAATCATACAAGTTTTGGAAGGATGTGTGCCATAAAGAATCTAAGTAGATGTGGATGATCTTTAAGGGCATAAGATCCAAAGACTTTTGATTCAAACTCAACAATAGTCAAGATTGGTTCTTACTTCATACCCATAAAAGAATCATTACCTAGGTAGTTTAGGGCACTTGTATGTAGACATTAGGTCACCTTGTGTACTTCTATTTTATTAAATTTGATGTATGCTTAAATTATGGATCTAATTGTTTTATGTTATTGAATATTCTATGTTTAACTCTTCTAATAGATAACCTAAGATGGCATTTTATATTTGATTAGTTTAATTACAAGTTGGTATTGTTGTTCTTTAAAGAATACTTAAGTATATATTTAAAAATATGTATTTTCTTATAATATAACATATGCAGTTATTTAATTGCTTTTATGCGTAGACCAGTGTAGGTTACTATTAACATATCGTTTATATAAATGGAATTTATTTTGTAATCAAATATCTAGAAAAAAGATTCCTTCTAAAAACTTTGAAGAAAAATACGCTTTAATGTAAGAATCTAATAATAAAAAAACACAGAGAACGACACTCACTTGATTAATTTGAGTCGATCGTTATGAGAACATATCATGTATTTAAACTTGAAGCTAAGTTTGTACTTATTAAAAGACAAACAGTTATGTATATATTTCTTTTTGAATTTCTGTTATCAGTTTATTAAAATAAAGAATTAAAAACCAAGATGGTTTACTTTTAAATTTTAGCGAACAGTGCATATATAAGTATAACTTTTAGGGTTAAATGCATAGATATAAGTACTTGTGTATTTATAGACAATAATTAAAAGTATATTGTTATTTTCTGTAAAACTTGTGTAATTTATTTAAAATTAAAGTATGCTTCTATTGTATGTTAAAGAAATATATTGAATAGAATATAAACTAGTTTACAGCATCTTATTATTAACTATAAGCATGTTATTATTATGTATAAAAAAAAGGATAAACTGCATCCTTTGGACGGTGGACAGCCCAAGTCGAACGCGCTTCAAGGTTCATCATATGGACGTAAACCGTGAATCACTAACAATATTTTAAAACTACCATGTTTTAATCACTTTCTTAATAGAATTTTACACATCAAGTATCATTAGGTTTTCAACAAGAGATGTCTTATATTATATGTAACTAGCTCTAATACATATCGGTTCTTTTCCATTAGGCATTTGATATATTGGAAAATTAATTATATAACTTTTTAAGTTTGATTGTAGTCTAGGCAAATGACGACATTTAATCATACAAATATAATAGGATAGATTATAGAAACATTTTGTGTATACAAATCTTATATATATATATATATATATATATATATATATATATATATATATATATATATATATATATATATATATATATATATATATATATATAAGTTTAGGTACTATGGAAAACAAAAAAACCCTAAAAATCATAAAAATACATAAAAAAAATACTTAGAGATCACAAAACTTTTTTTTGAATTTTTTTATCAAAAAATCGCAGATTTTAACATAAAATCGCTGAAAAAAATTTTGAAATTTTTTTTTTACAAAAAAAGATAATTAAATAAAATAAAATAATTGATTTTTTTTTCAGCGAAATTGTCAAAAAGGGTGCGATTTTTTGATAAAAAAATTCAAAAAAAAGTTTTGTAATGTCTAGGTATTTTTTTTATGCATTTTTATGATTTTTAGGGTTTTTTTAGGGTTTTTTTGTTTTCCAAATAACCCTTCCATATATATATATATATATATATATATATATATATATATATATATATATATATATATATATATATATATATATATATGACATTCTAACGTTAAATATTTGATTATAATCTTAAATTAATCGAATGTTGGCTTTTCTTTTTTTCTTTTGAAACAGGAGGAATTTTATTAAGAACTTCACAGTATGCTAAATAAAAAAAAAGGATATTACAAAGTGAAAATAGCAATACTTATGTTATACAACATACAATCCAATCTAATGTATATTTATTGCTTTTATTATAGATCCAACAAAACAGACAAAAAAAAAACCATTACCTTATCTACTCATTTTAGTTTTCTTTCTGAATAAAGGAATATAAGATTGTATAATATATGTAATATTATTTAAGTATTTATAACTTTTTATAAATGATAGTTGTGCAATCTGGAAGTATACTATCTTTTTTAATATGAATTAAGTTGATCTCCTCACATTTTGCCCTTTGTAACCATAGAGGAGTCATCTCGAATGGCCGGTATGTATATATAATTACATAAAGCTGTCATTTTATCATTGTTATAATGGATTTGATAATTTCAACAATAAAAAAAAATAAAAAATAAAAAACATTTTATCATGTATTTTCTACTGAAAAAAACAATATGGATATGGTCATACCTTTTTCAATGGAATTGAATTAATGTGGTTAAATGTTTCACACATGTTCTGAATTGATACGTTTTGGATCGACTATCAATATGGTGACAATTTTGACTTGTTATATGGTCCAAATAATAAGATTTTTAGATTAGTTTTTATTAAAATCAAAATTTTATTTTGAATTTTGGATTATTTTGGTTGCTCGAATTAGAAACAAATTAAATAACAATATAGGGTATGAAGTATGTTGTGACTACCGCGCAGTGTACATGGTGACATATGAAGTGGAAGCTTTGATTTTGGATGCAGAAGTAGTTTGTAGAGCATAGTATATTCATTCTATGAGTTATCACGTGGGCTTATGTTAATACTCCTAACGGTTAATAATATTTTAGTATGAACAGTCTATTTTGTGCATTATGTATGTCGAGATATTAATATATGATTGGTCATGTACCACACCGTCCTCTCTCTCTCTCTCTCTCTCTCTCTCTCTCTCTCTCTCTCTCTCTCTCTCTCTCTCTCTCTCTCTCTCTCTCTCTCTCTCTCTCTCTCTCTCTCTCTCTCTCTCTCTCTCTCACTCTCTCGTGTGTCATTATATCATTATAATATGTTAACGATCTCATTGTATTTGTGCTCGTAATTTATCGGGATACTAGAATATTCATTCTACTCTATTTAAGTGTTCAATCAAAGAGCTTCAAAATATTATTTACATTGTTGTGTTACTAATTCATTATGCATTACAACTTGTCATTTCGTTCTTTGAACTAACAACGGGTATGGGAGCAGTAGGATTCAATCCTTTTGGGAATCCTTTAACGTTTTTTTGTCTAAATTTGAATTAGTTTCTCAAATCTAATTTATTTGTCGTTAAACCAGTTCTCGAAGTTGATTGATAATTTCATTGTTGTTTTTGAAATCAAACCAATTCAATGGCTAATTATAGTAATCAATTAATGATGAATTACACAGATATCGTAGGATAGAGCATTAAAGCCTCGATAATGTTCCCTGAACATTACGATCAGTGGGTGGATCGTATAGAGGATTATCTTATTAGAATCGATGAATACGTCTAGAGATCTATAGTTGAAGTTCTATTCAATCCAAATTTCATACTTGATTTTGTGTTATTGTTGATGATAGCGGTTTATCGACAAATAAAAAGAAAAACATGAACGATAAGAGATGCATGAGTGAACTTAGATGTGGTCTTCCACCAAATGTATAGTTCATGTTCAAGGATGCAAATATGTAAAGGAAGTTTGAGACACATTGAAGATTCGATATAAAAGAATAGATAAACTCAAGAAAGTGTTACAACAAACATTCTATCTGAATTTAATACACTAGTACAAAAATGACTTACAGTCACACTTTTCGAAAAACAGTCTGTAACACTTTTTATTAAAAGTGTGGCTAAAGGTCACTAAAAAAATTTAGAGACTATTTTTGGATACTTTTAAATTAGTTTGTGTGGCCATTGTATAGATAATCCAAACTTTAACCACACTTAATTATACCAAATGTCTCAGTTATTAGCCACACTCGAACAATGTGGCCATATGTCACCATCAGCCCTGATTATTGATTAACATTATGATACCTTTTTTATATGACACAATAGACAAATATATGGTGACATGAGACAATTGTATATGTTTCTATATCATGGTGCCATTTTAGACACGTTATATCCAATGTAGCAAATAGGTGATACATATGGTCACATTAAATATTTGTGTGTCCATAGGGTGGTGTTTACTAGTAAATAGTAAAAGCAAGAAAACAAGTTAATTTTGGTGGTTTATGGTCGTGTGCCTTTATTATGTATGTCAAAATACGATGACTTGACTTTGAAAAAAACAAATATTATAAGTGTAAGTTGTATTTTGTTATGATTACAATTATTATGTGTGTCTATAAGTAAATTTGGTTACAAAAAAATATAATGTATGATCAGTATAATCATAGTATGGTCATTGAATGTGTGCCTATAATTATATAATGATCATTCTTTTTGTACTAATGTATGTCTAAATTTAAAGAATAGTCTTCACCAAAATAACATTTATTGACTAGTAAACCATTTGACTTATATAAAGTCATTGATTACCACCCAAAGTGCATAAGTTATTATTAGAGTATGGGATAGTTTTTGAAAAAAAAAATTGTCATGATTTTTGTTTGAAGACAGTTGGAATTGCCTACATCAAATGAGTTTAGGTTATATATCAGTTTGACTTTTGGGACCTATTTTGGTCATATAACAGTTGGAGTGATGTCAACATGTACAAAACAAGTTATTAAAGTTGCATCTGAAGGGTTCCTTTAAGTCGACCAAAATACCCCATAGAAGGGGACAAAAACCGTTACTATGGTCTATACCAAGTTCTTCAATGAGAACCCTAAAAATAGTAAAGACCATATTGCCCTTTTGTAGTTAAATTGTCCTAGTTTTCTTATATTCCATTTTAGAGCTGAAAATCTAAACCAAAATAGTATCCCATAGAGAGTACCGATAATAGCATTCAACTTTAAAATGCACATTTTCAACTCCTGATCACACAATTCAAAAAAAAAAAACAATGAAACATTAAATGACTAAATAGATAAACTGTATTAAATATGAATTGACAGCAATGTGATGGAAACAGTACAATTAAAAGGATAAAAACATATACTAAAATCTTATAATTATATCTAAACACCAGTTTTTTTAAACTAATAAAAAAAGTAATACCAGTAATATTGTCAATTTGGGGCTAAAACACCATACGGAGTAGTTACTAGCATGCACACTGGAGCAAAATTCCAATCAAACATCCAAAGAACATTTTATTGTCTTTTAAGGAAGTAACTTCCAAACAAACTTCCAAGAAACACTAGTTTATACATCGTATTTAATAAACTTTTTGTTTGGTCCATGTGAAATTCATCTCATTGTCTCTCTTACATGAGTAAATTTGGTATGTGAGATTGTAATAACTCATCATCTTCAGAAAATTCACCCATCTGTTCAGACATTGCTTCCATTTGATTTATCAAATCATCCCTATGTTATAAGAGCTTTGTAATATCTTCATGTAAACTTTGATTTTCAGCATCTAATGTCTTTTCTTATCTTTAAACTGTTTTTGAAGTTTTTCACTTTCTAATTTGTTGATTCCCAAGATAAAATAAAAATGTATGAGTGAAAGTAAACATAAAGCTTACCAAGATAAATAGCCAAGATCATCCATTCTTTTTCTAAACCCGAAACCCACTTCTACAAACGATTGATCAGGTTTGACATTGACAGATTAAACAGGAATAGCAAAAAAATATTGTTTGAGGTTGTAACAAGAAAAAATCAATTTATTGAGGTACTATCATCAATTTCAACCCAATTAACCACACTCAAAATTACAGACACACCTAAATCACATTAAGATATATAACATACGATGTATATTCTTCAATTTCCATCTATTATTTATCCTTGTTCGATTTATTGACTTTCTAAGCTTGATGCTCTTTAGTTGTATAGAAAAATCGAGATTTATTCTTGAATGTGAAGCTTAATCCATTCTATGATATATAGATGACTTTTAGGTTTAGGGTTAAAGGAAGATAACCGACCTGCTGCTGATTAATTTTGTTGACGAAGTTATCCCAAGTGGACGACAACTGCGATGGTAGGGATTTCGGCGATGGAGCATATGGACGGCGGTGGAGAGGAAGGCGTTGGAAGAGGTGGCCAGCGCTGGAGAGGAAGGTGGTGGAGGATGTGGTCGGCAAGGCTAGAGTAGATCGAGAGGGAAAAGAAGGAATGAAGTCCTGAAACGGAGACGGAGAATCATAAGGGTAAACAAGGTCAATGGACTTTATTTTCTTAGTTAACATCATTTTCTGGATAACTGGGTAGGAGGTGTTTAGACCAAGTAAGACCAGAGGGAGTCGGTACGGCCTGGACCGCACTCCCCTTGCCACATAAGCACAAACACCGCCCCCTGGGTGCGGTAGAGAGTGCACTGCACCCTACCAAGGGAGCACTCCTTCAAATAACCTTCAAGCAATGTGATTGGTTCCGGTTTCTTCCCTCCTTCTGATTGATCCCTTTTATTTATTAAAAAAAATAAAAAAAGTTACCCAAGTGTGGCACCACTCCTTCGGTGTGGTATGAAACCACACTTTTGTGGTAACGGGTGAGGTGGCGTCTACGTGTCACTGCGGTTTCATCAGGGAGTGCAGAACCACTCCCTCCAGCCTAAGAGCTTCAAATTGTTCTATCAAACGCTCTGAATCGAAATGAGTCAGAGGTAACATCTTACTGGACTCAGTAAGACGCTTATAAAATAAAACCTTAGTTATTTTTTATTTTATTTTTTTAATATTAATATATTAATAATTAATAAAAAAATTGTACATATTATATGCAGTTTTGCGGCGCGGTTTTCGAAAACTAATAATTGCACTGCACCACATATTTACGGTTTTTAAAAAATAGAAACTGTAAGGTCCTGAAAAGGATCTTTACCAATGATCAAGCAACAAACAATCACAGATAGAAGAATAAGAAGAAAAGAAATCGAGCTTGCACACGTTTATATTCAGAAAAATGTCAGGTACAACTCGATGGAACACTCTGTAAACGCAATGGCATCAACAACCACACATATACCTATACCTCCGCTATTTATACTAGACAGGACCGCAAACAGGGTTTACGACCGTAAATTGGGTTTACGGCCGTAAACGTGTTTACGGCCGTAAACTCTGTTTACGGTCGTAAACACACTTTCCAACAGTAAACACCTAAACAACTCTCAAAATGAATTACAGACTCATACTGAACTGTTACATTGAAAGCCTAGACCAAACCACATTAACTGGACCTTTCAATCTCCCCCTTGGTTTGGTGCTAGCTTGGACTCAGCTTTTGTCGACCACTAGCACATCAGATTTTCCCATAGCTCCGTTCCACATCTCCTTCTCGATAATCTCAGCAACCATCGAAGTGTATTCCTTTGCAATGGGCTCAAAAATGTCTTCAACCACCTTGATTTGATGAATGGAGAGCTGATGTATGTCCCACTTGCCAAATTGAAGCAAATCCCTCTTGTCATACAAGCGGATACAGTTGTCTTTAAGCTTGATGACAGCAGCAGCAGCAGATTCATCAAACACCCAGTATTGCATGGATGCAAGAGATCCATCTGGATAATTTTGAAGAACGGGGATCTGCTTTACTTGAGCAGTAGCGGGCCACATCACTGACCGAAGAGGCTGACTTGTTTTGGGATCAATAACGTTAGGGTAAATCTTGATAATAGACTCTGCAGTCTTCATTGAAGGGAAACCCTTAGCTACTTGATCTTCCAAAAAGGATTTGAATTGAGTCGCCCTGGGATTGTTTGATGGATTTGAGAAAGGAGCTTTAGACAGCTCTGTAAGATCAATCCTGGTAAAGGAATGAAAATCGTGAGCATCTTTGTATAATTCAGTATTGCCGCTCTTTCTTCTCACCATAAACATATTCATAGTGTCATGGAATCCCCACGAGATGATTCCTGACCTATCACCATAAACGTCTCTGAAACGATGTTCGCCCAGATCCGTAACGGTGATCTTTTGTTGATCCCAGGGGGCATTATGATCTGCGCTCCTTTTGAATAGAAGTTGACCCTTTTCAGCTGACTTGGCCAATTTAGCGCGTTTTAATGCCATTATACTTGGAGCCTGAGCCGGTTCTTTCTCAAAGCGATTAACGACGGTGGTCGTCCTTGTAGGTTGTGGAACTATGGGAGTATCTTGATCAGGAAGATAGATCTTTGGCTCGTCAACAGATGACTTGAATTTGTCGCCAAAGTTTTCTTCCAGCTTCTTTTTAAGATCGTAGTAGCTGGCGGTCAACAGGCCGAAATGCGTCTGAAGGTCAGTAATTTGCTTCGACTTCAGAGCTTTGTCTTCGATAAGTTCGGCCACTTGAATATTGAGCTTTGTATTCTCAGTCTGAAGATCTGCCACCTTGATATCCAGCTCAATATTTCTCTGATCTAAATCAACATTTTTCTGATTCAGAGCATCGATCTCTTTCTGGAGTCCAAGAAGTGAAGGATTCTCTTCTCCTGAGCTGCCACCCCCAATAGAAATTCATTTGCCATGTGAGGGAGGCGTTGTGAGTTGTTCTCTGGCCAAAAACCTGGCTAACTTAACCGAGGAAGCATCATGCTCTGGCCTGGGAGGAGAGAAATCCGTGGGGAAGGAAGATCCACCAGCTTCATAGAAGGTACTAGGACCTTCACTGATAGGTTCAGATGAGATGATAACTGGAGTTGTTGTTGGTGGAGCTGTAAAACTTTGAAGTGAACTCGAATCAAGAATTCCCTGTCTAGGGTCAAGTCTTCGCCTTTTTGATGGAGAGTGAGAGGCTTGTGTAGTTGTATGATCACTTTCCAATGGCTCAGAAGTAGGTAAAACAATATCAAGGGGAGGAATCCCTGATACTGTCACCATAGGAATTGCTATTTCCGCCGTTGGATTGGTAGGAGGAGGCGTGGCTTCGAGAACGTCTTCCTTTTCCCTTATCTCCGTTGCTGGATGAGCAACTTCATGGATATTTTCAAGCAGTGTGTTGAGGTTTACACCGGTCATGAAATTTTCATTGCTACCGAAGTTGAGAGGAATTTCATTGTTATCGAATCCTGTGAGGTCGAGGCCTTCGTACAAATCAGTCTCCGTTCCAGACCCCTCATTGTAATATCCTTGTACCTGAACAGATGTCAATTCGTGTTCCTCAGCTACTTGAACATTAGCAGCTGGAGTTTCTTCTTCATCATGATCTGAAACTGTGATGAAATCTTCAGAAATAACTCTCTCGGAGGAAGTGAGCTCAGAAGACATCTTGTCAGACGTTCCATGAGATTCGGAAGATTCATCTATTTCAGCAAATTTCCCAAATTTCACGAGAGGATATAAGCCTTGGAATATGAATTTGCCCTTTCGATTCTGCTTAATGAGACCAATCGTGTGCGGGCCTAATGACTTTATATCCAGCTTGTCACCATCTTTGATCATCTCTGGGAATTGGTTGTCGATGAACGTCTGAATAAATCTCGGATATAACAAGAATGCATCTCTGGTCTCCCGGCTTATAGCGTTGATATTTACCAAGAACTCATCCAAAATGAACTTCGAGAAGTTGAATTTGATGCCAGCAGCCAGTGAAACGATAGCCCCTGTGTTCCTGAGAGAGATTTCATCAGCTCCTGATCTCCTTCCCGAGATACAGCTCACGAACACATGCGCCAAAAATCTCCAGTAGGGAGGCAGAAGCTTCTTCACCGTGGGAGGGTAGATGCCCTCATATCCCATCCTTTTGAGATCCTTTTGAACATCATCAATCCGAATTTCAGTAGGAAAATCGGGTTGATCATTGATCAGCAATGTTTCTCTGATATATTGCTCAGTGATTATGATCTTGCATCCTTTAACCACAACTTTAACAGCGAACGCACCATTGTCTTTTGACATCTTGGCCGTCTGCCAGAACTCCTTGACAATGTTCTGATAAATGGTTGAATTCACAGTGATGGCACAAGCCAGGCAGCATTCTCTTAGTCTGTAGATCATTGATCTGAAATCTCCATGAGCAACAGGAGGTTCATCCAACACAATTGCCAGGTTATGCATGTCAGCAAACTTAAGACTCGCCATTGATCTGCACTAAACCAGGCCAAGTAAGAAAACAAAGTATTTAAACAATTAAAGCTTTAAGTTTTCTTAATTAAACAATTTTATTTTGGCCTTAAAAAAATTTGATCAAAAAATTGAGTTTATGGTCAATATTGGTCAAAAAGGAGTTTACGGTCCAAAATGGGTTTACGGCGGTAAACCCATTGCAATGGTCACCTGACCGTAAACTGAGTTTACGGTCGTAAACTCAGAGGAGTTTACGGTCGTAAGCCCAAAAGGAGTTTACGGTCGTAAGCCCAAAAGGAGTTTACGGTTCTTGAATCTCCCCAAACCGTAAACCCTCCCCAAACCGTAAACGCCGACGAACACATAAACGACGATTAATCCTCCAGTTTCAGTCGAATCGATGAACAAATAGCTTTTCCCCAGTCGGTTTTAGCATACCTTCGAAGTGGACTAACTGATTTCGCAAAATCTTCACAAAAATTTCGAGGATGAGAGAGAGTAGAGAGAGAAAGAGTTTGCGGCTGTAAAGGGAGAGGGGAAGGTGAAAAGGGTTTACAGCAGTAAACTCCACCTTTTATACCTCCCTTGAATTTTACCTGTCTCCCACACAGTATTATGCACAGTCCAAATCCCGATTAAATTTTCAAAAATAAAACTTTTTGAGGATATTAAAATAAAAATAAAAATTAAATTAAATTAAAATTAAACTAAAAATAAAATAAACTTTTTGGGTACGTTACGCAGACTTAGATTGCATGTTATCACTTGATAATATCACTTCCCAGTACTATATCAACAAGCAAAACTGAAAGCGACAATATTTTTGATTTTTCTGAATTTATAATGTTTTTGGATTTTTGAATGTTTTCTGAAAGAAATAAAACAGAAACAAGATGTTTTTGGATTTTTTAAATTAAAATTTTTTTTTGTTTGGTTTTTGTTTATTTCTCCCCCTAAATTTGTGCATGGGTGAGAATGAAAACACTAAAATGCGCAAATTTAAACTAACCTAATGAATAACAAAAATTTAATCCTCTAAACGAATCATTTTTAAAAATCCCACAAGCACATCGAATCGAGCTTTGTTAAAAGGCTTGGTGAACAGATCCGCCACATTATTGGCAGTGGGAACCTGTTCTAGCCTAATGAGCGAGTGCTCATAACAATCTCTGATAAAGTGAATTTTGATATCAATGTGCTTGGTCTTGGAGTGTTGGACAAGATTTTTAGTTATTTGAATTGCGGCCTCATTATCACAGTGAATTGGGGTTTCTAGATAATTCAAATCGTAGTCCAACAGCTGATGTTGGATCCAGATAACCTGAGAACAGCAGGCAGATGCAACAACGTATTCCGCTTTTGCTGTTGAGGTAGAGACGGTATGTTGTTTCTTGCACTGCCACGACACCAGCCTATCGCCAAGGAATTGGCACCCTCCTGATGTTGATTTCCTGTCAAGCTCACAACCTCCATAATTACTATCAGCAAAAGCATATAAATCAAATTCAGAATTTTTCGGATACCAAAGACCCAATTTTGGGCTGCCTTTGATATACCGAAAAATTCTTTTGACAGCAATAAGATGAGAGAGTTTAGGATTAGCCTGATAGCGAGCACATTGACAAACTGCAAACATGATGTCGGGACGACTTGCAGTAAGATACATCAACGATCCGATCATCGATCTGTAGTGTGTCTGATCTACAGATTCGCCATCAATATCTGGATTCAGCAGGGGTCTTTCAGCCATTGGTGTCGATGTAGGTTTTGCGTCTTGAAACCCGAACTTCTCAAGAATATCCTCCACATACTTGGCTTGGTGTAGCAGGATTCCGGTTGAATTTTGTTTGACTTGAAGCCCCAGAAACATGGTCATTTCACCCAGTGAACTCATCTCAAACCGCTTTTTAATCACGCCTTCAAACTCTGTGCAAAGCTGTGGACAGGTAGACCCGAAGATGATGTCGTCAACGTAGATCTGGACTAGTATCTGATCATTACCAACATGCTTGATGAATAAAGTTTGATCAATAGTGCCGCGAGAGTATCCATGCTCGAGCAAATGCTTTGTTAGAGTTGCATACCATGCTCGAGGAGCTTGATGTAACCCATACAATGCCTTGTCCAACTTGTAGACATGATTAGGAAACTTGGAGTTAACGAACCCAGGGGGTTGATCAACATAAATTTCTTCCTTCACCTTGCCATACAAGAAGGCAGTCTTGACATCCATTTGGTAGACCGTGAAGTTCATGTAGGAAGCATATGCGAGAAAGATACGAATAGCCTCCAATCGAGCCACGGGAGCATAAACCTCAGTATAGTCAAGACCCTCAACTTGTCGAAACCCGCGAACCACCAACCTTGCTTTATTGCGCACTATTACAACAAAATCGTCTTGCTTGTTACGATAGACCCAACGCGTGTCAAGAGACCTTTTGCCCTTCGGTAACTCAACCAACTTCCAAACCCCGAGCTTTTCAAACTGATTTAGCTCTTCATGCATCGTATATACCCAGTTGGGCTCATTCAAAGCCATGTCAACGTTCTTGGGATCTATTTGAGATATAAAGCAAGAATAGAGACATGCATTTACATCTCCACTCTGACTTCTAGTTTTAACTCCGTCACCCAGTTGGCCAATGACGTTATCTATCGGATGATCGCGTTGAATTCTTGAAGGAATGTCTTGGCTGCTATCATTGAGTGAAACAGGAAGAGTGTGAATGTTGAAACCTCCATCATTTGCTGATTGATCCACATTGGATGGATCTGCTACAAACTCATTAGCAATTTCTTCAGGAAAGAGTAGTTCCATAAAAGTTGGATTGACAGCGGAAGCATCTCTAGACATGAACTCTCTTTTAATAGGGGTAAGAGGTGTAGCATCAGCATCAGGAGTTCCATCTTGAACTTTAGACTCTGGACTATCAGGTTGATCAGATGACTCCCCCTCAGGGGAATCAGAGGACTCCCCCTCAGATGGAGCAGATGACTCCCCCTCAGCCGTTGGAGGTCTGTAAACAACTTCTTCGTCTTCGTCTTCAGAAACAATCTTCGAACCAGAAGAGGATCCATTTGAGCCATCTGAAGACACATTTAAGGATTTGAAAAGCGATGTGTAATCAAATAACCAGTCAGGACCCACTCGAGCGTCTGTTTCATTCTCATCCAACCAGCGCACGTCATAGGATTCAACAATCTGCTTACTCTTCTTGTTGTAAACCCTATACGCGGTGCGCGCATCATATCCTATAAAGTAACAATCATCGACTTTGGCATTGAATTTAGGGTTGGATTCCAAGTGAAGAAGGGTGCAAGGGCAGCCAAATACACGGAAATGGCTGACTGAAGGCTTGTGTCCATAGAGAATCTCGTACGGTGTCTTCATCCGTGCTTTGTTGATTAGAACACGATTCTGCACGTAGCAAGCAGTGTTAATCGCCTCGGCCCAAAAGAAAACAGGTAATTTTGAATCACATAGCATTGTCCTTGCAGCGTATTTTAAAGTTCTATTTCTCCTTTCAGCAACGCCATTTTGTTGAGGCGTGTGAGCAGAGCTGTATTGACGCACGTGTTGGATTAATGTCTAAGTCCATAACTATATTTGTTATGTACTTGACCCGACCCGGCATGGTCCATTTGGGTTGCACTTCACCGGCATAATTTATATGAATAGTCTTTTGAGAATAGTATATTTATGATTTATATTAATATATTATAAGTTCTAATATATTAATATGGAATCATATTATTTAATTAGTATTGATCAAGAATTAATTTAGAATTAATTAAGTGATCAAAAAGAACTAATTAAATATGGACTCTTATATATATATGGAATGGGCCAAGTTCATTTAGGTTGGGCTAAGCTTTCATGGATGGTCCATGGAGCTTTTAACCCATGGATCCTATGTAAATGAAAGGTCATGGGTATTAGGGTTTACATGGATGTAACCCTAATCCTCCATAATATATAAAGGGGTCCTTGGCTCACAAAATTGGTAAAATTATTTGAAAATAAGAGTGGGCCGATTTTAGTGTGCATACATATTCTCTCAAGTTCTTCCAAGGTGTTTTGGTGATTTGTGATTCCATTTGAGGCTTCCACACTATTGGGGCTAAGCTCTTAAAGCTTGAAGACATCAAGCTACATCAAAAGGTATGTCATCTAACTAGAACTTTGTAGTATAGGTGCTTCATAATATGCTAGTTAGGATGAAACCTTGGAATAGTTAATATTTGCATGTATAATAGAGAAAACATAGATCCAAGGTTTATAGGGTTGTATGTACACCATATGAGTGTTAGAATGCTCAAAACCCAACAGTGGTATCAGAGCCATGTGTTGTTTTCTGTTATATTGATGCAATTGTTTTATTTTCAAGTTGAAAAAAAAAGGAAAAAAAAAACATGACGTTTGTCAAATTTTAAGATAATTACTTGTTTTGTGAAAAACGAATTATTTGTAAAATTTGAATCATTTGTTATATGAGTTGAATTAGGTCAAATTTAGTAAAAGATAAAACGATATGATTATTTTATTAGTTTTAAAAGTTTGATCTAAATGTTTTAAGGAGTTGCATATTTTGTCATAAAATTTTGGAGCTCAAAAGTTTTTTTTTAAAGTTGTGATCTTAAGGGTTTTTGAAACTTCCATAAGTTATGGATATGAAAGTTTTTTTTTAAAAAAAAATTTTGATTCAAAGTTTTTATGGAGTTACAAAATTTGGTGTTAATGTTTTAAAGAATTCCATAACTTGTTCTTAAGTTATGGAATATGGAAAGTTTCATCATAAAACACCATTAATTCCATAAGTTATGAAATCCAAAGGTTTTCAAGAATTACAAAACTTGCCCTCAAGTTTTGGAATTTGAGAAAAGTTTTTTATGAAAAAAAGAATTGAATTCTAAAACTCTTGGGTTCATAACTTAAATAATTAATTAAATGGTTTTAATTTTAAGTTTAATAATTGGAATTATGATGTTTTGTTGAATAGTTCAAATTAACTCTTATGGACTTTATTAATAGTTAATTAAAGCGTTTAATTAGAAGAGTATTATTAATCCATAAATATATGGTTTGAGTTTAATTAAATTAAAAATCTAGTTTAATTAATAGATTAAACCACCAAGTATTTTAAATGTCTAAAATACACCCTTATACTATTATAATATTAAAAGTTTAATATATTATATGTATAAGAGCAAGTCGTCTTACCATTAGTAGGCCTCATTCACGAAGCCGGTCTATAAGGGGGGTATAAGGTTACTGTCTATAAAATGGCAGTTTAATGGGTGTCCACTCTCACTCACCGCTTCCTTGACCGGTGGAGGGTCGTTAGCCGAATAGGTAGGACAAGGACTATAATTCTCCCTTCATTATAAGTATAATGATAAATACTAAGTAACTAAACGCTTATAAATTCCCAATCTTAGTTACTTAGGAAAATGTGAATAAGGTGCTAATCCATGAAATTACACTTTGCACTTTGTTTAAGCTGTTAGTGGAGCGTGTGTGGTTAACCGGCACACTAACCTGGACTTAACAAGGTAGGCAAAGGGTAACTTAATGTTTATCATAGTATCGTTGGAGCGTGTGTGGTTAACCGGCACATCGATTGAGGGGTAAATATTAAGGGTACCAAGTATATTTGCATGGTTACTTCACACCTTGTTTTGTGATCCTCGGCATCCCAGTCACAAAACCTGAAGGGCACACTCGAGATTGAAACATGCCATTGAAAAGTTCAATGAATCTCAAAAGAATCTAGGAGTTTCAAAACCAATTAAAACCTAATAATACATTTCGTTTATCTTGGTGGAAATTGGTGAATCGTCATTCACCTACCTTCAAATATTTTATAGCTTGGATTACGGCATCCCTCTTCCAAGTTATAAAATAGTTTGTTGGGTCCTAGCCTTAATATATCATATTGGGTGTTATATTAAGGACTTAAATCAACTTTACGTGAATTTCTCCCATTGTTGATGTCTGGTTTAGACAACAATGATCTTCCCAAACCAAGCTTTCCTAATGAATATGACTTCTCGAGTTTGGCTCATGGAAGTCATACTTCTCTTCCTCCACCTACTCCAATTATTCTCCCTAACCCACAAGTTCAAGGTCACTCAAGCCCTAATGGCAAGCAAGGTCTATGTGTGATCACATCTTAGAGATGAAGTCACATATTGACAAGCCGGGAGAGTTGGGTGTCAAAGTCTTGAGAAAGTTGGATGTTCAATCACTTTCTAAGTCACATAGTGAGTTCCCTTGGGACTACTATGAAACAGACTATGACATGAACCTTAATGATCATATCTATTTGCTTGGTGCTGCTGAATCAATAATGATTTGGAACGATAGTAAATCAAATTTGATTAGAAGATCAACTTCCCAAAAACTTTATGGACAGTGACAATGGTGACACTGGAAATCCAGAAAAAGCATTCTCTTCCCAATGGAAAGGGATTGGCCATAGTCAACCCGGTTGACCAAATGGTAAAGAGAAAGGCTAAGTTTGAGATAGTCCCATTACCAAAGGGTCCATATGTTTATTTTGCCAAAGGAAGGGGCGTTGATTGCAAAGCTGCCAAATTTACCTAAGGATGTTAAAGTCGATAAGTTTGACTCTACATCAGGTAGAGCCCATTATCTAACTCTGTTAAGTTCTATTCTGAGATCCTCATTACATGATGTGACTGGGTCACATGTTGATGTTTTAAGAATCAAAGAATAAAGAGAAATCTTAAAGGAAGTATATGTTGATTCTGATCGCGTAGGTGGATTTCGATCGCATCAGAATTTTGAGCAGTTGCTTAAGAAGTTATGATATATTGCTAAGGAATAGATAACAACAATTTTCCATGTGGATTGTAAGGATAAGTTTTTCCGCAAAGTTTTAAAATAAAAGAAAATTGTTTAATTTTATTTATTTGAAGTATCCTTACAATGGCATTTGTGGAAAATTGTTGCTTATATGATTCCACTGACAGCAATATTGGAAAATGGATTTGATTCTTTCATTTGTGGTAGTGTCTAAATTTACCAAATCAGGAAAGTTCCTCATCACCCAAGTTTCAATTGGACCGAAACTTGGAATCATGCAAGTTGAATAGTATGATGAATGAGAACTTTCAAGCATTGGAAAATCAAGACTAATTACTTGTTCACATGGATGTGTGAGTCAAGTGAAGGACTAAAGGGATCGAGTACACATTCTTGTGCACTGGTCATGTCCACCACAAAGCTAGTTAAGACTATTTGATTTACTAAAGTTTAGTAAATATGGTTATACTTACAAGTTTAAGTATAATTCTGAAACATTGGAAAAGTCTCAATGTATGGCAGAACGAATGGGAAGAATCAAATTAGGCAGAAAGATAAAAGTTTCTCAAATATGAAAAGATGGGAGAGTACTTTAGTATCATGTTTGTGATCATCTTAATGATTTAGAAATCATATCACAATTAGTCCTCTAAAGGTCATCTTAGTGCATTCTTATGACTAAGAAGAGGAGTCATGAATTGTTGAAATGGTTAGATCAGGAAGATGAGTCATACTTCGTTCCAAAACAATTCTTAGAGTCATACTCCAAGATTGTAACTTGAGTGACATATCTTAAATAAAGGTTTAAAACACTTGTCAAATGTAAGAGTAAAAGTGTCTTACTCTTGTACATTTGAAATTGGTAAGTTGTGATGTTTTGGATAAAACAAAGACCAACTAAGGCCAATTGTGTGAAGTGTTTGTCTTGATAAAGAATCCGCACTATCTCTTGAATATTTGGCAAGATAGTCTTATATGTCAAGAGGATAGTGGGAGTCTTAAAGATCCTAAAAAGAATTTCAAGAACTAATCAAGAATAAAACTTGAGGTTCTTCACTAGCACACGACTTGAGGTTTATAACCTATCGTGTTGACATATTCTATGCCCATTCCAGTTAAAGTTGGCTTTGCATAGGAGTTTCGAAAGTTCTCAATTGGTTGCATAACAACTTGGAAGCAATGGCAGGCCCTGTACTGCCTGGTGGCAAGAAGTTAAGATTGCATAAGTTCAGTCCATATGAGTTTGGATTTGTCATTATCCTTGTCTTGTGACTATGGTTTTGACGATTCACATGGATAAGAACACATACACCATAAAATCTAAGGGTCATAAGGTTTCTCTCCGATTCATGAAAATGATGGTGAGGAAACACTTCCACCAAGTAGATTTGAAGCAGATGGCAAAAGGTCTAAACAATTGAGACTATGATTACGACATCCCTTTTCATAGTTCTGAAATTGTTTAGACACACATGCATGCTATCTAAGGAAAGGTGTATGATTTTGATAAAGTTTTATCAAAGCATCTCGTATCAGAAATCTGAACTTTGGTAAGAAAGTTAATAAAGTATTGATTTCTAGAAGTCCAGCTGATTTCTGAGTACATGCCAAAGCTAGTGGGAGCATAAGTGTTATGCTAATAATCATCATGTTAGTGGGAGCATGATAATTATTGTTAGTGTTGCAAGTTAGCAATGTTAATTATAGAAAACAAAAGTTTCAATTCGTGAGGCTGCAGGGATTGAAAAATTTGTTTTGCTATAATTAAGGGAGAGGATATACTTCATTTCAGTTCTAAAGGCTTAGATTGAGTCCTTAATCATCTTTAGTCAAGAATATATATATGAATTTCATGTTGGATTGGTTCAACTTAAGGAAATTCTATATATTGCGTTCTCAAAATTCGATTATGATTACGGCATCCCTCTTCATAGTCAAAATTTGAAAACATGGCAAATAAAAATATTGTAGCAAAAGACTGGTCTAGAATCATGTCTTTATGTGAGACATCATGAATCGTGTACCATTTGCTTTGGGTACAGGATCGATTGCATGTGCTATAATATTTGTCATTTCTAAATTTTTCCAAATGCCCAGAGGCATTAAGAAGGGAAATGGTCTAGAATTGGATATGACTAAAATGATTAAGCAATTATCAAGGACAATCTGAGGTTTACCAAAGATTGGTTGCTCAGGGACAGTTGGAAGTATAGTGCTAATTTTGGAAGGACCATATTGACATATTCTGAAAAGAGGCATCTCTTATTCAGAAGTGATAGTCAAAATGAGAATATGGAGTTGTCTCCATAGGTGGAAGTTATCTGTGTAAGATTAGAAAACTTAATGCAAGAAGCATGTCCAAAGCAATGTACTTTGAATATGAGACTTAGTTTCCGTGGAGTTGATCTCCATTGGAATAGCTTATAATGACTGTTGACAAGTCTTTGTGACTTTGTACATATTCATTACAGGAGGGTCAGTGCATATAAGTTTAAAATCTAAACAGATTTCGATAAATGATTGGAATTTGAATTTCTCACATTTTTTGATAAGGATTTGGGAGTGTGAAATTAGAATCATTGAAATTATGTTCAATTGGTTTATTTCACAAAGTAAGGATCATAGACAAACATAGAGTGAATACTTGGTGTATGGCAAAGCTATTGTTTAAGAAAAACATAGTGTACATGCTTGGAGCATGGGACAACTAGTGTTTTTAATTCAAGTATAAAGTTGATAAAACCGAAACAATGAATAATGAGTAATCAGTATGGTGATAAATAAAAGTGTTTATTTATATTCATAGGGTTTGATACCATATTTGATTCATTTATTCTTGTGTTTCACTTTGCATGTTTTGACTTCCAGAATAACTAAGTCGCTCTTCCTGAAGGATTAAGTTATTCAAACCATCCACAGTCGGTCATATGTTGGAAGTAGATATGAATCAAGGCTGTCATGGGTTGGTTTGTAGAGGTCCAAGTTGGTGGAAAAAGTGGTGCTACAATACTCATGAGTGCTCATAAGTTCTGAGTATTGGATTCAACCCGCGCTCATTTGAATCACTTCATGGATTTTCTCACGAGTGATCATGAGACGATAATATCTTATATTCTTCAAACCTAGAGATATGAGTTGTTACTATGAGTTGGTTATACATTGATTGCACGAAAACGTATTTGGTAACTCGATGTTATAAAACGTGCCTTTGTGTATGATTCAACAAGTAGTAGAACAAGCCATATGAGTCGAAGTTTATCCATTCCTTTTACCTTCGGGATAAAAGCGATATCTGTGGGCCCCTCGATGATTTAGCGATGACACATGTGAGTGCTTGGCCAAGACAGGACTGATTTGATTTGTTCAATCAGTCAGTCATCATAAATCAAAAATCAGGAAACAACAAATGGACAGAGAGAATGATTATAATCCATGTCTCAGTCCATATGATATCTAGAATGGAGGAATATATGATCCCTTATCTAATGGACAAGTCATTGACAAGGTCAGAGTTCGACAGCGGCTTTAAGAGCTACGATTGCCAGTTAGGTTTTGAAGTCATACTCAATAATAGTTTTAGACTTATCCAAGTGGGAGACTGTTGGATTAATGTCTAAGTCCATAACTATATTTGGCATGTACTTGACCCGACCCGGCATGGTCCATTTGGGTTGCACTTCACCGGCACAATTTATATGGATAGTCTTTCGAGAATAGTATATTTATGATTTATATTAATATATTATAAGTTCTAATATATTAATATGGAATCATATTATTTAATTAGTATTGATCAAGAATTAATTTAGAATTAATTAAGTGATCAAAAAGAACTAATTAAATATGGACTCTTATATATATGGAATGGGCCAAGTTCATTTAGGTTGGGCTAAGCTTTCATGGATGGTCCATAGAGCTTTTAACCCATGGATCCTATGTAAATGAAAGGTCATGGGTATTAGGGTTTACATGGATGTAACCCTAATCCTCCATAATATATAAAGGGGTCCTTGGCTCACAAAATTGGTACAAGTGTGTGAAAATAAGAGTGGGCTGATTTTAGTGTGCATACATATTTTCTCAAGTTCTTCCAAGGTGTTTTGGTGATTTGTGATTCCATTTGAGGCTTCCACACTATTGGGGCTAAGCTCTTAAAGCTTGAAGACATCAAGCTACATCAAAAGGTATGTCATCTAACTAGAACTTTGTAGTATAGGTGCTTCATAATATGCTAGTTAGGATGAAACCTTGGAATAGTTAATATTTGCATGTATAATAGAGAAAACATAGATCCAAGGTTTATAGGGTTGCATGTACACCATAGGAGTGTTAGAATTCTCAAAACCCAACAACACGATCCCCTTTTCTGCGCAAAAATGGTCAAGAACCGCATTCTTGAACTCAGTTCCATTGTCAGTACGAAGCGCCTTCACCTGGTTGTTGGTTTGTTTCTCAATCATCACAATGAACTTCTTTATCAGATCAGCAACTCCTGCTTTGTTGGATAAGAGAAGACCCACGTGAAACGAGAGAAATCATCGATCACAACTAGACAGTACGAGCTTCTGTTGATGCTCAGGACGTTGACCGGACCAAATAAGTCCATATGCAATAGTTGGAGCACCTGACTGATTGAGTTGACTTGCTTGGGAAGATGTGGTTTTCTATGATGCTTTCCTTGGGCACAGGACACACACTTCTCAAATGTAATAAAGTCTCTGACAGGTAAGCCTCGGACCATCTCATTCTTAGCAAGGCGATTCAGGTTTTTCGCGTTAGCATGACCAAGTCGTCGGTGCCACAGCATTGTGTTTTGTTCTGAAACTTTTGAAAATAGGCAAGTGACTTGTTCAGGGATGTTGCTGTTCATGTCAATAATGTAAGCATTCCCATCCCGCTTAGATTTAACGAGAATCCACTCTTCCGGGATGACAATGCCTGGCTTGAGAATCATGCATTCTTTATCGGTAAAATGGGTAGAATAGCCTTTGTCGCAAATTTGGGAAACACTCAACAAGCTGTGCTTTAGCTCGGGAGCAAAGTTGACATTCTCAAAGCTTAGCACTCCATTTGTAACAGTTCCTCTTTGAGTGATCTTGCCACCATCTCCGCCCGCGAAGGAAACATAACCCCCATTAAAAGATTGAATGTCGCTCAATTGGGAGATGTCTCCAGTCATATGCCGGGAGCAGCCGCTGTCGACGTACCAGGGACGGACGACATTCCTCCGCAACTGTCCCTGCAAAATGAGCAGGATCATTTAGATTTGGGAACCCAGGTCATCACTGTCCTGGGTTTCCTTTTCGCTTTCTCTGATTTATCTTTTAAAGATTTCAAATTAGGATCCTCGTTCCTAATTACTTCAGAGGATGGAGATGATGGATTGGAAATTGATTTGGGCATCCAATGATATTTAGGTTTTACAACATTCTCAGGTAGATTTGAAATAGGTTTCTTATGAGTTTGCACAGGGCCTCTGGATGTTCTACCCGAAGTGGTTGAAGATCCATAATTGCTTTTTGACGAAACCGATCTTGGCGGAGCCTTGTTCGGTTTTGGCAAACTATTTTGAGCTTTGTTAGTAAAAACCTTTTTATTCTTTTGAAAAACAGCCATTTTTCTGCTTCGATCATCTTTCCAATCATCATTTCGAGAACGAGTTCTTGAGGATTTTCTAATTAAAGACCTTCCTCGAGATTCATTCTCTCCTCTTGGTGACATATAGTTCACAAAGATCCTATTTTGACAATTCCTAGCTATATGACCACCAACACCACAATTAAAACAAATCTGTTTATTATTTGAACTTGTACTACATTTCTCAGATTTATTTTCTTGACAGACACTCTTACTCTTCTCAGAAGAACATGCATGAGAAATAGGTTGTGAGATAAGTGAGGGTGCCTCAGAAGGTGTGACTTGAGGAATTGATGGGTTTTCATGAGAATCACAAGCATCAGAATTACCAAAGAATTCATCAAACATATCAAAGAAATTAAGTTCAACAATAGTAGAAGTAGAAACATCACACGAAACATTATCAGTCTTAACATCAGAAACAAAGACTTTTTCATTTGAAACAGAAATATCAGAATTAGAAACAGAAACAGAATCTCCAGCTTCACGCTTTGCCTGATCTAATGGTTGATATGCAGGGGAAGTAGAAATGTTAGTACTTTCAACATTAATAAATCTGCCTGTAACGAAACCAGCTGGCTTGCCATAAACCATAAACGGTTCATTGGCAATCTCATCCTTGGATATGGGTTGATACTGATATGTATGATTATAAGGCGGAGGTACACTATCATATCCTAAACCCTTTGACTGATTTCGTTTGAACTGCAATTGAGTTTCAAATAAGGACTCGACTGTCTTACTTGACGCTGTATAATTTTTGAAACTAACATCTGTTTTTCCACATTTAATTTTCAAAGCGTCAAGTTCTTCAGTTACAGCATCAAGTTGTCTTTCAATATGATCATACAGTTCACATTTTTCACTATATTCTGTTTGAATTCTCTTAAAGTCCTTTATTTTTGTTTCTAGTTGGGCTTTAAGAGGTTTCTGTCCCTTCCTAAGCTGATAGCCCTCATATCTAAGGTCCTCTACTTATCTACGTAATAATTGAATTTCATCATGAAGAAGTTTGACATATTCATTACAAGCCTGAGAACAAGATGGTAGATTTACCTCACTTTTCCTGGGCTCGGAAGTAGAAGACACCATTAGAGCAAACTGCAGCTCCATCATTTCTGCTTCGGGATCAGCTGCATCATTCTTCAAGGAAGCATCATCAATCTGAGCTACGTGAGCATTTTCTGGCCCTGAGATATTCAAAGCCTGAATGTGGTCCTCCGAGTCAAAGGATTGAGCAACCATAGCAGTTTCACCATTTACCGCAGCACCTGCACGATTATTTCCCACTGCAACCATTGTCCTGTTGTTGTTTATCCTGCAATCTGGCTTTGGACACTCATGAGCAAAATGACCCGGCTCGTGGCAGTTGAAACATCGCAGCATGCCCTTGTTGAATCCCACCTTCTTGTCAGCATTCATGCCCCAGTTGCTCTTCCCTGTCTTCTTAGCAAACTGCTTGGCCCTGAAAACAGCCATAGCAATCTGCCATGTAATGTCCATCTCCTCCACATCTTCAGGATGAATCTGATCCAGGTCGGCAAATGACAGTTAAGGTGGAAGCTCTCCAGCTACAAAGGCATTGTAGCAGTTAACAAGCCTAGTGGCTAGAGCCAGATTTTCATCAGTGTCTTTAGTGTTTGAGGAAGAGGCTACAACATGCACATTTGGAGAGGGAACAACTTGTGGAGTGATAAATGGCTGACTTTGTGGAATGGATGATGCAGCAGCAAAGGTTTGAATCTGAGGTTGTTGAGCAGCAAACACTTGGCCTGAGGAAGTCATGATTGATGAGAGAGCATTGTTGGATGAGATTCCAAGATTCGCAGTAGAGTACGAGTTCACATGGTTTATTTCTCTCTGTTTGTCATCAATATCACAAGCTTTGATCATCGCCATGATTTCAGCAAGAGTGAGGCGATTTAGATCCTTGGTCTTCTTAATCACAACAACATTCATGTCCCATGATCTAGGAAGAGCATTTAGAAGCTTCTTGTTAATCTCTGACTTGTTCAAGAAAATCCCAGATATGTTCATGTCAGTGGTGAGAGTTGTGAACCGCTGCAGCTGAGCCTCAGGAGTCTCTCGTGGAATGTAGTTGAACATATTAAACTTTTGTCTCAACATGTCCTGGCGACTCTCCTTCATATCTTCATTGCCCTCATATACCTCCATTAGGGCTTCCCACAAATCTTTAGCTGAAGTGTACTCTCAGAACCCTTGAGCAATATCAGGAGATAATGCCATGGTTAGAGTGGCTAAAGCCCTTTCCTGCTCTTCAACTTTCTCAAACTCCTCATCAGTGTAGTTTTCAACAGCCTTGTCAATCACTTGGCCTCCGACTGTCATAGTGATTCTAACAGGGCCTCTGAGAATGCTTCTCCAAACTTTGAAATCCTTCATTTTAATGTATTTTTCAATTCTGTACTTCCACTCAGGAAAACCATCTGCAGACATTAATCTTGGAATACGTGTAGTAGTGCCCATGACAGTATCAAGTTCGTGAAAATGATTTTGACTTTGAGATTCCATTTAAAATTAAAGCAGATTGAAGTCACAAAAGAGTTTAAGGTTGATGATGATTACGACCGTAAACTGGGTTTACGGTTGAAGAGTTTACGACCGTAAACTTGGTTTACGGTTTAAGTGATTACGACCATAAATTGGGTTTACGGTTGAGCTGTTTACGACCGTAAACTATGTTTACGGTTGATGAGTTTACGGTTTGTACGTTTACGGTTAATGAAGCTTGGTTTACGGTTTTTGAAGATTCACAGTTTACGGTTGGTGAAGATCTTGAGTTTACAACCGTAAAAAGGGTTTACGGTTGGTAGTGAACTCCCAGAAAGCCTTCAAAAACACGTTTTTGCAGTAGATTCAGTTCCTTTAACCACTAAAACACTAAAACCAATCTTCGAACAACAAGAATATCAGTTTATGCACCCCAAATCTCGATTGAATGAAGCTTTGACACCGGTTTTTGCTCTGATACCAATTGTAAGGTCCTGAAAAAGATCTTTACCAATGATCAAGCAACAAACAATCACAGATAGAAGAATAAGAAGAAAAGAAATCGAGCTTGCACACGTTTATATTCAGAAAAATGTTAGGTACAACTCGATGGAACACTTTGTAAACGCAATGGCATCAAAAACCACACATATACCTATACCTCCGCTATTTATACTAGACAGGACCGCAAACAGGGTTTACGACCGTAAACTGGGTTTACGGCCGTAAACGTGTTTACGGCTGTAAACTCTGTTTACGGTCGTAAACACAATTTCCAACAGTAAACACCTAAACACCTCTCAAAATGAATTACAGACTCATACTGAACTGTTACATTGAAAGCCTAGACCAAACCACATTAACTGGACCTTTCAGAAACCTCATCATCGATTTTCGTTGTAGTTGCGGCTTATATGGTTTTTTCGATAGTTTTAGTTATGTTGCGGTTTTTCTCACCCCTAGAGTTGATAAATTGTACCATCTGATGCATGTGTATATGTATGTATGTGTATGTATTCTGATACATATACAAATATATGGGTTATGACTTAGAACTTAAAGCTTATGCCTTAAAACTTATGGTTTATTATTATGACTTATAACTTTAGGCTTATGTTGTATATTTTAGAGCTAATGAGATATGTTGTACGACTTATTACTTAGTGTTTAATGTTTCTTAGTGTTTAATATTTGTGGCTGAGGGTTTGTGTCTTAAGGCTTATGGCTTATGGAATATAACTTTAGGCTTATGGCTTATGGCTTAAGGATTTTGACATATGGCTTATGCTTAGGACTTTTGGTTTATGACTTATGGTGTGTACGACTAAGGTATTTAAGCTTATGACTTAGGACTTATGGCATAGTGTTTATTTCATATGGCTTTAGGGTTTATGGATTATGTATTATGGTTTATATAGGCTAAGGCTTATAGCTTAGGGCTCAAGGCTTGTGGCTTAAGGCTTAAGTGTCGAGGCTTATGGCTTATGGATTATGGATTAAGGCATAAGGCTTATGGCGTATGGATTTTGGCTTATGACTTATAGATTTTGGCTTATTATACATGGCTTAAGGCTCATAAATTATAGCCTATAACTTATGGATTAATGTTTAGAGTTTATGACTTATGGATTAGATATTAAGGCTTATGGCTTATGGATTATGACTTAATGATTAAATTATGAAGTTAAAAATTCAGTTTTATAACATTGATTGTCTTTAAGTCAATATTCATTATCCTTTATCTAATTATTCAAATGTACTTTATAAGAAAACAGTTATCAGAGTACAATCCCAAAATCATCATAATGCGGAAACATGGGTGGATGCGCTGCGATCAAGCTGGTCCCTTCCCTTTCAAACTGGAAGTACCTGAAAACAGAACCATAAAACTGTAAACATAAAGCTTAGTGAGTTCCCCAAAATATCACATACCATACATACATTTTCCATGGGCTACCCCATGGTCTTTTCCCTGAAATGCCATAGGCTACTCCCATGGTCTGACATCCAAGTTCCATGGGCTACCCCCATGGTCTTTCCTTGAAATGCCATGGGCTGTCCCTATGGTTTGACATCCAAGTGTCATGGGCTACCCCATACCCACAACCAAACCTACATCCCCAACCTACCCTTACACCTACCCAACCCCACTCATCAAGTCACCCTAACACTCACACCCACAACTGCATGCATGACTCTATAAAAACTAATCCTTGATATATAAGCTCTAATCATTAAGCATTATTCCATAAATCTTAATATGCAAGGCCTAAGTCCTTATCTTTATGTCATAAACCCTAAATCCTTATCCTTATGCCTTATTCCTTAAGCCATAAACCTCAATTCATTTGCCTTAAGTCTTAATCTAGTAGCCGTAAGCCCTAATCCATATGCCATTACTTATAAGTCTTAAAACCTAAAGCCTAAACCCTAAGCCATAAGTTATAAGTTGTATTCCCTAAGCCCTTGGCCATAAGCCATAAATCCACAAGCACTAAGCTACCCACTCCATACCCACCCACTCATATACCTAACTCTACCTCACCTGCATGAATACCACCCACATCGCCCTACATCCATGCCCACACTCCCCTGCCCATCCACCATCACCCAATATAACCTATCCCGCTCTTGATCTTACGATTATAATCTTGTAAACCCAAAATGATCGTACATAGGATTCCGATCTTGACAACCGATCCCGATCTTATGATCATGATCTTGCAAACCTAAATATGAGGTATATTTTTATGTGTGAAGTATTAAATATTAGCAAAACATATTTGAAATTGATTTTTAATCCGAACAATAATATATTCTCTACTTAAGTGCCTTGTATATTTAAAAACACATATATATATATATATATATATATATATATATATATATATATAGTTAGTTAGTTTATGGAAAATATATATAATAATATATCGCAAGCATAAACTTTTAGAGTTTGAAAGTTTTAGTTTTTATACAAACTTCCGAAAATTTCATGTTACCGCTCTTATTTTTATTTCCCCCTTCCCAATTTCAATTTCCCCCTTTCTACACCTAATTCAGTTTTGGACCATAGGCTGATACGCTCTTCCTTCTATTCTCGACCATTTATCTTCTCTTTAACCTAATATCCATCGTCGGCCACTCGGCCATACACAATGCCGGTCGAATCACAATTGTCGATCCACTTTCGACAACCTTGCATCTCACACATCTGAGAGTCACTAGCCACTCACCATCGACAACCTTCACAACATATCCCACAAGAATACATGATGGAATATGCTACACCTAACGCCTAATTCCTCCATCTCTCACATCGCCCACCCCTCTGCTACCGATCGCCACCACTTTCACAAACGATTACGATAAGGTCGAAGAGCTTCCAGCAAATCAAATCAGTTGTGTTCGGGAAACAAATCGTCTTCAAAACGAAATTTTCTGTCATCACGCCATTGCCAACAATAGTCTGAACCCTAATGGTTACACTACTTTGAGTTCCAATCTTCTATTAGGTATTATTTTTAAGATATCTTCATTTTTTGGTTTTTGTTATTTGAATTTGGTTTATTTGATTGTTTAGTGTTTGTAAAGTTATTCTCTCGTTCTCTACGTTTATCTCATTTTGTGTGGTCACGACTTCACGATCCTGGTGTTTATATTTATGTGACATTAAATTAAGAAAACAATTAGAGTACCTCAATTTCATGTACAAAGTCTTCATATTTTAGAAAAACATCAAACAATTCAAATTTTTGATTCTTATCTCTCCCATCTTTATCTTTAACTTTTATACTTTCTTTTTGTTATTCTGTGACTAAATCTTTGCCCTAAGCCCTATTTTTGTTATTATGTGAAGTTTTAAGTCTAATTTATGTGCTTTATATATGTTAATATGCAAGTAAATTGAAAGAGAACTTAATCTTATGCGGAAAATAAATAAGAAAACAAAGATCAATTGATGGTTATGAGTCTGATATGGTAATAGTTGTTATTTTAACATGGTTCTCAATTTTAGAAACAATCTGAAAAGCCTATCTTCTTTGAAAAAGCGAGGGATTACCATTTGTTAATGTACTTAACCGAGGGTTTCCAAAAATTAAGAAGAGAAAATTGATGTATATTGGACCTCAATATACGAAGGTCGATTATAGGGAAAGGAGTGGGATTGCATGGATAGAGATTTTGAGCTTATGTCACCATCAGGTGGCTTCAAAATGAACGGTTATGCAAACCCATTAGATATTGATCAACCAATTGATCCAAATGAAACCCAATACTGTGTCTCATCAGGTTATAGGTTCTATTCAACTTTTCCATTCTGTATTTTTCTATTTTCTTTATTATCAATTAAAAATAATTCTCGTAACAGGTTTTTTCCTTTTCCTTTTTCTTCAGGTGTCCTTTGGTGATATGATTGCTTTTGACAATAACAATGTAAGTTGCAGTTATTTTTTATTCTTAATTTGGTCAAACTTGCTTGATTGATTTATCATTACTTAGGTATTGGTCTATTTCCTTTTTTTTTTGTATGAGGTATACAATATAATTAAAACACTCACCTTTAGTTGTTTTTTTTTTGTCTCATTAGTGTTAATTGCAATAATTTTTTATTTTATTTAGCTTGTTTCCTAACTAGAGCTTTCATCTTCATTTCTTCCTAAACAAGAGTTTTTCCATGTATCATTGTCTAGGTTTTGTAGACCAGTTAGCAACCAGAGTTTCTTTTAACAATCAGGTAAGTTTCATTTGTATAATTCTCTCTATTGTCAGTCTTTGTGTCTGTGTCTCAACTTCAACTGATAGAGCTTCAATTACAAGAGTGGGTAACACTAACATGTATCTCTTTTCATGTTTACATTTAATATTCACTATCAATTTAATTATATACTAAAATAGAGGAAAATATGCTATCCCAAAGTTATACTTTTTTGAAGATATTGAAAACAGGGAAGAAAAAGATGGGGAGGATACTAAGAAGAAAAATAAAACTTATACAACGTTAGAGGGCATGAAGCAGACAAGGAGCAAGGTGAATAGAACAAAAATGTTAGAGATGTAATTCTTAGTTTATGTGTAAAGTCTTGTATATATATCTTTTGATTACAAGTTAATGTCTTTAGTATTTGAATTGAAAACTTATGTATTACTTTCTTTTATTAATGTTCATATCTTTTTTTGTTTTAAGTTTTATAATGTTTACTGTTATTTTTATTTTACAAAAAAATGGAAATAGAATGGATAATATGTTCATTTATAACTGTAACTTTACATAAACATTAGTTACACCATATCAAACAAAATTCATGTGACTTTCTATAAATATTAGTCACACCATAATTATAATATTTTATGTGACCTTATATAAATATTAATCACACCATTGTATCTGTAAATCAATTTTTTTAATTGATATTCTATGACGAAATGATATAAAATAGTCATAGTTATAACTTTTTATATGTCTGAATGAAAGCATTGGTCATGATAAGTAATATAAGTATGGTCGTAAGCTAATATTAAGTCCATAATTTCAATAAAATGTGTGTCCTTATAATACTTATGATAATGTTCACTTAATTGTGTCTCTATACAATATGTAATAGTCACAATAAAAGATTGTTTTTGTGACTAAATATTAGCAAATCGTCACTTATGAAATTAATTACATATGGTCATTTAGTGAACATGGTAATGTTCACCATAATTGTATGTCTGCAAAAGATACCCAATAGTTTTAATAAACTTTAAATTGTGTGACAATTTATTAGCAAAACGCCACATGGAAACAACATGTATGTTGCCAATTGGTGATATACAATCACTACAACTACTAAATAAATGTGTCCACCGACGGTTTAACACCACAATATTGGATAAAATGATTGATTCAAGGAACAAAATTCCCTACCCAATTGCCACACTTTTATAATACGGTCACATGTTTTCGTATCATACAGTCACTACATTTTAAAGTGACCATAGGACCCATACGATGACGTCACCTTCCGTCACACTTTCAGTGAAAAAATAAAATATCACTATACGCATATGGTAACACTTTTATGGTGTGTCCGTAGGTCATTTTTGTACTAGTGATAAATTTAAAGCAGAATGAATGAGATTCTTAATCAGGTGTTTGAAATGTTCAATTATAAAATTCATAAACTCGAGAGGTATAAGGTAAAGAAAACTTCTCATGAAATCAATATTAAGTTAATGAAATCTCATTGTAAAGAATGGACGTTTATAACTGTTATGTTAAATGGTCGTTAAAACATTCACTACTACAAAAACTCCCCTTTTACGACATGCAATGCGTGTCGTAAAACGCACAGATGACACGCAAATGCGTGTCAAAGAAGACCCTGTCATAACGAAAGACGACACGCATTTGCGCATCGTCTATTTACAACACACGTTTACGACGCGTAGTTATGATATGCATTTACGACGTTCCTTTATGACACGCAATGCGTATCAAGGAAACCACTGTCACAAAGGAAGACGACACGCCCTTGCGTGTCGTAACCTTACGTCACGCGTTTATGACATGCAATGCGTATCATTAAATCCCCTGTCATAAATGCAGATGACACACATTTGCGTGTCATAAACTTCAGCAACCATTTACGATATGCATATACGACGTGCCTTTACGATACTCACTTATGCATAATACAAAAACATAGAAACAAATATATAGCAAAACAATCAATTTCATCAAATAACATCATGTCAATAAACTGTAATACGTTGATATTAAGGGGGTCTGATTGTACATTGTTATTTAGAGGTTTTCCCTAACTTTATAACCCAATACTACATTGCTATTAAGGGGCACCTTCTTGTTTCATATATCATGTCAAAAAAATCCTCCATATCATTGGTTTTCCACCTGGTGTACTGGGCTGCTGTCCACCAGCCAAGTCCCCTTCTTCCTTGGTGGTGTTTGGTGACTCTGGTGCTTCAACTTGACACGTTTTCTCAAATTCATCTTCTATCCATTGCTCCTCATAGGATCACACCTAAGTAAAGTAATAACAACAATTATAGCATGGATTCAAACAAAAAAATGTACCAAAATATATAAGACGGAAAACAAACAAACCTCCCTTGCTCGCTTTCCTCTTCCATAATTATGTGTGTCCAAGTTCCCAAGCTCACTCTTCCTTTTACCTCCATAGCCAGGTATAACAACTGGTTTTGGGACTTCAAATTCCTTCATAGCTTCACAGAATGATTTTATTTCATCATCTGTTATAAGTCTAGAAGGAAGGGGAGGTGTGAGTTCACCACTTGGCCCCCCTTGTTCTAATACCACCTGTTTCCACAGAGCTTGCACAATTTTACTTATTATTATTAATCAAACTCAACAGACAAATGCAAGATGCCTTTTTTATAGGTTAAAGTAAAATAGATTGAAGAGCATTCAGTGTAAAAAGGGTATACCAGCTCTTATTCCTGCATTTTTTTATCGAGGTACTCAAATACATCAATTTCAGACTCACTGCCATCATCAAAATTACAAGTATGAATAAATACCACAACATATTTAAGATTGAAAATTATGAAAATCAAAGTTACTCAACTATTTAACTAACATCAGTTGGCCATACACAATAAATGGCATTTCCAAAAGTTGTCAATCATAATGGTTTAATAAGAACCGATTTTCATTTGGATGCCTATATTTTGTGAACAGATGAATGCATGCAAAAAGATTTTTACCATAGTTCTCAACAAAGTATAAATTTTACTGTTGGACCATTTAAAAGTAAAAAACTTCAAAGGGGCAACCAAGGGAACCCGCTATTTTAAGATCAGAGATACACGACTTCTTGCACATGCACCTTACTTCTTTTATAACATCTCTATTGCCTCCCACTTTGGCTTTTGGGCGATATGGGAACCGACATATAGCCATCAAAGTCTTTCTTTTCCTCACTCAATACAATCTAATAGTTTCAAAATCAGAACTTCTCTTTGATATCTCTAATAATTTCAAAATCAGAACTCTTTTTCATTGCATAACTTCATATGATAAATTAGTTATCAAGTCTCAGTAGCACATGTACAATCATAACTATTATAAAAAATAACACCTTATAAGTTGAGCGAGAGTATTTTTCTGCATGTTGGCGTTGACCAATAAGTTGAGCGAATCGCTCATCATGAGTAATTACTATCAGCTGAAAATTCTCTTGCCCTTTCATATCTTCCATTATTCTGGACAAAAAAAATATAATATAATCCAATTACATTAGTAAAAAAATTCAAATTTTTTTTTAAAAAATGTACCTTACGAGAGCAGCAACAAGACTTTCGGCATTTGGAACATCTAAATTGGTGGTTGGTTCATCAAGTGCAAGTATTCCACAGTTAAGACCTTGTAGCACCACATTCAACATCTGAATGGATACTAATGTAGTCAATATCCTGCCATTTGTATGTTTTCTTGCCATAGTTCTCTTATAATTTAATTTATTTCTCCATTTTCCTTAAAAGGAGCTGAACATGGAAGCTAACATCAACATGGGTCCTGGAAAAAGTCGTTTTCTTGGAGGTGTTGTAGCAACCTTAGCAAGTGATATCCTATTCATTGATGAAGGGCTTACTGGTAATTTTGGCTGCTGCAGGAGGGAGTGTAGGGTTAGGGGTAACCAAATTATGAATTTCTTTGGGATTTTTTAAGTTGACAACGTTTGAAGAAACATAAGTCATGCCTGCAGCTTGACATAAAACAACATATTATAGTAAGTAATCATCAACTGTCTAGTATTTATTGTTAATGAAAAAAGAAGACATAATTTTGTTCCTATGAAACCATACTATACTTCCAAAATCAAATGAAAAGATGCAAAAATTTGTTTCTTGCCAAAACTTTGTTGTCATAATTACCTATGTGCCCCCTGTCATCATTACAACCTACTAATTTTAAAAAACTTCTGTACACATGATTCCAAAATTTTCACATTGCAAAAGGGCATTCAAGTCATTTAACTAATCAATGGCGAATGGGGCCATGACAATGGTGGCAACAACATGCATGTAAACAACAAACCATTTAATTTGCCGTTGTACGGTGTCTAAAAATCGGGAAATCAAACACCCAAGATTTATTCTGCAGTACGCATGATTGGATTAAGAGTTACCCAACAATGCACACTTATTATTAAATTCATGATCAAAAGGATATAAAGTTAACTTTTCATCCGAAAATATACAATCACATGAAAGTTTTTGACTAAACATGTACACTAGCAATGGCTAGCTAGCTTATAAAATCTATAGTTTCCTGTTTTTATTATTAGTTCATTTAAAACTGGGAAACAAGTTATCAAAGTTTAAAGATCAATGGCGGTTTCGACACAAATTGCAACATGCGTGTCTGAACCATGGCTAGACCTTAGAGGCAAGATTGTGATGGTTACCGGTGCATCCTCAGGTATTGGCCGGGAGTTGTGTATCGACTTAGCCAAAGCTGGTTGCAAGATCATTGCTGCTGCACATCGAATCAACCAACTCAAGGCTCTATGCCATGAAATTAACAACATGGAAATCTCTAATGTACATGAAAACAAAGGTGAAGCCATGGGAAATGATGTCTTGGTGGTGCTGTTGAAATAACATCCATTCCCGCAATAAGTTAGTATTGCGTTCTGGTTTACCGTTTCCTGTAGAAACAATCCATCAGTTTATACTGGGGATTCAAGAAAAGAAAATACTAAAAAACAAACTTTGTGAATTTGTTTATCATTTGTTTTTTCTGACCTATGGGGAAGAATAAGATGGATGAAACACAGTAAAGTATATAAGGAAATATAATATGTTTCATTTATGTATTGAAAGCTATGAAGATTTTTGGGATCGTTTTTTACTATTATTGACTATGTACACATTTTCTTCTGATCGTATGCAAGTACGTAGAGAACAACAAAAGAAGTTGATGTCCAAACAAGCGAATCAAAAGTGAAAAATAAGTTCTTTACAAGAAAAATCTTGAAAGCCCACTAAATCCCAGAGAATAATGGGACAGAGAAATAGACTATGATGATTCCCTAACACCCTAAATCCCAGTTGAACAACTCCTAGATGAAGACAATGACAACCTGGTGGTCGGTGGAGGCGTTGCTTAAGGTGGCGACGGCTTAGGGTGTCCCCCTGAATGGTTTTTTACCGGAGGGAAGGGTTTTTGACCGACTTAAAATAGTCGATGGAAGAGAGCATGAAAACAACTGGAATAAGATGATTTCATGTTTCTTTAATAAATTCCAGCAACCAGAAGAGAAGAATTAGATATGGCCTTTAATCGCTGATGTGAGAGGAAGAAATAGAGACTCATAGTTTTGAGGGCTTGTAAAGATGAGAAGTTGATGTGAGCTCTAAGAATTATGTGAGGTCCGGTTCAAAGCCCTAGTATCTTTATTGATTATCTGAAGATGGGCCATATGCAAAGATAAAAGATGAAGATGGACCATCTCTGAAGAATTTTGGGCGAAGGTATGGTTAGATCTGATTCAAAGCGTATCTACAGATTTCAAAGCGGCCATGGAATTTGCAGAGCTTCATTCATTAGGTTATGGAAAAGAGAAGGGGCTTTTGTCTGGTAGAAGATGAGAATAAGGCGGGGGTTTTAATTTTTTGGGAGTTGATTTCCCCCCTTATCTATTAAAGATGGAGAACGCGTGTTTGATGAAAAATATATAAAACGACATGCTTAGACGACACGCCTTTTATGCTGAGTGCCCTCCATGTTTTTAGTTTTTTTGTTATGACACTAGTTTTAAGGGCACGCAAAAATGAGTGTCCTAAATCCTTCAAATTTTAGAAGAGATGACATTATTTTTAGGACACACACTTTTACGTATCGTAAATCATTGTGTGTCATGGTTCGGGTGTCATTAAAGGCCTATATTCTAGTGGTGATTGATACTTATTCTTTAAGTGAGTTATTTAGCTTGTTGAAATCTCATGAAGATGATGTGTTGGTGTTAATTAAAGAAACATCATTCAGAGTTATGATTGCTTTAGTTTCAAGATGAATCTAGGAAAATCGAAACAATTTGTTGTTTCGAAAGAAATGGATGAAGAAGAAGAAGACGTTGAAGAAAAAAATGAGTGAGATGTTGATGTTGGTGTCTATTCTGACAATCAGGATAAGAAGTTCTATAAAAATTAAAATTCCAGTTTTACAATTTCCAAAGCAACAACAACTATAAGAACTCATCTAGAATTCAAATCTTGAATACCATTTCTACTTCGAAGAATGATAAGGTTTCATGGTCAAAGCAAATTGTAATGTTGTGAAAGCTAATGAAAAGTTGCTTTGTGATTTTAGATACGATTGCAATTATGTTTGGCATATGATGGTATGGTAAAGAAGATGATAGAAAAAGGAAAAGAAAGTGAAGGATGTAGCATATTATCTTCAGAAAATCGAAATTATTGAATCCAAAATTAGAAATGTTTCCCTGGTTGTTACAAGTGATGATGACGAGGGATGTTATCAAGTTTGTTCACATCATTTAGATGATGAAGAAATAAGAAATCACACTCTTGGTACAATGCTTGTTGTACATATACCTGATGGGAACTTAAGGAACTATCTGAAGGGATATACTAGAAAGTGTATGACGACTTCAAGTGGAAAATCAACATCTAAGATAATAATTCTTGAATATGTATCATTCACTTCTTAATTATTTTAATATTAGGTAACATCCCAAAAATACGGATAAAATTTTTGTTTTAATTTCATTCAAATCATAAAACACTAATATCAAAATAATCAAAAGAGTATCATAGTAACATGTTATCAGAGTACAAATTCCCAAAATCACTAAGTGCGAAAAACATAGGGTGATGCGGTGCGATCAGGTCGGACCCTTCCCCTTCGAACTGGAACTACCTGAAACATAAACTGAAAACTATAACCACAAAGCTTAGTGAGTTCCCTCAAAATACCACATACTAAACAAACATACTGTCAAGCATAGTTGGGTGCTTGCCTACCCCTTCGGTCTATTTCAACCGGATACTATCAAACATATATGGTTGCTTGCCTACCCCTTCGATCTATTTCAACCGGATACTATCAAGCATATCTCGGTGCTTGCAATCCACTTCCGTTTATTTCAACCGAATAGCGGGTCTATTTTACCCCCTACTACTACCACATAATATCATAACAGGAATCACATAGTTATCAAGCAAATACAGGCATAACTGACAATTGTCACAAAGACAATCATCACACTACATCATAAACTAGTGGGCCGACATTGGTTCCTTTGACCTACAGATACTACGAAGGAAGACTCACCTCAGACTGAAGATATTAAATCGCACTCGGTGGATGACTCGTGAAATCATCTTCCTAACGTACAAGCATAAGACCCTAATTAGAAATTAGGCCACATTCTAACTCGAAGGTCCAAACCCTAATTCTTGACTTAAGAAAAAAAGGGCTTCTTTACCCTTGCCTCATTGCGCCTCCCTCCCTCTAAGGCCCAAATCCATACAAAGTCCAAAAAAGCATCCAAGCTCAACTATAAGGCCTATAAGGCCTTATATGGTCCAAGAACACCTAACATGCCCTTAGGCCCAAAAATGTCATGTTACAACAGGTGGGCCTGAGGCCCAACCTAAACACGTCCAAAAGCCCAACACTAATCAAGCCCAAAATTCATCTAAGCCCACAGATTGCATACGCGCAACGTACACAGCTCGTAAGCCCAGCATACGTTGATGACCATCCGGAATCGGGGCACTAATCGAGTACGCGCAATGTACTGGTCTGTCAACCAAAAATGCTCCCATGACTTAATCCCTAATGTCCAAAACTTAGATCCAAGCTCAAAATAACGTCTTACGCCATAAAGTTGCAAACTTTATGCTTTTGCATGCCTTGTTGGGGCTCAAACTATGAATTAAGCCCATAAACTCACTTAGTTGGTCACTAACACATGCATGGCTGAGTCTTAGCTTCCAAGATATGATTTTTATGAATCCACACACTTCCAAGAGTCCAAAAGGACAACTCGATTGGCCTGGAGTTTCTCATAATCCAGGAAACCAAGTTATGGGACCAAAAGATGCCATATTCTACCCTAAACCTAGATCTAAGCTTCTAATGATCAAGGTTCAAACTTTATACCTTCAATAGGATAGAAATGGTGCACAAACTCTGGATCTACAAGCTCTTTCTTCTCCTTGCTTTTTCCCAAACCTCCTTCTTCTTCAAAACCACCAAAGAACACCAAAACACTCAAGGTAAGCTCAAAGATGAGCTCAAGAAGGCTAGGGTTCAAGATTGACACTAAAAGGGCAGTGGAGGATGAGAGGGTAAAGGAATTGAGGGACTTAAGGTCTTTAAATAGGGTGTAAACCCAAAAAATTAGGGTTTGCCCCTGGATTGATTACGCACAGTGTACGCCGGGGATCACCCGATGAAGCGCATGCTAGGAGTACGCCGTGCATACAAAATGCATGCCTAACATACTGAAGAGTACCCCACCACCTTTTTACTTAAATTCAAAAAGAATGAATCATTAACTCATACCTGGCGACTCGGGTGCTACATCTCTCCCCCACTTGAATCAGACTTCGTCCCTGAAGTCCGTTATTGGAAATAACTCTGGGTAATACTCCATCATCTTGTCCTCCGGCTCCCATGTCCATTTTGAACCCTTGCGGTGCTTCCACTGCACCTTAACCAAGTCAACATCCTTGTTCCTCAAGGTTTTCGTATTCCAGTCGAGGATCGCTACTAGTGTCTCAATGTAGTTCAGGAGGTCGTCCACCTGAATATCCTCCAATGGAACTACTGCAGAATCATCAACTAAACATATCCACAGCTGTGAGAAATGAAAAGTACTGTGAATCTGACTGAGTTCCTCCTGAAGATGCAACTGAGATGTTACCCTGGCCACCCGCGTTATAACCCTGAAAGGATCGATATACTTGGGGCCCAGCTCACCCCGCTTCCTGAATAGAATGAGACCTTTACAATGTGACACATTCAGGAGAACCATATCCCCAACCTGAAACTCCAAGTCTAATCGGTGCTCGTCGGAGTAGCTCTTCTGCCGACTCTGAGTTGTGTGAAGTCTACTCCGAACCTGCTGAATCAACTCGACAGTCACATTGGCTCGCTGACCGACCTCACCCCAGCATATCAGGGTCCGATATTTCCTCCCATAGAGCATCTCAAAAGGAGGTTGGTCGATGCTGGGGTGATATCTATTTTTATATGAAAATTCTGCTAACAGGAGATACGTATCCCAGCTACCGCCGAAATCCAGAACACACGCCCGCAACATATCCTCCAATGTCTGGATGGTCCACTCGCTCTGACAATCCGGCTGCGGGTGAAAGGCCGCACTGAAATGCAGACGAGTACCCAACTCCTCATGAAACCTCTTCCAAAACTTGGAAGTAAACCTGTCATCCATGTCTGACACCATCGAAATCGGCACCCCATGTCGTGCCACAACCTCCCTGATATAAACGTCAGCCAGCTTCTCTGCAGAGATGCTCTCCTAAATCGGGATAAAGTGTGCAATCTTGGTAAATCGATCCACGATGACCCAAATCCATGTTAATCTCCTCCCATTTCCAAACGGGAATATCCAACGGCTGCATCTTTACGTGAGGTCGCGGATGCTCAGCCTTGACTTTCCTACAAGTCAAGCGCCTCTCCACATACCAAGCTATTGGATTAGGTGTCTAAGCCCATAACTATAATTGGTATATAATTAAATTGATTGTAGCACAGTCCTTTTGGGTTGCCCTCTAGACTAGCAACTAGAGTGGATGATTTTGGAGAAAGAGGTTGATTTATTATTTGATTAATAAATTAGAATAAAGGATTTATTAATATATTATGAAAATAATATATTAATTAGAAATAGTAATATTTAATTAATATTTAATCAGAAATTAATTGGAATTAAATTTGGGATTAAAGGAATTAATCAAAATTCACATTGATCATAACAACTTGATTAGCTTGATCATAACAACTCGAAATGTGGTTGCTCACAGACTCTCCATCCTTCATCTTGTCTGAAATGAGGGACTTTACCACCTCGTATTTTTCTTGACGAGCTCGCTTGTGGTATTTCTCCATAAGGTCCTTGTTCATCTCGTACGGCCAGTAATCCTCATAGCGCCTTTGCAATTCTGGAGTCATTGTCTCCACCATGATGCACACAACCTTTGTGGCATCATTATAGTGTTTTCTGTAGGTGACCATTTCTTCAGGAGTGGCCTTCGTTTCATCGATCTCATCCAAAGGTTTTTCAAGGACGTATTCATTATCTTCGAAGCGAAGGGCCATTTTGATGTTACCCATCCATTCATTGTAGCTGATGCCATCCAATTGCACCTTCGAGTAGATGTTCAGTAGAGAGAATTTGTTGTTGTTGTTGGAGGAGGAGGAACCAGAAGCATCAGTTGCAGTAGACATCTGATAGAGTAGAAAGGATAGTTTTAGTTATATAAGAATAATCCTCAATATAACACCCAAAATGAAATATCAAGGCTAGGATCCAACTAAATAATTTACAACTTAGAAAAGGGTTGCTGTAATCTAAATGTAAATTACATAAAGGTAGGTAAATGACTATTTACCTATTTCACCATCGAAAAAACTAAATTTTAACGAATTTGTTTATAAATGAAATTCCTAGATATTTTTGAGAAACATTGAACTTTTCAATGGCATGTTTAATCTCAATTATGCTCTTCCATTTGTGATAGGGATACCGAGGATCACATACAAGATGTGAATAACCATACAGATTAACTTGGTACTCTCGATGTCATTTATCATCGCATTTTAATGTGCCGGTTAGCCACATACGCTCCATTAATCAATAATAATTGTCGAGACACGCATTACCACTCTTTATTCGTCCCTATTAGTGTGTCGGTTAACCACACTCACTCCACTAACGACTCATAAAGTGCAATGTGTAATTTCATGGGTGAGCATACAAGTTCACATTTTTCCTAAAGTAACTAAGATTGAGAATTTTATAAAAAATCTGTTTAGTTAGTTTATAATTCATTATACTTATTAATGAGGATTAGGTTGTCCTATCAAAACCATTCTGCTAACGACCCTCCACCAATCAAGGAAGCGGTGACTGAGAGTGAATACCCATTCAATCTCCATTTTATAGACAATTTCCTTATACCCCCTTTATAGATCGGATTCGTGAATGAGACATACTAGTGTTCGACTGACTTGTCATATATATATATATATATATATATATATATATATATATATATATATATATATATATATATATATATTAGAATTTTAATGTTATATATAATATAAGGGTGTATTTTTAAAACTTTTCATGTGCCGGTTAGCCACATACGCTCCATTAATCAATGATAATTCTCGAGACATGTATTACCACTCTTTATTCATCCCTATTAGTGTGTCGCTTAACCACACTCACTCCACTAACGACTCATAAAGTGCAATGTGTAATTTCATGGGTGAGCATACAAGTTCACATTTTTCCTAAAGTAACTAAGATTGAGAATTTAATAAAAAATTTGTTTAGTTAGTTTATAATTCATTATACTTATTAATGAGGATTAGGTTGTCCTATCAAAACCATTCTGCTAACGACCCTCCACCAATCAAGGAAGCGGTGGCTGAGAATGGACACCCATTCAATCGCCATTTTATAGACAATTTCCTTATACCCCATTTATAGATCGGATTCGTGAATGAGGCGTACTAGCGGTTCGACTGACTTGTCATATATATATATATATATATATATATATATATATATATATATATATATATATATATATATATATATAGATATATATATTAGACTCTTAATGTTATATATAATATAAGGGTGTATTTTTAAAACTTTTCATGTGCCGGTTAGCCACATACGCTCCATTAATCAATGATAATTCTCGAGACACGCATTACCACTCTTTATTCGTCCCTATTAGTGTGTCGGTTAACCACACTCACTCCACTAACGACTCGTAAAGTGCAATGTGTAATTTCATGGGTGAGCATACAAGTTCACATTTTTCTAAAGTAACTAATATTGAGAATTTTATAAAAAATTTGTTTAGTTAGTTTATAATTCATTATACTTATTAATGAGGATTAGGTTGTCCTAACAAACCCGTTCGGATAACGACCCTCCACCAATCAAGGAAGCGGTGGCTGAGAGTGGACACCCATTCAATCGCCATTTTATAGACAATTTCTTTATACCCCATTTATAGATCGGATTCGTGAATGAAGCATACTAGCGGTTCGACTGACTTGTCATATATATATATATATATATATATATATATATATATATATATATATTAGACTTTTAATGTTATATATAATATAAGGGTGTATTTTTAAAACTTTTCATGTGCCGGTTAGTCAGATACGCTCCATTAATCAATGATATTTCTCGAGGCACGCATTACCACTCTTTATTCGTCCCTATTAGTGTGTCGGTTAACCATACTCACTCCACTAACGACTCATACACCCTGTTCCCGAGTTGAACTTAACGAGAGAAAGGAAAGGAAATGGGTGGAAATGAGAAGAAAATAAAAGAAATTGATGTTCCCGAGTTTCATTAAATGTGGGAAGTGGAGAGAAATGGGAGGATCACTTTCCCTCCTAAATTTCCTTCCGATTTGGGAGGATTTGGAAAGAAAGAACAAAATGATTCATTTTCCTTCCACTTCTCTCCAACTTGGGAACACAAAAGAAAATTTTGTTTTCCTTTCCTTTCTCTTCTTTTCTCTCGTAACATTCTTTTCTTTTCTCTTCTTTTCTTTTGTTAAACTCGGGAACGAGGCGATAAAGTGGAATGTGTAATTTCATGGGTGAGCATACAAGTTCACATTTTTCCTAAAGTAACTAAGATTGAGAATTTTATAAAAAATTTGTTTAGTTAGTTTATATCTCATTATACTTATTAATGAGGATTAGGTTGTCCTAACAAACCCGTTCGGATAACGACCCTCCACCAATCAAGGAAGCGGTGGCTGAGAGTGGACACCCATTTAATCGCCATTTTATAGACAATTTCTTTATACCGCCTTTATAGATCGGATTCGTGAATGAAGCATACTAGCGGTTCGACTGACTTGTCACATATATATATATATATATATATATATATATATATATATATATATATATATATATATATATATATATATATATATATATATATATATATATATATATATATATATATATATATATATTAGACTTTTAATGTTATATATAATATAAGGGTGTATTTTTAAAACTTTTCATGTGCCGGTTAGTCACATACGCTCCATTAATCAATGATATTTCTCGAGGCACACATTACCACTCTTTATTCGTCCCTATTAGTGTGTCGGTTAACCACACTCACTCCACTAACGACTCATACACCTTGTTCCCGAGTTGAAATTAACGAGAGAAAGGAAAGGAAATGGGTGGAAATGAGAAGAAAATAAAATAAATTGATGTTCCCGAGTTTCATTAAATGAGGGAAGTGGAGAGAAATGGGAGGATCACTTTCCCTCCTAACTTTCCTTCCGATTTGGGAGGATTTGGAAAGAAAGAACAAAATGATTCATTTTCCTTCCACTTCTCTCCAACTTGGGAACACAAAAGAAAATTTTGTTTTCCTATCCTTTCTCTTCTTTTCTCTCGTAACTTTCTTTTCTTTTCTCTTCTTTTCTTTTGTTAAACTCGGGAACGAGGCGATAAAGTGGAATGTGTAATTTCATGGGTGAGCATACAAGTTCACATTTTTCCTAAAGTAACTAAGATTGAGAATTTTATAAAAAATTTGTTTAGTTAGTTTATAATTCATTATACTTATTAATGAGGATTAGGTTGTCCTAACAAACCCGTTCGGATAACGACCCTCCACCAATCAAGGAAGCGGTGGCTGAGAGTGGACACCCATTCAATCGCCATTTTATAGACAATTTCCTTATACCCCCTTTATAGATCGTATTCGTGAATGAGGCGTACTAGCGGTTCGACTGACTTGTCATATATATATATATATATATATATATATATATATATATATATATATATATATATATATATATATATATATTAGACTTTTAATGTTATATATAATATAAGAGTGTATTTTTAAAACTTTTCATGTGCCGGTTAGCCACATACGCTCCATTAATCAACGATAATTCTCGAGACACGCATTACCACTCTTTATTCGTCCCTATTAGTGTGTCGGTTAACCACACTCACTCCACTAACGACTCGTAAAGTGCAATGTGTAATTTCATGGGTGAGCATACAAGTTCACATTTTTCCTAAAGTAACTAAGATTGAGAATTTTATAAAAAATTTGTTTAGTTAGTTTATAATTCATTATACTTATTAATGAGGATTAGGTTGTCCTATCAAAACCATTCTGCTAACGACCCTCCACCAATCAAGGAAGCGGTGGCTGAAAGTGGACACCCATTCAATCGCCATTTTATAGACAATTTCCTTATACCCCCTTTATAGATCAGATTCGTGAATGAGGCGTACTAGCGGTTCGACTGACTTGTCATATATATATATATATATATATATATATATATATATATATATATATTAGACTTTTAATGTTATATATAATATAAGGGTGTATTTTTAAAACTTTTCATGTGCCGGTTAGCCACATACGCTCCATTAATCAATGATAATTCTCGAGACACGCATTACCACTCTTTATTTGTCCCTATTAGTGTGTCGATTAACCACACTCACTCCACTAACGACTCGTAAAGTGCAATGTGTAATTTCATGGGTGAGCATACAAGTTCACATTTTTCCTAAAGTAACTAAGATTGAGAATTTTATAAAAAATTTGTTTAGTTAGTTTATAATTCATTATACTTATTAATGAGGATTAGGTTGTCCTATCAAAACCATTCGGCAAACGACCCTCCACCGATCAAGGAAGCGGTGGCTGAGAGTGGACACCCATTCAATCGCCATTTTATAGACAATTTCTTTATACCCGCTTTATAGATCGGATTCGTGAATGAGGCATACTAGCGGTTCGACTGACTTGTCATATATATATATATATATATACATATATATATATATATATATATATATATATATATATATATATATATTAGACTTTTAATGTTATATATAATATAAGGGTAAATTTTTAAAACTTTTCATGTGCCGGTTAGCCACATACGCTCCATTAATCAATGATAATTCTCGAGGCACGCATTACCACTCTTTATTCGTCCCTATTAGTGTGTCGGTTAACCACACTCACTCCACTAACGACTCATACACCCCGTTCCCGAGTTGAACTTAACGAGAGAAAGGAAAGGAAATGGGTGGAAATGAGAAGAAAATAAAAGAAATTGATGTTCCCGACTTTCATTAAATGAGAGAAGTGGAAGGAAGTGGAGAGAAATGGGAGGATCACTTTCCCTCCTAACTTTCCTTCCGATTTGGGAGGATTTGGAAAGAAAGAACAAAATGATTCATTTTCCTTCCACTTCTCTCCAACTTTGGAACACAAAAAATTTTTTTGTTTTCCTTTCCTTTCACTTCTTTTCTCTCGTAACTTTCTTTTCTTTTCTCTTCTTTTCTTTTGTTAAACTCGAAACTCGGGAACGAGGCGATAAAGTGGAATGTGTAATTTCATGGGTGAGCATACAAGTTCACATTTTTCCTAAAGTAACTAAGATTGAGAATTTTATAAAAAATTTGTTTAGTTAGTTTATAATTCATTATACTTATTAATGAGGATTAGGTTGTCCTAACAAACCCGTTCGGATAACGACCCTCACCAATCAAGGAAGCGGTGGCTGAAAGTGGACACCCATTCAATCGCCATTTTATAGACAATTTCTTTATACCCCCTTTATAGATCGGATTCGTGAATGAAGCATACTAGCGGTTCGACTGACTTGTCATATATATATATATATATATATATATATATATATATATATATATATATATATATATATATATATATATATATTAGACTTTTAATGTTATATATAATATAAGGGTGTATTTTTAAAACTTTTTATGTGCCGGTTAGTCACATACGCTCCATTAATCAATGATATTTCTCGAGGCACACATTACCACTCTTTATTCGTCCCTATTAGTGTGTCGGTTAACCACACTCACTCCACTAACGACTCATACACCTTGTTCCCAAGTTGAACTTAACGAGAGAAAGGAAAGGAAATGGGTGGAAATGAGAAGTAAATAAAAGAAATTGATGTTCACGAGTTTCATTAAATGAGGGAAGTGGAGAGAAATGGGAGGATCACTTTCCCTCCTAACTTTCCTTCCGATTTGGGAGGATTTGGAAAGAAAGAACAAAATGATTCATTTTCCTTCCACTTCTCTCCAAATTGGGAACACAAAAGAAAATTTTGTTTTCCTTTCCTTTCTCTTCTTTTCACTCGTAACTTTCTTTTCTTTTCTCTTCTTTTCTTTTGTTAAACTCGGGAACGAGGCGATAAAGTGGAATGTGTAATTTCATGGGTGAGCATACAAGTTCACATTTTTCCTAAAGTAACTAAGATTGAAAATTTTATAAAAAATTTGTTTAGTTAGTTTATAATTCATTATACTTATTAATGAGGATTAGGTTGTCCTAACAAACCCGTTCGGATAACGACCCTCCACCAATCAAGGAAGCGGTGGCTGAGAGTGGACACCCATTCAATCGCCATTTTATAGACAATTTCCTTATACCCCCTTTATAGATCGGATTCGTGAATGAGGCGTACTAGCGGTTCGACTGACTTGTCATATATATATATATATATATATATATATATATATATATATATATATATATATATATATATACATATATATATATATATATATATATATATATATATATATATATATATATTAGACTTTTAATGTTATATATAATATAAGGGTGTATTTTTAAAATTTTTCATGTGCCGGTTAGCCACATACGCTCCATTAATCAACGATAATTCTCGAGACACGCATTACCACTCTTTATTCGTCCCTATTAGTGTCGGTTAACCACACTCACTCCACTAACGACTCGTAAAGTGCAATGTGTAATTTCATGGGTGAGCATACAAGTTCACATTTTTCCTAAAGTAACTAAGATTGAGAATTTAATAAAAAAATTTGTTTAGTTAGTTTATAATTCATTATACTTATTAATGAGGATTAGGTTGTCCTATCAAAACCATTCTGTTAACGACCCTCCACCAATCAAGGAAGCGGTGGCTGAGAGTGCACACCCATTCAATCGCCATTTTATAGACAATTTCCTTATACCCCCTTTATAGATCAGATTCGTGAATGAGGCGTACTAGCGGTTCGACTGACTTGTCATATATATATATATATATATATATATATATATATATATATATATACATATATATATATATATATATATACATATATATATATTATATATATATATATATATATATATATATATATATATATATTAGACTTTTAATGTTATATATAATATAAGGGTGTATTTTTAAAACTTTTCAGGTGCCGGTTAGCCACATACGCTCCATTAATCAATGATAATTCTCGAGACACGCATTACCACTTTTTATTCGTCCCTATTAGTGTGTCGATTAACCACACTCACTCCACTAACGACTCGTAAAGTGCAATGTGTAATTTCATGGGTGAGCATACAAGTTCACATTTTTCCTAAAGTAACTAAGTTTGAGAATTTTATAAAAAATTTGTTTAGTTAGTTTATAATTCATTATACTTATTAATGAGGATTAGGTTGTCCTATCAAAACCATTCGGCAAACGACCCTCCACAAATCAAGGAAGCGGTGGCTGAGAGTGGACACCCATTCAATCGCCATTTTATAGACAATTTCTTTATACCCCCTTTATAGATCGGATTCGTGAATGAGGCATACTAGCGGTTCGACTGACTTGTCATATATATATATATATATATATATATATATATATATTATATATATATATATATATATTACACTTTTAATGTTATATATAATATAAGGGTGGATTTTTAAAACTTTTCATGTGCCGGTTAGCCACATACGCTCCATTAATCAATGATAATTCTCGAGGCACCCATTACCACTCTTTATTCGTCCCTATTAGTGTGTCGGTTAACACACTCACTCCACTGACGACTCATACACCCCGTTCCCGAGTTGAACTTAACGAGAGAAAGGAAAGGAAATGGGTGGAAATGAGAAGAAAATAAAAGAAATTGATGTTCCCGAGTTTCATTAAATGAGGGAAGTGGAGAGAAATGGGAGGATCACTTTCCCTCCTAACTTTCCTTCCGATTTGGGAGGATTTGGAAAGAAAGAACAAAATGATTCATTTTCCTTCCACTTCTCTCCAAATTGGGAACACAAAAGAAAATTTTGTTTTCCTTTCCTTTCTCTTCTTTTCACTCGTAACTTTCTTTTCTTTTCTCTTCTTTTCTTTTGTTAAACTCGGGAACGAGGCGATAAAGTGGAATGTGTAATTTCATGGGTGAGCATACAAGTTCACATTTTTCCTAAAGTAACTAAGATTGAGAATTTTATAAAAAATTTGTTTAGTTAGTTTATAATTCATTATACTTATTAATGAGGATTAGGTTGTCCTAACAAACCCGTTCGGATAACGACCCTCCACCAATCAAGGAAGCGGTGGCTGAGAGTGGACACCCATTCAATCGCCATTTTATAGACAATTTCCTTATACCCCCTTTATAGATCGTATTCGTGAATGAGGCGTACTAGCGGTTCGACTGACTTGTCATATATATATATATATATATATATATATATATATATATATATATATATATATATATTAGACTTTTAATGTTATATATAATATAAGAGTGTATTTTTAAAACTTTTCATGTGCCGGTTAGCCACATACGCTCCATTAATCAACGATAATTCTCGAGACACGCATTACCACTCTTTATTCGTCCCTATTAGTGTGTCGGTTAACCACACTCACTCCACTAACGACTCGTAAAGTGCAATGTGTAATTTCATGGGTGAGCATACAAGTTCACATTTTTCCTAAAGTAACTAAGATTGAGAATTTTATAAAAAATTTGTTTAGTTAGTTTATAATTCATTATACTTATTAATGAGGATTAGGTTGTCCTATCAAAACCATTCTGCTAACGACCCTCCACCAATCAAGGAAGCGGTGGCTGAAAGTGGACACCCATTCAATCGCCATTTTATAGACAATTTCCTTATACCCCCTTTATAGATCAGATTCGTGAATGAGGCGTACTAGCGGTTCGACTGACTTGTCATATATATATATATATATATATATATATATATATATATATATATATATATATATATATATATTAGACTTTTAATGTTATATATAATATAAGGGTGTATTTTTAAAACTTTTCATGTGCCGGTTAGCCACATACGCTCCATTAATCAATGATAATTCTCGAGACACGCATTACCACTCTTTATTTGTCCCTATTAGTGTGTCGATTAACCACACTCACTCCACTAACGACTCGTAAAGTGCAATGTGTAATTTCATGGGTGAGCATACAAGTTCACATTTTTCCTAAAGTAACTAAGATTGAGAATTTTATAAAAAATTTGTTTAGTTAGTTTATAATTCATTATACTTATTAATGAGGATTAGGTTGTCCTATCAAAACCATTCGGCAAACGACCCTCCACCGATCAAGGAAGCGGTGGCTGAGAGTGGACACCCATTCAATCGCCATTTTATAGACAATTTCTTTATACCCGCTTTATAGATCGGATTCGTGAATGAGGCATACTAGCGGTTCGACTGACTTGTCATATATATATATATATACATATATATATATATATATATATATATTAGACTTTTAATGTTATATATAATATAAGGGTAAATTTTTAAAACTTTTCATGTGCCGGTTAGCCACATACGCTCCATTAATCAATGATAATTCTCGAGGCACGCATTACCACTCTTTATTCGTCCCTATTAGTGTGTCGGTTAACCACACTCACTCCACTAACGACTCATACACCCCGTTCCCGAGTTGAACTTAACGAGAGAAAGGAAAGGAAATGGGTGGAAATGAGAAGAAAATAAAAGAAATTGATGTTCCCGAGTTTCATTAAATGAGAGAAGTGGAAGGAAGTGGAGAGAAATGGGAGGATCACTTTCCCTCCTAACTTTCCTTCCGATTTGGGAGGATTTGGAAAGAAAGAACAAAATGATTCATTTTCCTTCCACTTCTCTCCAACTTTGGAACACAAAATTTTTTTTTGTTTTCCTTTCCTTTCTCTTCTTTTCTCTCGTAACTTTCTTTTCTTTTCTCTTCTTTTCTTTTGTTAAACTCGGGAACGAGGCGATAAAGTGGAATGTGTAATTTCATGGGTGAGCATACAAGTTCACATTTTTCCTAAAGTAACTAAGATTGAGAATTTTATAAAAAATTTGTTTAGTTAGTTTATAATTCATTATACTTATTAATGAGGATTAGGTTGTCCTAACAAACCCGTTCGGATAACGACCCTCACCAATCAAGGAAGCGGTGGCTGAAAGTGGACACCCATTCAATCGCCATTTTATAGACAATTTCTTTATACCCCCTTTATAGATCGGATTCGTGAATGAAGCATACTAGCGGTTCGACTGACTTGTCATATATATATATATATATATATATATATATATATATATATTAGACTTTTAATGTTATATATAATATAAGGGTGTATTTTTAAAACTTTTCATGTGCCGGTTAGTCACATACGCTCCATTAATCAATGATATTTCTCGAGGCACACATTACCACTCTTTATTCGTCCCTATTAGTGTGTCGGTTAACCACACTCACTCCACTAACGACTCATACACCTTGTTCCCAAGTTGAACTTAACGAGAGAAAGGAAAGGAAATGGGTGGAAATGAGAAGTAAATAAAAGAAATTGATGTTCACGAGTTTCATTAAATGAGGGAAGTGGAGAGAAATGGGAGGATCACTTTCCCTCCTAACTTTCCTTCCGATTTGGGAGGATTTGGAAAGAAAGAACAAAATGATTCATTTTCCTTCCACTTCTCTCCAAATTGGGAACACAAAAGAAAATTTTGTTTTCCTTTCCTTTCTCTTCTTTTCACTCGTAACTTTCTTTTCTTTTCTCTTCTTTTCTTTTGTTAAACTCGGGAACGAGGCGATAAAGTGGAATGTGTAATTTCATGGGTGAGCATACAAGTTCACATTTTTCCTAAAGTAACTAAGATTGAAAATTTTATAAAAAATTTGTTTAGTTAGTTTATAATTCATTATACTTATTAATGAGGATTAGGTTGTCCTAACAAACCCGTTCGGATAACGACCCTCCACCAATCAAGGAAGCGGTGGCTGAGAGTGGACACCCATTCAATCGCCATTTTATAGACAATTTCCTTATACCCCCTTTATAGATCGGATTCGTGAATGAGGCGTACTAGCGGTTCGACTGACTTGTCATATATATATATATATATATATATATAATATATATATATATATATATATATATATATATATATATATATATATATATATATATATATTAGACTTTTAATGTTATATATAATATAAGGGTGTATTTTTAAAATTTTTCATGTGCCGGTTAGCCACATACGCTCCATTAATCAACGATAATTCTCGAGACACGCATTACCACTCTTTATTCGTCCCTATTAGTGTCGGTTAACCACACTCACTCCACTAACGACTCGTAAAGTGCAATGTGTAATTTCATGGGTGAGCATACAAGTTCACATTTTTCCTAAAGTAACTAAGATTGAGAATTTAATAAAAAAATTTGTTTAGTTAGTTTATAATTCATTATACTTATTAATGAGGATTAGGTTGTCCTATCAAAACCATTCTGTTAACGACCCTCCACCAATCAAGGAAGCGGTGGCTGAGAGTGCACACCCATTCAATCGCCATTTTATAGACAATTTCCTTATACCCCCTTTATAGATCAGATTCGTGAATGAGGCGTACTAGCGGTTCGACTGACTTGTCATATATATATATATATATATATATATATATATATATATATATATATATATATATATATATATATATATATATATATATATATATATATACATATATATATATATATATATATACATATATATATATATATATATATATATATATATTAGACTTTTAATGTTATATATAATATAAGGGTGTATTTTTAAAACTTTTCAGGTGCCGGTTAGCCACATACGCTCCATTAATCAATGATAATTCTCGAGACACGCATTACCACTTTTTATTCGTCCCTATTAGTGTGTCGATTAACCACACTCACTCCACTAACGACTCGTAAAGTGCAATGTGTAATTTCATGGGTGAGCATACAAGTTCACATTTTTCCTAAAGTAACTAAGTTTGAGAATTTTATAAAAAATTTGTTTAGTTAGTTTATAATTCATTATACTTATTAATGAGGATTAGGTTGTCCTATCAAAACCATTCGGCAAACGACCCTCCACAAATCAAGGAAGCGGTGGCTGAGAGTGGACACCCATTCAATCGCCATTTTATAGACAATTTCTTTATACCCCCTTTATAGATCGGATTCGTGAATGAGGCATACTAGCGGTTCGACTGACTTGTCATATATATATATATATATATATATATATATATATATATATATATTACACTTTTAATGTTATATATAATATAAGGGTGGATTTTTAAAACTTTTCATGTGCCGGTTAGCCACATACGCTCCATTAATCAATGATAATTCTCGAGGCACCCATTACCACTCTTTATTCGTCCCTATTAGTGTGTCGGTTAACACACTCACTCCACTGACGACTCATACACCCCGTTCCCGAGTTGAACTTAACGAGAGAAAGGAAAGGAAATGGGTGGAAATGAGAAGAAAATAAAAGAAATTGATGTTCCCGAGTTTCATTAAATGAGGGAAGTGGAGAGAAATGGGAGGATCACTTTCCCTCCTAACTTTCCTTCCGATTTGGGAGGATTTGGAAAGAAAGAACAAAATGATTCATTTTCCTTCCACTTCTCTCCAACTTGGGAACACAAAAGAAAATTTTGTTTTCCTTTCCTTTCTCTTCTTTTCTCTCGTAACTTTCTTTTCTTTTCTCTTCTTTTCTTTTGTTAAACTCGGGAACGAGGCGATAAAGTGGAATGTGTAATTTCATGGGTGAGCATACAAGTTCACATTTTTCCTAAAGTAACTAAGATTGAGAATTTTATAAAAAATTTGTTTAGTTAGTTTATAATTCATTATACTTATTAATGAGGATTAGGTTGTCCTAACAAACGCGTTCGGATAACGACCCTCCACCAATCAAGGAAGCGGGGGCTGAGAGTGGACACCCATTCAATCGCCATTTTATAGACAATTTCCTTATACGCCCTTTATAGATCGGATTCGTGAATGAGGCGAACTAGCGGTTCGACTGACTTGTCATATATATATATATATATATATATATATATATATATATATATATATATATATATATATATATATATTAGACTTTTAATGTTATATATAATATAAGGGTGTATTTTTAAAACTTTTCATGTGTCGGTTAGCCACATACGCTCCATTCATCAATGATAATTCTCGAGACACGCAATACCACTCTTTATTCGTCCCTATTAGTGTGTCGGTTAACCACACTCACTCCACTAACGACTCGTAAAGTGCAATGTGTAATTTCATGGGTGAGCATACAAGTTCACATTTTTCCTAAAGTAATTAAGATTGAGAATTTTATAAAAAATTTGTTTAGTTAGTTTATAATTCATTATACTTATTAATGAGGATTAGGTTGTCCTATCAAAACCATTCGGCTAACGACCCTCCACCAATAAAGGAAGCGGTGGCTGAGAGGGGACACCCATTCAATCGCCATTTTATAGAAAATTTCCTTATACCCCCTTTATAGATCAGATTCGTGAATGAGGCGTACTAGCGGTTCCACTGACTTGTCATATATATATATATATATATATATATATTAGACTTTTAATGTTATATATAATATAAGGGTGTATTTTTAAAACTTTTCATGTGCCGGTTACCCACATACGCTCCATTAATCAATGATAATTTTCGAGACACGCATTACCACTCTTTATTCGTCCCTATTAGTGTGTCGGTTAACCACACTCACTCCACTAACGACTCGTAAAGTGTAATGTGTAATTTCATGGGTGAGCATACAAGTTCACATTTTTCCTAAAGTAACTAAGATTGAGAATTTAATAAAAAATTTGTTTAGTTAGTTTATAATTCATTATACTTATTAATGAGGATTAGGTTGTCCTATCAAAACCATTCTGCTAACGACCCTCCACCAATCAAGGAAGCGGTGGCTGAGAGTGGACACCCATTCAATCACCATTTTATAGACAATTTCCTTATACCCCCTTTATAGATCGGATTCGTGAATGAGTCGTACTAGCGGTTCGACTGACTTGTCGTATTTATATATATATATATATATATATATATATATATATATATATATATATATATATATATATATATTAGACTTTTAATGTTATATATAATATAAGGGTGTATTTTTAAAACTTTTCATGTGCCGGTTAGCCACATACGCTCCATTAATCAATGATAATTCTCGAGACACGCATTACCACTCTTTATTCATCCCTATTAGTGTGTCGGTTAACCACACTCACTCCACTAACGACTCGTAAAGTGCAATGTGTAATTTCATGGGTGAGCATACAAGTTCACATTTTTCCTAAAGTAACTAAGATTGAGAATTTTATAAAAAATTTGTTTAGTTAGTTTATAATTCATTATACTTATTAATGAGGATTAGGTTGTCCTATCAAAACCATTCGGCTAACGACCCTCCACCAATCAAGGACGCGGTGGCTGAGAGTGGATACCCATTCAATCGCCATTTTATAGACAATTTCTTTATACCCCCTTTATAGATCGGATTCGTGAATGAGGCATACTAGCGGTTCGACTGACTTGTCATATATATATATATATATATATATATATATATATATATATATATATATATATATATATATATATTAGACTTTTAATGTTATATATAATATAAGGGTGTATTTTTAAAACTTTTCATGTGTCAGTTAGCCACATACGCTCCATTAATCAATGATAATTCTCGAGGCACGCATTACCACTCTTTATTCGTCCCTATTAGTGTGTCGGTTAACCACACTCACTCCACTAACGACTCATACACCCCGTTCCCGAGTTGAACTTAACGAGAGAAATGAAAGGAAATGGGTGGAAATGAGAAGAAAATAAAAGAAATTGATGTTCTCGAGTTTCATTAAATGAGGGAAGTGGAAGGAAGTGGAGAGAAATGGGAGGATCACTTTCCCTCCTAACTTTCCTTCCGATTTGGGAGGATTTGGAAAGAAAGAACAAAATGATTCATTTTCCTTCCACTTCTCTCCAACTTGGGAACACAAAAGAAAATTTTGTTTTCCTTTCCTTTCTCTTCTTTTCTCTCGTAACTTTCTTTTCTTTTCTCTTATTTTCTTTTGTTAAACTCGGGAACGAGGCGATAAAGTGGAATGTGTAATTTCATGGGTGAGCATACAAGTTCACATTTTTTCTAAAGTAACTAAGATTGAGAATTTTATAAAAAATTTGTTTAGTTAGTTTATAATTCATTATGCTTATTAATGAGGATTAGGTTGTCCTAACAAACCCGTTCGGATAATGACCCTCCACCAATCAAGGAAGCGGTGGCTGAGAGTGGACACCCATTCAATCGCCATTTTACACACAATTTCCTTATACCCCCTTTATAGATCGGATTCGTGAATGAGGCGTAGTAGCGGTTCGACTGACTTGTCATATATATATATATATATATATATATATATATATATATATATATTAAACTTTTAATGTTATATATAATATAAGGGTGTATTTTTAAAACTTTTCATGTGCCGGTTAGCCACATACACTCCATTAATCAATGATAATTCTCGAGACACGCATTACCACTCTTTATTCGTCCCTATTAGTGTGTCGGTTAACCACACTCACTCAACTTACAACTCGTAAAATGCAATGTGTAATTTCATGGGTGAGCATACACGTTCACATTTTTCCTAAAGTAGCTAATATTGAGAATTTTATAAAAAGTTTTTTTAGTTAGTTTATAATTCATTATACTTATTAATGAGGATTAGGTTGTCCTATCAAAGCCATTCGGCTAACGACCCTCCACCAATCAAGGAAGCGGTGGCTGAGAGTGGACACCCATTCAATCGCCATTTTATAGATAATTTCCTTATACCCCCTTTATAGATCGGATTCGTGAATGAGGCATACTAGCTGTTCGACTGACTTGTCATATATATATATATATATATATATATATATATATTAGACTTTTAATGTTATATATAATATAAGGGTGTATTTTTAAAACTTTTCATGTGCCGGTTAGCCACATACGCTCCATTAATCAATGATAATTCTCGAGACACGCATTACCACTCTTTATTTGTCCCTATTAGTGTGTCGATTAACCACACTCACTCCACTAACGACTCGTAAAGTGCAATGTGTAATTTCATGGGTGAGCATACAAGTTCACATTTTTCCTAAAGTAACTAAGATTGAGAATTTTATAAAAAATTTGTTTAGTTAGTTTATAATTCATTATACTTATTAATGAGGATTAGGTTGTCCTATCAAACCCGTTCGGATAACGACCCTCCACAAATCAAGGAAGCGGTGGCTGAGAGTGGACACCCATTCAGTCTCCATTTTATAGACAATTTCCTTATACCCCCTTTATAGATCAAATTCGTGAATCAGGTGTACTAGCGGTTCAACTGACTTTTCATATATATATATATATATATATATATATATATATATATATATATATATATATATATATATATATATATATATATATATTAGACTTTTAATGTTATATATAATAGGGTGTATTTTTAAAACTTTTCAAAAATAGTAGGTTATATTTTAAAATTTCAAAATTAACATTTAATTAATTAAGTTAAAAAATTAAACCAATCATGAATTCCAGATAAGGAAATCCAATTACATTTTAAAAATATAAAGTTTTATACAATTAAAAACATTATTAAAGGTAATTATCTTAATCAATTCATGAGATATCTTTAAAACCGAATTTTGAGGATCTGACTGTCCAACACGCCGTGCTAAACAATCACCACATCGTGTTTGGTCGATTTCACAGGTTAAGACGCCATGGTGGAAGAACACCACGCCATGTTTGCGGAACAGAATGATGATTTCTGTTTTCTGCTTCTTGTTCAAGTTTAACCATTGTATCAATTCAATAGAAAACAAAACCTACGCTCTGATACCAATGATGATTTTTAAGCATAACAAACAAATCCTATATGTGCATGCAACCCTAATGTTTGATCTATGTTTTCTCTAATTGAATATACAACTTGAACAACAAAATAGAAAACCCTCATCTCCTAGCATATTTTTGAAATACACAAAATAAGGATTAGAAGATTCATACAGTGATTGTTATATAGTAATCAAAATCCAAATCCTTATGTTGATGAAGCTTTGAGAGCAAGCTTCATAAATGTCACGCCTCTAGTGGTTCACACCCAACACTAGCAAAGGTTGGATGATTAAGAAGGAGGAGAGAGGCTCAAATTTTCCACTAGGTCTTCCAAAGAAAAAATGTCCGAAAATTGTAGGCTTTAGGTTGTTTATATAGTGCAGTCAGGAAACCCCAGATAAACCCTAATCCAAGATTATCTTAAACCGGCTAATTATCCACTTTTCTGTTTATCCACCAAAGACTATTCTAGAAATCCTAAGGCTTATGAAAACCGTTCATAGCCTATGGATGGTTCTAGATTGTCTTTTGCTCAATTGTTGAACAATTACATTTCAGTCCATGTACTTTTAATTAATTCCTTTAATCCCAAAATTAATTCCAATTAATTTCTGATTAAATATTAATTAAATATTACTATTTCTAAGTAATATATTATTTTCATAATATATTTATAAATCATTTATTCCAATTTATTAATCAAATAATAAATCAACCTCTTTCTCCAAAATCATCCAATCTAGTTGCTAGTCTTGAGGGCAACCCAAAAGGACTGTGCTACTATCAATTTAAGTATATACCAATTACAGTTATGGGCTCAGACACCTAATCCAACAGCTTGGTATGTGGAGAGGTGCTTGACTTGCAGGAAAGTCAAGGCCGAGCATCAATGACCTCACAGCAAGATGCAGTCGTTGGATATTCCCGTTTGGAAATGGGAGGAGATTACCAAGGATTTGGGTCATCGTGGATCGATTGACCAAGAGCACACACTTTATCCCGATTCAGTTTAGCATCACTGCAGAGAAGTTGGCTAACGTTTATATCAGGGAGGTCGTGACATGACATGGAGTGTCGGTTTCGGTGGTGTCAGACAGGGATGTCAGGTTTACTTCCAGGTTTTGGAAGAGGTAAAGTACAAGGTGGTAAAGTCCCTTATTTCTAGTAAGATGAAGGATGGAGAGTATGTGAGAAACCACGTTTCAAGTTGTTATGATCAAGATAATCAAGTTGTTATGAAAGGTGGATAGGCTAATCAAGCTCAATGTGAATTTTGACGAAGAACTGGCAATCGACATAGTGTTGAATTATCTGCCAAGTTGTTATGATCAGTTCATATTGACCTATCATTTTAACAACAAAAATGAAACCACTTTGTCACAATTGTACAACCTCCTTCAAACAGCTGAAGCGGGAATGAAGGGAAAAGGTATTTCCTCATCTCCTACAAGTGCACCTGTTCTGGCCATAGTGCAAGGGAAAGGGAAGAAGAGGAAAGGTCCTCACAAAAAAAACTGGAAGGGAAAGTCCCAAGATAGGTCATCGAGTACAGGCCTAAAGGAAACTCCAGTTCTGATGCTCCCCTTGTCTCTGACCCAAAAGCGGCCACTTGCTTCAATTTCAATGACATAGTTTCCCGAAGTACTTGCAGGATATCAAGGATGGCAAGGTGAAGCCAACGTCAGCAGGTATTTACACTATTTTATCTAACAACTCATTATATTCTCGTTCTTGGGTCCTTGATACAGTATGTGGGTTTCACATTTGTTTTGATTTTCAAGGGCTAAGAAGAAGTGATGATGTGGAGCATGGAAGAATAAACATGATCATGGGGAATAGGCGATATTCACCTTTTACCAAGACTGGAGTTTATATCTTAGTGCTTAGTAGTAGGTTAGGTTTAGATTTAATAAATTGTTGCTACTCGTCAGAGATGACACGAAACATCATTTCAGTTCATGCTTTATTTGAATAAGGTTTCATATATTCTTTTGATAATAATAATGGTTCTATTTCTGTTTATAAAAATGGTGTGTTTTATTTTGAAGATTTACCTTTTTGATGGTGTGTATAAAATTGTGATGATTGTAGACAATTTAGGACATAGTGTTTTTCATATTGATTCGTCTAATGGTATAGACAAAGCATTCTTGTGGCATTATCGTCTTGGACATGTCAACAAGAAATGTATGACCCAACTCCAAAAGGATGGAGTGTTGGAATCATTTGACTTAAGGTCAGATGACACATGCGAGTCTTGTTTATTGGGAAAGATGACAAAATCACGTTTCAATGGTTCTTATGAAATAGGTGAAGGATTGATGGATCTCATACACACAGATGTGTGTGGGCTCTTCAGATCCATCACAAGGGATGCAAATCAATTATATATGACTAATATTTATGATTATAGCAGGTATGGCTATATCTACTTAATCAAGCATAAGTCAGAAACCTTTGAAAAGTTCAACGAGTTTAAGAAAGAAGTCGAGAATCAATTGGGTAGGAAGATAAAGATGCTTAGATCTGATAGAGGCACCACAACTTAATGGTGTGGCAGAGAGGCGCAATCGAACCTTGTTGGACATGGTTCGTAACATGATGAGTCGAGCTTCACTTCCAATCTCATTCTGGGGGTATGCCTTAGAGATTGCCGCCCACATTCTTAATCTTATCCCAACAAAGAAGGTTGCCAAAAAACCTCACGAGATGTGGACAGGGAAGGTTCCCTCGTTAGCACATATCAAGGTTTGGGGTTGTGAAGCTTTCGTTAGACGAGATACTCACGACAAGCTTAAACCTCGAAGTGAGAGATGTATTTTCATCGGATACCCACAAAAGTCGTTTGGATATTTGTTCTAAAGACCTAGTGATAACGTGGTCTTCGTAGCACCAATGGGATTCTTTTGAGATAGATTGATAGATACATAGATAGAGAGAGAGAGAGAGCTCATATGCAAAGAGGACAATGGGAGTACTATTGATCTGGAAGAAATTCAAGAATCAAAAGTTGAAGGAACTTCTGATAATACTAGGGCTCAACCTAAGGAAGAAATTCCAGTTGAACCAATTAACGAGTCATTACCTCTTAGATGTTCCAGTAGAGTTAGAATGGCACCTGAGTTTTATGGTTTCCATATTACTACAGATGGTGATACGTTTATCAGTGATAGTATGCTGGTAAATTTGGATGAACCAGCTAACTACAAGGAAGCCATGGCAGTCCCTGAGTCAGCTAAATGGAAAGAGGCAATGGACAGCGAGATCAAGTCCATGTATGACAACCAAGTTTGGAATTTGGTTGAAAATGTACCAGGTCGCAATATAGTTAGGTGCAAGTGGATCTTCAAGAAGAAGACTGTCATGGATGGAAAGGTACACACTTTCAAGGCTCGAATGGTTGCAAAAGGCTTTACTTAAACCCCAGGGGTTGACTATGACGAGACTTTCTCACTAGTATCTAAGATAAAATCTATTAGGGTATTGCAAGCCATAGCTGCGTTTCATGACTATGAAATTTGGCAGATGGATGTCAAAACTGCTTTCCTCAATGGGAAGTTGGCTGAGGATGTTTACACGAGTCAACCAGAGGGTTTTATGGATGCAAAGTATTCGAATAGTGTGTAAGCTTGAGAAATCAATCTATGGATTGAAACAAGCTTCTCGCAGATGGAATCTTTGCTTTGACGAGAAGGTCAAAGAGTTTGGCTTCTCTACAAGTGAAAATGGATCTTGTGTATATGTCAAATCTAGTGGGAGTATAGTAACCTCCCTGATTTTGTATGTTGATGACATACATCTTATAGGAAACGACATTCCAACTTTGCAAGAGGTTAAGTCTTGGCTTGGAAAGTGTTTCGCTATGAAGGATCTGGGAGAGGCTGCATATATTCTAGGGATAAGGATTTTGAGAGACAGGAGTAAAAGACTAATTGGACTTAGTCAAAGTACATACTTGGAAAAGGTACTAAAGCGTTTTCTTATGGAGAATTCCATGAAAGAGAACTGCCTATACAAAGTAATACCAAATTGAGTAAGACTCAGAGCCCAAGTATTGATGCAGAGATAGTAGAAATGAGTAGAGTTCTATATGCTTCCGTCGTTGGATCTATCATGTATGATATGACATGTACTTGCCCTGATGTGGCTTTTGCTTTGAGCATGGTCAGTCGTTATCAGGGAAATCCAGGTAGAGCTCACTGGATAGCAGTTAAGAATATTCTTAAGTATTTGCGAAGAACTAAGTACTGGGTCCTTGTGCTTGGCGTCAGTGATGACTTGAGAGTAACTAGGTATAGTGACACCAACTTTCAAACAGACAGAGACAGCTTCCATTCTCAATCTGGCTGGGTGTTTACCCTAAATGGAGGAGCGGTAACTTGGAAAAGTTCCAAACAGGAGACAGTGGCTGATTCTACCTGTGAATCAGAGTACATATAAGCAAGCGAAGAATCAAAGGAGGCTATTTGGTTGAAGAACTTCATCGGAGACCTTGGAGTTGTTCCATCCATCAAGGATCCATTGGAGATTTTCTGTGAAATGAAGGGGAGGTTGCCTTAACAAAGGAACCAAGAGATCATGGTAGATCAAGGCATAGCGACAGAAAATATCATTTCATTAGACATAGAGTAGAAGAAGGTCACCTCGTCGTGAAGAGGGTATCGTCAAAAGAGAATCCTGCAAATCCCCTCACAAAGGGTCTGAGTAGGGTCAAGGACGTTCAACATGCTAGGAGCATTGGTCTGAAGGATGATGTTAGTTTTAGTAGTTAGATAATTAGTTTCGACACTTGTAACGAAATAAATTTATTCACTTTTGGTGATTAAGTAATGGAGATTTATTTATGAGTTGGATTACTACCTTTTGTCTATTATTTATTTTGTGTTTCATTTTGCATGTTTTACTTCCCGAATAATTACATTATTCAAACATCCACATTCGATCTTAATTTTGGAAGTAAGTAGTGAATCAAGACTATCATGAATTGAATTGTAGATTGTCTAAAGGGTTTTAGACATAGCAAAAGTATTGCTACAATGCTCGTGAGTAATTTGAAATAGAAAATTTAAGTATTGTATTAACCCACGCTCAGAGAATTACTTCATGGAGTTTATCACGAGTAATTGTGAGATGATAATATATTATAATCTTTAAATGGAGATATATGAATTGTTGTTTACAAGTTGGTTGTGCATTGATGATATGTAAATGCACCAGTAACATGATGTTATAAAATGTATTATTGTGCATAACTTGATGAGTAAATAGTAGAAGAATATAAGTCAAAGTTTATTCATTCCTTTTTATCATGGGGGAGAAAAAGCGATATCATTGGGCCCCTCGATGATTTGCTGTTGACTAGCTTATAGTGTCGGGCCCAGCCAGGACTAAATTGATGTGTTCGATTACTAGTTCTTCATCATTAAAAATCAAAAATCGGGAAACAAAGTATTAGGCATGAGATTGATTATGTTCCATGTTTCATATCCGCATGATATCTTGCAGAACGGAGGATTATATGATCATTTATCTTAGGACACGTGACTCACTAGGTCAGAGTTCGACATCAAATTTGAGAGCTAAAATTTGCTAATTTTTTTTGAAGGATATACTGCAAATTATAGTTATTAGACTTATCCAAGTGGGGGACTGTTGGATTAGGTGTCTAAGCCCATAAATATAATTGGTATATACTTAAATTGATAGTAGCACAGTCCTTTTGGGTCGCCTCAAGACTAACAACTAGACTGGATAATTTTGGAGAAAAATGTTGATTTATTATTTGATTAATAAATTGGAATAAATGATTTATTAATATATTATGAAAATAATATAATAATTAGAAATAGTAATATTTAATTAATATTTAATCAGAAATTAATTGAAATTAATTTTAGGATTAAAGAAATTAATTAAAAGTGGAGGGACTGAAATGTAATTGTTTAATAGTTAAGCAACATGCAATCTAGAACCCTCCATAGGCTATGAACGGTTTTCATAAGCCTTAGGATTTCTAGAATAGTCTTTGGTGGGTAAACAGAAAAGTGGATAATTACCCGGTTTAACATAATCTTGGATTAGGGTTTATCTCGGGTTAATTCCTGACTGCACTATATAAACAACCTAAACCCTATAATTCGGCCACTTGTTTTTTGGAAGACCTAGCTGAAAATTTGAGCCTCTCTCCTCCTTCTCAATCATCCTCCTTTGCTAGTGTTGTGTGTGAACCACTAGAGGCATGACATTTGTGATGCTTGCTCTCAAGGCTTCATCAACACAAGGATTTATATTGTTATTACTATATAACAATCAAGATATGAATCTTATAACCATTATCTTGTGTATTTCGAAAACATGCTAGGATATTAGGGTTTTATGTTTTGTTGTTCAAGTTGTATGTTCAATTAGAGAAAACATAGATCAAACATTAAGGTTGCATGAACACATAGGATTTGTTAGTTATGCTTAAAACCCATCACAAGCTACATCCCACTTCATACACGGCCACCAATAACGAGGATGAATATCTCTATACATCTTTGTTGCCCCGGGATCAATGGAAAATCTTGATTTGTGTGCCTCCTCCATCAAAATCTAATGCACACCACCCAAATACGGAACCTATACTCTCTGATGAAGAGTCAGAAACCATCGAATATCATAATCAAAGGAAGCCACCTGACCTACTATGCGCTCACTCTTCCGGTGCTCTTCCTTCATAGCCTCAATCTATGCCTCTCGTATCTGCTCCAAAAGTGGAGTAATCATTTTCGTCCTAAGACAAATATCCCAGATCGGAGCCGCGGCCTCCTTGTGGCTTAGAGACTCGGCCACCACATTGGCCTTCCTCGGTTGGTAAGGAATCTCACAATCATAATCCTTCACTACATCCAACCACCAACGTCGCCTAATATTCAGATTCAGCTGATCCATCAAGTACCACAGGCTCTTGTGATCCATGTAAATAGTAGAGCGGACCCCATAGAGGTAATGTCGACAAATCTTGAGGGTGAAAACCATAACCCCCAGCTCCAAATCATGCGTCGGATTGTTCGCCTCATAAGGCTTCAGTTGCTTCGAAACATAAGCAATAACATGACCCCTCTGCATCAACACTGCGCCCAATCCCGTGATAGAAGCGTCACAATAAACAACAAAATCCTCAACACCCTATGGCAGGTTCAGAATCGGTGCCTCACACCATCTCCGTCTCAGGGTCTCAAACGCTGCCTGTTGCTCAGGCCCCCAGCGAAAAGTGGCAGTATTCTTCGTCAATCGGGTCAGGGGAACTACTATCTTGGAGAAATCTAGAATGAACCGGTACTATCTTGCCAACCCAAGGAATCTCCAAATCTCATATGGAGACCTCGGAACCTCCCACTTCATCATGGCCTCCACCATGGCCGGATCGGCCAGGATACTATTCTGATTGACAAGGTGCCCCAGAAACTGCACCTCGCGCAACCAGAACTACTACTTGGAAAACTTCACATACAACCTCTCCTTCCTCAGGGTCTCCAACACCTCTCTCAAGTGCTCCTTATGCATATCTTGGGTCTTGAAATAGACCAGGATGTCATCGATGAATACAGTTACAGACCGATCCAATATCGGTCAGCACATGCAGTTCATGAGGTCCATAAATGTGGAGGGAGCATTGGCGAGCCCGAAGGGCATTAGCACGAAGTCGTAATGACCATAACGAGTCCGGAAGGCCGTCTTCTGCACATCGTCCTCTCTGACCCTCATCTGATGATAACCTGAATGATGATCAATCTTGGAAAACTAAGATACACCCTGAAGCTGGTCAAACATATCATCAATCATCGGGAGTGGATAACGGTTCTTTACCGTTAGCTTATTTAGCTCCCGATAGTCAACACACATCCAATGTGACCTATCCTTCTTCTTCATAAACAGGATCGGCGCACCCCAAGGCGTACTACTCGGTTGGATGAACCCCTTGTCTAACAGCTCCTGCAGTTGTGTAGACAACTCCTGCATCTTTGGTGGAGCTAACCGATATGTTGCTTTGTCTATTGGAGCCACAACAGGAACCAAGTCAATCTGGAACTCCACCTACATCTCTAGAGGCACCCCAGGAAAATCCTCTGGAAACACATCCGGGTACTCCCGCAAAATCGGCACAACATCAACCGACGTCTTACCCTTCTCCCGGGTATCCATAACATAGGCGATGAAACCGGAACAACCCTGATGCAGATAGCGTCTCGCCCTAGCGCCTGAGCATAAGACCAGACCGCGCTGAGTGCCATCCTTATGGACCACAAAATCTCCCCTACTTGGGTTCTGAACACGAACCACATGCCCCTCACAATCAATCACTGCCCCATATTGAGGCTCAGCCAATCCATCCCTACTATGACCTTGTTCCCGCGCAAAGGAATGGGAACTAGGTAGGTCAGATACTGCTCGCTAAACATCTCTAGAACACAATCCCGATGAATCCTCGATACCCGGACATATCGATCATCTACAATCTCAACCTCTAACGGATGTTCCAGCTCACCCGGAGCTCCAACAAACCAAACCTCTTGTTGAGCATAAGAGACACGAAAGATCGGGTAGCCCCCGAATCAAATAACAACAAAGTAGAGATGTCATTCACAAGGAATGATCCTAAAACAAAACACACAAATATAAGTAGAGAAACTAGCATAAATAAAGAGTGAAGGAGAAAATACATACCCGTCATCACATGTGAAGCAGCACGCGCCTCCTCGACAGTCAGCTGAAAGGCCCTGCTCCTTACAACAGGCGCATCCGCCTTGCGCTGGTGGCCATTTCTAATCCGTAGGGTCGCTGGAGCAGGTGCTACTACTGGTCCTCCTGATGCTAAACTCGGGCAATTGGCCTTCTTGTGGCCTCTTTAATTGCAATGAAAGCAAATCAGATCTGATGTATGTGTGGTGGTGATAGCAGCAGTACACTCCTTGCTAAAGTGACCTATCTTTCCGCACTTGTTGCAACCCAAACCACCCGCTCTATAAACCCCACCATGCGAACTTCCTCATTTTCCACAACGACTACGACCCTACTGACCCTTTAACATAGAGTCGAAACCCTTGGGTTTTTTCGCCGAAAACCCAACTGTCTGCCCATGCTCCGCCTTCATCTTCCCTATATGCTCCAGATCAATCTCTCGCTCCCACGCCCTGGATATCATATCATCTAGAGTCGGGTAGGAAGAAAAAATAACAAACTCCCTGATGTCAGATCTCAACATATCATTGTATCGGGTCTTCCTCATCTCCTCATCAACTGCATACTGGGGTACCAACAATTCCCTCTCTCTAAACTTAGCGGTGATCTCCGCCACAGTCTCAGTCATCTGCCTCATGTCAAGAAATTCCCTAGCTAACTGGTGCACCTCAACAGCCGGTGCAAACTCTGCTCGAAACCGGGTCACAAAATCTGGCTAGATCATGGCCTTAATGGTAGGGGCTCCTAAATCATAACCGACCTCCTCCCGCCAATTTCGGGCTCTCTCTTTCAAACATTCTGTAGTGAACCTGACCTTGGACCCCTCGGGGCAGAAGCTCGTCATCTGATAACACTCAATGTCGGCTATCCAATGCCTGGCTACGATGGGGTCCTTCACCCCAAAGAAATCTGGTGCCCACATCCCCTGAAATCCTTGAAGGAGAGTGTACAGACCCCCGACTGGCTAGCAGCCAAATCAACCCTGAAGATCCAAAGGCGATCATCCATCAGCTCCATGATACCCTCCTTGATCGACCCGAATATCACCGGGGTCGCATCAAGGATGCCTCTAGTAATCTATGACGCAGTGAACTCGCATAATCCCTCATCAATCGGTTTGTTAGCCGTGCCCGAACCTAATCCAGATCCTTAACCCCCTGCTCCATGACGTGTCACCATCATACTGAAACATAACCATATAAATGATTAGCAAACACACGAGAAGGTTCACACTCTTGAGTTCCCTAGATTCATCGTGGTCTTCCTTGTATTGGGTATAAATCTTTTGCTTTTAGTAGTACGTGCCTAATACTACCTTCCACACCTATTTATACCCTTCAGAGTCACTCTTCCCAACAGATACATTCCTCAAACTATAAGGCGTCCTACGCACCAAAGCATCTCAGAGGGATTCCCTAAGACTCCCTTCCTCACCCCTCTTTGCTATCAGCTATAGAAGGAAGTTCTACAAATACTACCTAACTACTGCATGAGCACAGATATATACTATTAGTACTAGATATTTCTTCGAATGACATGTCCCACTACAACGGTTGGACTCAAACAAGAGCTGCGCACTAGAACTAAACATTTCCTTCTAAAATTATCCAATCATAATAATATGTAACCCAACCCATTCATCCACTAGTTAGCTAGTACCAACATAATTTCCTAAAGCACAAAGCATGCAACATTCGAGCATCAAGCAATTCATCTCAAAACATACCCTATACATGCCATCCTAACAAGTAACTGATCTGATACTAGCATGCAAATCTAAAAGCTCATACAGATAGGCACATAAAGGCGTCTCTCCTAGCATTCTATCATGTATTTCTGAGCAGATCCTAAGCCCCTAATCTAGCATGCAATTCTCATATCATAGCCTAAACTATATAACTTGTTAGAGCTCGGATGATTTAACGCATCACACCCCTTTTCTTTTATTAGAAATCCTTAGATTAAAATGTTTCTTTTTTATGGAAAACCTACCAAACCCTCGATTTGAGTCCAGGCACACTCGAGAGTATGCCCGAATCCATCAAACCAAGGCTCTGATACCAACTTGTAACATCCCAAAAATACGGATAAATTTTTTGTTTTAATTTCTTTTAAATCACAAAATACTAATATCAAATTAGTCAAAAGAGTATCATAGTAACATGTTATCAGAGTACAAATTCCCAAAATCACTAAGTATGGAAAACATAAGGTGATGCGGTGTGATTAGGTCGGGCCCTTCCCTTCAAACTGGAAGTACCTGAAACATAAACAGAAAACTGCAAGCACAAATATTAGTGAGTTCCCCCAAAATACCACATACTAAAAAACAACATACTGCCAAGCATATCTGGGTGCTTTCCTACCCCTTCGGTCTATTTCAACCGGATACTATCAAGCATATATAGGTGCTTGCAATCCCCTTCGGTATATTTCAATCGGATACCGGGTCTATTTCACCCCCTACTACTACAACATAATATCATAACATGAATCACAGAGTCATCAATAAAATACAGACATAACTGACAATTGTCACAAAGACAATCATCACACTATATCATAAACTTGTGAGCCGACATTGGTGCCTTTAATCCACGGATACTGCGAAGGAAGACTCACCTCAGACTGAAGATATCAAATCACACTTGGCGGATGACTCATGAAATCCTTTTCCTAACGAACAAGTGTAAGACCCTAATTAGAAATTAGGCCACATTCTAACTCAAAGGTCCAAACCCTAATTCTTGACTTAACGCAAAAAGGGCTTTTTTACCCTTGCCTCATTAGGCCTCCCTCCCTCCAAGGTCCAAATCCATACAAAGTCCAAAAAAAGCATACAAGCCCAACAATAAGGCCTCTAAGGCCTAACATGGCCCAAGAATACCTAACATGTCTTTAGGCACAAAAAAGTCTTGTTGAAACAGGTGGGCCTGAGGCCCAACCCAAACAAGAAAAAAATCCTAACACTAATCAAGCCCAAAAATGATCTTAGCCCACAGACTGCGTACGTGCGACATACACGACTCGTACGCCAGCATACGCTGATGACCATCCGGAATCGGGGCACTGACCGAGTACGTGTAGCGTACTCTAGAGTACGCCTAGGATACTGGTCAGTCAGCCAAAAATTCTCCCATGACTTAATCCCTTAAGCCCTAACGTCCAAAACTTAGATCCAAGCTCAAAATAACTTCTTAAGTCATAAAGTTTCAAAATCTATTCTTTTGCATGCCTTGTTGGGGCTCAAACTATGAATTAAGCCCATAAACTCACTTAGTTGGTCAATAAAACATGCATGGCTGAGTCTTAACTTCCAAGATACAATTTTTATGACTCCACACACTTCCAAGAGTCCAAAATGATAGCTCAAATGGCCTGGAGTTGCTCATACTCCAAGAAACCAAGCTGTGGGACCAAAAGTTGCCATATTCTACCCTAAACCTAGATCTATGCTTGTAATGATCAAGGTTCAAACTTTATACCTTCAGTAGGCTAGAAATGGTGCACAAAATCATGATTTACAAGCCCCTTCTTCTCTTTTGCTTCTTCCCAAACCTCCTTATTCTTCAAAACCACCAAAGAAAACTAAAACGCTCAAGGTAAGCTCAAAGATGCACTAAAGAAGGCTAGGGTTCAAGATTGACACTAAAAGGGCAGTGGAGGCTGAAAGGCTAAAGGAGTAGAGGGACTTAAGGTCTTTAAATAGGGTGTAAACCCTAAAAATTAAGGTTTTCTCCTGGCTTGATTACGCCTAGTGTGCGCATGGGTACACCCAGTCATTGGCGGGGCATTATTAGGGCCATGAGGGGCTGTGCCCCCCCCTGATTTGTTGGTTCTAAATAGCCCTTCTAGTTTCATTTTATACATTTTATACCCAAAAATATAAAATTTTGACATTGGCACCCCTGCTTACCAATTTTTATACATATTATATATTTGCCCCCCCCCCCCCCCCGAATCAAATGTTGAAGCTCCGCCCCTGCACCCAGTGTATGTCGGGGATCACCTGATGAAGCGCATGCAAGGAGTACGCCGTGCATACCAAATGTACGGCTAGCGTACTCACGAGTCGCCCACTACCTTTTTAATTGAATTTAAATAGAATGAATCATTAACTCATACCTGGCAACTCGGGTGCTACATATTCTTACTTCGACTTATCAATCTAATCTTTTTAAAATGGATAATGATTATCTTGCTATGATTAAATTATGTGTTTTGATCAATAGTGAAGTAGGAAAAGCAAGTGAAGAAAGTTTAAGGTTAAATTGTGTGAAAGAGGACGAGAGAATGAGGATATAGAAGTTAAAGAATGAAGTATATAGGTTGAATAATGATAGGATTCTTCTTAGAAATGATAATAATATTTGATGAAATAAAGGAACATTTTTTGTAATACTCCTAAATGAGTATATGCTTAAATGACAACTTTTTCACAGCTATGAAATCTCAAAAGAACAACATAGGAATATTCTTCTCTTTATTGAATTTAAGCATGAGAACGTAGATGAATTATATTTGGAGTGAGAAAGTATTATTTATTCTGATTCTGCTTTAAATTTGTCTAACTTATACGACATGGCTTCTGTTCAAAAATATATTAATTCAAATGATTTGCTGAAAATTATAAATTATACATTGAAAATTTCAAAACAAAACAAGATTTGTAAAAAATCAAATTCCGATGTTGATTTGGCTATCCTACAGTGGTTAATTTTCCGAATTATGTTTTTATTAAACATTGAAGATCAAATTAAGGTGGTTCTGAATAGGTTTATATATATTTCTATAACATCCACCTGACACGCATTACAAAATTGTTTGCTTTGGGCGCCTGGCATGAAAACTTTTCATAGGTCGTCCATCCTGGAATTGTCCTTCCACAAGCACGCTTAACTGTAGAGTTTTTATGGATATGTTGTCGTCATGAATTTAAAATGACTTGTAGTCGGTAAGGTATATGTACCCCTTATAAGGAATGCTTAGTTCTCCTTCCCAGCCGATGTGGGATCTAGTTCAGGTAGCTACCCAACTTCACCCCCTTTATAGAATTTGACGTCCATGTCGAACACATCAGCCCACACCCTAGTTCTAAGACCATTTGTAACATCCCCTCTAGAATCTATTATAGTATTTTCCATTATAGGTTCCCGACACGAAAACTTACCAGAGGTCACCATCTTGGAATTTCTCTTACTCGGGTATGCTTAACTGCAAAGTTCTTATGGGATCTGTTTCCATCACGACAATAAAATGCGTTGTGAAAGCTATGGTATCCACACCCCATATATGTAATTCTTAGTTATCATTCACAACCTATATAGGATTAGGTACACCCGTGCAGGTAGCCATGCACATTCACCTTCTTTATAGAGTTTGACATCCTTATCATGTCGGGAAGGCTAATATAGTAGCAGATTCCTTAAGTAGAAAAGAGACATAAAAGAAAGAGAGAAAGAGCTTTGAGTATTTAAGTGGTATATTCTGTTTTAGAAATTCTGGAATAAGCTCAAATTCAAGCAATTAAAAGTGAGAACAGGAAGGAAGAAAATTTTGGGAAGTCGGTAGTATTTAAAAAAGAAGGATTAGGGTTTGAGCAAATACATTAGGAGAATTTGGGTTCCAAAGTTGTATAAGGCATGATAAATATTACTAGATGAAGCTCATAAGTCCAACTATTTAGTGCATCTATGAATTACCAAGATGTATTTGAATTTGAAGACCATGTATTGGTGGTCCACAATGAAGGTGGATATTGTAAAATTCATCAGCAGGTGTTTGACTTGTTCTTTGGTTAAAAATGAACATCATAGAACTTATGGAGACTTAGAACCATTAGATGTGTCAGAATGGAAGTGGGAGAAATTCATCATGGAATTTGTGACAAAGCTACTAAGGACCAATATATGATATGGGTGATTATGGATTGGTTAACCAATAATGTACTATTCCTTGTAGCAAAGGAAACATGTCCAATTAAGAAAATCGCTAAGCTTTATGTGGAAGAAGTTGTGCAAAGACATGGTGTTCCTCTCTCGATTGTTCCAGCTAGAGATAGTCATTTCTCATCCCAGTTTTAGAAGAACTTTCAACAAAAATTAGGGATAAAGTTGTGTTTGAGTACTGCCTACCACCCATAAACATATCACCAAAGTGAAAGAACCAATAAAACTTTGGAAGATATGTTGAGAGCGTGTGTCTTAGAATTTACGGGTAGTTGGGATAAGCACCTTCCCTTGATTGAGTTCTCATACAATATTAGTTATCATTCAAATATTAAAATGGCTCCATATGACGCTTTATATGGAAGGAGGTGTAGATCTTCTTCATGTTGGTTGCATATAGGAGAAAAAGTGTTTGTGGGACCAAGTATAATATAAGAGACGAAAGAGAAAGTAGGGATCATTCGTGATAGGATGATGGAGTCACAAAATCGACAAAAAAGTTACGCAAATATTAAGAATCGACCGATGAACTTTCAATTTGGAGATCGAGTTCTTCCTAAAGTTCACCTTGGAGAGGTGTAATTCTTTTAGGGAAAAGAGGAATAATGAATCTTCGGTACATTGAGCCTTTTAAAGTATCAGAGCGAGTGGGGGAAGAAAGCTTTTTGGCCTTTGTTACCAAAGGGGTTGGAGGGCATTGATAATATGTTCCATGTTTTCTATTTGAGGAAGTGGCTTGGTGACAAGGTAGGGTTATTTCCCCTTGAAGAAGTTTATATAGATGAAAATAAGAGGTTTATTAAGGAACCGAAAGCTGTCATGGCAGAGAGACCAATAAGTTGAGGAAAAAAATGATTGAGTTGGTACTTGTGAAATGGAAGCACACTTCAGGATCAATTCGTATTTAGGAGATGGAAGCGAAGATAAAGACGCGTTATCCATACCTATTTACGTACGTCACGATTTCAGGTGCCAAGACTTTGACCAACTTAAATGATTTAGGACTAGATTGTTAATTGTAACATCGGCGAATTCGAGCTAGGCGTTTTAAAGATTATAAGTTATAAATGTTCGTTTTATCGAACAATTAAATCTTTGAATGAGATAATCGTAAATAAATAACAAACCTTTGTACGCGATATAGGTTGTATAAATAATATTTATATATTACGTACATGTTTTATGGACAAATATTTTGGGCTTATAATATTTGTTCAAAACGTTATTATAAATTTAATGAATTATGATAAATAAAAATTTAAAAATAAAAGATTATTTAGGATAAATCATCTTGAGAAAAGTTGTAGTAGTCGTGATCACTAGCTCATGGATATAAAGAACGCCAAAATCTGACTTTGTATGGAAAGGTTATGATTTTTCAAAGTTTTGCGTTCTACCCGACATAGTAATGTGTGTCATAAAATTTGAAATGTAGATCGGTTGTTTTTTAGCCAAAACAATCTAAACGAAAGTTGATGTCCTCGTAAATAAAAATTTGTCGATATAAAGAACATCAAAAAGGGAGTTCGTATGAAGGAGTTATGATTTTCATAAAGTCTTTTACAATGTAATCTTTATAGATTGTAAAATAAAATTAGAATGCGAATTAGCCAATAAAGTCTAAAGGAAAGTTGTAGTACTCGTCAATGCGAAACCGAGGATATAAAGAACGTTAAAAATGGAGCTCGTGTGCAAGAGTTATGAATTTTTGAAAATTTGTAAAAAAAATGGCCATTAGAGTTGACGTTGCCCAACGAGATGGTGCCTTCTAACTAACTCGGCGACATGCACAAACGATACGACGACATGTAGCATAAGTTGGGATGAACACTGAACCGCGACACGGCGCACCTAAGGATTGACTCCTATAAAGGAATGTCGATGTTACGGAAGGACGATGAAGTGAAGAGATGGAATTATATACATGTTGACTCGCATGAGTAAAAAGGTGGTACAAATAGTTGGAGAGTGTTTGTCTCAATACCACTAAAGTAATTTCAAGATATAATGTGCCATGTTGACTGGACACTATACGTGAAAGAACTTATACAAAGATTTGGAAATGAAATTTCGTGTGACCTAGAAAAGATGTTAGGATATGCTAGATCATGCATATGCATAAGAAGAATCCTGGAAGAGGAGTATAGGAAATTTATAATGTTCTTAGTAAAGCATATAGTTGTCTTTAGAATGCCAAGTAGATACGCGAATATCCTAGTGGAGTGTAGGAAAATTTGTTGTATGTACTCGTTTAGACACATAATTATATGTTAAACTGCTTTGTGGTTATCATGTGTAGTGAGTTGGGAACTATGGGGAAAATCTTAGAACGATTATGAATAGATGTGAAAAATCGTATAGGCATGTACTAACGGAAGCGTACGATTCTTACTTGGATCAGGAAGAGTCACAAAGTTACTAAGGTGCTGGTAGTTGAGTTTGTTTTACTTGTTTCTGTTATTACCTACGGTATGGTAATGTGTAGAAAAGTGATTCTCGTTTAGGCCAAAGTGGCCATGAAGAATCAAGTCTGAATAATGTACATCCGTGTAAAAAATTTGAATGATGTGATGTATTAACCGACTTTAGTCGACAGATATAATAAGGAAGTGCTCGAGGTGTTCAACAAGATGATTGCAGCCTTCGTTGGCGCCGAGAAGCCAGTAGATAAAGATGCTACCTGCTATGATGTGGTTGTAATTCAACCTCCCATGTTCAAAGGAGGAAGGATCTGGTTGTTATCACAATTAGAATAAGTGAGATGGAAGGCGCTTTTCATGTTAATATTCATCTCGGGGAGACAAGGGTTTAGTTCGTTATGTACCTGTTACGTCGTGCAATGGAAGGTCAATAGAGTATGAACATTTGATCTGTTACTGTAGCCAAAGTAAAGACCTTATCTTAGGTTTAGTCTACGATCCAATTTAGAAAGTAGTGGGAGTCTGCAATAAAGTCGAATTTGTGACTCGAAATTTTGGATTGAAGGTCCATCTGAGGACGAAAGAACGGGTGCAAGTTTAAGCACCACCATCGGCAGATAAGTTAAAACTTATTGATTCTAGCTTAGAAGGCTAGGGGAGCTTCAGTCATGGTAGCTATGATATAAAGCTGCAGACAAGTGTCTTTCATGCGTTTGCACACAAGTGTTGTTCATATGGTTAGGAGGATCATTAAAAGATAATCAATCAGAACGTGTCGATGTTAATTAGAGAAGAGGAAGGGATGATATTTAGTTCAACAAATGTCATTTAACATCTTGATTTCCAGGTTTTTTCAATTTGACCCTTGGTTTTTCAATGATTTGCAAAAATAGTCCCTAGTGGCAATTTAGTAATTATTTGGGAAGTCATGCATACCCTAGGCGTACATAGCCAGGGTGCAAACACTAACTTTTAGGATTTGGACCCTATTTACACATCTTTATGGCCTCATGCACTCTCTTAACTGCAGCCTCCTTCCTCATTTCGAAACCCTAAAGTGTATGAGTAATTTTGAAGCTTGGAAAGTCTTTTTGTGCCATCTTGGAGCTTTTGGAGGTGAAGGAAGAGCTTTGAAGTTGTAGAGTTTCCGTCAAGACCTTGGATCTAATATTTACACCCCTTGTGCGCCTTTTGGAGGTATAAAGCTCCAATCTTGATGAGTATTTCATTTATATCTAGTTTTAGCTTAAAGTTGGCACCTTTTTGTCCCAATCTTGATCTTTTCGAGTATGGAATACTCCAAGACATTTGAGTTATCCTTTCAGATGTTTTAGGGTGTGTTAATTCATAAAAATGTGATCTTGGACATTAGTTTCTTTCCATGCATGACCTAGGTTGTCTTAATGGGTAAAGAAGCTAGGGTTTTTGATATGAAAGTCTTAATAGCCATGCAAAACCATAAAGTTGGAAACTTTATGGTTAAGGACACCTTTTAAGGTCTAGATATGGATTTTAAACATAAGTGCTTAAGAATTAAGCACGTAATGGATGGAGTTGATGGAAGCCGCATACATTGGGTGTACCAAAGGGTATGTTGCGCGTACGTGGTCAGCTCCCCGACTTTGGTCAAACATGTAGTACGCCCCGCATATGTGTTGAGTACGCCCAACGTACTCACTGAGTTGACTCGGTTGACTTTGACCTAGATGTTGACCATGTTTGACCTAAGGGTATTTTGGGTATTTTGATATGTATGTTGAGATTGTGTCACTGAATTCATAAAGGTGACTGATAGTGTTGATTTCAAAGTGGCCTGATATTCAGTTTTCTCATTTGTCTTTGAGGTGAGTTTTCTCACTGTATCCATGGGTCGAAAGCACCAATGTCGACACATTATTGTGTTATTTAGGTTGATAGTTGTTGTATGTCTTACATGATTTTATATGATGGGTTAAAATAAACCCCAGAGCGGGGCCACTATTCTATGTTTGGGTTGAAATAGAACCCATACCAGGGACCATATATGTATATCAGCTTGGTTATACCCTAGGGTTAAGCCCAATTGTATGTTTTGGTATGTGATACTTTGGGGAACTCACTAATCTTTGTACTTACAGTTTATGTTTATGGTTTCAGGTAGTTCTGGTTCGAAAGGGAAGGGCTCGGCATGATGGCACAACATCCTCCCCTCATGATTTTTTTCATTTTGAATAATTTTACTCTGATGTTTTGAATATTATGACCCGGTGTTTGATTTTCAACAGTTGTTGAACGATTTGTTAGACTTCCAAATGAGTAAATGATAATCTTTTTTGTTTTAAATGAAATTGAACTTCTAAAAAGACTTTTACTAAGAAGAAGGGGTGTGATGTGTGCAATCAGTCGAGCTCAAGTAAGTGGTTCCCAAGGTTACCCATAACTATGTATTGTGAGTAGTATGCTTGATATGAGAATTGCATGCTAGATTAGGGCTAAGGATACATTCAGGAATCATATGATAGAATTATCTGATTTGCGTGATGCCTTATAGCTAGTGGAACTTGATGCTATGTATTAATTGGAATTGATATCGTCTCAGTTAAATGCTAAGTTTATGCTTTTAAAGTTGTATAGGATTATGTAACATCTCAAAAATCACAACAAATTTAAACTTTTCAAAACAACCCATTTACTAAAAATAAGTGTTTACAAAACCATTGTTTTCAAAACATTTTTTAAAATCAGAGTCTCCCAAGATCCAATGTCATAAAAATAGGAAGATGTGCACAATCATGCCTTCGCTTTCCCACGATCCTTTGGAGTACCTGAAACAATCAACCAAAAACATAAGCGTGAAGCCTAGTGATTTCCCCCAAAGTACAACCACACAACATAACATATACAAACAAGCATGCTGGTTCCAATCAGTCATCGGACTGGAATACCCACGGGTCCACAACCATCGGGTTGGATTACCCTGACTCAATCAGTCATCGGACTGGAATGCCAATATACAACGGGTCCATTCAGCCATCAAACTAGAATACCCTCGGCCCAATCAGTCATCAGACTGGAATTCCAATATACAACGGGTCCACTCAGTCATCGAACTAGAATACCCTCGGGCCCTCTCAGTCATCAAACTAGAATACCCCCAGTCGGTTGACTCACGCACAAAGCAGTAAAACCAAAAAACCATAATATGTCGAGATATACATAACATATAAACATATAATCAGTCAACAGACAAACAGGAAGATCTATAGATCACTACCGTATAGAAACATCCTATAAACTAGGATACATATCTAACAGATCACTACATCATAGCAACATACGATAAACTAGGATTTCAATCCAATGGGCCGGTCTTGGTGCCTTCGACCCGAAAGTACAATGAGGAAAAATCACCTCTCAGCCTGAAAAAAATCTGAATCAATCTCTACTCTAACAGCCGTCTCTAGAGGTCACCTATTGAACAGATAGAGACCAAGGCTTAACTATTGCTCGAAATACCCAAAATACCTTAAGTATAACTTGGTCAACCCTGGTCAAAGTCAACGGTCAAGGTCCCAAAAGTCAATATCCCTTCCCAGCGGAGTACGTCCTGCGTACCAAGAAAGTACACCTAGCGAACTCTGATGTTGACCAAAAAGTGGGGTGCTGACAACGTATGTGCAACGTACCTCCAGGTACGCCCAATGTAGGCAACCCAGTCCCAAAAGTCCATTAAGAGCTTATTCCATTTAGCCCTTCCGTCCAAAACTCAAATTCATTTCCAAAATGATGTCCTAAGTCATAAAGTTTCCAACCTTATGACTTTGCATGGCTATTAAGTGCTTAATATCCAAAACCCTATGTTCATAACCCAATATGATAGTCTAACACATGCATGGGTTACATACAACACTCACGATCATATTTTTATGGTTCATAATAGCTCCATAATGGATAAAGTTTCCAACTTTATCCATTAGAATGGTCCCAACAAACAAGATCTAGTATTTAAGTCTCAAAGGAAACAAAAAGTGCATCTTTTCAACTTAATCCATTAAGTCCAAGTCTCTAACCTTCATATCTGAATCAAAATGATGTTTAGATGGATAAAGCATCGAACTTTATCCATAACAAGGTCGCAGGCTTTCAAGATCTAAACCTTATGCACTTAAAGTGAGCAAAAGCTCATAACACCCAAAACTAGCTAGATCTAGCAATTTCATCATCAATATTCAAACTTTATACCTCTAGACGAAAGATCAAGGTGAACAAAGTCTGGATCTACAAGCTCGAATGCAACCAACACTTCTTAAATGAGTTCCTTCTTCTCCAAGGTGCACCAAGAACACTCCATAGCACTTAAAAACACCTTCTTTTTGCTCACAAGGCTCAACCTAGGGTTAGGGTTTCAAGAGAAAAGTTGGGAACTGAAGGAGCTTAAATAGGGCTCAAACCACGAAAATAGGGCTCAAACCACGAAAATATGATTTGGGGAGGTGGAGGTTGAGAATGGAATGGGTTTGGGGGACTTAAGGAGCTTAAATAGGGCTCAAACCACGAAAATATGATTTGGGAACTGATTGCGTACACCCAACATACTCAATTTACACCCAACATACTCTATTTACGCCCAACATAATAGGGATGCCCTAGTACGCCCAGCGTACTCGTTGAGTACGCCCAGTGTACGCAACTCAACCCAAAACCGCCCTAACTTCAAACGGCCATAAATTCTTCGTTCCAACTATGTTTTCGAGTTCTTTATATCCACAGAAATGTGTTTAAGAGCTCTACAATATGATCTAAATATCTTGGACTAAAAACTTCTCGAAAAAAACCATATTTCACGCAAGAACCCGACCTATGACTTTTCCCTTTCTACCCTTCGGCCCAGAACACAATTCAAGGGTAAATTTTTTTAACTATCATTACCTCCTTCCACAAGGACAAAACTTTTCCTCTTTAAGGTCCAAAACCTCACAAAATTAAATTTGGGTCCATGGCTCAAAAATAGCAGGAAATAGGATGTTACATATTTGGATTGTATATCCCTAGAATGATCGATTTGGCTTCATTTCCTGTTCATTGTTTGGTTGTGGAATTAGTATAGAATCATCATTTGACAGTCTATATGATCCTATTTTGTGCATAACTTTCATGAATAAGGCAACCAACGATGTTGATTGAGGTTCTTGGTATTACGAGCGGTGAGAGTTGAGACTTCTTAGGAGAGCCTAGGATATGTATGTTGTTTAGTGAAGGATTATTATATGGTTAGTATGGTGACTTAGAGGAATCAAGGTTGCTCTTAAGGAAGGTACATGTATGTGTTAAGGTAGTTTTGGCCAGTTGATAACGTCTATTTTATGCATATATTTATGACATTTTGTTATTATTTTATACTATGTTTTTATGCTATTTAGAACTAAAAGATACTTAATATGCTTTGATATGTTAAATTACAGTTAAAATGTGAGCTGGAATGCAAAAGGAGGAGAAAGGAGCTAAAAAGACGCAAAAAGGGTGTTGCTGGACAGCTTGACCCATTGTTATGAAAAGTAGAAAGAATTTCGGACAACTTTATTGTTCTGAGAAAATGTTGATTCCAAACTAACTCGTCGAGTTTAACACAAATTCTCCATGTGGTGTAGAAGCTTCGCGATTATTGACTATGACTTGGGGAATACGTGATTTTAATGAAGAACACGCCGAGTTGGTGTCCAAAATCCTCGAGTTGACACTGAAAACTATACATAGAGCCAAAAATTAGCCCTAAAGAGAGAGCTTACACCCTAGATTGATTCCTGTGATTATAAATCCCCAAGAAGCCGTTTTGAGGGTCTAGGAGGCGGCCGGAAGACCGTTAAGCTGAAAGGAGCTAAGATCTGAAGGATTTGAGAGCAGATTCATGCCGGTAATCATGTGGTTACTTTTTATGAAAAATATTAGCATTTAAACATGATTATATATGCAATTACTTTCTGATTTGGTGTTAAAACCCTTTGCTTTGTGTTTATGATTTGATGAACCCTTGATTTTGTGGATTAATTGCTATTTGGATTGTTTTATTTGTGTTTAATTTATCTTGTTAAGCTTGTTAAAAGATCCTTATGTGTTAATGACAATTATTTGATGTTGATGACTAAGCATATTGAGTTGTATGAACATCTGCTTGATACTTGAATCTTATTGTTTTGTGAAAACAAGATTGTAAGCCTAGTGTTGTGAACATAACCTAGGGTTAACTAGAAAGTAAGTGAATTAATATGTGAGCATGTGTAATGACCAACCACAAATGAGTTAATTGAACCAACTAATTTGATTAACTATTATTACAAGTCTTGCTTGATTCGAACTGAACACTAGGAAACCTGTTAGTTTAATCAACTGATCAATGCTTGAATTAACTTGTTTACTAAAGGATTAGTAATAGTGAACATGAACCTAATCATTTTAGGAATCAGTGAACATGAATAAATAAATTTGTGTGTGCAATTATCTACAATTTTAAGATGTAATTTGTCTAAACCAAAGTCCCTAAAGAGATTTGTCTTCGGTCAGTTTATCGTGATTTATTGTTTAATCGATTGTTTGAGATGTAATTCCATAAAACTTTTCTTTATTGCTTTCGTGGTTTTTGTGTAACCAATAGTCAAAAATTGTAATTTAATTCACTACCGTTCCCCTTGTGTTGGACATCCTTGCTTATCAAAACTATACTATACACGATCAGGTTCACTGCCTGTAAGGTGTGGTTTAGGTGCGATAAACAAGGAATTACAAATAATAAACTAGTTCATTAACTATACACATCAAGTTTTTGGTGCCGTTGCCGGGGAACGGTTTTCAATTAATTTTGTTTATTTGATTATTCGTTATTTGTTTTTAATTTGTTTTTAGTTTTATTTTATTTTCATTGATATAATGCCACTTGTCGGGAAGGTTTTTGTTGTTATTTGCAGGAATTTATGATCATACGCATTGCTTGGTTTTTACTTTTTGCATGGGTTTCGAGATTGCAAGCGATTAGGGAATTCTTGACTTTTTTAGTCTACTACTTTGGTGATTTGTCCAACTCAATCCACATGGTGTAGTATAGCAAGGCATATCGTGGTGGTTAAGTGGAAGACCGAATTCTTTCTACTTTTGACTAGTTGGGTCAACTCTTGTTCTACTTATTAGTCAACGGTGCAAAGAAAACAAAGGAAATAGTCTGACAGGTCCCGAAAGCTTTTGTTTTCACAAACCACCTCTTGCATGCAAGGGATTTAATCAACAATTGTAGTTTGATTTCGACGAAGATGAGTGATCGTGATATCCCTTTTAGTTATTTTGGTTTGCTATTTTTTAGTTATTTTAGTGAGTTTTTATTTTATTTTTAGTCTGTTTAAATTATGTTTTCCATGTTGATGCTCTTGATGTTTCAGATCTTTGCAAAAATTTTAGCCTTCGGATGCTTTCAGAAATTTCAAACAATTGGGGTCGAATGCTGATTTGTCACAAGAGAAAAAGTCGTGTGAGAGTTTGAAGCTGACAGTCGAGAGACACGACTTTCAATAAGTATGGGGTGCGCGTCGATTTCGTGAGAGATTATTATTTTCAAAGAGTGGCGTTTCTAACTATATATTGATTCCTATTACATGGATGAGTTGTTCCCATGCCATGGATTTTTATTTCGACGCGAAGTAGAAGTATCATCTTGGCTGCCACGACATGGTTGACACTTTCCTATGTCGTGGGGGAGTTTTTCATCGCAAGAAGGAAGCTGCCATTCTAGGCGACACGACATGGTCGACACTTTCCCACGTCCTGGTCACTTTACATTGCATTAGTTTGCAATATTTGACACCACATTTTAGAAGTCGGCGTCCTTGATTTTATTTTTCGGAACATTCAGAAGCAACAATTCCAGTTTCCAGTCTTCCAATAATTTAGGGAGCAACTTTTAGCAGCCCCATTCGATCTCGCCACCACTACCCCAGGCGAGTCTATTCCAATTCTCTCTCTTTAATTTATGTTATTTAATTGTTTTAGCATGCAATAAGGACATTGCATCAAATAAGTGTGGGGTAGGGGGTCGAATATAGGAATATAAGCTTACTGATAAATTAAATTTGAAAAATGACTAGGATTTAAAAATTATTAGAAAGATTTGAAACAATAATCTAAAACTGAATCTAGTGAAAAAATTGTTGTGCTGATATCTAGGTTGCTAGCGTTGTGTGGGACGATCCGATGCGAGTTTCAATGTTTATTTGAGCCAATATATGTTATAGTGTATTTGTGGCTTCACTATCCTAGTGAAATCATGGAACAAAAACACGAACTTGCTTCGTTTAAGGGCCACAATATGTTTAGCATCGTTTACCAAAAATGTATCCAGGAGAGCTTATGTAGTCATTGCACATTAGACTAATATCTCTAACCAATAAGGTTTGAAGATTAAGTTCCCTTGCTTAAGCATATATTAGTTCTTAGGTTTTTAGTTTTGAGTGAAAAAAGTGAGTTATGTTAAAAAAAAAAGATAAAGAGAGAAAAAAAAGTGAAAAAAAAGTTATGAAAAAAAAAGTTGTTGTTGAGTGAATAAGAGCTATCAAAGGATGAAGATCTTGAAGAAAGTGAAGAAAAAAGGTAATTTTCCAAGTAATTATTTATTGTAATTTTTTTTCTAGGTTATTTTTCTATATGTATGCTTGGGAGCTTAATCAAAAATTACCTTGAGGTTAAGAAAGATTTCTGGGGATGGATTCGAAGGGATGCATAAAATGAGTGTTGTTCAAAAGAAGTAGGCAAGTGTTTATGAAAATTGTGAGTATTTAGGATTGGAGAGGTTCTTAGGAAAATTTAGACACAAATACATGCATTGCGGTCTTAGAGTAATGGACATGCTCAAAATGGATTTTCTTGTGCGATGTTGGTAGCTAAAGTCTTCATATGATAAAAATAAAATCAGTTTTGCTTGGAGGCAAGCAAAAGGCTAGTGTGGGGTAGTTTAATAACGTCTATTTTATGCATATATTTATGACTTTTTATTATTATTTTATACTATGTTTTTATGTTATTTACAACTAAAAGATACTTAGTACGCTTTGGAATGTTAAATTACAGTTAAAATGGGAGCTGGAATGCAAAAGGAGGAGAAAGGAACTAAAAAGACGCAAAAAGGGTGTTTCTACATAGCTTGACCCCTCGTCAGTGTTTTGGCCATATCTCATGACTCATAACTCCGATTGACGTTATTGAAAATGTTATGAAAAGTAGAAAGAATTTAGGACCACTTTCGTGTTTTGAGAAAATGTTGATTCCAAACGAACTCGTCAAGTTTAACACAAACTCGCCATGTTGTGTAGAAGCATCGAGATTCTTCACGTTGACTTGGGGAATACGGGATTTTAATGAAGAACTCGCCGAGTTGGTGTCCAAACTCCTCACGTTGACGCTGAAAACGATAAATAGAGCCGAAAATTAGCCCTAAAGAGAGATATTAAACCCTAGATTGATTCATGTGATTATAAACCCCCAAGAAGCCGTTCTGAGGGTCTAGGAGGCGGCCGGAAGGTCGTTAAGCTGACAGGAGCGAAGATCTGAAGGATTGGAGAGCAGATTCAAGCCGGTAATCATGTGGTTCATTGTTATGACCAATATTAGCATTTCAACATGATTCTATATGCAATTACTTTCTCATTTGGGTGTTAAAACCCTTTGCTTTGTGTTTATGATTAGAAAAACCCTTGATTTAGTGGATTAATTGCTATTTGGATTGTTTTATTCGTGTTTAATTTATCTTTTTAAGCTTGTTAAAAGATCATTATGTGTTAATGACAATTATTTTTTGTTGATGACTAAGTATATTGAGTTGTATGAACATCTTCTTGATTACTTGAATCTTATGGTTTTTTGAAAACAAGATTGTAAGCCTAGTGTTGTGAACATAACCTAGGGTTAACTAGAAAATAAGTAAATTAATGTGTGAGCATGTGTGATGACCAACCACATATTAGTTAATTGAACCAACCAATTTGATTAACTATTATTACAAGTCTTGCTTGATTCGAACTGAACACTAGGAAACCTGTTAGTTTAATCAACTGATCACTGCTTGAATTGAGTTGTTTGCTAAAGGATTCGTAATAGTGAACATGAACCTGATCATTTTAGAAATCGATGAACATGAATAAACAAATCTGTGTGTGCAATTATCTACGATTTTAAGATGTAATTTTTCTCAACCAAAGTACCTAAAGAGATTTGTCTTCGGTCAGTTTATCGAGATTTATTGTTTAATCGATTGTTTAAGATGTAATTCCATAAAACATTTTTTTATTGCTTTCGTATGTTTTATGTAACCTATAATCAAACATTTTAATTTAATTCACTACCGTTCCCCTTGTGTTCGACACCCTTACTTTTCAAAACTATATTATACTCGATCGGGTTCACTGCATGTAAGGTGTGGTTTAGATGCGATAAACTATGAATTAGAAATAAAAAACTAGTGCATTAAACATACACATCACCAGTACTACTAGAAGCACAGGATCTGTACCTGAGACGAAAACATGCCTGGGAACTTTAAGGAGGCCTAGGTAGTGAAAATCCCCTCCAGTTATATGTTGATTGTTTATATCTTGTGTTTCAGATTGAGGATTGTGATGATTACTCGAGGAGGTTCTGGATCTGGTTTCTGTTCAGGTTTCGGCTCAGGCACATAAGATGAGAGACTGTGTGAGTTCATTCAGGCTGAGGTTAGTCGTGGTATCTTGGATACTATTCTTGTGATGTTCGGTACCATCAATGAGGGGATTATGGAGATGATGGATGATAGGCTCAAGTCTTTTCAAGATGAGATTGTTGCGGGTTAGATAGGAGCTCAAACTCCCTCATTCCGGGAGTTCAAGGCCTGTGGATCTCCTAAGTTCTTTGGGGCTAAGGACCTCATCGCTAGTCGACGTTGGATCATTGACATGGAGAATTCTCAACGGACGAGTTTTTTCCCTGAGAGAGAAAATGTGGGATTTTCTACCTTCCTACTGAGAGACAGAGCACGAGACTGGTGGGAGGAGGTTAGCCGAGCTGTAGGGTCAGCGGTAGTGGCAGTGATGACCTGGGAGGATTTTGTTTTAAGTTTCAAAAGGGAGTTTGCACTAGCCATTGAGGTGCAACAGCCGGTGAGGGAATTCCAGTACCTTCGCCAGACTACTCAGACTATGACAAAGATTACCGCCAAATTTAGGGAAAAGGATTTGTTGGTTCCGCAGTACACTACAGATGAGGAGATGAGGAAGACGAGACACCATGAAATGTTAAGATAGGATATCAAGGAGTTCTTGAGCATTTTAGGGTGCAACACCATGAATAATATGATTGAGAAGGCCCGTATATGGGAGATTGAGTTGGAGCTTCAGACGAAGCGGAAGCTGGAGCAGGTACAAACAACGATGGACTAGGCTAAGAGGTGAAGACTTCTAATTCGCGTTTCAGAGGCCTGCAGGGCCATAGCCTCTCTGGTAAGTACGGCAAGCCGCACGGTAGGGCGTGTCGAGTTTCGGGTTCAGTATGTTTCGGTTGTGGTCAGTCGAGCCACATGAGTAGGGACTGCCCCAGGAGTGCTCTGATTTGCTTTCATTGTAATCACATCGTCCATAAAAAGGTTGATTGTCCGTGATTATCAGGGGGAGTAGTGGATGCGCCTATGACGTCCACCTTGAGGATTACTGATGGCCGCCAGAGCAAGGCGGAGGCTCCTGCGGTGAAGAGCATGGCATTTTAGCTGACCACCGATGAGGCTCGTGCAACGTCGTATGTGGTTATTGGTATGTGAGTTATCCTTATCTTTTATTTCTTTCCCTATTTATGTTTATGATCATATTTGATCTTATATAGGGACCTTTCTGGTCAATGGTATGTCCGCTCATGTTCTGTTTGATTCGGGAGCTACCCGATCTTTTGTATCTCTTGCGCTTAGCAAGAAGTTTTGTGATACTCTGGGAACTTTGGATTTTCCACTGGAGGTTGAGATTACGGATAACCGTACCATGACTGGTTTGAGGGTTCATCACGGGTGTGTCCTTAATCTGTTTAGTGAGAGATACTCTATTGATTTGGTGTTGATTCCTTTGAGAGGATCGAAGGTTATCATCGGGATGGCTTGGTTAGGCCTTAATGGCGACATGATTGACTATGAGCATTAGCTGGTGAGAGTTCGAACCCCAAGTGGGGGAGAACTGGTTATTCCTGGCGACGGAGCTTCATATGGGCCGACTCTCTGTTCAGTTGCGAGGGCCTAAAGATATCTGCTAGGGTTGTGCACAAAACCACACAAACCGCATAAACCGCCCACACCGCACCGCATAATGCGGTTTTCAATGTTCGCGGTGCGGTTCGTGGTTTGTAGTTTTTGTAAACTGCAATATGTGGTGCGGGTTTCTAGTTTATGCTTACGCTAAAGCGGTTCAAACCGCACCGCACCGCATTATATATATATATATATATATATATATATATATATATATAAGGTAAGATACATGTCTATTATTATTAATTATAAAAAACATTATTAATTTATTATGTACAACAAATTCTAACAAGTGCAAAATAGCAAATTGGTCACTAAACAATAGGATAGTATACAACCATTGTTTCAGTTATAACTGTTGAGAGAAAACTTTGAGACACACTTGAACAAACGTTAGAACAAGTATAGTTGCGGAATAGTTAATCTCGAAGGATCTAAAAGCTCCTCAATAATATTAATAAGTTAGAGTTAGAGAGTTAGAGAGTTAGTTGCGGAATAGAAAAGAAATGGAAATGACAACAATTGTTATATCAAGTATACACATAAGTTGATTCGTAACGAGGAATGCATTCAAGCCAAGTTAGTAAGTGAGATCAAACTTTGTGATTAAGTCACAAAAGACTTGCTCCGAAGAGAGATTGTAATCGGTTATGTGAGAGTAAGAAGTGTGAGTAAGAGAGATAGAAAAGATAACTTCAGAGATGTGTATTCAGAATGATAGATTCATGTATTGTGAACACAAGAGAATGAGCTCTATTTATAAAGACTCCAGGAGTTACATTACATTCACTCTCTAAGAGTAGCCATGCAATGCATACTGGACAATAGAGAGAATTACAGTAAGACAAAATAAACTAAGTAACTAAGAGTGATTGTGGTTGGCTTTGATGACTTCGGATGATGAAGAGGGAGCTTGACTGCGGTAGCTCGTTGACTGCGGTAGCTGAAGTTTAAGAGGGTCACTTTTCATGATTCAACAATTTCCCCCTAAGTGACCTCTTTAACTTTTTGTTCAGCTATCAAGTTTAAGAAACTTGATCAGGATCCACCAAAACTTCTTGATGTTTTCCAACCAAGTGATCCTCCTTAAAATCTCGAACTTGACTTCGGCAGTTGTATGCTTTGATCTTTCGACTGCGGTTCGGCAGATTTCAAGTTGTTTCCTGGTGAGGCGATTCATGGCAGTCATAGGAATAAAGTATTTGACTTTATCGGTCTTCCTTTTGAAAATGACTCGGAGTTCAGGGAAGTTGGTTGCACCTAAGGATCTTTCTTCATAGCCTTCGGTAGGCATCGGTGCAGGATCGAGTGGTGGTAGATCAAACTTCTTGGCAATGGTGGGGTAGATGTCTGCGTCGATTTTAGCAAAATCACAGACAGTCTCTTTCAAAAACGTACTAGCTCTTTCAAGAGCTATATTCATCTTTGGGTGTTTCTCCGACTTGTTCTTGAACACCTTAGCTATGAGAAAGACTTCTTCAGGATTCATGCAGGGGAAGTCAGCTTGGGTGCGGACATAGTCGTGTTCCCTTCTAGTGAGAGTGTATTGGATGAAGTCAACCTTCATAAACTTCCAAGGCTTGTACTTTTTGACTGCAGATGGTCTGTCGTTAGACCAGATTTTCTCAATGGGAGAGGAATGTTTAGCATAAAAATGGTTAAGTCTCTCGAATTCCATTGGCAGTCTTTTGTGGTCTGGAAGGCTGCGGTCAAATGGCTCAAACACTATGAAGTATTTAGCATTTGGGGAGATTGGAACATCCCAGTAGCCATCCGAGGGGGGTTCAGCATATGTGAGGTATGGCTTGTAGTCATCATCCAGCAGTCTGCGGTGAGGATTGATCCAGGAGTTTATCAAGGATTCATCCATGATAGTGTCAAAACCGCATTCTCTCCATATAAGCTCAGCAAGTTTAGCTGCTTTCCAATATTTTTTCCTTTGGGTAGTGGCAGGGGAGTCGTTTGAGCTTGGAGAGGACATGTGATCCACCAAAATTTTGAAGCGAGGAGGGGTCTCTAGTTTCTCAGGAGTGATCTCCTTTTGTGGTGGAGTATGATGAGATGGTTTCGGTGAGGGTTGCGGTGTAGGAATTTTTTTCTGTAATGATGGGGGGGCTTTGATGTTGGGAAAGGCTTTTGGAGTGATGTGAGTGATGGTCTTCTTCTTCTTCACTTCCCCCTCTTGAGGAATGCAACGGAGGAGCTTCCTCAAGCCATTGTCGAAGGCCATCAACTTTGGCAAACACTTCCTGAAATTGGGCTTTAAGGGCATCTGCCAACTGTTGATTGTTGGGGATGGTGGAGTTGAAGAGCAGCCTGTAAATTTCTTTGGTGAGTTTAAGGATTTCTGGGCTATGGAAGTTGGTTGACAGAGACCGCTGCAGGCGGTTGATTGTAGCTTGAAGGACTGAGATAGTGGACTCATAGGCAGTGTGAGTCTCAGCTATCAGCTTTTGAGATTGAGAGGCTTGATCCGCAATGGCTGCTTGGAGATCTTTCTTGATTGCGGTTACCTCAGAGATGAGGCGTTCCGCAGCAGCCATGAAGTCCTTGTGATCTGCTTGTCGATTGTTGTCAAGGAACCGAATTCCCATTTCCACTTTGAGGGAGATACGCTCAGCAGCCAATCTCTCACGAGTTTCTAAGCGTTCGATTCTTTCGATCAATAACTGCGGTCCGGGTGTGTCTTCTGGTTGCGGTTGAGTTGGTTTGACCGCAGCAAGGATTTGATCGACCTTTGCTTGTAGGCTCAAAAATTCCTTTCTTGTGACAGCATTCTTCTTCTTTTTCTTCTTCTCTTTGGGCTTTGAAGTTGAATGGTGAGAGCCACTGGATTCTTCTTCTTCATCAAACATCATAAGATCATCATCAGAGGGAGAGGGTTTGTTTACCTCTTGCAGATCAACATCATCAAAACCGAAGGTGGGAGCAGAGCTAACTTCTATTACGGTTCCTTCGTCTTGTGATTCTTGGACAGTGGGAGTGGGAGGAACTTTGGAAGCATTTTGATCAGCAGTTGCTTCTTGAGCCTTGCGGAGAGTTTCTGCCATCTCAGTCATCCAGTCTTGAACTTTCATTATGGTGGCTACGGTATTGGCATTGTTAATTGCATCTGCCTAATACTTAGCCACGGCTTGGATTTCTTGTTCCTTCTGCTGCTGTTGCTTGATTTGTTGATCTTTGTGTGCTTGGAATGCCCTACGGAAAGCGGAATATTTCTGAATGTCGGCTTCAGATACCGGAGCGTAGTTCAACCATGAGTCATTCGAGTCTTCACCGTCAAATCCTTTGTATCGCACCGAAGTGTCCTTCGGGTCCACGGATCCTTGCACATTTGTGCTCACCGTGCCTAAACCACCAGTTACAGATGTAAGCAGAGTAGGATTTCCTGAGCTTCCTCGGTCTCCTTGACCCGTAGTCAAGTTTGGCCTCGGCTCAGTTCTGGCATGGGCGGAAGAAGTGCCCTGCGGTTGGGAAGGTGTTTGAAGTGTATGGGTTACGTTCAAGAGGATGGAGTTCAACTCCTCAGGTGAAAAGAAATGCAGTCGGGAAGCCCTGGAGACCTTAGGGCGAGAACCAGTGTTATCCTCTTGGGATTGAACTGGGGGGGAGTCTCCACGAGGTGATGAAACAGACTCACTTTCTGAGCTTGAGTGGTATTCGATGGTGGTGTTGAATAGGTCTGCGGCCACCCCAAGGACTATCGGAGCCTTTTGAGAGGCTGAGGTATCAGTCCGGTCATGCATATGGCCAGTGGGATTGGTTTTTCTTTTCTTAAGGATGGCAATTGTTTGCGCATCCTCATCAGAGTCACTATTATGTGTGGGTGCGGTTGATTTGATTTTGCGTTTCTTGGAGGGTGCGGATGGTTTGGGAACATCTTTCTTTGGGGTTCTTTGCTTCTTGGAGACATTGTGGGGGCCTTGACGTGTTGAGGCTAGTTTCTTTCTTCTTTGAGAAAGATTGGAGAGAGTAGTGGAGGAAGGGACTGCGGTACTTCAAGAGGTAATGATTGCGGATGGGGTTGGAAGAGGCGGGGTAGGAGGGCATAGGGCAATACCTTCCGTAGCCTCAATATGATCTAAGACATCAGCAGTCTCGAGACCAAGAGTGGAGAGAATATGGGTTGGAAGTCTTCTAATAGGTCCAAAAACAGATTGATCAGATGAGGGATTGTACCTTTTAAGATCCTTGGTGACAAAGAAGTCAATGTCGTTGCCCATGCTTATTCCTGCGTCCGCATGGAGGTCTGAAATGCAGAGGGACCAGAACCTTGCAAAAGTGAGTTCGGTAGGGTTCTCCCTGGGGCTCTCCTTGGGAATGTATTGAAGAAAATCGTCCCATAGAATCTGACCGTAGTTTACGTCATGGCCAGTGAAGATACTCCATACCAACTCTAGGAGTTTGAGTCCCATATTATCCGTGCCTCCGGTTCTGCCGGATAGACTGCGGATGACAAAATGGCAAACGAATTGCCAGACCGCAGGCAGTTGGTTCTTCTTGAATTCTCCAATGCCTTTGATTTTCTTCTGATAACCCATTTGGTAAAGTGCAGAAGTGATGTCCGCCATTGATGGAGTAAAAATCTTGATGGAAGGATGAACAAGAAGGTTAATGGCAGAAAGAAACTTTTCTTTAGACAGGATAACTAAAGAATCGTTAACTAGGTTTAGATGCACTTCTTGTGGGTTCTCGACTGGTCGATAGGTTGAAAAGGCACATTTGAAAAGGGTTGAAAGGGGGACAACGTCTGTAAACTAATCGAAAGGGCCAAATAGGGGGTGATTGTTCAAGAACTTGATCATTAGCTTGATCGGGGCATTGTAAGATGAATGATCTTCGAATATAGCTCTGAAATTGCTTGATGCAATCGTAGGAGTAGGATATCTTGAAGCAGAGTCTGAGCCATTAGGGTTCACTGATCCAGAAGCTTTGGATTGTTTCTTGGATACACCGGATTTCACCATTGTAGCAGTTTGAGAGAAAGTGTAGAAAAAAGAGTACGATAATGGAGAGAGGATTCAATGTTCAGAGAGCATAAACTGTTCTTGGGGAGGCAGAAGGGTTTTTATAGGGGCTTAAGGGAGCGGGAAACGTTTTTACCCTAGGTGAAAAGGATAAGGTAAAAAAATGGGGGTTCTTTTGATTTTGGGAGGTGAAATCTCAGCCACATATTTTGAAACGGTTTAAACTTTTGAGATTTTACCAAAAAGGGGTTTGCATTTAATGAAAAGTCAGACGTACATCATCACGTCTGGTGATCGTGTGGTGAAGGGAAAAGAATTTGTAACGGATGGGACGTGTTGGGTAAGAGGAAAAGACAAATTAAGGATTTGTTTATGGAAAAATGTTCTTTTTGTCATCATTCCTAAAATAGGTCTGACACAAGGTTTATTCAAAAAGAGAATGAGATAGTTTCTCAAGGAATGTTTTTATTTAATGTTTTATTTAATGAAGGATCATTAAATAGCACACCATGAATCAAAGATTAATGGAACAGTTGAGAAATTATTAATGTGATTGCGGATGGAAACTTCATTGCGGATGGATCCTTTGCTATGGCGGATGGATCATTTGCTATTGCAGATGGATCATTTGTCATTGCGGATGGGTAGATGTATGACTGCAGTAGAAGAAACTGAGGAGAGCACTTGTACAAGAAGTTAGTAACAACAAACAATAAGGACCAGTGAAAGATAAATATGATATATGGTTGCGATACATAGACTGTGGTACACAGGATATACCAACACCATCTATCATAAGTAACTTCAGTTAGGACCGCAACAGAGACCAAGGATGGTCTGTGGTACCTATCAATTCAGAAAGAATTGCGGGTCCGGATTCATCATTCCTAACATTTGTAAGAAAGTGTTGAGCTTTGTAGAGTCAAGTGCCTTTGAGAACACATCAGCAATCTCTTCATGAGTATGGACAAAGATGAGTTCAATATTACCTTTCAGGATGTGGTCTTTGATGAAGTGATACCTTAGTTCAATATGCTTGGTCTTGGAGTGCTGAATAGGATTGTGAGTAATCGCTATAGCACTTTCAGAGTCACAGTAAATTGGTATCCGCAACATTCTGTATCCGTAGTCCATAAGTTGTGTTTTCATCCATAGAACTTGTGAACAACAGCTGGCTGCGGCCACATATTCAGCTTCTGCAGTAAACAGAGATACACAACTTTGTTTCCTTGATGACCAGCTGACGAGTCTTCCACCCAGAAATTGACATCCACCTGAAGTGCTTTTTCGATCTAGTCTGCATTCGGCGTGATCCGCATCTGTGAATGCTTGAAGGCTGAAATCATTGCTTGCGGGGTACCATAATCCAAGAGACTTGCTTCCTTTCAGGTACCGTAGTATTTGTTTGGCGACGGTCATGTGTGACACTTTTGGGTCAGCCTGATACCCTGTGCATACACCAGTTGCAAAGACAATGTCTGGCCTGCTTGCGGTGAGGTACATCAAAGAGACTATGATACCTCTATAAGTCTTGTGATCCACAGATTCGCCTGAGGGATCAGCAGAGATCTTATATTTGAAGGCCATGCGGACCTTAGCCGAAGAACAGTTGTCCATAGAATATTTCTTTAACAATTCAGTGGTGTATTTCTCCTGATGAATGAATATCCCTTGCGGAACTTGTTTCACTTGAAGTCCTAGAAAGAAGTTAATCTCTCTATTCATGCTCATTTTGAACTTGTTGGTCATGAGCTTAGCAAATTCATCCACCATTCCTTGATCAGTCGATACGAAGATGATATCATCCACATATATTTGTACAAGCATGAGGTGATCACCATTTGCTTTTCTAAATAAAGTGGGATCAATCACTCCTCTTTTGTATCCGGATAAGACAAGAAATTCAGAGAGAGTCCCGTACCACGCTCTTGGAGCTTGCTTCAGACCGTAGACTGCTTTTTCAAGTTTGTAGCAGTGGTCTGGGAATTCAATACTTTCAAAGCCTGGAGGTTGCTGAAGATAAACCTCTTCTTAATTCCCCATTGAGAAATGCACTCTTTACGTCCATTTGGTGTACCTTGACATTTTTGTGGGCTGCGTATGCTAAGAAGATTTGGATGGCTTCCATTCGTGCCACCGGAGCATACGTTTCATCATAGTCAACACCTTCAAGTTGACTGTAGCCCTTTGCAACTAACCTTGCCTTGTTTCTGACTACCGCACCAGATTCATCCAGCTTGTTTTTGAATACCCATCTAGTACCAACAATGGTGTGACCATGTGGCTTCAGGATGAGCTGCCACACTTTGTTTCTTTTGAATTCTTCAAGCTCTTCTTGCATTGCGGATATCCAATCAGGTTCTAGTAATGCTTCTCTGATCGTTCGGGGCTCGATTGAGGACATAAATGCTGCGTAGTGACAATGTTCAGATAAGTCCTTGGAAGAGCGAGTCTGGATACCTGCGGATGGGTTGCCAATGATTTGACCTGGTGGGTGGTCCTTCGTCCATACGTGTAGACGGGGTTGTAGATGATCAGCAGCTGCGGTAGAGGGAATATCTTCAATATCAGAAGATTCTGCGGTTGGAGATGGCAGTTCCCCCTGGATTTGAGAGAATCCTGCGGAATCATCTTGGTTTGTTGGAACGAGAATGAAATTTTCTTGAGCAGTTGGAAGAGGTTCCCCTTGCATTGCTGATGGGAGTTCCTCTGGAACCTGAGAAGGTTCCCCCTGGACTGCGGATGGAAGAATGATAATCCTAGAGTCTGTTCTTGTGTCAATGTTCTCTATGTTTTCATCATCCGAGTCCGAAGAGACGTTTGATGGTAATGATTCTCTGCGAATGGGAACTTGAGCTATATCAAGTACTGGAACCTCGATGGTTGTTGCTTGATCCGGAGTAGAGCTTTCCCCCTCAACCGGTGAGGTGGAAGTATTGAGAGATGCGACTTTGGATATTGAAGGACCAGATACATCAGCGTGCTGCTGTTGAGCTTCTTGAGATACACGGACTTCGGATAATTTGGCTGTTTCGACAGGGTCGAAGAGATCATCATAGTTGACTTCAACAAGATTTAATGGACCCGAAGAGGCAGGAATATCACTTTCCAGGATTGCTGTGGTTTCAGTGGATGGAGGGGTGTTGCGGATGTGATAGTCATCAAATTTCACATCAAAGCTTTCAATGATCAACCTTGTGCGTCTAAAGAGAACTCGATAAGCAACCTTGTTAGTGGAGTAGCCAAGGAAGATGCCTTCATCAGACTTCGGTGCAAATTTGTTAAGCTGATCTCTGTTGTTGATCACAAAACATCTACACCCAAAGATATGAAAGAAGCGAACATTTGGCTTGCGGTTGTTAAGGCCCTCATATGGTGTTTTGTTGAGCCGTTTGCACACAATGCTTCGGTTCTGTACAAAGCATGCGGTTGCTACTGCTTCATCCCAGAAGTAGAGAGGAAGGTGTGCGAAGTTGAGCATGGATCTGGCTGCTTCTACTAGAGTGCGGTTCCTTCTCTCTACTACTCCATTTTGTTGAGGTGTATAGGGAGCTGAAAAGTTGTGAGTGATGCCTTTGGACACCAAGAAACTATTGAGAGGATGATTAGTAAACTCGGTTCCATTATCACTGCGGATACGTCTTACTGGCAGCTTGATCTGAAGTTCTATTTCCTTGATGAAGTTGATGAGAATCTGCGGTGTTTCTGACTTGAGTCGGAGGAAGAAAACCCATGTGAAGCGTGTGAAGTCATCTACTATAACCAATATGTATTTCTTGTGATGGAGACTGGCTACGGTTGACGGACCGTAGAGATCAATGTGAAGGAGCTCTAGTGGTTCAGAAATTAAAGAGTCAATCACCATGGGGTGACTTGCTTTGGATTGCTTTCCACATTCACATGCAGGGCAGAGAGTATCATTGCTGAACTTGAGAATAGGGAGTCCTCTGACTAGTTCTCCAGTGACCAAATTGTTGATGTATCTGAAGTTGAGATGAGCTAGCTTGCGGTGCCATAGCCAGCTGACTTCGGACACAGCTTTGGATAGGAAACATAACTGCGGTTTGCCTATGATCAGAGAGACATCCAGAGGATACATAGCACCTTCGGATCGAGACTTGATCAAACATGTGCTCCTATCACTTGTCATTACATAACAAAATTGATCATCAAATTCAACTCGATGGCCTGCCTTACATAGTTGGCCAACACTGATGAGATTGTGTTTAAGGCTTTCTACATAAGCAACCTTTTGAATAGAGAAGTTCCCCGTAGTGAGAACACCGTAACCTCGGATGATTCCATTCGCATTGTTGTCGAATGTAACATTTCCACCTTTGCAAATTGGCCTGAAATCCCGAAGGTATTCTAACCTTCCGGTCATGTGCAAGGAGCAAGCACTGTCGATTAACCATTCTTCTTCTTGTTCCTCCTTGCACAAAGCCTGAGAATTACACAGTTAGTTTAGGCATCTAAACTACTTTGGAGCCTGGGACAACAGATGAGTTTCTGAATGATGCATGGACCGAGGTTGCAGCGACTGGTTTCTTGTCAACTTTTAATCCTAGTCCTAGGTGTTTGTGTAGTTTTGGAGTGTTGTGTGTTTTTGAAAAGTTACGAGGTTTCTGACTCCAACTAGATTTGACATAGGGTGAATCTTTTTGGCAACTACACTGACATTCACAGGTTGAGATTTTGTCTTTTGTTCTGACACCACGTTTGGTCAGCGGTCTAAAGGATGAGTTGTTGGGCTTGTGACCTGTCCGAGGTTGAAAATATCTGACATGAGTGTTGTTTGTTTTCTGAAAAGTTTGTTTTGAAAAAGGTTTAGCACGTGTAGATCTTTGTGTCCTTTTTGTTGGATTTGGTAGAATACCCTTCCACTTGTTAAAATTTTGATGTGACTTTAAAAGTGTTGGAGTGGGTAAGATACCCTTCCATTTCGGATCATCTGAGGAATAGACTTGAAAACCATTGTTTCGAAAAGACTTTACACTCTTTTGCGTTGTGTCAGATGAATTAGGAATGACTGTTGAAATTGTACATTCCTTTTTGTATGTTTTCTTGATGGGAGAGTTTTTCGAAAAATAGTGAGAGAAAACAAATTTTTCTGGATTTTGGACTTTTGAAATCTGACATGCTTCTTGTTTTTCGAAAAAAATTGTGTATTTGTGCCTCGGGAGCGAATTTCCTCTTTGAAAGCCTTTTTTGCTAAAGTTTTTGGAGAACCGCAGTCCTTGATGTTCAACTGCGGTTTCCTGGAATTCTTAGAAAATTTTTGAAAACGTGGGCTTGAGTCATCCGAACTTGAAGATTCAGGGGTCTGAGAGCATTGACCCACTTCAAAGTTCTCTATGGGTAATTCATGATGAATAGGCTGAAGAGTAACGGTTCCTTTTACTGAGGACTGCGGTAGGGATGATTTGACTACCGCAGAGTAAGTCTGAGTTGGGACTTCAGTGGGACTTTTGTGGGACTTCTAAGTACAGTGTGAGACACTGCGGTCTGAGGACAGAGATGGGAAATCTTTCAAGACTTCGGGGCCCTCAATGACAATTTCTTCATCAACTACGGATGAGGTTTGAGAATTTGGGTAAATGGTGCCACAGATAGGAATTTGATCACATGTGTGACCCGAAACCTCAGGCACAATTTCCTCAATGACACAATTATTTCTTAGATTATGAAGTCTACCGAAGTGAGTTTTGATGTCTTCGGGAAAGGTCTTGTCATTGACTGGGAAATGGAATTCTCGGTCTGGAGGGACATACAGTCTGTCTTTGTTGAACCGGGGTGAGGAATCCATTGCGGTAGGATATCCATTTGACCAACCCCAATTGTATGTATTGTCCACGGTTCCATTATTTACCAAATTTTCAATAGCTTCACTTTCATTGAACAATTTTTCGATTAAGAGATTTAAACGTAAAATTTCACTCTGAGCTAAATCTCTTTGGTTTAAAGCTATTTCTAATTGTGTTTCACTCAACATTCTTGCATCTTTTTCTAACTCTAGGTCCTTTTCTAACATAGCCATTTTGAGTCGTTTGTTATCCAGTCGTCCTCTCACATGGAACATCTCTTGGGACGCAATGTTCTTCTCATCTAAGGCTTTGTTAGAGTCTGTAAGGACGGCAACACAAGTGTCATTAAGATCATCTATGTAGGGTTGACAGTCATGCATGTTATAGTTTAGAGTTTGGATCCTGAGTTTTACCTGTTCGACGATGCTTAGAGTTCCATCCTTTGCCTTGTAGCAGTAGTTCTTGTCCAGCTTTGTAGACCCATCATCATCCGCAGTTGCCAGCATGCATATTTTCCCTTTTTCTTTGACACTGCTGATGGTTTCATCTTCGTCTCCGGATGACCAAACTTGATGATCTCTTTTGACATGGGCTACGTATGCCCTTGCCTTTTCCTTATCTTCCAACTCTTGAGCCATTCTAAGGTAGAATGCTCTGTCTTTTACTACATTGGCCTTACAATCTCTAGCAAAATGATTCTCTTTGTTGCATTTGTGGCAAATTACAACATCAATCTTTTCTTCTGAGGGAGTACCGGAGTCAGTGGTTTGAGTAGACTGCGGTGTCTCCTTTGGTTGAGTATTTTGAGATTGCGGTGGTGGATGAGAACTTTTGGGATATCGAGGATGGTTATTCTAGGGACTGAAGTTACGGTTGAATGGAGGTTTGTTGAACTGTTGATTCTTACGGAAGGAAGGAGGTGGTAGACGGTTGAACTGCTGGCTAACCAGAGCAATAGCCTTCTGAAATTCTTCTTCATCGTCATACTCTGAATCAACTTCGTATGACTGCGGTGGAGTGTCATACGAGGGAGAGTAAGATTGATTATGTGGACCTTGTGCTATGAGAGCAAGTGGTCCTCCGAAGTCAACACAGTCTTTGAGTACGGTGGATTCTTGTGCTTGCAGTTCTCCATAGAGCTTGTAGAGTGACAAAGAATGAATCTTTCTATCGCCTTGGACTATCATCTTAGCCGTAGTCCAGTGTCTTCCCAAACCATTAAGAAACTGAAGATTTGTTTCATGGTTACTGCGGATGGTGCCCGCATTGGATAACTTGGTGACTATCTGTGACATCCCCAAAATCTCGGCCAGAAAAGACCGGTTTTATTTATGCTTTTAAAAATATTTTCAGAGTAAATCTTTTTCTTTTATTCAAAAGAGTTGCGGAATTTGTCCCAAAACAAAATATGATAAAATAAAGTTTATCAAAGCATTTTATCAAAGATGCATAATCATTGTATAACAATATTTGGGATGTCATGTTCCGATAAACAGACCAAAAGCATAAACAAATATTACAAGCAATACAACAGTTGAATTCATATAAAGGCTCATAAACAAAACAACTTGATGATTCATCCATCTTATGCCCTTGCTCCACTTCCTGTAATACAAATAAACTGAGTGGGTCAGGCTTGGGAGCCTGGTGAGCATATAGGGTTTTCAACCCGCAATAAATAATTATATTTAATTTTTACCGACCAACAATAACCCGATTACCCATTCCCGTTATCCTCACTTTACGTCCCTAAAATAACATCTATCTAAAGGGACCTAATCTAGGAAAGTTCATCGGGACGGACATTACTGCTAAGGGGTTTCCTCAACAATAGATGTCCTAAAGGCAACCATGTGGGGGAGTAGAGTACACCGGTGAACACGTCGTTCACAACACCTACAGGTTATGAGCCTGCTAGTGTTCCACTGGACTGCCTAGAAGAGTCCGTGGTCGTCATCCATACTCCGCTAGATGACTAGATCAACAACAACATCGAGGCCTCTCATCTGTTTATCACACATCAACTATCTACCCATGTTCTACCCAACATATTAGTAGATAAAAATATATATTTTTATGCATAGTTTTAAAACCTGTAAAGCATGTTCATTTAATATATATTCCACATAACAGATAAGGCACACACATATAACACATATTTCATAGATAATATATTATATATATGAGATAGAAGAAAGTGAATATACATTCACACATATAACAACCAAATATACACATCACACATATTTTATAATAAATACTTCATAATATGCGTTAGAAGAAATTAACTACACACTCACTTGTTCAGAAGATAACCGGACAGCACTACGACTTGTAGAAGTAGTATTCCTCGGTAGTCCTGGAAGATCTTCACAAAAAACCGAGCTTCTCGCGAGTAGAGCTTCGGCTCGAGAGTTGCACTTCTCGGGATCTTCGGGGCTTCAAAACTTGCTTCGGGGCTCGGGAATAATATCGGGGCTTCGGGATATTATTGGAACGCAAACCAAGACAAAATTTAGAGAGAAGGAATGAATATTGGTAAGGAAAATGGCTGAACTACGGTTTCTATTTATAGTCGCTGGAACCTCGGTTTACGCGGGGCGTACTCCATGACTACGCTGGGCGTAGTCCGTACGCGGGGCGTACTCGCGAATTACGCTGGGCGTAAGCGTGCAGTACTCGAATAGTTGCCGGCTCCTTTTCCTTTTCTCCGGTGTAAAGTAGATTCTTCCGGTCGGTTGTAAAGAACGAATAATAAATAAATAGATAATTAAAAATAAATATTAATTATTTTAAAAAATTTGGAAATTCATATCTTCTTCATATGAACTCCGTTTTCGACGTTCTTTATATCCACGCGTAGGCGGGAACGTAATCTACAACTTTCGTTTAGACTCCGTCGGCTAATTTTGAATTTATTTTAACAGTTATATTTTTAACAGGCCGGGACAAGATTAGTCCGTTAAAAATTCATAACTTCTTCATCCGACGTCCGTTTTCGTCTGTCTTTTTACCGATGCATTACTATTAACGAGATCTTCAATTCTCGTTTAGGTTGTGTCGGCTAAAAACCGCTCGATCTCAAATCGAGTATTTGGGCTGTATACCGCTAAGCTGAAACTTAGAAAAATCATAACTTCCTCATATGAAGTCAGATTTGGGCATTCTTTTTATGCACGCTTTCGGTTTAACGAACTCTACGACTTTCATTTAGATCGCTAAGGCTAAAACTCGCTTTATCGTAAATTCACTATTTACGCTTCCCGGTATCGTGTCCGTTCCGTCGTGAAACTTCGTCGGGTCATAACTTCTTCGTTATAACTCGGATTTTGGCATTCTTTATATATTCGGAAACCTCGTCACGACCACTACCACATCCTTCATAGATATCGGGTTTATCTAACATTTCATTTTGACGCTTATTTTTATTCTTTATTAATTATACATTTATAATTAAATAATAAGCACATAAATTCACATAATTCACAAAATACTCAAATATTTCATTTTTGTTACATCAAAAGAGTTACAATAGTTGATCTAGACTATTACATCGTCTAAAAATGCTTAGCCCCGAAACCCGGGCGTTACAATTCTCTCCCCCTTAGGATGATTCCGTCCCGGAATCATGCGTCAGCAAACAGATGCGGATAGCGACTCATCATGTCATCCTCTGTTTCCCAAGTGAGATTCGGGCCATTCGAATGTTTCCATCGGACTAGCACTAAGTCGACCATCTTGCGTCGTAACTTCTTAATCTTACGGTCAACAAGTGCCTCGGGCTCTTCGATTAGCCTCTTATTCTCATCCATTCTTAACTCCGAGATCGGAATTATGTCGGGAACTTCTCCCGTGAATTTCCTCAGATAACATACATGGAAGGTGTTATGAATACCATCGAGTTCTTCGGGCAATTCCAGCTTGTAAGCTTGGTTCCCAATCTTCTGAAGAACTTTGAACGGTCCAATAAACCTTGGACTCAGCTTTCCTCGTTTCCCGAATCGTATAAGTCCTTTCCACGGTGAGACTTTAAGCAAAACGGAATCCCCAACTTCGAAGGTCATCGGTCGTCTTTTCTTGTCATCATAGCTCTTCTGACGATCCTGAGCTGCTAACATCCTTTCCCTGATCACCTTCAGCTTCTCAGCAGTCTCATGGACTATCTCGGGGACCATAAACTGCTTTTCGCCAGCCTCAAGCCAACAAGAAGGCGTACGACACTTTTGTCCATACAAAGCTTGATAAGGTGCCATCTTGATGCTCGAGTGGAAACTGTTGTTGTAGGAAAATTCTACCAAAGGTAAGTGCTCATCCCAGTTACCTTGGAACTCGAGGGTACATGCTCTCAACATATCTTTAAGCGTTTGAATCGGTCTTTCACTCTGACCATCAGTCTGCGGATGGTAAGTTGTACTCAGACATAACTTCGTACCCAATTCCTCTTGTAGACTTCTCCAAAACCTTGACGTGAAACGACTATCACGATCCGATACAATTGTTAGAGGAACACCGTGAAGTCTCACAATTTCCTTCACGTAAGCATTTGCAAGCTTATCCATAGACCACCTTTCATTGGCAGCTATGAAGTGTGCACTCTTTGTGAAACGATCCACGACCACCCAAATCATGTCGTGACCGTTCTTCGTCCTGGGTAGTTTAGTCACAAAATCCATGGTGATGTCTTCCCATTTACCCATGGGTACAGGTAAGGGTTCTAAACTCCCATATGGTTTCTGATGTTGTGCCTTAACTCTTGCACAAGTTACACACTCGGCCACATATTTCGCAACGTCGAGCTTCATCGTCGGCCACCAGTAGTAGGTTTTTAGGTCCCTATACATTTTAGTGCTACCGGGATGAATCGAGTACATGGTCTTGTGAGCTTCTTCCATCAGAAGATCTCTTATTCCTCCAGTCTTAGGTACCCAAATCCGATCTTGGAATACCTTTAGTCCTTGACTGTTTGTACCAAACAGTAATGTTTTTCCCAAACGTTCTTCTTTTCGGTCACTCTTCTCTGAGGCTTCTTCTTGAGCTTCCCTGATACTTTCCACAATGGTCGAGACAACTTCTATTCTCAACGCTCTTGGCCTTTTTCTTTCAAGGTTGACTTTTCGACTGAGAGCATCAGCGACAACGTTTGCTTTACCGGGGTGGTAAAGTATCTCACAGTCATAGTCCTTGAGTAATTCTAGCCAGCGTCGTTGCCTCATGTTCAATTCTTTCTGAGTAAAGAGATATTGGAGACTCTTATGATCGGTGAAAAGTTTGCACTTTGTGCCATAGAGGTAATGCCTCCATATTTTTATAGCGAAAACTACCGCCACCAACTCCAAGTCATGAGTCGGGTAGTTCTTTTCATGTTCCTTCAACTGGCGAGACACATATGCGATCACCTTTTCTCTTTGGGTCAAAACACAACCCAACCCAACACCAGACGCATCACTATAAACAGCGAAGTCTTCAACTCCATTGGGTAGAGAAAGTATCGGTGCCTCGCATAGTTTCTTCTTTAGCTTCTCGAATGCTTCTTTATGCTTATCACTCCAAGCATAGGTAGCTCCTTTGTGGGTTAACGCTGTTAATGGACTAGCGATTGAAGAAAATCCTTGGATAAACCTTCGGTAATATCCGGCTAATCCCAAAAAGCTTCGGATCTCCGTGGGACTTTTTGGTTGTTCCCACTTCATTACCGCTTCAATCTTTGCTGGATCGACCATTATCCCTTCTTGGTTGACCACGTGACCCAAGAATTGGACTTCTTGAATCCAAAAATCACATTTGGAGAATTTAGCATACAACTTCTCCTTCTTCAAGACTTCTAACACTTCCCGCAAGTGTCTACCATGCTCTTCTTGGCTTTTCGAGTAGATGAGAATGTCATCTATGAACACTATCACGGATTTATCGAGGAATGGTTTACAAACCCTGTTCATCAGATCCATGAATGCTGCTGGAGCATTAGTTAGTCCAAACGACATAACCAAGAACTCGTAGTGTCCATATCTCGTTCTGAACGCAGTCTTCTCAATATCCTGATCTCTCACCTTCAGTTGATGATATCCTGACCTAAGATCGATCTTTGAGAAATAACTTGAACCTTGCAGTTGATCGAACAGGTCATCAATCCTTGGCAACGGATATTTATTCTTTATTGTTGCCTTGTTCAGCTCTCTGTAATCAATACACATTCTCATACTTCCATCTTTCTTTTTCACGAATAACACCGGAGCTCCCCAGGGTGATGAACTAGGTCTAATGAAACCTTTGTCCAATAACTCTTGAAGTTGCATCATCAGTTCCTTCATCTCCGTCGGTGCTAATCGGTAAGGTGCTTTTGCTATTGGTGTCGTTCCTGGTAACAAGTCAATACGGAATTCTACTTGTCGATCAGGCGGTAATCCGGGAAGATCTTCGGGAAATACTTCCGGATAATCACACACGACAGGAATGCTCTGTATCACCTTCTTTTCCTTCTTAGCATCGATCACGAATGCTAAATATGATGTACATCCCTTGGTCAAACATTTTCTGGCTTTCATTAGAGAAATGATTCCAGAATTTACCCTGCGTTTGTCCCCATACACCATAAACGACTCTTTCCCAGGCGGGTTTACTTTTACAATCTTCTTTTTGCACAGTATTTCCGCATCATTGGTGCTAAGCCAATCCATTCCCAACACGATGTCGAAACCGTTAAGTTCGATAGGCAATAATTCCTCGTGAAACTTATTCCCGTTCAAATCAATTAAGATGTTTTTCATATGATGGTTAACAGGTACAAACTTGCCACTAGCAACTTCGACTAATAAGGCATTATCTAGTCTATCGACAGGCAAAGCTAGCTTTCTACCAAATTCATGTGAAATAAAGGAGTAGTTGGCTCCAGAATCAAATAAAATTTGGGCAGGCAATTTGTTTACGAGAAAGGTACCTGAAGCGACATCAGCTTCTTCCTTAGCAGCTTCCAGTGTCATCTGGAAGGCTCTAGCCTTCGGCTTTGGTGGAATGTTGGGTCTTCCTGCTTCCTTCTTCTTTGGGCAGTCCCTCGAAATGTGCCCCTCCTCGTTGCACTCATAACAGACCTTCTTAGTGAATGTGCATTCATTGGCATAGTGCCCAGGCTTCCCACATTTGAAACAAGTGACCCCTCCGTCGCACTTCCCAGAGTGCTTCTTCTTGCACTTGTCACACCACTTCACTTCGCCTCCTCCACCTCCTTTCGAACTAGACTTAGAGAATTTACCCTTTTTGCTGGACCCCGAGGGTCCGTCAAACTTCCTCTTCTCACCAACCTCTGACCTTTCCAAACCTTTCTCCCTGATCTGGGTCTCAACATTTCTGGCAGCCCAGATGGCGGCTTTCAACGTGGTTGCTTGCTTAACCATTGGACCATAGTCCGCTGGTAGTCCAAAGGCAAACTTATTGACCTTTGAGAGTTCTGTTGGAACTAGGTATGGGATAAGCTTCATTTTCTCCGTGAAACTTGCAGCGTATTCAGCAACGCTCATCTTTCCCTTCTTCAAATTCTGAAACTCGTTATTGATTTCCAGTAGGTCCTGCTCTGAGCAGTATTGCAGTTTCAGTTGTTCCACAAAATCTTCCCAAGACATTTTACTCGCTTCTCCCTTGGGCATAGAGTCAGCTAACAGCTTCCATCAACTCAACACGCCAGATTTCAACAACGGGATAGCAAGAGCGGTCTTCTGCCTGTTGCTGCATTCGCAACTTTCAAACATTGTCTCCATTTCGGAGATCCAATCCATAATTTGCACCGGCGTCGGGCTTCCGGATAGACACGGTGGCTTAGACGCCATAAAATCCTTGTATTTACATCCTCTTCCATCATTTCCTCCATTACGATTGCCTTGTCTAACAATTTGTGGGTTGTCTTGACCAACGGTACCACTGAAGTTTCCACCTTCCGATGGCCCTCCATTCACTTCGGGCTCTTCAACTTGGATTGAAAGTTCTTCATGATTTTGTCGAAGCAGACGTCTAGTTTCTTCCATCTGATTATCCAACATCGCCTGAATCATCAATTGTACACCAGCCATCGTTACTGGTTCAGGTGCTGCAGCTACAACAGGTATTTGCTCAATTACAGGTGGTCGATTCCTGTTTTCGTTTGCGTTTCCAGCTCCACTGCGGGTTCTTGCCATTTTGATCTATACCCCGAATAAGGTGAATTTAGATCTTTATTCAGGATAGACGTTTAAATCATCCTTATCTCTCCGAAACGTTTACATGTTAGTTCTAATATCGTAGTCGTACGTTTAGAATCCTAAACACATAAGGTTTCCAAATCCGGTCGGCAACAGACCATAGATCCGAACAAATAACAGCATATAAGGCATAAATCATTTAGCACATAAAAGCATTTTAGGCACAATTCCTAAAATAAGCTAGTGCTCACACCTCACAATCATCGCTTAGCATTCTACGTTTAAGTCTAGAAATCCTACAAATTCCTAGTTCGCTTAAACTAATGCTCTGATACCAACTGTGACATCCCCAAAATCTCGGCCAGAAAAGACCGGTTTTATTTATGCTTTTAAAAATATTTTCAGAGTAAATCTTTTTCTTTTATTATAAAGAGTTGCGGAATTTGTCCCAAAACAAAATATGATAAAATAAAGTTTATCAAAGCATTTTATCAAAGATGCATAATCATTTTATAACAATATTCGGGATGTCATGTTCCGATAAACAGACCAAAAGCATAAACAAATATTACAAGCAATACAACAGTTGAATTCATATAAAGGCTCATAAACAAAACAACTTGATGATTCATCCATCTTATGCCCTTGCGCCACTTCCTGTAATACAAATAAACTGAGTGGGTCAGGCTTGGGAGCCTGGTGAGCATATAGGGTTTTCAACCCGCAATAAATAATTATATTTAATTTTTACCGACCAACAATAACCCGATTACCCATTCCCGTTATCCTCACTTTACGTCCCTAAAATAACATCTATCTAAAGGGACCTAATCTAGGAAAGTTCATCGGGACGGACATTACTGCTAAGGGGTTTCCTCAACAATAGATGTCCTAAAGGCAACCATGTGGGGGAGTAGAGTACACCGGTGAACACGTCGTTCACAACACCTACAGGTTATGAGCCTGCTAGTGTTCCACTGGACTGCCTAGAAGAGTCCGTGGTTGTCATCCATACTCCGCTAGATGACTAGATCAACAACAACATTGAGGCCTCTCATCTGTTTATCACACATCAACTATCTACCCATGTTCTACCCAACATATTAGTAGATAAAAATATATATTTTTATGCATAGTTTTAAAACCTGTAAAGCATGTTCATTTAATATATATTCCACATAACAGATAAGGCACACACATATAACACATATTTCATAGATAATATATTATATATATGAGATAGAAGAAAGTGAATATACATTCACACATATAACAACCAAATATACACATCACACATATTTTATAATAAATATTTCATAATATGCGTTAGAAGAAAGTAACTACACACTCACTTGTTCAGAAGATAACCGGACAGCACTACGACTTGTAGAAGTAGTATTCCTCGGTAGTCCTGGAAGATCTTCACAAAAAAACGAGCTTCTCGCGAGCAGAGCTTCGGCTCGAGAGTTGCACTTCTCGGGATCTTCGGGGCTTCAAAACTTGCTTCGGGGCTCGGGAATAATATCGGGGCTTCGGGATATTATTGGCACGCAAACCAAGGCAAAATTTAGAGAGAAGGAATGAATATTGGTAAGGAAAATGGCTGAACTTCGGTTTCTATTTATAGTCGCTGGAACCTCGGTTTACGCGGGGCGTACTCCATGACTACGTTGGGCGTAGTCCGTACGCGGGGCGTACTCGCGAATTACGCTGGGCGTAAGCGCGCAGTACTCGAATAGTTGCCGGCTCCTTTTCCTTTTCTCCGGTGTAAAGTAGATTCCTCCGGTCGGTTGTAAAGAACGAATAATAAATAAATAGATCATTAAAAATAAATATTAATTATTTTAAAAACTTTGGAAATTCATATCTTCTTCATATGAACTCCAATTTCGACGTTCTTTATATCCACGCGTAGCCGGGAACGTAATCTACAACTTTCGTTTAGACTCCGTCGGCTAATTTTGAATTTATTTTAACAGTTATATTTTTAACAGGCCGGGACAGGATTAGTCTGTTAAAAATTTATAACTTCTTCATCCGACGTCCGTTTTCGTCTGTCTTTTTACCGTTGCATTACTATTAACAAGATCTTCAATTCTCGTTTAGGTTGTGTCGGCTAAAAACCGCTCGATCTCAAATCGAGTATTTGGGCTGTATACCGCTAAGCTAAAACTTAGAAAAATCATAACTTCCTCATATGAAGTCAGATTTGGGCATTCTTTTTATGCACGCTTTCGGTTTAACGAACTCTACGACTTTCGTTTAGATCGCTAAGGCTAAAACTCGCTTTATCGTAAATTCACTATTTACGCTTCCCGGTATCGTGTCGGTTCCGTCGTGAAACTTCGTCGGGTCATAACTTCTTCGTTATAACTCGGATTTTGGCATTCTTTATATATTCGGAAACCTCGTCACGACCACTACCACATCCTTCATAGATATCGGGTTTATCTAACATTTCATTTTGACGCTTATTTTTATTCTCTATTAATTATACATTTATAATTAAATAATAAGCACATAAATTCACATAATTCACAAAATACTCAAATATTTCATTTTTATTACATCAAAAGAGTTACAATAGTTGACCTAGACTATTACATCGTCTAAAAATGCTTAGCCCCGAAACCCGGGCGTTACACTATCAGGTTGAACCTTTTAAAGGAGTCTTCCAAACTTTCGCCAGTATGAGCTTTGAAGTTGTTGAACTCATTGACTGCGGTTGTAAGCTTCTTGTCTTGTGCTTGTTCTGAGCCTTCGTACAGATTCTTGAGAACTTCCCAGATCTCTTTTGCTGATTTGCAATTTATGATAATATCAAAGTTGTCAGGAGCAACTCCACAAGAGATTTCATAAAAAGCAACAGCATCATTTTCCATTTTATCGAGATCATCCTTGGTGGGACGGTTCATGACTGGTTGACCTCCTCCTAGTCTGGTTGTAGCGCCGTCAGTTTGGACTGGTGTAAGGACTGGGACATGTGGTCCTTCTTCTACGGATCGCCATACATCTCTACCAAGTCTTCTTAAGTATCTTTCCATTCTCTGGGACCAATGATGATATTCATTTACAATCAATATTGGGGCTCGATTAGAACCACCAACACTGTTGGAAACATTCAGAGATAACGATTGAGCCATATTTCCTTGTTTTTTTTTAAGTTTGTTTTTTTTATAAGAAATGAGCTTTAGTGGTATAGAAGACCCTTTGAAAATCATAGTTCCGTTTTTCAAAAAGCAACCACTATGGCTCTGATACCAATTGTTGAGAGAAAAACTTTGAGACACACTTGAACAAACGTTAGAACAAGTATAGTTGCGGAATAGTTAATCTCGAAGGATCTAAAAGCTCAACAATAATATTAATAAGTTAGAGTTAGAGAGTTAGAGAGTTAGTTGCGGAATAGAAAAGAAATGGAAATGACAACAATTGTTATATCAAGTATACACATAAGTTGATTCGTAACGAGGAATGCATTCAAGCCAAGTTAGTAAGTGAGATCAAACTTAGTGATTAAGTCACAAAAGACTTGCTCCGAAGAGAGATTGTAATCGGTTATGTGAGAGTAAGAAGTATGAGTAAGAGAGATAGAAAAGATAACTTCAGAGATGTGTATTCAGAATGATAGATCCATGTATTGTGAACACAAGAGAATGAGCTCTATTTATAGAGACTCCAGGAGTTACATTAGATTCACTCTCTAAGAGTAGCCATGCAAGGCATACTGGACAATAGAGAGAATTACAGTAAGACAAAATAAACTAAGTAACTAAGAGTGACTGCGGTTGGCTTTGATGACTCCGGATGCTGAAGAGGGAGCTTGACTGCGGTAGCTCGTTGACTGCGGTGGCTGAAGTTTAAGAGGGTCACTTTTCATGATTCAACAATAACAAATTCTAACCCATTTTTCTCTATTTATAAAGATACTTGACAAATTAGGTATCAAACTATATTGATTATATTAAATCAATATCTTTAAAAGAATAAAATTAAATTTATCATGGAAAAATATATCTATCTGAGTGCAAACTCTATTTTGGATTTAGCCGACATATAACTTTCATTTTCACAATAGGATATTAAAATTGGTGGGAAAAGTAGCACGAATATATATCAAATTAATAACGATGTTAGGGATATTAAAACAATCGTTTAGCACAGTTATATACAACTCGTTATTTGTTATATGATAAAAAATCATTTAATCGCAGTTACATACTAATGCGTATAAAACTTGAATACACAATAGCTTATTTGTTATTTGTTTTCACTAAACCGCACCAAAAGCGCCCACACCAAATCAAACCGCACCGCACCACATAATGCGGTTTAGAACCTTAACGGTGCGGTTTGCGGTTTCCAAAAATCCCAAACCGCACATGCGGTGCGGTTTGCGGTTTGAACTCTAAACCGCACCAAAGCGTACCGTGCACACCCCTAATATATGCAGCAGGGTTGTTTTGGGTTCCCAGCTTATGTTGGAGACACTTGAGTTGATGGCACGATAGATTTGACTGGGGTGCCCATTGTTCGGGATTTCCCTGATTTATTTCCTGAGGATTTACCAGGAGTGCCTCCCGAGAGGCAGGTTGAGTTTCAGATTGATCTGGTTTCTGGTGCATCTCCGATAGCCAAGGCACCATATCGCCTGGCGCCAACTTAGATGCATGAGCTGCTAGATAAGGGATTTATTCGACGGGGCAGTTCTCCGTGGGGAGCACCGATCCTGTTCATGAAAAAGAAGGATAGTTCACACAGGATGTGTATTGACTACCGGGAGTTGAATAATTTAACGGTGAAGAACCGTTACCCACTCCCGAGGATTGATGATTTATTTGATCAGGTTTAGGGTGCATCTTGGTTCTCCAAGATTGATTTGCAATCAGGTTACCACCAGATGAGGGCCAAAAATGATGATGTGCAGAAGACAACCTTCAGGACTCTATATGTTCATTATGAGTTTGTGGTGATGCTCGTCGGGCTCACCAATGCACCAGCAACGTTCATACATCTCATGAACTGGGTTTGGGCCGATGTCGGATCGGTCGGTGATAGTATTTATAGATGATATTCTGGTCTACTCCAAGACCAAGTAGCAACATGAGGAGCATTTGTGCAAGGTGTTGGATACCTTTAGGAGGGATAGGCTTTATGACAAATTTTCCAAATGTGAGTTCTGGTTGTGAGAGGTACAGTTCTTTAGGAACATCGTCAACCAGTGGGGTATATTTATCGAGCCTACCAAGATTGAGGTCGTGATGTGATAGGAGGTTCCAAGGGCCGCATGTGAGATTCGGAGTTTCCTAGGTCTAACAGGGTATTATCGGAGATTTATCTTGGACTTGTCCAAGATTTTAGTGCCTTTGACCCGCTTGACGAAGAAGAATGTGGTTTTTCGATGGGGGCCCGATCAACAATTGGCTTTTGAGACTCTGATGCAGAGATTGTGCGAGGCTCCAGTCCTCATGCTTCCTGAGAGTTTGGATGATTTTGTGGTTTATTGTGATGCCTCTATTTCGGGTTTGGGAGTTGTCTTTATGCAGAGGGGTCATGTGATTGCTTACGCTTCGAGGCAGCAGAAGCCTCCTGAGGCGAATTATCCTACGCATGATTTGGAGTTGGGGGCGGTGGTTTTTGCCCTCAAGATTTGGAGGCAATATTTGTATGGGGTTAGGTGTACTATTTACACTCACCACAAGAATTTGATATGATTGATGGATATGCCTAATTCGAATATGTGGTAGCGGAGATGGCTGGATGTGGTAAAGGATTATGATTGTAAGATCCAGTACCACCGTGGAAAGGCCAATGTGGTGGCCAATGCTTTGAGCCATAAGGACGTGAGTTCTGTTGGATTAATGTCTAAGTCCATAACTACATTTGGTATGTACTTGACCCTACCCGACATGGTCCATTTGGGTTGCACTTCACCTGCACAATTTATATGGATAGTCTTTTGAGAATAGTATATTTACGATTTATATTAATATATTATAAGTTCTAATATATTAATATGGAATCATATTATTTAATTAGTATTGATCAAGAATTAATTTAGAATTAATTAAGTGATCAAAAGGAACTAATTAAATATGGACTCTTATATATATATATATATATATATATATATATATATATATATATATATATATATATATATATATATATATATATATATATATATATATATGGAATGGGCCAAGTTCATTGAGGTTGGGCTAAGCTTTCATGGGTAGTCCATGGAGCTTTTAACCCATGGATCCTATGTAAATGAAAGGTCATGGGTATTAGGGTTTACATGGATGTAACCCTAATCCTCCATAATATATAAAGGGGTCCTTGGCTCACAAAATTGGACCAGTATGTGAAAATAAGAGTGGGCCGATTTTAGTGTGCATACATATTCTCGCAAGTTCTTCCAAGGTGCTTTGGTGATTTGTGATTCCACTTGAGGCTTCCACACTATTGGGGCTAAGCTCTTAAAGCTTGAAGAAATCAAGGTACATCAAAAGGTATGTCATCTAACTAGAACTTTGTAGTATAGATGGTTCATAATATGCTAGTTAGGATGAAACCTTGGAATATTTAATATTTGCATGTATAATAAAGAAAACATAGATCCAAGGTTTATAGGGTTGCATGTACACCATAGGAGTGTTAGAATGCTCAAAACCAATCAGTGGTATCAGAGCCTAGGCTTGTTTTCCTATATACTTGATGCAATTGCTGAAAAATCGAAGTTTTTGTGCTGTCTGGGCAGTGGACTCGCCGAGTTCACTCATGGACTCGACGAGTTGCTTCATGCACTCGACGAGTTGGACCCCCTGACAGCATATCTTCGAGTTTTGGTGCTGGAATTGGTCTAGAATCATTACCTTAAACTGTTTTGGACTTATAAAACCTGTTTTTGATGTGGTAATGATTATGGTAAACCAATTTCATAGTTGTTATCAAAATTTCAAGTTTATGTGTGTTCATGTAACTCTTGAAATTGTGGATATGATTGTTCATAGACTTATGAGTTTTGATAGATCATAGGAATTATTTAAAAAATTGTTTGTTAGTTAATTCTAGATCTAAATGTATTTTAATGGAATCCATAATTTGTCCTCAAGTTATGGATTACCAAAAGTCATTTCTTTTAAAGTTTCATTAAAAATGCATAGATAACAAAAGTGAAGAGTCTTTTTGGTTTATGAACTCCATAACTTGTCCTCAACCCTTATACTTTATAATATTATAAGTTAATAGTATATATATATATATATATATATATATATATATATATATATATATATATATATATATATATATATATATATGTATAAGAGCAAGTCGTCTTACCATTAGTAGGCCTCATTCACGAAGCCGGTCTATAAGGGGGGTATAAGGTTACTGCCTATAAAATGGCAGTTTAATGGGTGTCCACTCTCACCCACCGCTTCCTTGACCGGTGGAGGGTTGTTAGCCGAACAGGTAGGACAAGGACTATAATTCTCCCTTCATTAAAAGTATTAATGATAAATACTAAGTAACTAAACACTTATAAATTCCCAATCTTAGTTACTTAGGAAAATGTGAACAAGGTGCTAATCCATGAAATTACACTTTGCACTTTGTTTAAGCCGTTAGTGGAGCGTCTGTGGTTAACCGGCACACTAACCTGGACTTAACAAGGTAGGCAAAGGGTAACTTAATGTTTATCATAGTATCGGTGGAGCGTGTGTGGTTAACCGACACATCGATTGAGGGGTAAATATTAAGGGTACCAAGTACATTTGCTTGGTTACTTCACACCTTGTTTTGTGATCCTCGGCATCCCAGTCACAAAACCTAAAGGGCACACTCGAGATTGAAACATGCCATTGAAAAGTTCAATGAATCTCAAAACAATCTAGGAGTTTCAAAACCAATTAAAACCTAATTATACATTTCGTTTATCTTGGCGGAAATTGGTGAATCGTCATTCACCTACCTTCAAATATTTTATAGCTTGGATTACGGTATCCCTCTTCCAGGTTATAAAATAGTTTGTTGGGTTCTAGCCTTAATATTTCATATTGGGTGTTATATTAAGGACTTAAATCAACTAACTTGAATTTCTCCCATTGTGATGTCTGGTTTAGACAACAATGATCTTCCCAAATCTCATGGAACAGGCTTTCCTAACGAAGATGATTTCCCGAGTTTGGCTCATGGAAATCATACTTCTCTTCCTCTACTTCCTTCATTTATTCTCCCTGACCCACAAGCTCAAAGACTTGAAAAGTTCAAGATCACTCAATCCCTACTCTCAATGAAACATAAAGATGGAAGTCCTGTGTGCACTCATGTCTTAGGAATGAAGTCACAGATTAACAGGTTGAGAATGTTGGGTGCCATTGTCCCAAGGAAGTTGGCTATTGACTGGGTTCTTCGGTCACTTCCTGAGTCATATAGTAAGTTTTTAAAGACTACTATGTGACAGATCACGACATGACCCTAATGGATCTTTCTTATTTGCTTTTTGCTGCTGAATCAAAAATGATTTGGTGCAATAGTCAAGCAAATATGGATGAAAGGTCTATTTCTCAAACTTCCATGGACATGGGCAATGGTAACATTGGAAGTCCAGAAAAGCTTTCTCTACTCTATGGAAAGGGATCGGCCTGGGTCAACCCGGTTGACCGGAAGGTAAAGAGAAAGTCTAACCTTTTGTACCATTCTCAAAGAGTCTATATGTTTTCATTGTGAAGAAAAGGGGTATTGGAAGCGAAGCTGCCAGATTTACCTGAAAGATATGGTAAAGTCAAAAGTTTGGCTCTACTTCAGGTAAAGTCCATTATCTAACTCTATTAAGTATCTTTTGGAGATTCCTAATACATAATGTAATCTAATTACACCTTGATGTTTTAGAGAATCAAAGGAAAATTAAAAGAGTATGCTGAATCTGATCGCGAAGATGGATTTCTATCGCATGGTTGAAAATCGGATTCTTGAGCTGCTCCTTAGGAGTTATGATAGTTTGCTAGGAAACATGTAAGAGCATAGTTTTCATTTCAAATTACATTGTAAGGAAATTTTTTTCCGCATTTTGATAAATAAATAAAAGTTGTTTTACTTTATTTTATATCTCCTTACAATGGCATTTATGAAAACTTGATGTTTGTATGTTTCTAGTAATATTGGAAATATGAATTTGATTCTTTCATTTGTGGTAGTGTTTAAATTTACCAAATAAGGAAAGATTCTCATCACCCAAGTTTCAATTGGACCGAAACTTGGAATCATACAAGGTGTATAGTATGATGAATGAGAATTTTCAACTTTGGAAAAATTAAGACTAGTTCCTTGTTCACATGTATATGTGACTCAAGAGAAGGGATAAGGGATCAAGTACACATTCATGTGCACTAGCCAAAGTTCACCACAAAAGATGGATCAGACTATTCGTCATGATTTACTAAGTTTTAGTAAATATGATTATACTTACAAGCTTAAGTATAATTCTGAGACATTGGAAAAGTTCCAAATGTATGGCAGAGCGAATAAGAAGAATCAAATTAGGCAGAAGGATAAGATTTTCTCAAATCTGAAAAGATGAGAGAGTACTTTAGTATCATATTTATGATCATCTTAATGATTAACAGATCTTATCACAATCCATCCTCTAAGTGCATTCTAATAGCTAAGAAGAGGAGTTATGAATCGTTGAAGTGGTCAAAGCAAGAAGATGAGTCATACTTCGTTCCAAAAACAAATCTTAGAGTCATACTCCAAGATTGTAACTTGAGTGACACGTCTTAAAGAAGGTTTAAAACACTTGTCAAATGTAAGAGTAAAAGTTTTTGACTCTTGTACATTTGAAATTGGTAAGTTGTGATGATTTGGATAAAACAAAGACCAACTAAGGCCAATTGTGTGAAGTGTTTGTCTTGATTAAGAATCCACACTACTTCTTGAATATTTGGCAAGAAAGTCTTATTGGTCAAGAAGACAGTGGGAGTCTCAAAGATCCTAAAATGGTTTCAAGAACTAATCAAGAATAAAACCTGTATTACATCACTAGCATACAAGTAGAGGTTTATAACCTATCGTGTTGACATTTCTGTGCCCATTCCAGTTAAGTTGGCTATAACATTTGAGTTCTACAAGTTCTAAATTGTTTGCATAACTACTTGGAAGCAAGGGCAGGCCCTTGTGCTGCTAGGTGACAAGAGGTTAAGATTGCACAAGTTCAATCCATATGAGTTAGGATTTGTCACTAACCTAGTCTTGTGATTATGGTTTTGACAAATTCATGTGGATAAGAACACATACATCATAAAATCTAAGGGTCATAAGGTTTCTCTCCAATTCATGAAAATGAGGGTGAGGAAACACTTCCACCAAGTAGATTTTAATTAAGATAATCTTTGCATTCTCAAAATCGTTAGTGGAGCGTGCGTGGTTAACCGGCACACTAACAGAGACTTATGAGAAATAGCAAAGATCTAAACAATTGAGACTATGATTACGGCATCCCTTTTCATAGTTCTAAAATTGTTTAGACACACCTGTAAGCTATCTAAGAGAAGGTGTATGATTTTGATAAAGTCTTATCAAAGCAATCTAGTATCAGAAATCTGAACTTTGGTAAGGGAGTCAATACAGTGTTGATTTCTAGAAGTCCAGCTGTTTTTTGGATACATTTCAAAGCTAGTGGGAGCATAAGTGTTATGCTGATAATCATCATGTTAGTGGGAGCATGATAATTATGACAAGTATTGCAAGATTAGCAATGTTAATTATAGAAAACAAAAGACTTTCAAATCGTGAAGTTGCAAGGGTTGGAAAAGTTGTTTTTCTATAATTAATGGAGAGGAAATTATACTTCATTTCAATTCTAAAAGGCTTAGATTGAGTTTTTTAATCATTCTAAAAGGTTTAGATTGAGATTTTAATCATTTTAGTCAAGAATATATATATGAATTTCAAGTTGGGTTGGTTTAACTTAAGGAAATTCTATATATTGCGTTCTCAAAATTCGATTATGATTACGACATCCCTCTTCATAGTCAAATTTTGAGAAACATGGCAAATAAAATATTGTAGCAAAAGACTGGTCTAGAATCATGTCTTTATGTGAGACATCATGTATCGTGTCCCATTTGCTTTCGGTACAAGATCGATTACATGTGCTATAATATTTATCCTTTCTAAGTTTTCCAAATGCCTTGGGGCATTAAGGAGGGAAAAGGTCTAGAATTGGATATGACTAAAGTGATTAAGCAATTGTCGAGGATAATCTAAGGTTCTACCAAAGATTGGTTGCTCGGGGACAGTTGGAAGTATAGTGTTAACTCTGGGAGGAGTATATTGACATAGTCTGAAAAGAGGCAACTCTTGTTCAGAAGTAGTAGTCAAAATGGGAATATGGAGTTGTCTCCATAGGTAGAAGCAATCTGTGTAAGATTAGAAAAAAAAAACTTAATGCAAGAAGCATGTTCAAAGCAATGGAATTTGAATATGAGACTTAGTTTCCATGGAGTACAACTTCATTGGAATACCCTTAATGATTGTTGACAAGTCTTTGTGACTTTGTACATATTCATTACAAGAGGGTCAGTGTATATAAGTTTAAAATCTAACAGATTTTGATAAATGATAGGAATTTGGAATTCTTACATTTAAGACAAGGATTTGGGAGTGTGAAAAGAGAATCATTGAAAGTATGTTCAATCGATCTAGTTCACAGAGTAAAGATCATAGACAAACATAGAGTGCTTACTTGGTGTATGGCAAAGCTATTGTTTAGAAACACATAGTGTACATGCTTGGAGCATGGGACAACTAGTGTTTTTAATTCAAGTATAAAGTTGATAAAACCGAAACAATGAATAATGAGTAATCAGTATGGTGATAAATAAAAGTGGTCTATTTATATTCATAGGGCTTGATACCATATTTGATTCATTTATTCTTGTGTTTCATTTTGCATGTTTTGACTTCCAGAATAAACTAGGTCATTCTTTCCGAATGACTAAGTTATTCAAACCATCCACAGTCGGTCATATGTTGGAAGTAGATATGAATCAAGACTGTCATGAGTTGGCTTGTAGAGGTCCAAGCTGGTGGACAAAGTGGTGCTACAACACTCATGAGTGCTCATAAGTTCAGAGTATTGGATTCAATCCGCGCTCATTTGAATCACTTCATGGATTTTATCACGAGTGATCATGAGACGATAATATCGTATATTCTTCAAACCTAGCGATATGAGTTGTTACTATGAGTTGGTTATACATTGATTGCACGAAACCGCATTCGGTAACTCGATGTTATAAAACGTGCCTTTGTGTATGATTCAACAAGTAGTAGGACAAGCCATATGAGTCAAAGTTTATCCATTCCTTTTACCTTCGGGATAAAAGCAATATATGTGGGCCCCTCGATGATTTAGTGATGACACATGTCAGTGCTTGGCCAAGCCAGGACTGATTTGATTTGTTCAATTAGTCAGTCGTCATAAATCGGAAATCGGGAAAAAACAAATGGACTGAGAGAATGATTATAATGCATGTCTCAGTCATCTAGAATGGAGGAATATATGATCCCTTATCTAATGGACAAGTCGTTGACAAGGTCAGAGTTCGACAGCGGCTTTAAGAGCTACGATTGCCAGTTAGGTTTTGAAGTCATACTCAATAATAGTTTTAGACTTATCGAAGTGGGAGACTGTTGGATTAATGTCTAAGTCCATAACTATATTTGGTATGTACTTGACCCAACCCGGCATGGTCCATTTGGGTTGCACTTCACCGACACAATTTATATGGATAGTCTTTTGAGAATAGTATATTTATGATTTATATTAATATATTATAAGTTCTAATATATTAATATGGAATCATATCATTTAATTAGTATTGATCAAGAATTAATTTAGAATTAATTAAGTAATCAAAAGGAACTAATTAAATATGGACTCTTATATATATATATATATATATATATATATATATATATATATATATATATATATATATATATATATATATATGGAATGGGCCAAGTTCATTGAGGTTGGGCTAAGCTTTCATGGGTAGTCCATGGAACTCTTAACCCATGGATCCTATGTAAATGAAAGGTCATGGGTATTAGGGTTTACATGGATGTAACCCTAATCCTCCATAATATATAAAGGGGTCCTTGGCTCACAAAATTGGACTAGTGTGTGAAAATAAGAGTGGGCCGATTTTAGTGTGCATACATATTCTCGCAAGTTCTTCCAAGGTGCTTTGGTATTTTTGATTCCACTTGAGGCTTCCACACTATTGGGGCTAAGCTCTTAAAGCTTGAAGACATCAAGCTACATCAAAAGGTATGTCATCTAACTAGAACTTTGTAGTATAGATGGTTCATAATATGCTAGTTAGGATGAAACCTTGGAATATTTAATATTTACATGTATAATAAAGAAAACATAGATCCAAGGTTTATAGGGTTGCATGTACACCATAGGAGTGTTAGAATGCTCAAAACCCATCAAGTTCTTCTATTAGGGATATTTTCTTGAGGATGGTTGTCACTTCGCCTTTTTTAGATTTGATCAAAAAGGCTCAGCTGGAGGGACTGAAAAAATGAGAACTAGAAGGCTGAGCGGATCAGGGAGTTGATTCCCTTATTTATCAGAGACAGTCGGGGGTTGTTGACTCAGTGTTGTAGATTCTAGGTTCCGACAACTGGTGGGGTGAGGCAGACAGTTCTGGAGGAGGCGCATAAGTTAAAGTTTTCTATCCATCCGGGGCCATGAAGATGTATAGGGATCTGATGTTGAGCTAGTGGTGGCCCTGTATGAAAAGGCAAATAGCTTGGTTTGTTGAGCGGTGCCTAACTTGCAGGAAAGTAAAGGCCGAACATCAGACACCCCATGACAAGATGCAGCCCATACCCATTCCCATGTGGAAGTGGGAATATTACCATGGATTTTATCACAAATCTTCCAAGGATGACACGTGGAGTTTATTCTATCAGGGTCATTGTTGATAGATTGACCAAGAGTGTGCATTTCATACCGATTTCCGAGAGTATATCTGCTGAGAAGTTATCTAACATCTACATTCGGGAGGTGGTAGTTCGGTACGGGGTGGCAGTTTTGGTGGTTTTGGATCGGGATGTTAGTTTCACCTCCAGGTTTTGGAGGAAGTTTCATGAGGAGTTGGGTACTCAGTTGCATTTTAGTACAACATACCTGTTGGATTAGTGTCTAAGTCCATAACTATAATTGGTATGTACTTGACCCGACTTGGCATGGTCCATTTGGGTTACATGGCATCGGAACATTTGGATAGACCGTTTATGAGGAAAAGACATTTTGTGACATATTAATATATTATAAGTTCTAATATATTAATATGAAATCATGTTATTTAATTAGTATTGATCAAGAATTAATTTGGACTTAATTTAGTGATCAAAAAGAGACTAATTAAATATATGGGGATTGATTGTGTAAATCATTCATTCTTATATATGTGGGCTTATGATCCAAGATTCCTTTATGTTGGGTTTAACCCATGTGGTGATCCATGGATACTCCATGGAGGTTAAAACCCATGGAGCATAAGGAATGGGTAAAGTCATGAGTTACATGGTGTAACCCTAATAGCCACACTATATAAGAACCCCTTTAGTTCAAGAAATTGGCACGAGTGATACATATTTTGAGGGCTAGCCGATTTGAACATGTATGTTTTCTTCTCATGGTTATTCCAAGAGTTCATGATGTTGTGTGAACCATTTGAGGTGTCACACTTGGGGCACTAGGCTCTCAAGCTTCATGGAGTCAAGCAACAACAACAAGGTATGTATTCTATCTATTTTATTATCCTAGTATCAAGGTTTTGGTATGCTAGTTAGGATAATACCTTGGAATCATATTTGCATGTATAATAGAGAAAACATACATCCAAGGTATTTAGGGTTGCATGTACACTTAGGAGTGTTAGAATGCTCAAAACCCAACAGTGGTATCAGAGCCTAGGCTTGTTTTCAATTATACTTGATGCAATGCTGGAAAATGCTGAAAAAGTCGAATTTCGGCCATTCTGGGCACTGGACTCGCCGAGTCCACTGATGAACTCGCCGAGTCCATGAAGAAAATCATCCTACTCGGCGAGTAGGTTGATACACTCGACGAGTAGGAGCCCCAGACAGCATATTTTCGAGTTTTTTGGCTAGAAATGGACTAGAAACATTACCCTAAGATGTTTTTTAACTTATAAACTTGTTTTTGATGTGGTAATGTTCATACTAATCCAATTTCAAAGATAATTGTCAATATATTCATGTTTTGTATTAGTTTAGTGATTAGGCTAATTACATGAAAAAGTTTGATTTGAATTATCTTGTTCTTATGAGTTGCTTAGATTAATAGAAAAGTTAATTGATTATGTGTTTTCAAAGATAATTGTCAATAGATTCATGTTTTGTATTAGTTTAGTGATTAGGCTAATTACATGAAAAAGTTTGATTTGAATTATCTTGTTCTTATGAGTTGCTTAGATTAATAGAAAAGTTAATTGATTATGTGTTTTCAATCCATTTTAATCTAAGATTTGATTCTAAAATGTGTTTTTGTAACTTGTCCTCAAGTTATATAAAAAGTCACATTTAAGTTTCATAAAACTCATAAAAGTTGGCAATGATTACAAAAATGAAGAGTCTTGTCCTCAAGTTATGGAGGTTCAAGAGTCACTTCATTAAGTAATAAAATGTGTAACCTTAATTAATTCCATAAATTTCAAAATAAAGAAAAGTTACATTCTTTTATTAGTTTAAAGTCTTCCATAACTTGTCCTCAAGTTATGGAACTTGAAGAGTTTTTTAATTAAAACTAATTTAAACACATAAGTTATGGAATTAATTAGTTTTGAATAGTTTCAAAACTTGCCCTCAAGTTTTGGAATTTGAAAAGTTTCACTTATGAATACTTTAATTCCAAGTTAGCCCTTAGAATTTTAAAAGTTAAAATTCAAACCCTTATACTATTATTATAATTTTAATTATATAGATATGTATAAGATAAAGTCAATCTTACCGTTAGTAGGCCTCATTCACGAAGCCGGTCTATAAGGGGGGTATAAGGTTACTGCCTATAAAATGGCAGTTTAATGGGTGTCCACTCTCACCCACCGCTTCCTTGACTGGTGGAGGGTCGTTAGCCGAACGGGTAGGAAAGGACTATAATTCTCCCTTCATTAAAAGTATTAATGATAAATACTAAGTAACTAAACACTTATACATTCCCAATCTTAGTTACTTAGGAAAATGAGAAAAGGTGCTAACCCATGAAATTACACTTTGTACCTTACCAAGTCATTAGTGGAGCGTGTGTGGTTAACCGGCACACTAATAAGTACTAGTAAGAGTGGCAAAGGGTAACTTGACTCTATTATAGATCGGTGGAGCGTGTGTGGTTAACCGGCACATCGATTAGGTGATAAAGTTAAGGGTACCAAGTCAATTTGCATGGTTATTCACACCTTGTTTGTGATCCTCGGCATCCCAGTCACAAACTTGAGAGGGCACAATCGAGATTCAAACATGCCATTGAAAGTTCAATGTATCTCAAAAGATCTAGGAGTTTCAAATCCAATTAAAACTTAATTATATTTCCTTTTTTATGGTGGAAATTGGTAAATCGTCATTTACCTACCTTCAACTATTTTATAACTTGGATTACGGCATCCCTCTTCCAGTTATAAATAGGTTTGAAAGAACCCCTTTCTATACTTTCATATTTCTGAAAGACCCAAACTTTCATACTTGACAATATAGTTACTCCAAAACATGCTACATGCATATTCATAAAACAATATTTTTACATTGATAAAGTCATTACAAAAGATTGGATACAAACCGACTATGTTTTGAGATTTTACATGACTACCCAGGATATTGTAATTTTATACATACATGAACTGAAGTACAAAAGTATTATTACAAACTATTCTAAGTCTTCCAACTATACTGGGTGCTTATTGCCTGCATTATGTTAAAACATTGGGAGGGGTAAGCGATAACGCTTAGTGAGTTCAATAATAGATACAATATAACGTTATGCCATATATATACCAATATGGCAGAAGCAAATAGGAGCAAGGAACAACAAAGGCATAATGTGATAAGCTTTCCCTAACAATCATTGATTTGATTTAAATATATACCATCATTTAGACATAACAATTTCCATACTTGATAAACATCAATAACGCTTCGTTCCAAACGGCACTGAAGACAAACAATTTCTGATTAACATTAATGTAGATTTCAGGTTTTCACGCCCTGTCTAACCATATGCCAATGCCATAGAATAGAGTCATTCACTTACTGGGGGACATGCTCTACCTGGCCAGAGGCTACATACCAGTGCCACTGTGAATCTGAGTTCGTAAACTGATCACATGGTCAAAGGTATAGCTTTGCTATCATAAATAGCAGAAATAAAAATAACATGGGAAAATACTCAGGAATAACATTCTACCGAAGCCAAAGTGATGCCTATGTCATACACTTCATGGTCAACGGTTCATACCAATACCCAAGTGATGCCTATGTCATACACTTCAAGTCAGAGGTACAGCCTTGCCATAAAAATAGCGGATACAACAACTCGAGATGATAACATGGGAATGCACATAGCACATATAACACATAACATACAATTGTTTCTACATATTAAACTCACCTTGAATTAACCGGGGGTCAAAATAATAATTTGGGCAGCATTTCGGCTCTAAATATGACTTTCGTCGTTGAAAACCGGGAGTTTTCTTGAAAACCGGGCCTTGCGAAGGTAGAGCTTCGAAACCGAAAAGATAAATTTTTCGGGCTTCTCGGGAATCTCAGGGTGCGTTTCAGGCTTTGTAATAAGTACCGGGGCTTCGGGGGATGTCGGGATAGTAAAAATATTGAAAAAGGGTGAAAAAGTGTGAAATTTCCAAAATTAGCCGGGAAGTCTCGCAAGGTTGGTATTTATAGAGGAGGAGATCCGGAGCTTCGGATCCGAGGCTGGGAAGCGAGAGGCTCGCATGCGAGGCTCGGACCAGCTGTCAGCAGGGTGAGGTTCGGTTCGGACACCTGCTCGCTTCGGATTGGGCCTCCTCTTCGGTCGAATCAGAAGCCTACACGCGGGTCGGATCACATGGGTTTCATGCGCGGATCACGTGGCTTTCTTCGGACACCTGTGCGACACGCGTCGATCCTCGGGCATGCCACGCAGCAGCTTCAGACACGTGGCCAGCTCCGAGCGAGGGTGACGTGGCAATTACTATTCAAGCGAAATTTCTCGAAGAATGTGCCCAATCTTGTAAAATCCATAACTTTCTCATACGGACTCCGTTTTTGACGTTCTTTATATGCACGCGTAGAGAAAATTATGCTCTACAACTTTCGTTTAGACTTCGTCGGAAAATTTTGACTTTATTTTTATGTTATTATTTTTAACAGACCGGGACTGGTAAATCCGTTAAAAATTCATAACTTCTTCATCCGACGTCCGTTTTCATCAGACTTTTTACCATTGTACTGCTAATGACGAGACCTTCGATTCTCGTTTAGATTGTGTCGGCTAAAAATCACTCGATCTAAAATTCGAGTTTTTAGCTGTCTACTGCTACGCTGAAACTTGTAAAAATCATAACTTCCTCATACGAAGTCAGATTTTAGCGTTCTTTTTATCGAACTTCTCGGTTTAACGAATACTACGAGTTTCATTTAGATCACTAAGGCTAAAAAGTAGTTTATCAAAAACTCACTTTTTACGTCATTCGGCACCGTGCCGGTTTTATCGCAGATCTTCGATTGGTCATAACTTCTTCGTTATAACTCGGATTTTGACGAGGTTTTCGCCTACGTGTTTCTAACGAGATTATCTACAACTTTCTTTAATAAAATTTTACTTATTTCAAAGTTTATATTTTCGCTAAATTTCACTATTTGGCTTTTAATTGGAATCTCATAAGACTTCCAACATTTAATGAGTGATTCTAAACATAGTTTTACTTCATTTCTAGTAAAAACTATCTGTTAGAACTTAACACTCAATATCTCATAATATTTCATAATATTATTAACTTTTTAATTTACATAACACGATTTCAAACCGTGTATGTTACAAGGTTGTTGGGTCCTAGCCTTAATATTTCATATTGGGTGTTATATTAAGGACTTTAAATCAACTCTCTTGAATATCTCCCAAAATATGATCTTCCCAAATCTCTTGAAACAAGCTTTCCTAAATGAAGATGATGTCCCATGGAAATCATACTTCTTTCACCTCCTCCAATTATTCTCCCTAACCCACAAGTTCCTGAAAAGTTTAAGGTCACTCAAGCCCTATTGGCAAGCAAAGGTCTATGTGTGATCACATCTTGGAGATGTAGTCACATATTAACAAGTCGGGAGAGTTGGGTGTCAAAGTCTAGAGGAAGCTGATGATCAATCACTTTCTAAGTCACATAGTGAGTTCCTTTGGGACTCCTATGAAACAGACTATGACAAGACCCTTAATGATCTTATCTATTTGCTAAGATCAACTTCCTAAAACTTTATGGGCATTGACAATGATGACATTGGATATCCAGTAAAGCTCTCTCTTCCTAATGGAAAGGGATCGGCCATAGTCAACTCGGTTGACCAAATGGTAAAGAGAACGGCTAAGTCTGAGATAGTCCCATTATCAAGGGTCTATTGCCAAAGAAAGGGGCATTGGTTGCGAAGCTGCCAAATTTACCTAAGGATATTAAAGTCAATAAGTTTGACTCTACTTCGGGTAAAGTCCACTATCTAACTCTGCTAAGTTTCTATTCTGAGATTCTTGATACATGATGTGACTGGGTCACATGTTGATGTTTTAAGAATCAAAGAAAAAGTGAAGAAACTTAAAGAAAGAATATGTTGAATCTGATGGCATAGATGGATTTCTATCGCATAGTTTGAAGATCGGATTCTTGAGCTACTTCTTAAGAGTTAAGATATATTGCTTAGGAATAAATAACAACAAAGTTTTCATGTGCTTTTGCATTGTAAGGATAGTCTTTCCGCAAAGTTTTAAAATAAAAGAAATTTTTTTTTGATTTTATTTATTTTAAAATATCCTTACAATGGCATTTGTGAAAACTTTTGTTGCTTATAAGATTCCATTAAGAGCAAGAGTGGAAATATGAATTTGATTCTTTCATTTGTGGTAGTGTCTAAATTTACCAAATAAGGAAAGATTCTCATCACCTAAGTTTCAGTTGGATAGAAACTTGGAATCATGCAAGTTGTATAGCATGATGAATAAGAACTTTCAAGCATTGGAAAAATTAAGACTAACTACTTGTTCACATGGATGTGTGAGTCAAGTAAAGGATCGAGTACACATTCTTGTGCACTGATCAAGCCCACCACAAATAATCGTTAAGACTATTCGTCATTATTTACTAAAATTCAGTAAATATGGTTATACTTAAAAGCTTAAGTGTAATTCTGAGACATTGGAAAAGGTTTCAATGTATGGCAGAACGAATAAGAAGAATCAACTTAGGCAGAAAGATAAAAGTTTCTCAAATCTGAAAAGATGGGAGAGTACTTTAGTATCATGTTATATAATCATCTTAATGATTAAGAGACCTTATCACAATTCATCCTCTAAGTGCATTCTGGTAGCTAAGAAGAGGAGCTATGAATTGTTGAAGTGGTTAAATCAAGAAGATGATTTATACTTCGTTCCAAAAACAATTCTTAGAGTTATACTCTAAGATTGTAACTTGAGTGACATGTCTTAAAGAAGGTTTAAAACACTTGTCAAATGTAAGAATAAAAGTCTTCTACTCTTGTACATTTGAAATTGGTAAGTTGTGATGTTTTGGATAAAACAAAGACCAACTAAGGCTAATTGTGTGAAGTGTTTGTCTTGATTAGAATCCACACTATCTCTTGAATATCTGACAAGAAAGTCTTATATGTCAAGAGGACAGTGGGAGTCTTAAAGGTCTTGAAAGTCTCAAGAACTAATCAAGAATAAAACCTGAAGTTCTTCACTAGCACACGACTTGAGGTTTATAACCTATCGTGTCGACATGTCTGTGCCTATTCAAGTTGGCTTTGCATAGGAGTTCTGAGAGTTCTCAGTTGGTTGCACAGCTACTTGGAAGCAATGGCAGGCCCTTGAGCTGCCAAATGGCAAGAATTTAAGATTGCACAAGTTTAATCCATATAAGTGTGGATTTGTCAGTAACCTTGTCTTGTGATTATGGTTTTGACAAAATTCATATGGATAGGAACTCATACACCATAAAATCTAAGTGTCATAAGGTTTCTCTCCGATTCATGAAAATGATGGTGAGGAAACACTTTCACTAAGTAGAATTTAGCTAGATAGCAATTGTGATATTTGCATTCTCAAAGTCGTTAGTGGAGCGTGTGTGGTTAACCAGCACACTAACATGGACTTGTGAGAAGTGGTAAAGGTCTAAACAATCGAGACTATGATTACGGCATCCCTTTTCATAGTTCTTAAAATTGTTTAGACACAACTGTGAGCTATCTAAGATAACGTGTATGATATTGATAAAGTTTTATCAAAGCAATCTAGTATCAGAAATCTGAACTTTGGTAAGAAAGTCAATAAATTATTGATTTCTAGAAGTCCAGCTGATTTCTGATTACATGTCAAAGCTAGTGGGAGCATAAGTGTTATGCTAATAATCATCATGTTAGTGGGAGCATGATAATTATGATAAAGGTTGCAAGTTAGCAATGTTAATTATAGAAAACAAAAGTTTCAATTCGTGAGGTTGCAGGGGTTGAAAAAGTTGTTTTGCTATAATTAAGGGAGAGGAAATTATACTTCATTTCAATTCTAAAAGCTTAGATTGAGGTTTTAAGTCGTATTTAGTCAAGGATATATATATGAATTTCATGTTGGAATGACTCAACATAAGGAAATTCTATATATGGGTCCATTATTTGCGTTCTAAAATTCGATTATGATTACGGCATCCCTTTTCATAATCTGAATTATGAGAACTTGGCAAATAGAAATGGAAATGTTATAGCAAAAGACTGGTTTAGTCTTTATGTGAGACATCATGATTCGTGTCCCATATGTTTCGGATATAGGATCGATTACATGTGCTATATTTATCCTTTCTAAAATTTTCCAAATGCCTGGGGCATTAAGAAGGGAAAAGGTCTAGAACTGGATATGACTAAAAGGATTAAGCAATTGTCGAGGACAATCTAAGGTTTACCAAAGATTGGTTGCTCAAGGACAGTTGGAAGTATAGTGTTAATTCTGGAAGGACCATATTGACATAATCTGTAAGGAGGCAACTCTTGTTCAGAAGTGATAGTCAAAATGGAATATGGAAATGTTTCAAAGTTGGAAATTATTCAATCTGTGTAAGATTAGGAAACTTAATGCAAGAAGGATGTTTCCAAGGAGTTGATCTCCTTGGAATGCTCTGTAATGGTTGTTGTCAAGTCTTTCTGACTCTGTGTATAATCATTACAGGAGGATCAATGCATATAAGTTTAGAATCTAACAGATTTCAATAAATGACATGAATTTGGAATTCTTGCATTTGCAGTAAGGATTTGGGACTGTGAAAGAGGATCATTGGAGTTATGTTCAATTGATCTAATTCACAAAGTGAAGATCATAGACAAACATAGTATGCATACTTGGTGTATGGCATGACTAGTGTTTAGAAAACATAGTGTACATGCTTGGAGCATGGGACAACTATTGTTTTAAATTCAAGAATAAAGTTGATAGCTGAAACAGTATACAATAAATAATGTGTAATCATATGGTGATAAATAAAAGGTGTTTTATTTATGTTCATAGGTTTTGATACCATATTAGATTCTATTATTGTTGTGTTTCATTTTGCATGTTTTGACTTCCAGAATAACTAGGTCGTTCTTCCTGATTGACTAAGTTATTCAAACTATCCACAGTCGGTCATATGTTGGAAGTAGATATGAATCAAGACTGTCATGGGTTGGCTTGTAGAGGTCTAAGATGTTGGACAAGGGGCTCCAACACTCATGAGTGCTCATAAGTTCTGAGTATTGGATTCAACCCGCGCTCATTTGAATCACTTCATGGATTTTATCACGAGTGATCATGAGACGATAATATCTTATATTCTTCAAACCTAGAGATATGAGTTGTTACTATGAGTTGGTTGTACATTGATTGCACGAAAACGCATTCGGTAACTCGATGTTATAAAACGTGCCTTTGTGTATGATTCAACAAGTAGTAGAACAAGCCATATGAGTCGAAGTTTAGCCATTCCTTTTACCTTCGGGATAAAAGCGATATCTGTGGGCCCCTCGATGATTTGGTGATGACAAATGTAAGTGCTCGGCCGGGCCTGGACTGATTTGATTTGTTCAATTAGTCAGTCGTCATAAATCGGAAATCGGGAAACAACAAATGGACAGAGAGAATGATTATAATCCATGTCTCAGTCCATATGATATCTAGAATGGAGGAATATATGATCCCTTATCTAATGGACAAGTCATTGACAAAGGTCAGAGTTCATCTACAAGGTCAGAGTTCGACAACGGCTTTTGAGAGCTACGATTGCCAGTTGGTTCCTGAAGTCATACGCAATAATAGTTTTAGACTTATCCAAGTGGGAGACTGTTGGATTAGTGTCTAAGTCCATAACTATAATTGGTATGTACTTGACCCGACTTGGCATGGTCCATTTGGGTTGCATGGCATCGGAACATTTGGATAGACCGTTTATGAGGAAAAGACATTTTGTGACATATTAATATATTATAAGTTCTAATATATTAATATGAAATCATGTTATTTAATTAGTATTGATCAAGAATTAATTTGGAATTAATTTAGTGATCAAAAAGAGACTAATTAAATATATGGGGATTGATTGTGTAAATCATTCATTCTTATATATGTGGGCTTATGATCCAAGATTCCTTTATGTTGGGTTTAACCCATGTGGTGATCCATGGATACTCCATGGAGGTTAAAACCCATGGAGCATAAGGAATGGGTAAAGTCATGAGTTACATGGTGTAACCCTAATAGCCACACTATATAAGAACCCCTTTAGTTCAAGAAATTGGCACGAGTGATACATATTTTGAGGGCTAGCCGATTTGAACATGTTTGTCTTCTTCTCATGGTTATTCCAAGAGTTCATGATGTTGTGTGAACCATTTGAGGTGTCACACTTGGGGCACTAGGCTCTCAAGCTTCATGGAGTCAAGCAACAACAACAAGGTATGTATTCTATCTATTTTATTATCCTAGTATCAAGGTTTTGGTATGCTAGTTAGGATAATACCTTGGATAATCATATTTGCATGTATAATAGAGAAAACATAGATCCAAGGTATTTAGGGTTGCATGTACACTTAGGAGTGTTAGAATGCTCAAAACCCAACAATACCACCCCCAGACTGACGGCCAGAGCAAGCAGACGATTTAGACGCTGGACGATATGCTCCGGGCTTGTGTACTGAATTTTGGAGGGAGTTGGGATACTGACCTTCCACTGGTCGAGTTCTCCTACAACAACAGATATCATGCCAGTATTGATCGATCGCCTTTTGAGATGTTATATGGGAGGGGGTGCAGGACACCAGTTTGTTGGGCGGAGGTCGGGCATTGGGTCATGGGGGGTACTAAGCTTGTACTCAAGACCACTGATTTGATTTAGTAGGTGCACAACAGGTTATGAGTCGCGTAGAGACGACAGAAGAGTTATACAGATCAACGACGTTTGGACCTTGAGTTTCAGGTGGGAGATTTGGTGCTCCTGAAGGTGTCACATTCGAAAGGTGTCATCCGATTTCGGAAGCAGGGAAATTTGGGCCCCAGATTCATTGGACCTTTTAGGATATCCGCCCAAGTGGGGAAGGTTGCGTACCAGTTTGATTTTCCTGATGAGCTCATCCAGATCCACAACACTTTCCATGTTTCTCAGCTTCGAAAATGTGTGGCCTATGATTCCGTGGTTGTTTCCTTGGATGACAATCAGGTTGACGGTCGCCTGAATTATGTGGAGAGACCAGTTCTGATATTGGATTGGAAAATGAAGGCCCTGCACAACAAAGAAGTGTCTTTGGTCAAGGTCCAGTGATTGCATCAGAAGAGTTCTAAATGGATGTGGGAGCCTGAGGCAGAGATGCGATAGCAGTACCCCGATTTATTCGTGGTAGCAGACTTCGAGGACGAAGTCTAGTTCAAGTGAGGGAGAGTTGTAACATCTTGATTTCCAAGTATTTTCAATTTTACCCTTGGTTTCTGAATGATTTGCAAAAATAGTCCCTAGTGGCAATTTAGTAATTATTTGGGCAGGCTTGCATAGGCTGTGCGTACATTTCGTACATTGGGTGTACGTATCTATGGTTCAAACCCTAACTTATAGGGTTTAGACCCTATTTAAACATCTTGATGGCCTCATGCATTCTCGTAACTCCAGCCTCCTTCCTCATCTACACCCGATTGTGCACCTTTTGGAGGTATAAAGCTCCAACATTGATGAATATTTCATTTAGATCTAGTTGATGAACATCTTGAGGGGCCCACATATATCGCTTTTATCCCGAAGGTAAAAGGAATGGCTAAACTTCGACTCATATGGCTTGTTCTACTACTTGTTGAATCATACACAAAGGCACGTTTTATAACATCGAGTTACCGAATGCGTTTTCGTGCAATCAATGTACAACCAACTCATAGTAACAACTCATATCTCTAGGTTTGAAGAATATAAGATATTATCGTCTCATGATCACTCGTGAGTGTTGTAGCACCACTTTGTCCACCAACTTGGACCTCTACAAACCAACCCATGACAGTCTTGATTCATATCTACTTCCAACATATGACCGACTGTGGATGGTTTGAATAACTTAATCATTCAGGAAGAGCGACTTAGTTATTCTCGAAGTCAAAACATGCAAAGTGAAACACAAGAATAAATGAATCAAATATGGTATCAAACCCTATGAATATAAATAAACACTTTTATTTATCACCATACTGATTACTCATTATTCATTGTTTCGGTTTTATCAACTTTATACTTGAATTAAAAACACTAGTTGTCCCATGCTCCAAGCATGTACACTATGTTTTTCTTAAACAATAGCTTTGCCATACACCAAGTATGCACTCTATGTTTGTCTATGATCCTTACTTTGTGAAATAAACCAATTGAACATAATTTCAATGATTCTAATTTCACACTCCCAAATCCTTATAAAAAAATGTGAGAATTTCAAATTCCTATCATTTATCGAAATCTGTTTAGATTTTAAACTTATATGCACTGACCCTCCTATAATGAATATGTACAAAGTCACAAAGACTTGTCAACAGTCATTATAAGGTATTCTAATGGAGATCAACTCGATGGAAACTAAGTCTCATATTTAAAGTACATTGCTTTGGACATGCTTCTTGCATTAAGTTTTCTAATCTTACAGAGATAACTTCCACCTATGGAGACAACTCCATATTCTCATTTTGACTATCACTTCTGAATAAGAGATGCCTCTTTTCAGAATATGTCAATATGGTCCTTCCAAAATTAGCACTATACTTCTAACTGTCCCTGAGCAACCAATCTTTGGTAAACCTCATATTGTCCTCGACAATTGCTTAATCATTTTAGTCATATCCAATTCTAGACCTTTTCCCTTCTTAATGCCTCTGGGCATTTGGAAAAATTTAGAAATGACAAATATTATAGCACATGCAATCGATCCTGTACCCAAAGCAAATGGTACACGATTCATGATGTCTCATATAAAGACATGATTCTAGACCAGTCTTTTGCTACAATATTTTTATTTGCCATGTTTTCAAAATTTGACTATGAAGAGGGATGCCGTAATCATAATCGAATTTTGAGAACGCAATATATAGAATTTCCTTAAGTTGAACCAATCCAACATGAAATTCATATATATATTCTTGACTAAAGATGATTAAGGTCTCAATCTAAGCCTTTAGAACTGAAATGAAGTATATCCTCTCCCTTAATTATAGCAAAACAACTTTTTCAATCCCTGCAGCCTCACGAATTGAAACTTTTGTTTTCTATAATTAACATTGCTAACTTGCAACACTAACAATAATTATCATGCTCCCACTAACATGATGATTATTAGCATAACACTTATGCTCCCACTAGCTTTGACATGTACTCAGAAATCAGCTGGACTTCTAGAAATCAATACTTTATTGACTTCCTTACCAAAGTTCAGATTTCTGATACGAGATGCTTTGATAAAACTTTATCAAAATCATACACCTTTCCTTAGATAGCTTGCATGTGTGTCTAAACAATTCCAGAACTATGAAAAGGGATGCCGTAATCATAGTCTCAATTGTTTAGACCTTTTGCCATCTGCTTCAAATCTACTTGGTGGAAGTGTTTCCTCACCATCATTTTCATGAATCGGAGAGAAACCTTATGACCCTTAGATTTTATGGTGTATGTGTTCTTATCCATGTGAATCGTCAAAACCATAGTCACAAGACAAGGATAATGACAAATCCAAACTCATATGGACTGAACTAATGCAATCTTAACTTCTTGCCACCTGGCAGTACAGGGCCTGCCATTGCTTCCAAGTTGTTATGCAACCAATTGAGAACTTTCAGAACTCCTATGCAAAGCCAACTTTAACTGGAATGGGCACAGAATATGTCAACATGATAGGTTATAAACCTCAAGTCGTGTGCTAGTGAAGAACCTCAGGTTTTATTCTTGATTAGTTCTTGAAATTCTTTTTAGGATCTTTAAGACTCCCACTGTCCTCTTGACATATAAGACTATATTGCCAAATATTCAAGAGATAGTGCGGATTCTTTATCAAGACAAACACTTCACACAATTGGCCTTAGTTGGTCTTTGTTTAATCCAAAACATCACAACTTACCAACTTCAAATGTACAAGAGTAGGACACTTTTACTCTTACATTTGACAAGTGTTATAAACCTTTCTTTAAGATATGTCACTCAACTTATAGTCTTGGAGTATGACTCTAAGACTTGTTTTGAAACGAAGTATGACTCATCTTCTTGATTTAACCATTTCAACAATTCATGACTCCTCTTCTTAGTCATAAGAATGCACTAAGATGTCCTTAGAAGACCAATTGTGATGTGGTTCTTTAATCATTAAGATGATCACAAAACATGATACTAAAGTACTCTCCCATCTTTTCAGATTTGAGAAACTTTTATCTGTCTGCCTAATTTGATTCTTCCCATTCGTTCTGCCATACATTGAGACTTTTCCAATGTTTCAGAATTATACTTAAACTTGTAAGTATAACCATATTTACTAAAATTTAGTAAATCATGACGAATAGTCTTAACGAGCTTTGTGGTGGACTTGACCAGTGCACAAGAATGTGTACTCGATCCCTTTAGTCCTTCACTTGACTCACACATCCATGTGAACAAGTCTTAATTTTCCAATGCTTGAAAGTTCTCATTCATCATACTATTCAATTTGCATGATTCCAAGTTTCTATCCAACTGAAGCCTTGGGAATGAGAATCTTTCCTTATTTGGTAAATTATGACACTACCACAAACGAAAGAATCAAGTCCATTTTTTTTCAAATATTGCTATCAATGGAATCATATAAACAACCATTTTTCACAAATGCCACTTGTAAGGATATTTAAAATAAATATAAAATTAAAAACTTTTATTTTATTTCAAAACTTTGCGGAAAAAACTTATCCTTATAGTGCAAATGCATACGGAAAAACTTGTTGTTATCTATTCCTAAGCAATATATCATAACTCCTAAGTAACAGCTTTAAAATTCTGATGCGATCGAAATCCACCTACGCGATCAGAATCAGCATATACTTCCTTTAAGCTTTCTCTCTATTCTTTGATTCTTAAAACATCAACATGTGACCCAGTCACATCATGTAATGAGGATCTTAGAATAGAAACTTAACAGAGTTAGATAATGGACTCTACCTGAAGTAGAGTCAGACTTATTGACTTTAACATCCTTAGGTAAACTTGGCAGCTTTGCAATCAACGCCCCTTCCTTTGGCAAAATAAACATATGGACCCTTTGGTAATGGGACTATCTCAGACTTAGCCTTTCTCCTTACCATTTGGTCAACCGGGTTGACTATGGCCAATCCCTTTCCATTGGGAAGAGAATGCTTTTTCTGGATTTCCAGTGTCACCATTGTCACTGTCCATAAAGTTTTTGGGAAGTTGATCTTCTAATCAAATTTGCTTTACTATCGTTCCAAATCATTGTTGATTCAGCAGCACCAAGCAAATAGATATGATCATTAAGGTTCATGTCATAGTCTGTTTCATATTAGTCCCAAAGGAACTCACTATGTGACTTAGAAAGTGATTGAACATCTAACTTTCTCAAGACTTTGACACCCAACTCTCCCAACTTGTCAATATGTGACTTCATCTCTAAGATGTGATCACACATAGACCTTGCTTTCCATTAGGGCTTGAGTGACCTTGAACTTGTGGGTTAGGGAGAATAATTGGAGGAGGTGGAGGAAGTAAAGTTCCAAGAGATTTGGGAAGATCATAGATGTCTGAACTAGACATCTTTTGGGAGATATTCAAGATAGTTGATCTAAAGTCCTTAATATAACACCCAATATGAAATATTAAGGCTAGGATCCAACAACCTATTTATAACTGGAAGAGGGATGCCGTAATCCGAGTTATAAAATAGTTGAAGGTAGGTAAATGACGATTTACCAATTTCCACCATGAAAAACGAAATAATGTAATTAGGTTTTTAATTGGATTTGAAACTCCTAGATCTTTTGAGATTCATTGAACTTTTCAATGGCATGTTTCGATCTCGAGTGTGCCCTTCAGGTTTTGTGACTGGGATGCCGAGGATCACCAAACAAGGTGTGAAGTAACCATGCAAATATACTTGGTACCCTTAATATTTACCCCTCAATCGATGTGTCGGTTAACCACACGAGCTCCACCGATACTATGATAAATATTAAGTTACCCTTTGCCTACTTTGTTAAATCCAGGTTAGTGTGCCGGTTAACCACACACGCTCCACTAACGGTTTAAACAAAGTGCAAAGTGTAATTTCATGGATTAGCACCTTATTCACATTTTCCTAAGTAACTAAGATTGGGAATTTATAAAAAGTTTAGTTACTTAGTATTTATCATTAATACTTTTAATGAAGGGAGAATTATAGTCCTTGTCCTACCCGTTCGGCTAACGACCCTCCACCAGTCAAGGAAGCGGTGGGTGAGAGTGGACACCCATTAAACTGACATTTTATAGGCAGTAACCTTATACCCCCCTTATAGACCGGCTTCGTGAATGAGGCCTACTAACGGTAAGACTGACTTGCTCTTATACATATATTTATTATTAACTTATAATACTATAAAGTATAAGGGTTGAATTTTAACTTTTAAAATTCTAAGGGCTAACTTGGAATTAAAGTATTCATGGGGAAAACTTTACAAATTCCAAAACTTGAGGGCAAGTTTTGAAAATATTCAAAACTAATTAATTCCATAACTTATGTGTTTAAAGTAGTTTTAATTAAAAAAAAAAACTCTTCAAGTTCCATAACTTGAGGACAAGTTATGGAAGACTTTAAACTAATAAAAGAATGTAACTTTTCTTTATTTTTGTAACTTATGGAACTAATTAAGGTTACACATTTTATCATTTAATGAAGTGACTCTTGAACCTCCATAACTTGAGGACAAGTTATGGAGTCATAAAACCATTTAATGAGGACAAGACTCTTCATTTTTGTAACCATTGCCAACTTTTTATGAGTTTTATGAAACTTAAATGTGACTTTTCATATAACTTGAGGACAAGTTACAAAAACACATTTTAGAATCAACTCTTAGATTAAAATGGATTGAAAACACATAATCAATTAACTTTTCTATTAATCTAATAAACTCATATGAACAAAGATAATTCACATCAAATTTTTTTCAAGTAATTAGCATAACTTTTAAACTAATACAATTCGATTTTTCAGCTAATTTTGCAAGTATAACAAGAAAACAAGTCTTGTCTCTGATACCACTGATGGGTTTTGAGCATTCTAACACTCCTAAGTGTACATGCAACCCTAAATACCTTGGATCTATGTTTTCTCTATTATACATGCAATTATGAACTTTCCAAGGTATTACCCTATCTAGCATACAATACTTGATACTTGGGTAATCAAATGGATAGAATACATACCTTTGTTTGATGTAGCTTGTCTCCATGAAGCTTGAGTGCCTAGTGCCCCAAGTGTGACACCTCAAATGGTTCACACAACACCAAATGCACATGGAATGACTTGAGAGAAATGGAACACTCCTTGAAATCGTCTAGCCCTCATATTCACACATTAGTGCACGATTTCTTGAGCCATGGGATTCTTTTATATGGTGGCTATTAGGGTTACACCATGTAACTCATAACTTTACCCATTCCTTATGCTCCATGGATTTTAACTTCCATGGAGTATCCATGGGTCACCCCATGGACTTAGTCCAACATAAGAAATCTTGGATCACAAGCCTACATATATAAGAATGAATGATTTACACAATCAACCCATATATTTAATTAGTCTCCTTTTGATCACTTAATTAATTCCAAATTAATTCTTGATCAATACTAATTAAATAACCTTATTAATATATTAGAACTTATAATATATTAACCAACCTTAAGTGTTATTTCTCTCATTATAGTCTATCCAAATGCATGATGCCATGCAACCCAAATGGACCATGCCGGGTCGGGTCAAGTCTTACCAATTATAGTTATGGACTTAGACATTAATCCAACAATTATATGATTGGGTTGAAAGATACCCTATGGCGAGGCCCCAGGGCAGGCCCATATGTGCTTATCGGGTTGAAATACACCTCAGAGCAAGACCCCAGGGCGGTGCACATATACGTATATCGAGTTGGTTATACCCCAGGGTTAAGCCCAATTGTATGTTTTGGTATGTGGTTCTTTGGTGAACTCACCAAGCTTTGTGCTTACAGTTTATATTTATGGTTTCAGGTACTTCTGGTTCGAAAGGGAAGGGCTCGGCGGGATGGCACAACATACGGCCCTCATGATTTTCGCATTCTGAATAATTACACTCTGATGTTTTGAATATTATGACCTGCCGTCTGATTTTGAACAATTGACGAATGATTTGATAGACTTCCAAATGAAAACTTTTATTACTGTTTTTGGGACGTTACATGTCATTTTTGCTAATATTTTCCATTACATTAGACATAGCCTCTTATACCATTTTGTAGACATATACATTGGTGGACGAATTTATGCTTGTCGTAATCCTGATCAGTCTGTGGTCACATTGTGCGAGCTGATCACACGTTGTCGGCACAAATAGTGATATTATATTGGAAATGTTAAAGGCATTAATATGACAATCAAGAGATTCTTCCAAGAAGAAAGAGAGGTACAAATTACAAAGGCAGAGCCAGCTTGAGGTTTGAACGGTTGTGAGTAGTAGTAGGTCAGGGTTCAGACCCAAGTGGGGGAGCACCAACCATTAAGACAAGAGTGCAAAAAGCAACTGGACTTTTGTTTCGATGTCAAGATCCAGAAGAGTTTCATGATAATAACCTAGGAGTTATTAGCTTCAGTTTTTTATGTAAATAAAAGCATAGATGTTTTGGTTTCCAAGTGAGAAAATGACATCAAATATCAAAAGGGAACTAGAAATATTTAACTGTACCTATGGGTAAATGGGACGATCTTATCTTAGATCTTATCATCAAGTTTCCCAGGATTTTATAGAACCACGATGTGTTATGGGTTACCAATTGATGAAAGTATACTTTTCTAGGCATTACGTATGTGGAGAATTGGTCTATAGAGAATGTTTTCCTAGACTCATTATCATGAATAAGTAAAGGATTCAATTTAAGAGTGTTCTTTGGTTTTCTTGAGAATACTTATGTTAGTGATAATATGAAAACTATTGTAACCTTACGAAGTGGAGACCCGAAAGGGGCATGAAACTGTAAATTTTATGAACTTTCTCAACTAATCCTTACTGATAATGGGAATGGTTGTGTGGGGAAGTTTAGTGGAAAAGGTTTGTTTGGTTATAGTAAATTTTAAGTCAACAGAGTTGATGTTTCGATGATGAAGCTACACCGACAGGCTATTAAGCTATCGTAAAGTAACCAAGAAAATATTATTTTAAGTATAAAACTCGGGAGTCGACTGATTTAGTACTGTGAGTGATGTGTATTTTTAATGCACTAGTTTTTTATTTATAATTCCTAGTTTATCGCATCTAAAACACACCTTACAGGCAGTGAACCCGATCGAGTATAGTATAGCTTTGATAAGCAAGGGTGTCGAACACAAGGGAACGGTAGTGAATTAATTTATAATGTTTGATTATATGTTACACAAAACACACAAACACAATAAAGAAAGTTTTTATGGAATTAAATATCAAACAATCGATTAAACATCAAATCTCCATAAAGTGACCGAAGACAATTCTCTTTAGGTACTTTGATTTAGACAAATTACATCTTAAAGTCATAGATAATTGCACACACAGATTTGTTTATTCATGTTCACCGATTTCTAAAATGATTAGGTTCATGTTCACTATTACTAATCCTTTAGAAAATAAGTCAATTCAAACAGTGATCAATTGATTAACCTAACATGTTTCCTAGTGTTCAGTTCGTATCGAGTAAGACTTGTAATAATAGTTAATCAAATTGGTTGATCCAATTAACTCATATGTGGTTGGTCATCACACATGCTCACACATTAATTTACTTATTTTCTAATTAAACCTAGTTTATGTTAAAAAACACTAGGCTTACAATCTTGATGGCATCAAAATCATAAAAGGCAAGCAATCAAGCAAATGTTCATACAACTCAATATACTTAGTAATTAACAGAAAATAATTGTCATTAACACATAAGGATCTTTTAACAAGCTTAACAATATAAATTAAACAAAAATAAAACAATCCAAATAGCAATTAATCCACAAAATCAAGGGTTCATCTAATCATAAGCACAAAGTAAAGGGTTTTAACACCCAAATCAGAAAGTAATTGCATATAGAACCATGTTTGAATGTTAATCTTGGTCAGAACCACGAACGACATGATTATTGGCATGAATACGCTCTCCAATACTTCAGATCTTGGCTCCTGTCAGCTTAACGGCCTTCCGGCCGCCTCCTAGACCCTCAAAACGGCTTCTTGGGAAATTATAATCGCAGGAATCAATCTAGGGTGAAAGATATCTCATTAGGGCTAACTTTCGGCTCTATTTATAGTTTTCAGCATCAATCCGATGATTTTGGACACCAACTCGGCGAGTTCTTCATTAAAATCCCGTATTCCCCAAGTCAGCGTCAAGAATCGCGATGCTTCTACACAACATGGCGAGTTTGTGTTAAACTCGACGAGTTCGTTTGGAGTCAACATTTTCTCAAAACACGAAAGTGGTTCTAAATTATTTCTACTTTTCAGAAGATTTTGAATCTTGTCAATCGGAGTTACGAGTCATGAGATATTGCCAAAACACTGACGATGGGTCAAGCTATCCAGCAACATCCTTTTTGCGTCTTTTTAGCTCATTTCTCCTCCTTTTGCATTCTAGTTCCCATTTTAACTGTAATTTAACATTTCAAAGCGTATTAAGTATCTTTTAGTTCTAAATAACATAAAAAACATAGCATAAAATAATAAGAAAACGTCATAAATATATGCATAAAATAGACGTTATCAGTGAGGGCACAGTACAGAGACAAATCTTACTCGGAAAAAACTGAATGCGAGTGGAGGGGATCACTTGTATTCACTGATTTTGTGAAATCATCCTAAGTGGGTGAGAATTGTAATGCCTACAAAATTGTGTTAGGCGTTTTAAAGATTATAAGTTATAAATATTTGTATTATCGAACAATTAAATCCTCAAATAGGATAATCGTAAATAAATTAGAATCCTTTTTATGTGATACGCATTATATAAATGATATTGATATACTGCGTACATGTTTTATTGACAAATATTATGCTCTTATAATATTTGTATAAAATCTTATTATAAATGTAACGAATTATGTTAAATAAATGTTTAAAAAAAGATTATTTAGGATAAATAGGCTTGAAAAAGGTTGTAGTAGTCGTGATCACGAGCCAGTGAACATAAAGAACGCTAAAATCTGATTTCGTATGAATAAGTTGTGATTTTTCGAAGTTTCGCGTTCAACCCGACATAGTAATGTGTGTCATAAAAACTGAAACGGAGATTGGCTGCATTTTAGCCAAAACAATCTAAACTAAAGTTGATGTCCCCGTAAATACGAATTCGTCAATATAAATAACGTCGAGAACGGAGTTTACTCATTTTCTTCACAACTTTTACTCCATTCTCTTTAGAGACCTTCCCCCACTCCAAGCTTGTTCCTCCTAAGTTTCCAACTACTTTATCGAGTCGATGAAGCATCAGAGAGCCCAACGAAAAGAAGTATTCGGAGTCGAAGTTCTTCCGTGACTTTCTGAACTTTTGCCAAAAAATTATGTAAGTTAAGTTGCACTTACTATGCTTTTAAGTATAACTTGTATTTATGTCCATAGTCATTCTTATGAACCTATGAAAAATATTTATCAGTCATCCTAGTCATAATAATGATCGATCTACTTACATGAGTGATGTCTAGGCTAGATCTAGTGAGGTGTTTAAAGTGGATTTTTTTAAACAGTATATTTTGTATACCAAACGGATCCTATTTCCAAGATGATCTTACATGGTTATTTCGATTGTTAAATAATCTGGAAATATATGATATAACCTTATAAATATGAACGAATACCAAGACATAGTAATAGTCATATTTAGGTTTTTTTTAAGAGAAAAATTGAAGTGTTAGGCAACGAGTTGGCCTAACCATGAATTTTCCACCTCAATCAGCTGAGTGCATAGTTACTTTCAAGAACATGATTTAATACATGTATTTATTAAAAGTATTCAATATTAGTTGAAAGTTTATATGGAAATTAAATGCCTATTATCTTGAATACATGTTAACTGTATATTTGATAATACAACATAACACTCTGTGTGATCCCGATATGATTATATAATTGCTAAAAGTAATTTTAGTTATACCACGTGACAATCTTATTACAAGTATTATTACATAAAAATATTGAAGGTATAACGAATAATTACCTGTTGAATTTTGTGCTAAATATAAATACATGTAGGATGGAAAATATTTCATAAATCGGGAAAAAGGTTTTGGAAAGTTATTTGCATGCATTATAGTATTGTCTAGTGATAAATAAAGACTTATAAAGGATGTCTAGTTCCAAAGTAAGTTGAATAATGGGTAGTAATCATACAATGGATGGATGTGAGAATGGAACAGAGTGTAGCGCTCCGTTATATGGCATTACCATATGTCGGGGTATGGTTACATACTAGAGTTACCTGATAAATTGGATATTGGGTAGTCACATTCTGGGGGGGGGGTGTGTGAGATTGGAACGAAGGTGAGAGTTTTTTTCCGTGCCACTATTATGAGCCCGATAGTGGGTTTCGTACAAGCCATTTGTCGGAGTAAGATGACGACCATTGACCATTATAGACCATTTGGTGGAGTTCTGGAAGGCTCGTTACCTATAGGTGTTAATGAATAATACTATCTAGGAGTATGGATTGTGTGTTAATTTAGGTAATCCATCCCCCTCAGGGTTGCCCTTTATAATTCGCCAATTAAGGTGATTCTTCCAGATGATCGTTGATTAGGATATGTGAGAATCAAATGGGCTGGGTATGGAAGGGTATATTGTTTTATAGATATCTTCATAGGAGTATATATCTATAGAGTTTGGTAATAATTGTTTTTCAGGATTATTGATTATGGAAGGGTATATGCACTTATTGATAATTATTATAGCATGTCTTAGGTTGTTTACCTAGATCACTATCACTTGAAGAGATTTAACATCTATTGCATACCTTAATTTGGAAAGAGGAAATTATATATGTACAAGATTATAAACATATAAACATTGTATTAGAACTAGAATATAACTTTTTGAGGTGATAAGAAGACTTATGATAGTTAACATCAAAAACTTCTTAAATAGTGTACTAGTACTTTCAAAATGGGATAGTGTATTTGGTAAGATAAACGTACCTTTAAGGAGATATTGTAAATTTGAGGTATATTTACCTTTGGAGCAATATTGTGCATTTGGATATATATTGTATGTTTAAAGTACATTTACAATTGGGGGGATGATGGACTTTTGGTGTAATCTATGAAGTCGTCCCACCGTCTAGTGTTTCCAACGCCGACCAGATTGATACAGTGAATGCTTACGAATTTTGAAGTACTAAATAAGTGATAAATACTTCAATGATATCGAAGTTGAAGTTATATAAGATACTATGCATAATTCAGAATAATTTGAGAAAGATGAAGAGAATAAGCTGACAGAGTTTCCATACTCAACAGGTCGAGACTTTGTTTATCTACACGAGGTAGTATGTAGTTCGAGTGATGTGTTAGTATGTACTATATATAGGATGCTCCGACTTAGTATTAAATAAATTTGAGTGATAATTGGCTTCTATCACATCCTTACAAGAATTCTATAGTATGTTAAGCGGACTTTAACATACAAGAGTAGGATAGTGAAAATAGCCATTGGTTAATGAGATGTTGAGTAACTTAATTGTTTATTAAAATACAATACTTATCTGAAATGGTGATACATCTATAGTATTTCACGAAGAGGGATGCTAGTGTCATGGATTACAAAGGACCAAGTTGAAGCTAGTGGAACATGACGAGATATAGTTGAGATGCAGACCTCCTAGGATTGAATCATATGAAGAGAATGTGAAAAGATATATGACCGAGAAGAAGACTTCCTAATACTTACTCCAAGGAGATGAATATAAAAAGATATGTGCCTGAGAAGCGAATTCCCTAAGATTGACAGTTATAAAGGAATGGTGATGTTACGGAAGGATGACGAAGTGAAAACATGGAACGATATACATGTTGACACGCATAAGTAAAAAGCTTGTACAAATAGTTGGAGAGCATTTTTCTCAATATCACTAAAGTAAATGAAGATGTAGTGTGTCATGCTGACTGGACACTATACGGGAAAGAATCTATACGAAGAGTTTGAAACTAAATTCCTAGTGAACTAGGAAATATGTTAGAATATGTTAGATCATGCATATACACGAGAAGAATCCTAGAAGAGAATTCTAGGAAATTTAGAATTATATTAGTAAAACACATAGTTGTTGTTAGAACGCCTGGTAGAAACGCGAAAATCCTACTTGAGTCTAGGAAAATTTGGTGTAAGTACTCGTTTAGACACATATGTATATGTTAAATTTCTTTTACGTTATCATGTGTAGTGACTACGAGGAAATTCTTTGGACGAGTATGAATAGCTGTGAAAGGAAGTATAGGCTTGTACTGCTGGAAGCACGGGATTCGTACTTGGATCAGGTAGAGTCATAACGTTACTAAGGCACACGTATTTGAGTTTGTTTTGCTTGTTTTTGTTATTACCTACAATTTGCCTGTTTGAAGTTAAGCTGGAAGAAGAGAGTCTGGCAGTATGTTGGGCGTACACCAGGAGTACGTTGGGCGTACTCACTGATGACATTGCATTTTTAGGGTGTTACGCTGGACGTAACATTAGGTACGATGGGCGTACTACCATAGTGCAAAAAACCCTATTTTAGTGGTTTTGAGCCCTATTTAAGGACTCTAACCCCTTTAGGTCCTTCCTAACATCAACCTCCACCCTCTTGAGCCTCCAACTCGAAACCCTATCCCCTAGATCAAATATTGAGCCTTTCTATGTGTTTTGAGTGCATTTTGGATGAAAGAGAAGTTCAAGCTTGTTGATTGTTGATGCTCAAGGTAGTGGATTCGGAGCCTACATTGATTTTATCAACTCCAGAAGGTATAAAGCTTGAATCTTGATGATGCATTTATTAGATCTAGCTAGTTTTGGGTTCTATGAGCACTTTGGTCACTTTTGTTCATAAGTTTTAGATCCTAAAAGTTTGTGACCTTGTTATGGAAAAAGTTGGAAACTTTATCCATCTAAACATCATATTTATTCAGATCTGAAGGTTGGAGACTTAGACTTAATGGATTAAGTTGAGAAATATATCTTTTTAGTCCCTTCGAGACTTAAAGACTAGATCTTGGTTGTTTGAACCATCCTAATGGATAAAGATGGAAATTTTATCCATTATGGAGCTATTGGGGGTCATACAAATGTGATCTTTTTCCCTTTATTCCCTCCATGCAAGAGTCATGATGCTTTGGTTTGTGTATTAGGTTAAGATTTTCGTATATGGACTCCTTTTAGCCATGGAAAGTCAAAAAGTTGGAAAATTTATGACTTAGAATATTATTTGGGACTATATTTGAGCTTTGGACGTGAGATCTTAATGAAATAAGCATTTAATAAAGGAAAATGGAATAGGTCGAGTACCATGGGCGTACCTGGTAGTACGTTGAGCGTACTAGGTTGGTGCCTCGTAATCAGGAAGGGATCTACTACGCTGAGCGTAGTGACTGAGTACACTGGGCGTACTCAGTCTGTGTTGACATCCTTTGACTTTTTAACTTTGACCAGGAATTTGACCAAGTTTGACCGAAGGGCATTTTGGATAATTTAAATAGTAGTTTGACATTTGGGTCCCTATTAATTGTATATGTGATCGGTAGAGATAGCTTTTGGAGCAGTGATCAGTGCAGCTATTATTTCACATTGTAAGGTGAGTCTCCTCAATGTACTTCTGGGTCTAAGGCACCACTGCCGACCCACTTGATTATATTGTAGGATAGTAGTGGTCTTTGTGACACTTACTAATATGCTTGTATGTTCTTTTTGTCTTTGTGACTATTACTAGTATGATTATATGTTATATGCATCTACCCAATCTGGGCTCATAGTCATTATGGACTCGGCGCTAATATAGGCCCGGGTTGATACTGACCCAACACAGCTACATGTTGTTACATGGAGTCATTATGGACTCGGGGTTGATACGGACCAGGAGGTTGATATAGACCCGACAAGGCCACGTGCTGTTATATTTATATATGTGTGTGTTGTATGTGGTACTTTGGGTAACTTACTAAGCTTTGTGCTTACAATTTATGTTTATGGTTTCAGGTACTTCCGTTTTCAAAAGGAAGGGCCCGAATTGATCGCACTGCATCCCCTGGAAGTTTTATTTCGCATTGAATGTTTACAAATTATTCTGATGTTTTGAGAATACTTTGACTCTGATCGTCTTTTGGAACAATGAATGAATGGATTTAACTTAATTAAGATGAAATGTTTACTCGGTATTTTTGGGACGGTACAAGTTGGTATTAGAGCCTTGGTTTGAAGGATTAGGGAAAACTCTCGGGTGTGACTGAACTCAAGTTGAGGAATTAGTAATCTTACTGAAAGGAAATAAGTTTCTAAAAAGATTTTTTATAAAGAAAAAGGGGGTGTGATGCGTGCAAGCAGCCGAACACCAGTAAATATTTCCCAAAATACCCATACATGATGATATGTTATATTATATGGAATGTTTGCATGCTAGGATAAGGCTAAGGATACCTTCAGGAATTGCATGATAGATTAGCCTGATTTGTGATGCCTTATAGCATAGCCTAGGAGGACTTGGATGCTAGGATAGATTTAAATATATGTTGATGGAAGTGATTCCTAAGTGTATGCTTTAAAAATTCTATACGATTAGGATCATAGAGCCTTTGAATGATGGATTTAAGCTTATTTCCTGCTCCACGTCTGGTTGTTGTCCTAGGGTAGAATCATTTATTTGATAGTCTATTTGATCTTGGTTTGTATATAATTTGCATGCGTAAGGCAACCAGCAATGTTAGTGGAAGTTCCTAGCATTGTAGTAGCAAATGAGTTGGAAGATGCCTTTATGTTTTAGGGTGTTACTGCCCGAATGCTGCTTGCTTTGTGCTTTGTGGGACTCATATTGATGTGAGCTAACTATTAAGTGAATAAGTTATATTCAGTAAAGGTTAAATAATTTTAGAGTGATTTACTTGACCCTATTGTGTAGCTCTTGTCTGAGTCCAGCCGTTGTAGGGTTAGATCCTTTATTCGAAAGATTATTTAAGGTTTGTTGCATGTAATTGTATTCATGAAGTAGTTAGTTCATATTAGTAGGGGTTCTTCAGCAGCTGATGGCAGGGTGAGGTAAGGATCCTAGGTGAGCCTAGGAAGTGCCTTAGAGGAATTAATATGCTTCTTAGCGGTGGGTATTCATTTGAGAACGGGTATATGTGGTTGGATTGGGAGGTAATGGACATGAGTAGTTACCTAGAGGATTCGGAACGATCCTTGAGGAAAGTACGGATAGGTGTGGAAGGCATTATTGGTCACGTACTACTAAAATAACTGGATCCATACTCGAATCGAGGAAAATTTTGGGGATTCTAGGGAGATGGTTGGAGGTAGATTGTATGGTTTGGCACCATGACTCACTACATTGTGTTTCCATCCTTATCGGGTTATCGGTTATGGTTGTTCAGGCGGAGGATGAGTTTGGTGAATTGTTGGGGCCTTAGTGGCCACGTAATTTTGGGCTTGAATGGTGTAGAATCAAATGAGTTAGTTGATTATGAGGTGTTGAGGGCCTTTATCGAGGTAGTTGCAGATGAGTTGCAGGACTCAATAATGAAGTGATTGTGATGATCAGCTTGATGATTGCAGCTGGAGGCTGAGTAATGGGCAGAAGGATTGAGATGTCACAATCTACGACAAATTTTACGTTCTTCCAGCTTTATGTGTCCGAAGGAAAGAGAGAGCATACATAAGATTTTTAGTGTTGGGATGTAGACCCAGCATGGGGCTAAATAGTTGCGATTTGTTAGCAGCAAGTATGGCAGTGTAGGAATGCACAAGAGAATTTGTGTGGTATGGTCGCCTTAAGATGAGATCAAGGGTCTGGTTTCTTTGAATTTAGTTAAATATGGTGCTAGTTGAATGTTCTAGGTGATCGAGGAAGGTGAATTGGGGGCGACAACTTTTGTTGTCTCTAATGTGTCCCGACTATGAGAATGTTTCCCTTGGTATTTATGAATGATCATCGCAATGAATTGATGGTTGGGGATTTGTAGGCGAGGAGTGTGGTAGTCCATTTGTTTCTAGATAAGAAGTTGGTTTTATGAATGGATTGTCATAATTATTGTTTGTGCATCTACATGGGATTCTTGATGTTAGAGGCGGTTATGATTATGGGGTTTCTGAGGTCTCCATCTGAGATTCAGAATCTATTTGAGTTTGCTTGGTCTTTATCTAGAAGATTATCTTGCATTGTATTATACATTCCAAGGGTCAAGAATGTTATGTATCTGGTTGAGTCGATTTGCGTTTTGGTCAGTTTGCAATGTCAGTTGGTTGTAGTGTGAACCCTAAGTGGGGGAGAACTGGGTATTGTGCTTGAAAGATCCTTGATTTGTTCGGATAGTTGGTTTCAGAATAATGGTCACAAGAATCTACGGTTTGGGAATGTAAGACTTTGGTTTAAGATTTGGTTAATTCGGGGGTGCAGAGTAAGTTTCCATCAGATGTATGTGCTCAGGAATGCATGAATTGTCTTCACGACAGGAAGCTTTTGGTCAAGGAGATTGTTGTAGCCAGTGGTTCCTTTTGGGAATGTCGATGTACAGATCGAGAGATGTTTGGGTTGATCAGGTTGAGAATCGGTTGTTGAGGCATTTCTGAGCTCGTTGTATAGATTGATATTTATAGTCTAGGTTGGGCATTTGTCGATCGGTAAATCGGCTTCATAGTTTGGTATGTTTATTTCCACATGGTTTTGTTCAGCAGTGAATTGAATCATTGGATTAGTCGTCAATGCATTCTTGATCAGTGGTCATTTCGTTCATCATCAATCGTTGAGGTTCTTCCAAAGTTTCGAGCTTTATTAGTTGAAGTTTAATGGTCGCGTCAATCTATCGTCAAAATCTGTACATTGTACATTTTGATTTCTGGGTTTGGGTACCCCTAATTGTTGGTTATGGAAGTATTGTTCATAGAGGGCTCGGGTTTGGAAGATGTCCTTGGTTATTGGAAGTTCGGATGTTAATGTTGGGTTGTTTAGTTTTTTTAGGTGTGGCTTTAGATCTACATAGAATCCAATTTTGGCATGTCGCAACGGAAGGGTTGGTATTTTGGATTAATCCGAACAGGGTTTTAACAGCATTTTTAGATAACCTTAGGAGCTTTATCGGGCTAGTTACGTGTTAGTAGGATCTGTTCAGTTTCAATCAAGATGTGGGATCTTGTTTCGATCGTTCATGTGGATGTTTCTGTTAACGATTGAGATTCTTCATTTCATTAGACCTTCTGGTACTTCATTCTTTGGGTAAGGTCATGAGGAAAAAGAATGCAGCAAATCCATGGTTGGTTTTGGGTTCTCTTGAGGGTATGTATTTTAATAAGTTCATTAGATATTGTCGGGAAGAGTGTATCTGGACTGAGCATGATAGCATACGGACACTTGGCTCGGTTTACTGGCGTGGTTCTTATTTGTGTTAAAACTTTTAATTTGGAACAAGAGTACGACCGCCTATCTCATCCTCTGGTTGTGTACGACCATGTTTTCGTCTAATTTTACATAGGTAACAGACTGTAATGTGAAAGGAATTGTGTGTAATAGAAGGGTATGACCTGTGCTGTGTTTGGTTAGCATTGAGAGGGATTTTTTTGGGTCCCCACAAGTCAGTGGATTGCTGGTTGAGTATCTTTAGGCCCCAGTGTTACTGGTCATAAATCTTCAAGCCCGTGATGGAATGACGGCAAGATCGGCATAGTACCTTGGGCTTATCATTTTAGTGGTTAGAAAGTGTCATGATGTATCGTGAAACAGTGGCTATATAATTCCTATGGGTAGGACCCAGTAGTCATTTGATTGAGACTCTTAGGTCTCGGATCGTTAGTATTTGGCATGGTGGAAGTGTTGTAAGACTGCGAGGTGGCCCGTAGCATTCACAAGGCTGGTAGGCAGTTGTGTAAGTATTGTAAGACTGTGGGGTGGCCCGTAGCATTCACTAAATAGATGGGTAATTTTGGGAGTGTTGGGAGTCTACGATTTGTCTCGTAGCCTTCACCATATTGAGTTTTACTATTGCAGGAAGGGTGGTAAGACTGTCAGAAGGTCATACCATTCATGGGGTTGAGGAAGGCTTTTGGCCGATTTTGGGTTGGGTGCGATGTAAGACTACAGTCGGGTGGGTAAAATTCACCTAGAACACAGTGGACTAGCTTTCGTTCGTATGTAGGTCCGTCACGTCGTCCCTTGAGGACTTTTGGAGCCATATTGGCAAATAGGCTAAGGTAACTTTTGTTTTTTAGACTCTCGGGTGGAGTCTTGATGCACGACCATGCATGAGGTTGTCAATCTCAGTGAACTGTTATGTATTATGCATCCCAGTTTAGTAAAAGGTCAGCATGGAATCAAGAGATCTTGGTTAGATCAAATTTGCAAATCCTTGGTTATCAGAATATGTGTTATGTTTTGGCCTGGCACCTTGGGGTGAAACTTGCATTAGTAGTCACCTTGTTTTCAGATGAAATGTTTCAGCCGCGAACAAAAGATAGGGATTCTGTCTTTCCAATGGTTAGCAAAATAATTTAGGTTCGGACGAATTCTGTTGGGTTCGGATTGTGAATTATATTTTTTATGGATGTATGATGTGATAATTTTTTATGTTGAGAAGACAGACATTGTTTAGGGTTCCCAGTTTTTAGGTAGAGAAGTTGGGTTTTCTTTCGATTGCTGAAGACAGAGTGATAAGTTTCATTTCTTCGACAAGAGGTGTGATTTCTACTAAGAATGGGCTCTGATATAGGCATGAAGAGGTTTGACTATTATGACTGTGGAAGTAGTGAGCAATGATTTCGAGGAAGAAGAGAGTTTGGCAGTACGCTGGGCATAAACCAGGAGTACGTTGGAAGTACTGACTGAGGAAGTCGCATTTTTAGGGTGTTATGTTGGGCATAACTTTAGGTACGCTGGGCGTACCGCCGTAGTGCAAAAACCCTATTTTCGTGGTTTTGAGCCCTATTTAAGGACTCTTGCCCCTTAGGGTCCTTCCTAACATCAACCTCCAACTTGAAACCCTAGCCCCTAGATCAAATCTTGAGCCTTTCTATGTGTTTTGAGTGAATTTTGGATGAAAGAGAAGTTCAAGCTTGTTGATTGTTGAAGCTCAAGCTAGTGGATCTAGAGCCTACATTTCTTTTCTCAACTCCATAATGTATAAAGCTTGAATCTTGATGATGCATTTGTTAAATTTAGCTAGTTTTGGGTTTTATGAGCTTTTTGGTCACTTTAGTTCATAAATTTTAGATCCTGAAAGTTTGTGACCTTGTTATGGATAAAGTTGGAAACTTTATCCATCTAAGCATCATATTTATTCAGATCTGAAGGTTAGAGACTTGGACTTAATGGATTAAGTTGAGAAAGATGCATTTGGTGCCTTTGACACTTAAGGACGAGATCTTGATTGTTTGTACCATCCTAATGGATAAATTTGGAAACTTCATCCATTATGGAGCTATTAAGAGTCATAAAAAGGTGATCTTGGTCCTTTTCTTGCCTCTATGCAAGAGTTGATGCTTTGGTTTGTGTATTGAGTTTGGATTTTGGTGTAACATCTGGTTTTGAAGAACTTCCATTGTTGACCCTTATATTGAGATTTATTGCATTTTTGGTCCCTAAGTTAAGAAAGAGTGAAAAGGGGGCCCATAGTGGCATTTTGGAAAAAGATGGGATTGGATGAGTACGCCATGCGTACGTGTGCGTACGATGGGCGTACACTTCGTACGTAGGGTGTACGTGGAATAAATGCAAAACCTAATTTTAGGGTTTTGGCTCATATTTAGGCAACCTTATGGACTCATATCCTCTTCTTATCCAGCCTCCTTCTGTGATTTCGACCCTCAAACAACCCTAGAGCAAGAGAGAGCAAATTTTGAGCCTTGAAGAGAGTTTTGGAGTGGTTTTGATGAGAGAAGAAGGCGGTGAGAAGGTCTTGGAGTTGAGAGCACTTTGGATCTGGGATTTCTTCTTGGTTTGCAACATCTTGAAGGTATAATTCTTGCATCTGTACCACCCCATTTTGTAGATCTAGGTTTTTGCTCTTTAAGTCACTTTTTGGTCCCAAATTGATGATTCATAAATATAGCATGTTCTTGACCCATTAAGCTGTCCTTTCAGAACCTTGGAAGGGTCTTGAGTCATAAAAATGGATTCCAAGTGGTTGGTTTTGCTCCATGCATCATTTAGAAGGTCTTATTGGATTAAGAAGTTGAGTTAAGCACTTAATGGACATGCAAATTCATAAAGTCAGACACTTTATCACTCTTGAGGGTATTTTAGCCATGGATCTGAAAGATGGACGTGATTGCTTAAGGCATTAAGCACTTAATGATAGTTTTGGGCTTCTGGGAGTACGCCATGCGTACGAGGTCAACCACCCAAATGGTACTCAACATGTGAGTACGCCCAGCGTGCACAGGGAGTACGCCCCGCATACTCACTCTTAAGGGTATTTTGGGTATTTTGGTATTTTGATTGAGATTGGTCATTTGGTTGGATAGGTGGCGATTATAGCTGAGATTCGGAGTCGGGACCTCATCAACTATTGTTCAGTCTTCGAAGTGAGTTTTCCTCACCGTACTTACGGGTCGAAGGCACCAAGGTCGGCCCATTGGTTTGATATCCTGCTATTCACTGATATGCTGAGTACGGAATATATATGAATGATTATGCTAGTTTCAAATATGCTAGTCCGGTAGATCTGTAGACCTACCTGTGATTTTGTCTGCATGATTATCTGTTATATTTGTTATCTGTTATATGTCGACATATTGTGTTGGGTTGAGGATGTACTGGTTTGTGTTGTAGCCAACAAACCCTAGAGCATTCCAGATATGAGTTGAGGGTCGGGTAGGGCATGCTAGACTCATACTGAGGGCTTAGTAGCATTCCAGATACTAGCTGAGGACCGGTTGGTATGCCAGACTCGTACTGAGGGTTGAACATTGGTATTCCAGTCCAATGACTGACTGGGTCAGGGAGCAACCCATACATATCTTGTGGGCCCTGAGGGAAACCCATACTTATGTTTTGGGATCAAGAGAAAGCCAGATATGAGTTGTGGGCCTAATAGGCAAGTCAGACTCAAACTATGGGCTCAGGGGTAATCCAGTCTTTTAGCTGTGGACCCAGTACATGCTGTTATTGGTATATATTATTTGTTTGTGTGCTGGTATTTGAAGGAACTCACTAAGCTTCGTGCTTATAGTTTTGGTTTATGGTTTCAGATACTTCAGTGGATCGTAGCAAGGCGAAGGCGTGACCGTACACATCATTGGTTTTACAACGGATTGGATCTTGAGAGACTCTGATTTTAAATAATGTTTTGGAAATAATAGTTTATAAACACTTTTATTAATAAATGGGTCGTTTTGAAAGGTTTAAATTTGTTGAAATTTTTAGGATGTTACATTTGGTGTACGGACTCCTTCTAGCCATGTAAAGTCATAAAGTTGGAAACTTTATCACTTAGAATGTTATTTGGGACTAGATTTTAGCTTTGGACGTGAGATCTTAATGAAATAAATAATGAATGAAGGAAAATGGAATTGGTCGAGTACAATGGGCGTACCTGGTAGTACATTGAGCGTACCAGGATGGAGCCCCGTAATCAGGAAGGGATCTACTACGTTGAGCATAGTGACTGAGTATGTTGGGCGTACTCAACCTATGTTGACCTCCTTTAACTTTTTGACTTTGACCAGGAATTTGACCAAGTTTGACCTAAGGGCATTTTGAGTAATTTGAATAGTAGTTTGAGATTTGGGTCCCTGTTAATGGTATAGGTGACTGGTAGAGATAGCTTTTGGAGCAATGATCAGTGCAGCTATTCTTTCAGAATGTGAGATGAGTCACTTCACTATACTTGTGGGTCGAAGGCACAAATGTCAGCCCACTGGATTATGTTGTAGGACATTAGTGGTCTTTGTGACACTTACTGATATGCTTGTATGTGCTTGTTTTCTTTGTGACTATTACTAATATGATTTTATTTTATATGCATAGAGCTAATCTGGGCTCGGAGTCATTATAGACTTGGGGCTGATACGGACACGACACAACTACATGTTGTTAGATGGAGTGGCACTTTGGGGAACTCACTAAGCTTTGTGCTTACAGTTTATGTTTATGGTTTTAAGTACTTCTGTTTTCAAAAGGAAGGGCCTGGCTTGATTGCACTGCATCCCTTGGAAGTTTTATTCTGTATTAAATGTTTACAAATTACTCCAATGTTTTGAGAATACTTTAACTCGGATCGTCTTTTGGGACAATGAATGAATGACTTTAACTTAATTGAGATGAAATCTTTACTCAGTATTTTTGGGACGTTACATTATGATTTTTTGAAGATTCAGCGCAGAAGTATACAGCTTAGAAACCGAAGTAGAGATCTATTGATCGTTAGGAAAAACAATCTAAACAAGAGTTGAAGATCTCGTCCCTATCATTCTTTCGATATAAAGTGTGACAACCCGAAATTTTTTAAATTTTTGCCTTGCAAAGCCCAGCCAGTCAACTCCGCTGAGTGTCAGACTTATTTCTGCTCTAAACCATTTCAAGTGTTCTTCTCCCAATTTGTTGTTAATCTTCATAAACTAGTAACACCCTTTGATTTCATCCATTTGAAATCATGTTTTGGCTAGATCTTCAAATCTCCAACCATTTCACCAAGAACACCAAGAACACACACTTGTTCTTGGTGATTTTGAGCCTTCTCGAGCTTCCGGATGGTAAGTACTCTTCCCTTAAGCTTAGAACTTGTTAAGAACACGAGATTAAGGCCTTGAAACTGCCCAAAACTCAAGAACATATGGTGTGTGCGGCCACACACATAGGTGTGGCCGTACACCCCTCAAACAACCCTCAAACATCCTCAAAACACCCCTAAAGGCTTCCATATCGTGAGTACCATTCCCTAAGCTTGTTACTTACTAGATATGAGCCTTAGAAAACATCCAAACCATGTTCATCAAGGAGTGTGCGGCCGCACACACTCTATGTGGCCGTACACCCCTTTGTTTAGTGCTTAAGGGCCTCCAAAGTGCCTTTCTAGCTTCAACACTGGTTGAGCAATTGTCCTACAAGTATCCCTATCATTATAATAGACTTTTGTGCACTCATTACCATGAGTGTACGGCCACACACTCCCTGGCCACACACCATGGCTGCACACTCCCTCAAGTGGCCGTACACTCCCTTAAATTGAATCACATGTGATTCCAACACTTGGACAAAGTGTTTCCTAGTCCCGTAAGGTGTTTCCTGGCATTTGGTTGCTTCTAAACACTATATTTATGTCAATATATGTCATTATATGTCATTTAGGACTCGTTAAGTCTCGGGACTTCAGTCGGGGAACTTCTCATCCTTACATGCGTATTCGTTGAATCACCCACATCAGGTGAGTTCATACCCCGTAATGAATATTTTAACTGTTTTAAATGTTTTAAGAGGGGAATACAAGTTGAACACAATGTTAATTGTGTAATTGTTTGTTATAAACATTTTCAAAAGGATTACTTATGTCATTTATAAGTTGTCAAAACATCTCAAAGACTCTTTTCAAGTTATCTTACTTTATAGTTTAACAAAACTCCATTTTTAAAGTACCAGCATAACTTAGTAATAAAATGAGTCTTTTCCACAACAGTTCAAGTACACTACTAGTAAATTATAATAGGTATAGTTTAGAGATTCAGTTCATACTAGATACAGTACACGACAACATAAAGGGAACACACAATAAAGAGAAACAGAGAGGAACATACTATAACAAGTACAGAGGGGAACATACTATACTAAGTACCGGGAAAAACACGTTAATATATCTTTCCGGCTTTGCATTGACACTGGTACGATTTCACGTACTAGGACTAGTAGGCACGAGGTGATAAACTCAATAATATATCTTTCCGGCTTTGCATTGACACTGGTACGATTTCACGTACTAGGACTAGCGGGAACGAGGTGATAAACTTAATAACATATCTCTCCGGTTTGCGTTAACTTTAGTACGATTACACGTATCTGGGTTAGCAGACACGAGGTGATAAAATATAATAATATATCTTCCCAGCTACATTCGGGTTCACATTAAAACCTTTAATTAACCGACTAAGGATTAAAGGCAAAAGAGACTCCCCGAGGTGTATTGTACATTTAATACTACCTGGAGTCTGTATTTTATTACTTTATTGCCAGCAGTGTCACTGTTGAGGTAAAACATTATTTTCCCTATTACAATTACTTTGTGATCTTCTCACATATTCATTAATGTATAAACTATATTTTGTTAATGATAGTTTCACTCCGGAAAATACACAATCATACAAGAAACACACATACATAACATTTGATGCCTTGGTAGAAGGCTACGTTTAGTAGAAAGGACCATAATGCTAACCTTATGATTGCTTAATGTATACATTAAAGGATACATATATATCAATAGAATTCGACAGGTAATAGGATGTGTGCTTTCCGTTTCATTTCCTGTTCCTTGTTTGGTTGTGCGCTTGGAACAGATTCACCCAGTCTAATATCTATTCGATTCTAGATATATAGTTTCGGTATAAATTAAGTCATCATAGGGGTACCAGGTATGGGTCAAGTCATAGGACACAGAGTCAATGCACAGTTTTCTAGTACGAAACATACTATACGAATCATAACGTTTGGTTTACAAAGCTAGATACTCACCAACTAAGGGTTTAATCCATTTTATTAAACCAGTACAACTTAAAGGACCTTAGGTGATTAACTCTATAATACCTTAGTGTATACATCATGGTTATATATCATTAATACCCAATATGTAGTTGGATGTGTGCTTTCCGCCTCATTCCCTGTTCCTTGTTTGGTTGTGGGCTTAGGGCAGATTCACCCAATTAACTATCTGTTCAATATGAGATTATATATAGCTAGTATAAACTAAGTGATCATAGAAGGAATCATTGTGGTTGCTATTTTATTATAAGAAATAAGGGTTTTCCAAAAGAATCTTTTCTTCAAACATAAAGGAACTATTACAGTTAACTCCGTGAGTACCAAGGGAATACACCAGGGTTATATACAATAAGGATCTAACAACCAATGGGATGTGTGTCATCTGCCTCATCTCCTGTTCCTTGTTTGGTTGTGGACTTAGGGCGGATACACACAATCGATTGTCTGTTTACTCTAAGTTTTATATAACTTGTATCCATTTAGTACACATAGAAAGGATTGTAGAGTCATTTTTACTTATCTTTCATCAAGGCAGGAAATATAGGATTTCCTGGAGGAACAGGCAAACTTTTCTAAACAAAACTTACAACTTACTACATCTTACTAAGCTTTCTACAACTTACTTACATCACTAAAATTTTATGAACTCACCAGCTTAATTGCTGATCAACTCTTTCAAATAACTTGTATTCTCAGGAGACTAGTAGACAGGTACTCGTGCTGGGAATTCAGAAGATGGAGCAGTATAGCTTCAAGTCTTGTTTGTTATTTGCTTATGTATTCTATGCTTCGTGAACACACACTTTGTAAACACTTTCTTTCTAATGAAATGGTTGTTCATTACTTTTCTTACTATAATGCATGTCTTGTGATACTAAACATGACGTCATCCACCCCAGAACGTTTCCGCCGTTCCGGTTTTGGGGTGTGACAGATTGGTATCAGAGCATTGTTTATAGTGAACTAAGTATATCAACCGATAAAAGATATACAACTATAAATACAATGGGGCTTAAGTGCTCTGGATAATGGTATAGTTCAAGAGTATAACGATAAGTTATAAAAATATACCTACTTGCTTATACATGTACATACTAGAACAAGTATCACGAGAAGAAAAGAACTAAAGTATTTAAAGGTTGAACACTGTCGTCAAACCTGAACCGTTATGTAATCATAGTTAGGATCAATATAGCCTGATCAACTATATTCATTCGAGATGTGACCGACATGTGTTTGAGAGTGATGTGGTGTTGCAACGGTCTTAAAACTTACCGAATACTAAGTCAAGAGAATACTAGAACAAGTACATTTGAGTTAGAATACTATAGGAGTATTCTATGATACTATAACGCGATAACAAGTTTGAAACATACCAAGAAGATTACATTAAAATACTATAGGAGTATTTTAGGCACTATATAAACAACTTATGTGATAACTTAAAAGACCCTTACGGATAGGTCTATAATCTTACAATGTATACTCCCAAGGTTATATATAATTGGGAATCTATAGACTTAGAATTTGTGATCTACGCTCCACTACCTGTTCCTTGTTTGGTTGTGGATTTGGAGTAGGATCACTTATTCGAAGGTCTATTTAATCCTGAATTATATGCAACTTGTATACATTGTGCAATTATAGGAGGACTCTGTAAGGATCACCCCATAATATTTCATTTAATCTCATAGATTCTTTAGTCACTTCCATTCTCGCACAACAAACCCATATACATGTAACCACTTCCTCATTAGTAGACAACAGAAGAGTCAAGGAGGAACAAGAGCAAGTTCATGAGGAGTTTTCAAAGAAGGATCAACCGAAGTAACCAAAATGTCTTACACGTCACACTAATAAATAATGATCTTGGTTAACTTATTGAGCGAATGGAAACATTGCTCACATTATGTGGTAGGATTATTTCCTTACATGCAGTTGGTAACAGTTATTCAGGTAACAGATATTCATTCGAGGATAGCCATTTCAAATTCATAGAGTTTATTGAGTATAGACTCTTTTATGAATTGTTCCTAGAACCCTGTGGAAGTCAGGACCCAATACACTCAGAACTGGGATAACCTTGTCTTTTCAGCTTTCGGCTTATGTCCATTGCTTTAGACTTATTCCGTCTCATCTTTGTATTCTTCTAGCGAAGATGCCTCCTCGCAAATCGAACAGACGCACTACTCCGATAACTCTAACTCAACCGCCACCCCCGCCGCAGTTCGACCTAACTGCTTTTCAGGCAGCGGTAACGGCAGCAACGACAGCCGCCCTAACCCAAATTCGCGCAAGTGGTATCTTTGGATCTAGTAGCAGTGCTCACCTAAACAACCACGGAGATACCCACGATTACCCGCGGGAATTTACGTATAAAGACTTAATGAGATGCAAACCCAATTCCTTCGACGGAAATGGTGGAGTCATCACTCTGATGCAATGGTTCGAGAGAACAGAGTCGATTTTCGAGATCTGTTCGTGCCCCGAAGGGAGCAAAATGAAGTTTGTTGCCTGCACTTTCTTTGGCAGGGCCTTAACATGGTGGAATGGCCATGTTAAGTCACTGACTTTATCAGTGGCAAACTCTATGGGCTCGGAAAACTTGAAGAAAATGATGATGAGAGAGTACTACTCAAGGGGCGAAGTACAAAAGCTGGAACAAGAGCTGTGGGAGCTCAGGATGGTTGGCTCTGACATAGTGGCCTACACTGACAGGTTTAGCGACTTGGAAGCACTATGCCCCGGGATGGTTACCCCGGAGAGCAAGAAGATAGAGAGGTACATCTGGGGTCTGACTACCCCGACCCAAGGAAATGTGTTGTCTTCTAACCCAGCCACATTCGATAGTGCCAAACGCCTGGCCCAACGACTCATCGACCATGAATTCCACCATGGCGTAGAAGTCCCGGTTCTCGAACCATCGAGGGAAGAGGACTATGGACAGAAGTTGGGGAACAAGGGTAAGAAGAAGCGAACAACACAGAACACCCCGCAGGAGGAACGACCGAGTACTATGTACTCCGCCACAAAACCTGCTACTCCAGCACCTGCCAGTCGATATGTTGGAACCCTTCCGAAGTGTGGGAAGTGGAACTATCACCACACCGGAGTATACCGGAAAATGCAGTGTCTGAACTATCACAAAAAAGGACACACAGTCCGTTTCTGCAGGGCATCGGCTCAACCGATCTCCCAAGTCCCCGGAGTTGAAGAAAACCAAGCCTGCTATGGCTGTGGTGAGACTGGAAACTACCAGGAGGACTACCCGATAACGAAGAACTCAGGAGCGGATGGACGAATTCTGATGATCACCGCAGGGGAATCGACCTCGGAGTCGCCTTCGAGCAGCGGTACGTTTTCGACCTAATAATTGCTTTGAAAATTAATTTATATTTATATAAGATTAAAACTTGGGGATAACACCTAAAAGTAATTATAATAACTCACTCATAGGAACAAGTCACAGTATTCAAAAGAACTAAAGGATCCGTTTTAGAGAAGTTATGATGGATGAACATATACATCAGGGTTGTGCATAACTAAGATGTTGCAGACTTAGAGTAAGTAATTCCGCCTTAATTCCTGTTCCTTGTTTGGTTGTGGATTTGAGGCAGAGTTACTCAGTCGACCGTCTTAGTCATCTTAATTATTCATAACTTGTATATGACAGGCGATCGTAGTGGTACCGAGGAGGATCATGATATAAAGTATCATCACCAGTTATCAAAAACACTTTCATTTGTATGTATGCGCACATCGCGGTACGATACGTAGAAGTGTTAACATCAAGGGGAACACAGAAAGCACTAGAACATTTACAAAAAGTACATTTTCGAACACACTAAGAGTACACTATCGAACGCACTAAGAGTACACAGTCGAACGCACAAAGGGTACATTTTCGAGCACGCTGGGGATACATCATTGTATAACATAAGTTTCTTTCAAATTGGCCAAACTCTATTCAGCAAAGAGTCCGTTACTATCATTCGTCATGAATTGACGTGGTCGTCACCATACTAAGTTCATATGTTTCTATCGCCTCGATCGTTAAGTTCTCGAAACTTTCGTCATTCGTATTGACAGTCCGACCTAAACCTCAGTTTTATATTTCGTATTCTAAACCCCCGAAGTACTCATGCGAAGAGTACTTTGTCCTCTGAAACCTTATCGTCAGATGTCCGCAGACCGTCACGAGATACCACTCGTCCAACAGACCAAGTTCGAGCAGAGAGGCTATGGACGAATACAGCCCACCTATCACTATTTCAGTGTATACGCAAGGGTGGTATATGATTATGATTACGCAGATTTAGTATGTGTGTCTCCGCCCTATCTCCTGTTCCTTGTTTGGTTGTGGACCTGGGGCAGAGTCGCACATCCGACAGTCTTACTAATCCTAGTTATACACGACTTGTATACAGGAGGTAATGCTAGATGGACCAAGTACGAATCCTATCATGAACACCAGGGCAAAGTTGCCAGGTCTACGAGTAGGTATTCTACAAATCAGAGGAGCGCAACCCCAGTAGTACTATAAGAAAGCTAATTTCAGGACGAAATTCCATCTAACGGGGGGATGATGTGACAACCCGAAAATTTTTAAATTTTTGCCTTGCAAAGCCCTGCCAGTCAACTCCGCTGAGTGTTAGACTCATTTCTGCTATCATTCAGCCTCGTTTAGAGTCCGTTTAAAGGTTCAAAGCTCAGTACATTCCAGCATTAAGCATAGGAATGGATCGCGTAAACTTCTAGCACCAAAATCGAGCCTTACACTCCAACATCAGGGGTGTACGGTCGCACACTGGGTGTGCGGCCAGACACCCCTCTCCTGGCAGCACACTCACGTGTATAAGGTTGGGACTTCGCCTTCTTTCATCCCTTTTCACACTCCCAAGCCTAGAACTCGATTTCTCTCTCAACTATCATCCGATTTGCAGCCTAGATCTTCGAGCTTGTAAGTGTTCTTCTCCCAATTTGTTGTTAATCTTCTTAAACTAGTAACACCCTTTGATTTCATCCATTTGAAATCATGTTTTGGCTAGATCTTCAAATCTCCAACCATTTCACCAAGAACACCAAGAACATACACTTGTTCTTGGTGATTTTGAGCCTTCTCGAGCTTCCGGATGGTAAGTACTCTTCCATTAAGCTTAGAACTTGTTAAGAACACGAGATTAAGGCCTTGAAACTCCCCATAACTCAAGAACATATGGTGTGTGCGGCCGCACACACAGGTGTGGCCGTACACCCCTCAAACACCCCTCAAACATCCTCAAAACACCCCTAAAGGCTTCCATATCGTGAGTACCATTCCCTAAGCTTGTTACTTACTAGATGTGAGCCTTAGAAAACGTCCAAACCATGTTCATCAAGGAGTGTGCGGCCGCACACACTCTATGTGGCCGTACACCCCTTTGTTTAGTGCTTAAGGGCCTCCAAAGTGCCTTTCTAGCTTCAACACTGGTTGAGCAATTGTCCTACAAGTATCCCTATCATTAGAATAGACTTTTTTGCACTCATTACCATGAGTGTGCGGCCGCACACTCCCTGGCCGCACACCCATGGCTGCACACTCCCTCAAGTGGCCGTACACTCCCTTAAATTGAATCACATGTGATTCCAACACTTGGACAAAGTGTTTCCTAGTCCCGTAAGGTGTTTCCTTGCATTTGGTTGCTTCTAAACACTATATTTATGTCAATATATGTCATTATATGTCATTTAGGACTCGTTAAGTCTTGGGACTTCAGTTGGGGAACTTCTCATCCTTACACGCGTATTCGTTGAATCACCCACATCAGGTGAGTTCACACCCCGTAATGAATCTTTTAACTGTTTTAAATGTTTTAAGGGGGGGAATACAAGTTGAACACAATGTTAATTGTGTAATTGTTTGTTATAAACATTTTCAAAAGGATTACTTATGTCATTTATAAGTTGTCAAAACATCTCAAAGACTCTTTTCAAGTTATCTTACTTTATAGTTTAACAAAACTCCGTTTTTAAAGTACCAGCATAACTTAGTAGTAAAATGAGTCTTTTCCACAACAGTTCAAGTACATTACTAGTAAACTATAATAGGTATAGTTTAGAGATTCAGTTCATACTAGATACAGTACACGATAACATACAGCGAACACACAATAAAGAGAAATGGACAGGAATATATCTTTCCGGCTTTGCATTGACACTGGTAGGATTTCACGTACTAGGACTAGCAGGCACAAGGTGATAAACTCAATAATATATCTTTCCGACTTTGCATTGACACTGGTACGATTTCACGTACTAGGACTAGCGGGCACGAGGTGATAAACTTAATAATATATCTCTCCGGTTTGTGTTAACTTTAGTACGATTACACGTATCTGGGTTAGCAGACATGAGGTGATAAAATGTAATAAAATATCCTCCCAGCTACATTCGGGTTCACATTTAAACCTTTAATTAACCGACTAAGGATTAAAGGCAAAAGAGACTCCCCGAGGTGTATTGTACATTTAATACTACCTGGAGTCTGTATTTTATTACTTTATAGCCAGCAGTGTCACTGCTGAGGTAAAACATTATTTTCCCTATTACAATTACTTTGTGATCTTCTCACATATTCATTAATGTATAAACTATATTTTGTTAATGATAGTTTCACTCGGGAAAATACACACTCATACAAGAAACATACATACATAACATTTGATGCCTTGGTAGAAGGCTACGTTTAGTAGAAAGGACCATAATGCTAACCTTATGATTCCTTAATGTATACATTAAAGGATACATATATATCAATAGAATCCGACAGTATTAGGATGTGTACTTTCTGTTTCATTTCCTTTTCCTTGTTTGGTTGTGGGCTTAGAACAGATTCACCCAGTCTAATATCTATTCGATTCTAGATATATAGTTTTGGTATACATTAAGTCATCATAGGGGTACCAGGTATGGGTCAAGTCATAGGACACAGAGTCAATGCACTGTTTTCTAGTACGAAACATACTATATAAATCATAACGTTTGGTTTACAAAGCTAGAAACTCACCAGTTAAGGGTTCAATCCATTTTATTAAACCAGTACAACTTAAAGGACCTTAGGTGATTAACTCTATAATACCTTAGTGTATATATCATGGTTATATATCATTAATACCCAATATGTAGTTGGACGTGTACTTTCTGCCTCATTCCCTGTTCCTTGTTTGGTTGTGGGCTTAGGGCAGATTCACCCAATTAACTATCTGTTCAATATGATATTATATATAGCTAGTATAAACTAAGTGATCATAGAAGGAATCATTGTGGTTGCTATTTTATTATAACAAATAAGGGTTTTCCAAAAGAATCTTTTCTTCAAACATAAAGTAACTATTACAGTTAACTCCGTGAGTACCAAGGGAATACACCAGGGTTATATACAATAAGGATCTAACAACCAATGGGATGTGTGTCATCTGCCTCATCTCCTGTTCCTTGTTTGGTTGTGGACTTAGGGCGGATACACACAATCGATTGTCTGTTTACTCTGAGTTTTATATAACTTTTATCCATTTAGTACACATAGAAAGGATTGTAGAGTCATTTTTACTTATCTTTCATCAAGGCAGGAAATATAGGATTTCCTGGAGGAACAGGCAAACTTTTCTAAACAAAACTTACAACTTACTACATCTTACTAAGCTTTCTACAACTTACTTACATCACTAAAATTTTATTTACTCACCAGCTTAATTGTTGATCAACTCTTTCAAATAACTTGTATTCTCAGGAGACTAGTAGACAGGTACTCGTGCTGGGAATTCAGAAGATGGAGTAGTATAGCTTCAAGTCTTGTTTGTTATTTGCTTATGTATTCTATGCTTCGTGAACACACACTTTGTAAACACTTTCTTTCTAATGAAATGGTTGGTCATTACTTTGCTTACTATAATGCATGTCTTGTGATACTAAACATGACGTCCTCCACCCCAGAACGTTTCCGCCATTCCGGTTTTCGGGTGTAACATAAAGACAGTCGACAACAGATATGGTATGAGAGAGTTATGAATTTTTAACGGACTTTAACATTCTAAGCTTGTTAAAAATCTAAGTTTAAAAATAAATTCAAAATTAGCTAGCAGTGTCTAAATGAAAATATTAGATCTCATCGATAGTTACATGTGGATATAAAGAACGTCAAAAACCGAGCTCATATGAATAAGATACGATTTCTCAAAGTTTTTAAATTCAAGTGTGCCTAAGGATGAGTGGCGCGCGGCGCGCACTAAAAAGTGGGCATGGACCACCATATTTGCGGCAGGTGGTAGAAATCGGGAGGATCGATGTTGATGGAGTACAAAGCGCGCACCTCATCCGTGGCATGCAAGGTCGAGATTCAGCCCATAACTAGATATTGTTGTGCATTCTCTCCCACACCATTTCAATATCTCTCTCTTGATTTTCTATTGTTTTGGTCCGAATTTCTTTGTATTCTGGAAGTTTTTGCGAAATTTTGAGGTCCCTAAAAGCTAGACATCTAGTAGCTAGCAGGTTGGAGTTATACAAGTGCAACTTCCGGACTTTTGTTTAGGAAATATCTGCAAGTTAAGCTACACTCTAGTCTTTTCAGTGTAAATGATATTTATAGTCATAAGTCGTTATTATGAATCTATAAATAAGATTTACCAGTAATTTCATGTCGTTATATTGATTGATCTACTTACGGGAGAGGTGTCTAGAATGGTCACATTGGCTTGGTTGTTGGATTTCAAAAAGCTATTATGCTAAAATGATCCATCCTCCCAACTATCCTTCCTGGCTGATCCTTACTTGATAGATCTTTATGTAGATATTGGGATTAGTGAGGAATCTAGACTATAATTATTATAGTCACCAGGATTACGAAACTAGAATAAGGATTGGTACTTTATGCGTCTAGGTCTTTTCAAAGTACGAAGTGAAGTGCTGCCAAAATCGTTAGTCATCCACTTTATCAAGTGAGTGCATGGTTACTTTCAAACTTACATATAGATACAAGTATTATAAATGCTTAATTTCTATGTGTGTTGTCTTTGTCGTGTTTAATGTAGTTGTACAATATGATTGTACAAACGAAGCTTTGACTTTCTCCTTTGACTCAAGATTTGGAAAGTGTGGAGTTCTAGGCTTAAATGGTTCATTTGTCTTTCCTTTTACATCTAATTTTTCAAATTTTCGTTTTGGAAAAGATGGTTTTGGATAATTTTGAAATCGATTTCGATATTGATTATTATAACCAACATATGTTCGAATCAAAAAATTTTGTCCTTGTTGAAAACTTCTTTGACCAAATGTTGGACTGAAATTTCTTTGTTCATAATTTCGAACATGTCTTTAAAATTTGTTTTGAGAAAACCTTTTATTTTCACGATTTGGACCAAAAGTCATTGGACGTTGATTTTGAGAAAAAGATATATTTCCTTGTTTTTGAACATTTTGAGGTCAAACTTGTTTTTAAACATTCGATTGACCTTCTGGAAAATCATTTTGCTTTTGAGTTGACTTGTTTTGAACAAACGTCTTATTTTGAGAAAGCGTCTTAACTTGTTCGGTTGAATTTTGCTTAAAAAATTTTTGTTTTTGAAAAGCCTTGACATTTTTCCAATAGACTTTGTTTCAAGCTTTTGAAATCGAAACACCTTCTTATTTCACAACTTTTTGAACACTATCATTAAAAATTTGTAAATTTGTCTTTTAAGTTTTCGAAACAGTTTCTTTGGTTAGATTATCATCTTTTGATATTTCAGATTTTACTTCCCAAACACGTTTTGGTTTTTGTCTTTGAAAGGTTGTTGAATTCTTGTTTAGACTATTTTCAACCATACTTTGGTTCGATAATAAGCCTTCAAATGTCACATTTTTGTTGTCTTCGTAAAAAATTCCATTTATTTCAGGGTTCACCTTGTCACCATTTCCAGTAGTGACAAACACTTGATTTGGGAACACAACACCATCTGTGCATTTGAATGATGGATAGACAAGTAAATTTGATTCAAGATAATGAGGACCTTTGTCTTTTAACACGTTTTCATACTGCTCTGTTTCTTCAAAGACTTGTTCGACAACAACCCTGGGAATAGGTGTTTCTTTCGCAATATAATCCTCATTACTATCACTATCATAGTCTTTTACAACAACGTGACATAATAAAAAAAACTTTCGATGTAGAAGGTTGATTAGTGTTAACCTTCGCCATTGAATCATGACAAATTTCTTTGACCTTGGCCATCGAAGTGACATTGATGACAGATAATTAAGAACAATCAACAGTTTTCTCTTCCTCAATTTCACTAATATTATCAGAGTTATCTTCGATATCATAAAATTTTTGTTGAGATTATAATGTCGAATTCTCAATCATGTTCAAAATTTGAACTTGTTCATTTTTAGTGAGAGTTTCATTAACAATATGCACTAAATCATCAGCATTCAAGCATTCATCAATTTTGACTATTCCGTAAGCATATGAATCATTAGGCACTTTATCAAATTCTGATATTTTCTTTTTGCAATCATAAGAAGTAATATCAACCTTTACTCATTCATATTCTAAGAAAGGTAATAACCTCCTATGTTGCTCTTTTCAAATGTCTAAAGAGTGATGAAGTTCAGTTAATTTGGCATACAATCTCTTAGCGCTATTATAGTAACTGTTTTGTTGTTTCACTAACAAAATATTGTCTTCTCTAACTGAATCCCTATCTAGAGTTATATTTCACAATTACAGCTCTAGACTATCAATTCTACTCTTCTTAGACTCCAAACGATTTTGAGCATCTAACAATAATGTTTTCGAACGCTCAGCTTCGCTACTAACAGAAATTAGCATATCATTAGCATATGAGAGAGTATCATCAAAATCAGATAAAACTGTAAGATAAGAACTTGAAGGAATGTTAAAAGATTCAAGAAGAGAATGTAACTTCAATGTCATACGTGACTTATCGGATCCTGTTGACACGAAACACCTCTTAGTAACTTTTTCCTCTTTCGAACTGTCTTCTTAAAATTGTGCAAACATCGCACCATGAGTAGAGTTTCTCATTTCTTCATCATCTGAACCAGATGACCATATTTGATAAGTTACATCCTCTTCATTTCCACCCTTTGTAACCAATAACAAACCTTTGGTCTTCGCTCTTACCTACTCTAATTTTTCAACATAGTATGGTTCGTCTTTTACTCTCTCATTCTTCTCTTCCTTCTTTCTCAATATGCAGTCTTTTGCAAGATGATTTGCACCATTATAGTAATTACAATCGAATCCTGAATTTCCCTTCAACCTTTTCTCACTCTTCTCAACAACACTCTTATTTTCTTTCTTCTCTTTCTTCGACTCCACTCTTGTTCCTTTGTTAAATGAATTGTTGCCCTTGAATTCATTGTTTCTTTTGTAATTTGGATTGAAAGGCTTCTTAAAGAACTTTTTCACTTTATTGTTTGAATAAAATGCCACAGCCTCATCCTTTGATTTTTTCAAAAATCCATCATCTTCAGAACCATCTTGTTCAGCAGTTTCGATCTCAGATTCCTTTACTCGCACTTTCGACATTAAGGCCAAAGGACCTCCTAGACTCAACTTTCCTTCTTCTGCAATTTCATTGCTTTCTCTCTCATGAGCTTTGAGCACATTGCACAAATCTCCTAAAGAACAGCCATTGAACATTTGCTGATTTTTTTATCATAAGGCTGATGTTCCTCCACTCCTTTCGCAATCCCATCAGAAATGTAAGATTGTATTCAAGAGTTGATCATGTAACACCATATCGATTGCACTTGAATATCAACCCATTCAAGCGATCATAGTACTGTTCGATGGCTTCACTTTCTTTCTGCTTGAATTCACCTAGTTCCATTAAACATTGCTTCACAGAGCTCTTCTTCGTCTTTACACTTCCTTCGTACTTTTCTTTCAAAGTATCCCAAATCTCTTTTGCAGTATTGCATCCTCGAACAAAATTGTAAACAACTGGTGGAAGAGCACTGCGAAGTTCATGAAGACACTTATTATCATTAGCCTCATACTTTTCCTTTTGTGCTGCCATACCAGTGGATGAACCTGTATTTCCAACTTGAGTAAACATATATGGACGATACTTTCCACGTGTAACACATCGCCAGAGATCTTCGTCGATCCCGTTGAGGTAATCCTCCATGCGGTCTGCCACTGCTCATAATACTCTGGAATGAGCATTAAAATCTTAGTAGAAGATCCAAGCAGATGAGAAAATCTAGACATTATGTTCATCTTGAAATTCGCCATTTTCATACGGACAATAGTGACGATGATATTCAAAAAATAGATCTAATGGATGAATCTATCAGAAAATGATTAGAAAAAAACTCGATATCAAACTGATTGCATAATCGAAACAAATCAATTGATTAGAACAAGTTTTCTTAATCAATAGTTTGGAAATCTTGAATCGGAAGGAGTGATTCAAAACTATTGAAAAAGATGAGAAAACTAGTATCAACTGAATGTATCCTGCTCTGATACCAAATGTAGTTTGTTTGAATTGAGTTTGTAAAACGAAATCAAGAACCGAATGCAATAAGAACACAATTGTAAATAAGTTCTGTTTGGCTCGTTGATTTATCTAAAAGAGTACAAACTACAAGAGAGAATGTATGAAAGAAGTGATCAAAAAGCATACTCTCTACTTCTATACTAACCCTATTTATAGGGTACATCAGATAATAAAAAAATATGTAAGGACTAAACGTTACGCTTGGACATCTAACGGTGCCTTAAAAAATATACAACGAAGTCCTAGACTTCGACACTAAACAGACTATAAGTACTTCGACATCTCAATAGACATTTCGCCCCAACAATTATTTGATTTAATCATATATTTATTATACTTAATAATATGATTGGGTAGTGAAGGGTTGTGCTAAATAACAAAGGAGATGTTGTGATAGGTTTGTGTGAGATAGAGGTTTTGATAGGTTAGTGAAATATGTGTGAGATAATAACTCGTGTATGTCATGTCTATCCAAAGTACTTTTGTACTACCGTGCTAAACCAAAGTACTATTGTACTGTCGTGTGTGTCGTAACTATCCAAAGTACGAATTTACTATCGTGTTGTCGTGTTTACCCAAAGTATTATCATACTGTCGTGCCTAATCATCTAGGAATTAAACTTGTCTATTAATGAAGATCATTTAAGAAAGATCCCTCAAGATCATCATATTAGGATTAGTAAGTGAGAATAATTGGAGTGGGGTAATTGGGTTATTTGAATGCTGAAGAATATATATAATTAAAGATTATAATATTGTGGGTTGAAAACCCTATGTATCACACCTGGTTTCCCAACCTTACCCACTCAATTTCTTTGCATCACAGGTAATTATATATCGATAATGATGTGTGTTTCTGCTGAGAGATTCAAAGAGAGGCTTACCATTAGTGTAATGAAATGTAGTAAGTCTTCGTTTATGTTTATGTTTCCTGTATCAGTTATGACATCCCGAGTTTTGAAAATATGAATGAAAAAAAAACATTTCTTCTAAAATGCATTTATTTGATATTATATCATAACAATCATGTTTTGGGACCAATTTCACATTAACAAATTATTTAATTAAGCATAAACAAATAGTCTTTTTCAGGCCGTAAAAATGGGGATGTCACAGTTGGTATCAAAGCATTAGTCTAAGCGAATTAGGAATTTAGACGATTTCTAGACTTAAACTTAGAATGTTAAGCGATGATCGTGAGGTGTGTGTCTATTATATTCTAGGTAGTACACCTGAATTGACACTAGCTGTAACAGCCCAATTTTTCAAATAATTTTTTTCATTTAAATAATAATCCATGTTCCTTAATTGTAAATTCCAACCATAAAGTATTTTTCAAAAATCCATTACATCGATTAACATATTCAAAAGATCAGAGTATCCATAACAAAACGCTGGAGAGTGCGTGTTGTGCCATCATGTCGGGCCCTTGCCCTTAGATCCCGAAGCACCTTAAACAACCAGCAAACTATAAGCTAATTCTTAGTGAGTTCCCTATACATACCACACATACAATCATATAAGTCCGTATACGCCATGCATACCAACAAACATATAAGGATGCCATGGAAAACCTTATTGGTCTTACTCCAGATGTCATGGGAACCCGCACATGGTCTTATCCAACTACCATGGGAACCCCCCACATGGTCTTAACCAACGGCCATGGGAACCCCCACATGGTCTTCACATGAGTACATATCACATAGATAGTGCATCCACAAATGATCATTACAGCTAAAAAATATGGGTCGACCTTGGTGCCTTTGACCCATTGGTAAGGTGAGGAAACTCACCTCAAATACTGACAGTAGTTGAATAAGTCCTGCCTCCGAGTATCAGTTCTACTCAATCCCTAAACATAAACAGCTCCTTAGATTCAACTCAATACTTCAATCCCTAAGAGTCAACATTAGTCAAGGTCAAGTTCAAGGTCAACATTTCGAGTTGACTCAACTCATCGAGTTTGGCTATCAAATCGTCGAGTTCCCTTGTTGACTGGTCAGATCGCGAAAAGTCCCACCAACTCATCGAGTTCACTCATAAACTCGTCGAGTTGTACAGAAAACCAACTTATTAATGCATTAAGCCTTTTCCTTTGAATCCAAAGACTCCAAACCTCATATTCTTTTCAAAAATGATGTCTAGAAGGGTGAAGTTTCCAACTTTATCCTCAAGGACCATCCATAAAGCTTCAAACCCAAACCCGAGGTCCTTTTAAGAGGGTCTTGACTCATTAAGCCCTTAAACTCTCACTCCAATGATCCAAAATACAGATCTGATGGCCCAAGGTGGGTAAATCACGTAAAGTTTCCAACTTTACGTCCATGCATGCTAGAAATACCCTCTAACCTCATTAATGACTTCATAATGGACATATTGCATGAATGGGACATGGGGCCCAACAAAGTTTGCAACTTTAAGCTTCAAGGGGTCATGAAGGGGTCAGATCTACCCTATCAACCCCTGGAATCCACTTCTTCTTGGACAACTCAACCAAGGACCCAAAAATCAAGCTTAAACTTCAAGTAAGGAGATCTAGATAACTACATGACAAGGTGTCGAATTTATACCTCAAATGTGTTGCCCTTAAATAAGAGTTTCTAGATCTAAAGCCCCTCCTTCAAGCTAGATGCTTCCCACTTCCAAGCTCCTTTCAATAATCACCAAAAACCACTCTTTAAGCTCACCACACTCAAGATGCAACATGGAATATGAATCTAGGGTTTCTCTGGACAAGGGAGGCTGGTAGGGAGGTCAGCCTCAAGAGTTAAGTCCTTTATAAAGGGTGCAACACCCGAAATTTAGGGTTTTCTCCACCTGCACCAATTCGTCAAGTTGGGGCTCCCAACTCGTCGAGTTGGTCACTTAAAATATGCGGCCAGAAAAGATTAACACGGCGAGTTGGAGCTCCCCAACTCATCGAGTTCCAATCCAAACTATTGAAAAATGACTATAATTGCTTTATACCTGGACCAAGCGTTACAAATCTCCCCCACTAAAACTAGACTTCGTCATCGAAGTCTGTTGATGCAAAAAGGTCCAGATAATGCTTCCTCATCTCATACTCCGGCTCCCAGGTCCATTCGGAGCCTCTTTAGTGCTGCCATTGCACCTTCACTAACTTCACTTCCATGTTCCGAAGGGCTTTCGTTTCTTTGTCTAGAATCGCAATGGGCTTTTCCACATAGTTCAGGCTCTAATCAATCTGAATATCATCTAGCGATACAACCATCGACTCCTCAGCCACACACTTCCTCAACTGCAAAACATGAAATGTAGCCTGGATCTGCCCAAGCTCCACAGGAAAGTTCAACTGATACGCAACCCTGCCGACCCGTGCGATAATCTGAAACGGGCCAATATACCTAGGGCCCAACTTGCCCCGCATCCTGAACCGGATAACACCCTTCTAGGGTAACACCTTCAGGAGTACCATGTCCCCGACCTAGAACTCCAGGTTCGATCTGTGCCTATCCGCATAGCTCTTCTGTCTGCTCTGCACTGTCTGAAGCCGGTCACGAACCTGCTGAATCAACTTGATCGTCTTAAGCACCACTTCGTTACTCCCTATAAATCGATGCCAAACCTCCCCCCAGCAAACTGGAGTCCTACATCTCCGACCATAGAGCGCCTCAAACGGGGGTTGGTCAATACTAGCATGATAACTATTGTTATATGAGAACTCTGGTAGTGGAAGATAAGTATCCCAACTCCCTTCGAAATCCAATACATAAGCCCGAAGCATATCCTCCAGTGTCTGAACCGTCCGCTCATTCTGACCATCGGTCTGGGGATGGTAGGCAGTACTGAAATGTAACTGATTTCCCAATTCCTCATGGAACTTCCTCCAAAACCTGGAGGTGAAACGAACATCACGGTTCGAGACCACAGACACTGGCACACCGTGTCTAACTACCACTTCCCGCACATAAATGTCTGCTAATTTTTCTGTCACAACTAGCAAATTTGGCTAGGAAGTTCTATCCTTATGTAAGCATTATCAATAATTGTAACCATGACTTGAAAGTATGCATGCTGTTTATTCAATGACAACAAAATTCCATCAAACACTCCATACAAACACTCAAATAATCAACAAAAGGTTGGAAACCCTAGAAATCCCGGTTTAAGTCCATTATGGACTAGGATTTCCTTATTGGGCCTAATGGGCCAATAGACTTCCAATTTGACTATTTTGGGCTTAGAACTCTTAAATGGGCTCTCATTGGACCCACTATCATGAGACTTAACCTTTTTGGGCCTTATAAGCCTAAAATGGACTAGTTTACCTTTAATGGGCCTTGTTGGGCCATAACAAATCTAACTAGCTTTAATGGGCCATAAAACCCATTATTTTTTAATAGTTGGGGTCGTGAACCATCTCAAAAGCCCAATGGGCCGAGAAATACTCTTTGGGCCTTAGAATTTCGAAATGAGGCAAATAATGGCCCAAACTAAGCAACTCTTTTCTTCTAGCCCATGTTTTCGACCCAAGTATAAAACAGAAAAAAAAAAAGAAAAGAAAGGATGAAATGAGGGTGGACATTAGTGGTGTCACCTCATAAATGTACATAGGATATCAATGCACCATTCTCATATCTCCATGAAAGTCAACTCACCTCTCTCTCCCCTCTCCTTTCTATCATCGGCCGAGACCACAAACCCCCACCACCCTCTTCAATCTTCTCCCCAAACTCTATCAAATCTTACAAGAACATTTCCTCACTTTCATCTCATTTTCTAGATTTGCTTAGGTTTCAAGAGGATCTTCACAAGATAATCATCATTCTTGGTAAGCCTTTACACATTCAAGTTTCATAACTCCATCTTCATGATAGATCACTCTTTTAAACAAAGTGTTTGGTGATCATACTCCTAGAAATCTTCTTGTGTTCGAGATTTACTCAAGGGAGTTGCTAGGGCCAAAAATCACTTCATCTTTCCACATCTTCTTCAAAAACTGAATCCACAAACTCAAGGTGAGTTCATACCACTCTATTTTCGGTTTTCATATGTTTTATGGGGGAGAATACAAGTAAAATGTGTAGATCTATGTGTATTTGTATGTTATGTGTGATTTCTTGTGTTTATGTGGTGAATATGTACTAAAAATGAAAGATATTTCGAGATCTATAGTTCAAGAAGGAAAATATGTGATCTAGGATATATTTCACTTAACATGTCAAGATAAACTACCATACAAGGTTTATAATAAGCACACTACAACATAAAGTTGGTTATTGGACTATTTTTGATAAATAAACAAAAGATGGGGGAAAAGATGTCATTCACGGTTTTTACAAGGATCAAAAGGTCAAAACAGCTAAAATAAGAGTTTTTATCAATATTATGCTTTTTAAAGGACTAAAAATGTAAATTTTAGCCTAATGGGCTAAAATTTGGGCTTTTCGGCTATTTAGGCCCAAATATGCGAAAAATCAAATTAAGGGGGGCTGAAATGGAAAGTTTTCTCAAAACAGGGGCTATAAACATAAATGAACCTATTTGAGGGGTTAAAATGGCCTTATTTATCAAAAGGGACTAAAAATGAAAAGATTTTGGATTTTGGGTCAAAATTGTAAAAATTGCGAAAAGTGTGGATTTAAATGCAAATCTTTTAACTAAGGGGTGAAACTTTCCAAAAATTTAATTTTGGCTTAAAACATTATTTAAATAAGTGTTTGGGTCAAAAATGTCAAGAAAAATATTTCAAGGACCTAATATGTCATTTTTTTATAAAAAGGACTAAAATTGCCAACTTTACCAAAATAAGTAGCTGAATTGGTCAAGCTAATATTTTTGGTCAATTATGTTAAAACAATTGGGTCAAAATATACAAAATTTTATAACTTATGGGTTTAAATAGAAAAGTATATATTTTTATAAATTTATGAATCGTTATAAAACAAATTGGTGATTATTACGACATATCGATTAAACAACTTCACAACACAAATACTATACAGAACAAGTAAACATTCAAATGGTTGGGCTTAAATAATACATGTTTATTGGGCCTTTGTGACCCATTAACATGGTTTTTGGGCCTAACAAAAATAATACATGTTTATTGGGCCTCCTGTGACCCAATTACATGCCTAAGGGACCCTCAATGGCTTTTACAAGCTATTGGGCCTCAGTGGCCCATTAGCATTGCTAGTAAGGTCCAAATAAATCATATGCGAAATAAGCTAACGCGTCCTTCACATACTCGACAGCCTTAAATAACATACGTAATTAGTATGGCCTCGTAGTCCTCTTCTCTTCGTCTGTTAGGTTTACCTTCTATTCAAGTAAACAAAAATCAGGTAGTTAATCAAGGTTATTCAAATTCATTTGGATTAAGTGAGTAATAACGGGCGACACCAATAAGTGTCGGTCATAGTCTGTAGTTATAATCAAAGTCTCCTGGAGGGAGAGCGAGAGTTTGTGTATAGATCTATACGAGGGTGACTCCCCTACACCTAAGCTGTTCGCTACAGTTAGACTCGGCCAGTCTACGGTGACAAAATCTTAAGATCAATTCCGGCGTTCGCTAGAATGCCAAGACAGACGAACTAGTCATTATCATGCATGGTTATAACGACTCACATAGAGATCCAATACCATCTAAGTAATCATGGGAAATCATATTCATTCGTTGTGACGATACAATAATATAAAACGATCATACTATTTTATCGGAAAACATCGGGTTTTCCGGGGAAACAACATTATCCACTTGTACTTTCAATAACTATAATGCAAGAATTTATCATGGGGAAACATATCATTTTTACACGTTTTGAAATCATTCATGCATATACTTATGGATCATCACACCTTTTGTATAAACAATTGTCGTTTCAGAAAATATCGGATTTTCTGGGTTTTACAAACAATACAAAGCATTTTCATATCAAACCTGCTTATGAACTCACCAACATTATATATGTTGACGTTTTCAAAATAACTTGTATTCTCAGGTAACAGATAAGCTGAAGAAAATTGCCAAGTGTGTTAGGATGTTATGTTTTGTGATTCTCAAACAATTTATACTATGGATTATGTAATGTAAACAATGTACTGGATGTGAACAATGACGGTTGTAATGTATTAATGCATGGGGATGTTTATGTTATGTTTCATGTATATTCATTGTGATGATATTTCAATTTTAGTCACACGAGCCCTCGGACGTTTCCGCCGTCTGGTTCGGGGTTGTGACAGGTTGGTATCAAAGCTCTGTTCATAGTGAACTGGCATATCTAACCACACATTGATATGCAACTATAAACCCAAAGAGGGACTAAATAACTCTGAACAAAACAAATAAAACATAATAATAAACACTCTTACTGGTGCGATTTAGAAAAATAAACATAATTCAAAAAAGGCATCAGTAAAAATCCTGACATCCCGGTTAAGCCAGGACTATTCACAATTGTATTAGGGATGAATGTAGCCTGATCAACTACATTTCTTCAGAATACAACTATCACATGCCCTGGGGAAATCACGATGGTCAGTAACCCAAAGGCATACCCCCTTGTTAAACAAGAAGAGAGCATCAACCCAATTTTTATAACAACTAAAAATATCTTAGGATTAATAATGGTTTATTTATATACCCTCCTTACGTGTTCCCCATCACAGTCACCATGGAAGAAGAGCATCAAGGCATTCAGTTTCACCAGGCCTTGGTGGCCCACGGAATGATCGAAGACGACCCCGAGATAGAACAAGGGGCGGCACACGGCATTGGACCCGACGAGTACACGGACACGGACTACGAGTTTGATAGGACCGATGACGACATGGAGGAAGATAAAGACACGGACGGAGCCTCTGTCACACCACCTACAGAAGAGACACATCAGGACCAGCCTACCCCACCAGGAAATCCCATGAGAGAGAATCGTTCTCCGGAGGCTGAGGCTGCCGCACTATGGCAACAACTATTCGCCATGGAAGCACGAGCGGTGCAGGCGGAGCTGGAAAGAGATGAAGTCATTGGAGAGATGACTGAGATGTCCCAGTTGTTGGCACAACACTGCGCTATATGATCTCGCTGCCACCGTTGGGCGCTTCCTAGTGTGTTAGGACCAGCTTTACCCTACTAGTACTATGTTCACTTATGCTTACCATGCTATGTACTACCGACTCCATGTTTAAGTGATCACACTACTCATAGAGTCGTTATGCTGCCGAACTTTATGTATGCTCTTTTTGAGCAAATTTTCATGTATCAAAGTACGGATATTATTAGTGAAAAAAAATATATTATGTGTTTTATGGTGATGTTGTGACCTGCTATGTGTTTTATACTCTTATTGTTTGGTGTGAATATATGGAAACAATTAGATACAAAAATCGATTCACGAAATTCTCAACTTAAATACAATATGTACTCAACGTCTTCCTGTTACATAAAAGCAAGATGCCGCAAAGACCAACCCGTGGAAACAATCAACCACCAAGGTCACCGGAAATCGACTCAGCTGCGTTTCAAGCAGTTGTATCTGCTGCAGTCACAGCAGCCATGGCGCAAATCCACAATGGGAAAAATGGCGGAGGAAATGGACAGGGAGCCGGAAGTTCAAACAACGGGATGAACCAAGGACCTTCCAAAACATGCTCTTACAAGGACTTCACCAACGCCAAGCCACAGACCTTTAATGGCATAGGGGGAATCATAACCCTGAAGAGGTGGATTGAAAAGGTGGAATCGGTGTTCGAGATATGCAGATGCCCTGATGAGGTCAAGGTGAAGTTTGTTGCATGTACATTTGTTGATCAAGCTCTAACCTGGTGGAATGGACATGTGGAGGCTATGACTCTCCCGGTGGCTAATGTCATGCCATGGACGGAACTAAAGGAAATGCTAATGGCTGAATACTGCCCGCGTGGCGAGATTCAGAAAATGGAGCAAGAGTTATGGAATCTCACTGTCCGAAACTCCCACATCGATGCTTACATATCAAGGTTTAGTGCACTGTCTCTGTTGTGCCCTGGCATGATTACTTCGGAAGGGAAGAAAATCGAACGATTCATCTGGGGATTAACCTCCCCAATTCAAGGAAACGTGATTGCTATGAATCCTGAAACTTTTAACAGTGCCAAGAGGTTGGCCAAGAAGTTATACGACCACAACACCAAGAAGGGCAAGAAGTCAGGAGAAACAGAAATCAAGAAGGGAAGTGACGACAAGAAGGGAAGGAATAACAAGAGGAAGGGACGAAAAGGCTCAGATTTGTCAAAGAAACAACAAACAGTGACAGTTCATGCTGCAACCACTCAAGTTCCCTCCACACTACATGCTCCAGCCTCATCCACCCCAAGTGCCCCTAAGCCATATTCCGAAAATCTCCCAAAATGCAACAAGTGCAATCTCCATCACAATGGTGAATATAGGGAGATGCAATGTACCAGTTGCAACCGAAAGGGTCACACGGCAAGATACTGCAGGACCTATCCTCCCCAGAACCAGCAGCAGGGAAACAACAACAACAACAACAATCGCAACTACAACAGCAACAACAACAACAACAACAACAACACCAACAACAACGGCAACAACACTGGGGATAGCCACACCTGTTATGGATGTGGAAAGACTGGGCATTTCCGTCGAAACTGCCCCAATGTCAACAACCAAAGGAATGGAGGAGCAGGGAGAGTGCTGACCATGGGTCAAGGAGAAGCGGTTCATGATCCCGCTGTTGTCACTGGTACGTTTCTCCTTAACCACTCATATTCATGCATCCTTTTTGATACCGGGGCAGAGCGAAGTTTTGTGAGTAATAAGTTCAAACATTTGCTAAAACAACAACCCCAAAAGATTACTGAAACCTTTACGGTGGAAATGGCTAATGGGAAAACATAATCAACTGGGAAAATCTATGTAGGATGTACCCTAACCTTAAATAATCACGTATTTTAAATAAACTTGATGCCTGTAACCATTAGGAGTTTTGATGTGATTATCAGAATGGGCTGGTTGAGCCCGTATCATGCCAAAATTATGTGTTGCGAGAAGGCCGTTTGCCTTCGTCTCCCTAACCATGAAACCCTAACTATATACGGGGACAAACCCAGTACGAACCTTCGTCTTATCTCGTGCATTAAGGCACGGAAGTATCTACAAAAGAAGGACTTGGCATTTCTGGCTCACATAGTGGATAAGTCCAAAGAAGCGGTCAATATTCGAGACATCCCAGTGGCTTGCGATTTCCCGGATGTCTTTCCTGATGATCTTCTGGGGATACCCCCGGAAAGACAAATCGAGTTCCGAATTGACCTTGTGTCGGGAGCTACGCCCATTGCCAAATCCCCCTATAGGTTGGCTCCTGCGGAGATGCAAGAACTGTCAAGCCAACTTAGCGAACTCTTGAGCAAAGGATTCATCCGACCTAGCTTCTCACCCTGGGGAGCTCCGGTCCTGTTTGTTAAGAAAAAGGACGGATCCTTTAGGATGTGTATTGATTACATAGAATTGAATAAGCTCACTATCAAAAATCGCTACCCACTTCCGCGAATTGACGATCTATTCGACCAGCTTCAAGGAGCGAACTATTTATCTAAGATAGATCTGCGATCCGGCTACCATCAACTCAAGGTCCAGGAAGAGGATATCCCCAAGACCACTTTCCGAACTCGCTATGGACATTATGAATTTGTTGTAATGCCTTTCGGCCTAACGAATGCCCCTGCCGCATTCATGGACCTGATGAATCGAGTCTGCCGACCATTCCTCGACAACTTTGTCATCATTTTCATCGACGATATCCTGGTTTATTCTCGAAGCGAAGAGGAGCACAGTCGACATCTCCGACAAATCTTGGAAACCCTACGGACCGAAAATTTATACGCAAAACTCTCTAAGTGTGAGTTCTGGCTTCGTAGCGTAAAGTTTTTGGGTCATGTTGCCAGTCGAGAAGGGATACATGTGGACCCTTCTAAGATCAATGCCATTGAAGGATGGGCAGTCCCAACGACACCCACAGAAATTCGTCAATTTCTGGGTCTCGCAGGCTATTACAGACGATTCATTCAGAACTTCTGCAGAACAGCCAAGCCACTTACCCTGCTCACACAAAAGGGTGTACCATTTAAATGGGCAGAAAAGCAGGAGGTTGCCTTCCGAACTCTGAAACGAGCTCTCTGTAGTACACCACTACTATCTTTACCAGAGGGAACTAAGGACTTCGTAGTTTACTGCGATGCTTCAAATCAGGGTTTAGGCTGTGTACTCATGCAGCATGGGAAGGTGATAGCTTATGCATCCTGACAACTAAAGACACATGAGCTGAATTATACCACCCATGATCTCGAATTGGGAGCTGTAGTCTTCGCTTTGAAGATTTGGAGGCACTACCTTTATGGTACGAAGTGCACCATTTTCACCGACCACAAGAGTCTCCAACACATTTTAAATCAAAAGGAGTTAAACATGAGGCAACCAAGATGGGTTGAGTTGCTAAACGATTATGAGTTCGAAATCAAGTACCACCCAGGCAAGGCTAACTGGTAGCTGATGCCTTCAGTCGGAAAGAATACTCAAATCGTCGTGTGAAAACTCTTTCAATAACCATCCAATCCCATCTGTCCTCACAAATCAAAGCAGCCCAGTTCGATGCCATGAAGACAGAAAACAGAACGAGCAAAGCGTTACGTGGAATGGAAAAGAACTTTGAAGTCAAGGAGGACGGAACATATTATTTCATGAACCGAATTTGGGTCCCTAAACTTGGGGGATTCAAAGAAGTAGTCATGAATGAGGCTCATAAGACACGATACTCCATCCATCCGGGATCAGATAAAATGTACATGTATATCAAGCAATGTTATTGGTGGCCTAACATGAAGGCAGAGATTACCACTTACGTTAGCAAGTGCCTCACTTGTGCTAAAGTGAAGGTAGAGTATCAAAAGCCCTTGGGACTATTACAACAGCCGGTAATACCCGAGTGGAAATGGGAAAGGATTACTATGGACTTTGTGACCAAATTAACCAAGACAACAGATGGATTGGATACCATATGGGTAATAGTCGACAGGTTGACAAAATCTGCCCATTTCCTGCCAATAAAGGAGTCATATAAGATGGAACGATTGACGAGAATCTACATCAAGGAAATCGTGAGACTCCATGGAGTACCAATATTTATCATCTCAGATCGAGATAGTAGATTCACTTCACGCTTTTGGCAATCGCTTCAGAAAGCAATGGGGACACAGCTCGACATGAGCACTGCTTACCACCCACAAACCGATGGTCAAAGCGAGCGAACTATTCAAATGCCTGAAGATATGCTTTGCGCATGTGTGATAGACTTTGGAAGGTCGTGGGATACCCACTTGCCTTTAGTTGAGTTTTCGTACAACAACAGTTATCACTCAAGCATCAAAGTTGCTCCTTTTGAAGCATTATATAGGCGTAAATGTAGATCACCGTTGTGTTGGGTTGAGGTAGGTGACACTCAGCTACCAAGAGAACAGACACCAAGCCATGCATTAACAGGACCAGAAATCATACGCGAAACAACAGAGAAGATAGTTCAAATCAAAGCTCGACTTCAAGCATCACGAGACCGACAGAAGAGCTACGCTGATAAACGGCAAAAGCCCTTGGATTTTCGAGTCAGGGATCGGGTGTTGTTAAAAGTCTCTCCTTGGAAAGGGGTGATTCGTTTTGGGAAACGGGGAAAACTAAACCCACGATACATTGGACCATTCGAGATTCTTGCCCGAATCGGTCCAATGGCTTATAGACTGCAACTACCAGCTGAACTCAGCAGTGTACACCCCGTGTTCCATGTTTCCAATATGAAGAAGTGCTTATCCGACGAAACTCTAGTCAACCCATTGGAGGAAATCGAAATCAACGAGAATCTCCTGTTCATCGAGGAACCAGTTGAAATCATGGACAGGGAAGTGAAGCATACTAAGCAAAGTCGCATTCCGATTGTGAAAGTTTGGTGGAACGCCAAACGTGGACCGGAATTCACATGGGAACGCGAAGACCAGATGAAGAAAAAGTACCATCACCTATTCTCGAATTCTCAAATCTATCTCCAAAAAGAATTCCGGGACGAAATTCCCTCTAACGGGGGGATGACGTCACAACTAGCAAATTTGGCTAGGAAGTTCTATCCTTATGTAAGCATTATCAATAATTGTAACCATGACTTGAAAGTATGCATGATGTTTATTCAATGACAACAAAATTCCATCAAACACTCCATACAAACACTCAAATAGTCAACGAAAGATTGGAAACCCTAGAAATCCCGGTTTAAGTCCATTATGGACTAGGATTTCCTTATTGGGCCTAATGGGCCAATAGACTTCCAATTTGACTATTTTGGGCTTAGAACTCTTAAATGGGCTCTCATTGGACCCACTATCATGAGACTTAACCTTTTTGGGCCTTATAAGCCTAAAATGGACTAGTTTACCTTTAATGGGCCTTGTTGGGCCATAACAAATCTAACTAGCTTTAATGGGCCATAAAACCCATTATTTTTTAATAGTTGGGGTCGTGAACCATCTCAAAAGCCCAATGGGCCGAGAAATACTCTTTGGGCCTTAGAATTTCGAAATGAGGCAAATAATGGCCCAAACTAAGCAACTCTTTTCTTCTAGCCCATGTTTTCGACCCAAGTATAAAACAGAAAAAAAAAGAAAAGAAAGGATGAAATGAGGGTGGACATTAGTGGTGTCACCTCATAAATGTACATAGGATATCAATGCACCATTCTCATATCTCCATGAAAGTCAACTCACCTCTCTCTCCCCTCTCCTTTCTATCATCGGCCGAGACCACAAACCCCCACCACCCTCTTCAATCTTCTCCCCAAACTCTCTCAAATCTTACAAGAACATTTCCTCACTTTCATCACATTTTCTAGATTTGCTTAGGTTTCAAGAGGATCTTCACAAGATAATCATCATTCTTGGTAAGCCTTTACACATTCAAGTTTCATAACTCCATCTTCATGATAGATCACTCTTTTAAACAAAGTGTTTGGTGATCATACTCCTAGAAATCTTCTTGTGTTCGAGATTTACTCAAGGGAGTTGCTAGGGCCAAAAATCACTTCATCTTTCCACATCTTCTTCAAAAACTGAATCCACAAACTCAAGGTGAGTTCATACCACTCTATTTTCGGTTTTCATATGTTTTATGGAGGAGAATACAAGTAAAATGTGTAGATCTATGTGTATTTGTATGTTATGTGTGATTTCTTGTGTTTATGTGGTGAATATGTACTAAAAATGAAAGATATTTCGAGATCTATAGTTCAAGAAGGAAAATATGTGATCTAGGATATATTTCACTTAACATGTCAAGATAAACTACCATACAAGGTTTATAATAAGCACACTACAACATAAAGTTGGTTATTGGACTATTTTTGATAAATAAACAAAAGATGGGGGAAAAGATGTCATTCACGGTTTTTACAAGGATCAAAAGGTCAAAACAGCTAAAATAAGAGTTTTTATCAATATTATGCTTTTTAAAGGACTAAAAATGTAAATTTTAGCCTAATGGGCTAAAATTTGGGCTTTTCGGCTATTTAGGCCCAAATATGCGAAAAATCAAATTAAGGGGGGCTGAAATGGAAAGTTTTCTCAAAACAGGGGCTATAAACATAAATGAACCTATTTGAGGGGTTAAAATGGCCTTATTTATCAAAAGGGACTAAAAATGAAAAGATTTTGGATTTTGGGTCAAAATTGTAAAAATTGCGAAAAGTGTGGATTTAAATGCAAATCTTTTAACTAAGGGGTTGAAACTTTCCAAAAATTTAATTTTGGCTTAAAACATTATTTAAATAAGTGTTTGGGTCAAAAATGTCAAGAAAAATATTTCAAGGACCTAATATGTCATTTTTTTTATAAAAAGGACTAAAATTGCCAACTTTACCAAAATAAGTAGCTGAATTGGTCAAGCTAATATTTTTGGTCAATTATGTTAAAACAATTGGGTCAAAATATACAAAATTTTATAACTTATGGGTTTAAATAGAAAAGTATATATTTTTATAAATTTATGAATCGTTATAAAACAAATTGGTGATTATTACGACATATCGATTAAACAACTTCACAACACAAATACTATACAGAACAAGTAAACATTCAAATGGTTGGGATTAAATAATACATGTTTATTGGGCCTTTGTGACCCATTAACATGGTTTTTGGGCCTAACAAAAATAATACATGTTTATTGGGCCTCCTGTGACCCAATTACATGCCTAAGGGACCCTCAATGGCTTTTACAAGCTATTGGGCCTCAGTGGCCCATTAGCATTGCTAGTAAGGTCCAAATAAATCATATGCGAAATAAGCTAACGCGTCCTTCACATACTCGACAGCCTTAAATAACATACGTAATTAGTATGGCCTCGTAGTCCTCTTCTCTTCGTCTGTTAGGTTTACCTTCTATTCAAGTAAACAAAAATCAGGTAGTTAATCAAGGTTATTCAAATTCATTTGGATTAAGTGAGTAATAACGGGCGACACCAATAAGTGTCGGTCATAGTCTGTAGTTATAATCAAAGTCTCCTGGAGGGAGAGCGAGAGTTTGTGTATAGATCTATACGAGGGTGACTCCCCTACACCTAAGCTGTTCGCTACAGTTAGACTCGGCCAGTCTACGGTGACAAAATCTTAAGATCAATTCCGGCGTTCGCTAGAATGCCAAGACAGACGAACTAGTCATTATCATGCATGGTTATAACGACTCACATAGAGATCCAATACCATCTAAGTAATCATGGGAAATCATATTCATTCGTTGTGACGATACAATAATATAAAACGATCATACTATTTTATCGGAAAACATCAGGTTTTCCGGGGAAACAACATTATCCACTTGTACTTTCAATAACTATAATGCAAGAATTTATCATGGGGAAACATATCATTTTTACACGTTCTGAAATCATTCATGCATATACTTATGGATCATCACACCTTTTGTATAAACAGTTGTCGTTTCAGAAAATATCGGATTTTCTGGGTTTTACAAACAATACAAAGCATTTTCATATCAAACCTGCTTATGAACTCACCAACATTATATATGTTGACGTTTTCAAAATAACTTGTATTCTCAGGTAACAGATAAGCTGAAGAAAATTTCCAAGTGTGTTAGGATGTTATGTTTTGTGATTCTCAAACAATTTATACTATGGATTATGTAATGTAAACAATGTACTGGATGTGAACAATGATGGTTGTAATGTATTAATGCATGGGGATGTTCATGTTATGTTTCATGTATATTCATTGTGATGATATTTCAATTTTAGTCACACGAGCCCTCGGACGTTTCCGCCATCTGGTTCGGGGGTGTGACATTATCGGCAGAGATACTCTCGGAAATTGGAATAAAATGTGCACTCTTGGTCAACCTGTCCATGATAACCCAATTGGAATCCACACCCCGAGCCGTCCTAGGCAAATTCATGATAAAATCCATAGTAATCTCCTCCCGTTTCCACATGGGGATAGGCAAGGGTTGGACTTTTCCATGGGGCCTCTGATGCTCGGCTTTGACCTTTCCGCAGATCAAACACCGCTCAACAAACCATGCAACCTCTCGCTTCATGCAGAGCCACCAATAACTCAACCTCAAGTCTCGATACATCTTCGTGGCCCCCGGATGGATGGAAAAGTTGGATTTGTGTGCCTCCTCCAAGATCTTTTGTCTCACACCCCGAATGCTGGTACCCAAACTCTGCCACACTGAGTCAGCAAACCCCGACTGACTCGAACAAAAAGTGGAATTTGACCCCCGAATCCGCTCAACCTTCCAGTTCTCTCTCTTCAAACCCTCCACTTGAGCCTCCTTAATCATATCCAACAAAAGGGAAATTATCGTCATCCTCAGACAAACGTCTCGGATCGGAGCACTCGCCGCCTTACGGCTCAAAGCATCGGCCACCACAATGGCCTTCGTAGGATGGTACAAAATCTTGCAATCATAATCTTTTACTACATCCAGCCATCTCCTCTATAGCATATTCAAATTCTGTTGATCCATCAAATACTTCAAACTTTTGTGATCAGTGAAGATTGTGCATCGGACCCCATGTTAATAATGCCTCCAAATCTTGAGGGAAAACACAACCGCCCCCAATTCCAGGTCGTGAATGGGGTAATTCGCCTCATGAGGCTTCAACTATCTCGATGCATAAGCAATCAGATGTCCCCTCTGCACCAAAACCGCTCCTAACCCCAAGATAGAAGCGTCACGATACACTACAAAGTCGTCCAATCCCTCGGGTAGTGCCAGAATCGGGTCTTCACATAGCTTCCGCCTCAAGGTCTCGAATGCCAACTGTTGATCTGGACCCCACCGAAAGGTCACACTCTTCTTGGTCAAACGGGTCAAGGGTACGACGATCTTGGAGAAATCCTGAATAAATCTTTGGTAGTACCCTGCAAGACCCAGGAAACTCTGGATCTCAGATGCGTTCTTTGGGACCTCCTAACGCATCACCGCCTCAATTTTGGCTGGATCAACCAAAATACCCTCCTGATTGATGATGTGCCCCAAAAATTGCACCTCCCGTAACCAAAAATCACATTTGGAGAATTTCGCATAGAACCTCTCCATCCTCAAGGTCTCCAACACCTCCCTCAAATGTTGCTCGTGCTGCTCCTTGGTCTTAGAATAGACCAAGATATCGTCAATGAAGATAATCACATACCGATACAACATATGTCTACAAACCCAATTCATGAGATCCATGAACGTTGTAGGAGCATTGGTGAACCCGAATGGCATCACCACGAACTCATAATGACCATAGCGAGTCCTGAAAGCCGATATATCCTCTTAACTAATCCTCATCTGATGATACCCTGACCGATGATCAATCTTGGAGAACCAATATGCACCCTGAAGTTGATTGAACAAATCATCAATTCTCGAAAGTGGATAACGGTTCTTCACCATTAGCTTGTTCAACTCCTTATAATAAATACACATCCTGTGAGACCCATCCTTCTTTTTCACAAACGGGATCGGTACTCCCCACGGGGTACTGCTCGGACGAATGAACCCTCGATCTACCAGCTCCTGAAGCTGCGTAGACAACTCCTGCATCTCAGGCGGAGCTAGGTGGTACGGTGGCTTGGCTATCGGGGCTGTACCCGACACTAAATCAATATGGAACTTCACCTGCTTATCTGGAGGTACCCCTGACAACTCCTCAGGAAATACGTCGGGAAACTCTCGTACAATCAGAACACTGCTCAAATCTGGCGTGACTTCAAGCCTCGTGTTTGAAACATAAGCCAAGAACCCAGAACAACCCTGCTGAAGACGCCTCCTGTCCCTCACATCCGAATAGAGAGCTAGCCTATGCGAGGCTCTCTCTCCCTGAATAACCAATTCTCCCCCACTTGGGGTTCGAACCATCACTAACTGGTGCTCACAGTCAATCATGACCCCATTGGGCCCCAACCAATCCATCCCAATGATCACCTTCAGTCCTCACAAGGGAATCGGAACCAAATTGATATGAAACCTCTCCCCAAACGCATTCAGAATACTCCTACAATATACCCTCGCATCGCTCACTGTGTGGTCATCCGCATTATCCACCTCGAGTGGGGAATCCCAGCTCCCTGGAGCATCCCAAAACTTCTTGCTGACTGCAAGAGATATAAATGATCGGGTAGCCCCCGAATCAAAAAGAAGATGGGCTGACAAACCATTCACCACGAAGGTCCCTATATGAAATCATAACAACATAAGCACAACAATAAAATAAACAAGACAGAAAAAGATCACATACCAGTCACGACGTCTGGCGCTGCTCTGGCCTCCTCATTAGTCAGTTGAAATGCGCGACTCTTCACTGCAGGAGCTTCCACCTTGACGGGGCGGCCATCAGTGATCCTTATTGTGGCGGGCGCAAGCGCCACCACTGCTCCACCTCCTCCCTGCAACCTCAGACAATCGACCTTTTTATGACCGGTCTGGATGCAGTGGAAACAAATCAAGCCCTTCTTGGTGCAATCCCTGCTCACGTGGCCCGGATGGCCACATGTATAACATACTGGACCTGTCACTCGACAAGCTCCACTGTGAGACCTCTCGTACTTGGCACATTGGCCACGGTCCTGCTGGCCCCTTTTGGAATGATCAGAGGTCTTAGGATTCTTAGCCTGACCTACTGCCGCCTGAACCTGCTCTAGATTCCGCTTCGTGCGGAGCTCTATCTCAATCTCCCATTCCCAGGCCTTCTCTACCACCTCATTCAGGGTCTTGCACCCTGAAAAGCTGACAAACTCTCGAATGTCATATCTCAACATGGAATGATATTTGGTCTTCTTCATCTCCTCGTCCGCAGCGTACTGTGGAACCAACAATGCAGGCTCCCGAAACTTGGCGGTGATCTCCGCCACAGTCTCGATGGTCTTCTGCGAATCCTGAAACTCTCTAACCAACCGCTGCACCTCAATAGATGGTGCAAACTTTTGATCAAATCTCCTCACAAATTCCTGCCAGGTCATCTCAGCCACACTTGTTGAACCCACCTCGTGGTAACCTCCTCCCACCAATCCCTGGCTTGGTCTCTCAACATACAAGATGCGAACCCCACCTCATGCGCTAGGCATTCTTCATGTCTTCCACCCAACATCGACTCGTGATGGGGTTCTTGAGCTAAAAGAACTCGGGCGCCCCACACGCCTTGAACTCCCGAAACGAAGGAGCTCGGGCCCCAACCTGGCCTATAGCAATCTCGGCTCGAAAATACCTGAGTCGCTCCTCCATGATCTCCATACTACCTTCCTTGACAGTCCTGAAAATCACCGGGGTAGCATCAAGAATGCACCGAGTCACCTCGGCTGCGATAAGATCGCACAACCTCTCATCAATGGGCTTTGCACCAGAGCCCGACCCAGATCCCGATCCTGATCCTGAACCTCAAGTGATCATCACCATCCTAAACTAAAAATACCACAAAACAGAATGATAAGGATATTCGAAAAAATGAATCCTTCGTCCTCACCGGTCTCCTTAGAGCTTCCAGGTCTAACATTGGTTCGGGTATAGGTCCTGTGCTTTCAGTAGTACGGGCCTAATACTACCTTCCACACCTACATGTACTCTCCCCAAGGCTCTACCTAAAAACTCTAATTCGCCCAAAAACAATAGTATAACCTACATCATACCGCATAACTCGCTTCCTAGTGTAACACTCTAAATTTCAAAACAAAATTTTCATTTTTTTTAACTTCACACAAAACATACTTAAACATTTCCCATCTCAAATTGAATTTCTCAAACACAAAACATCATAAATTATTGTCAAATATCCCAGAATCCACATAAACTCAAATGATCAACCTGGTGTGTAGAATCATGTCGGCGCCTTCCCGCGATCCTGAGATGTACCTGAAACACATTTTATACAAACACTGTAAGCACAAACATTAGTGAGTTCCCCAAAATACCACATATATAATAACTAGCCTCTCATAGCTATATCTCAATAAGGACCCTCCAGTCATGTGTCTCAGTGAATACCCTCCGGTCTCACATCTCGGTATGGACCCTCCGGTCATAACTCAATATATGCACAAAATAATATAACAGCATAAGTCACAAAGACAGAATGCATAATAACACATATCTCAGTATAAGCAAATAAGACCCTCCGGTCAACAACATGAATAAGACCCTCCGGTCAGTAACACGATCAAGACCCTTTGGTCACACATGAATTACCACTCAGTTAAGTAAAGAAAGAAGACTCACCTCGTGAAGTAAAGCAAGTAAATCCCACACCCGAACTACCAGTCTAGACTCCGCCTAACATATATCACATATATCTCTAATTAGAATTGATATCAACAACCCTCAAAGATGTTAGCTAAGTCTCTCAACTAAACCTCAAGAGGGTAAAAGACCATTTTACCCCTCGATGGCCTCCAAAGTCCATAACCTGACCAAAACCCTAAGAGTCAACAAAAGTCACCACCCAGCACGTACGTTGGGCATACAACCCTCTACGTTGGGTGTACAACTGGCCATGCATGCATCGGCATGGACTCAACTCTAGTTACGCGTAACTGGGGTACGCACGGCGTATACCCCAGATTTCCTCTTTTCACTCTTTTGGTCTTAATTCGTTAAGACAATTGCTACTACTACAGACCTGGGCTGAGTAAGGTCCATTACTTCATAAAGTTGGTCACTTTAAGCCTTAGCATGGCTGAACAAATCTAAAACTCATAAAATCTAATCCTTTACTCACAAGTAGGGATGAAATTTAAAGCTGGAAAACCGGACCGGAACCAGAATCGGACCGGAACCGGAACCGGTATAACTGGTATATGCTTAACTAGTCTGGGTATTGGGTTTAAAAATTAGCCTTATCTGGGTTCCAGGTATTCTGAGTATGGGTCCAACGGGTCCGAGTATTCCGGGTTGTAGAACCAGATTTATAGAGAGAACTGAAATCGGGTTTAAATTTGGCCTGTACCGGAATTTGAAAGTTTGAGTGCATATCCAAATTCAACTACAAAAATGAAGATAGTTATATGTGTTTCTCTTTTATACGTATGTGTTTTTAAAGTTACAATAAGATAGTTATATGTGTTTCTCTTTTATACGTATGTGTTTTTAAAGTTACGAATATTAAATTCCAAGTCTAGAAAATCATTCAGAAGCCGGTCACGAATGAAAGATATCCATTCAGTCGGTAATTAAATTAATTAAAACAAGATTATATGTGCACATATTACTATTAGATATACGATCAACTATTGGAATCTTGATCTTTAAGATCACTGAGATCACATCTTAATCAAGTGAAATGATGCAATTAATTATTGCAAGATTTGATTCTCCAAAATTTCAAGTTTCCAGTTCCATTTATCAGTTTCTGGTTCTAACCGGTTCCATACCCACAATACCCGGTTTGATACCCGGAACCGAACCAGAACCAGTTCCCGTATACCGGTCCAGTTCTTGTTTCTTATAATTCATCAATTCCGGTTTCCGGATTTTCCGGGTCCGGGTCAACCGGCCCGGGTTTGGACCCACTTACATCCCTACTCACAAGGCCCACATATCTCATGCATGGAGAGATCTTGACGACCAAGATCTCATTTTTATGAATCCAAAAGTCTAAAAACACCTAAAAGGACAGGTATTATGCTCTGTAGTTCACCAAACTCATAAAGCTTCAAGCTTGGGACATAAAACCCTAAAAATGGACCAAAACATGAACTAATCAAAACAATGAGAAATCTTTGAGCTTGATACCTCTGGATGATGCACCAACCACATAAAAACTCATATCCAAAAGCTTGGACACCAACTCTTCTTCCTTCAAGCTCCTTCTTCACAAAAGAATTCCACAAGAACACTCAATAAGCCACAAATGCTTACACAAGCTATAGAAACGGGATTTAGTGTTTGAGGGGAGTTGGAGGCTGGAAATGGTGGCTAGGAATGAGATCATCATGTTCTTTAAATAGGGACACACCAGACAATTAGGGTTTACACTCTGAGCCTAGTACGCCCATCGTACCCTCTGGTACACCCAGCGTACTAGGTAGCCTCCGCGTTCAGGATACGAACATGAGTATGTTGAGCGTACACAAGCGTATGCCACGCGTAGTCATTTTCCACCTTTTCTCAAATAAGGGCTAGGACAATTATATAAAAGTAAGGGTCATCGATACATACCTTATCTCGGGATGTTACAATTCTCCCCCACTAGGATCAGACTTCACCCTCGAAGTCATCCTCCGAAAACAACTCTGGGTACTGCTCGCGTATCTCGGACTCCGGCTCCCAAGTCCATTCCGAACCTCTACGATGTTGCCATTGAACTTTAACCAGGTGCACCTCCTTGTTCCTCAGGGTCCTTACTTTCCTATCCAATATCTCTACCGGTCTCTCGATATAGTTCAGGCGATCATCAACCTGAATGTCCTCTAAAGGCACCATTGCCGTCTCGTCGGCTACACACTTCCTCAGATGGGATACGTGGAAGGTGTTATGAATCTGGCTCAACTCCTCATGCAGCTCTAGCCGATAAGCTACCTTGCCCACCCGGGGAATCACCTTGAAAGGACCAATGAATCGAGGGCCCAGCTTGCCCCGCTTCCTGAAGCGGATCACCCCTTTCCATAGGGATACCTTCAGGAGAACAAAGTCGCCAAACTGAAACTCTTGCCCGGAACGCCTTCGATGTGCGTTGTAACACTAGTCAAAATAGGTCCATAGACAATCATATGTGATTATGCCAATCATGTAATGTGATTTTGTTAAACTAGTAATGTCATAAGAATGTTATGTAGTTCATGATAAATTCTAATACAAATATTAACTTTCTTTATGATACAACTCCAAGTATACGTCCATACGATTCCAAAAATATAGAGAATGTCTGAATCTGACTTCGCATAAAGGAAGTTATGATAAACTGAACACTATAAATCTCTATAGTAAGAGGAATTTAAAATATACTTAGAATTAGCTATTAAAATCTAAAAGAGAGTTGTAATACTTGTAAATACCTACGCGTACATATAAAGAACGTCAAAAACGGAGTTCGTATGTGAAAGTTACGACCGGCCGAAGATTCAGCTGTCAGAAACCCTAATCTGACTGAGCTCACGACATGAGCACAGGACTCACGACGTGAGAATTCATTTATCCATATCTCGGAATCTAGAAGGTGTGTGACGAGGCTGCGAGGGGATAAGATCCAAACTCACGACGTGAGCAAGGATATCTCACGACGTGAGGAGTCACATGGCCACCTTCCGAAGCTAGGGACGCAAATGGCAAGTCTACGGGATGAGCATGAAGGACTCACGACGTGAGCATATAAAACTCACGACGTGAGGTTCTAAAATCCTTACTATAAATAGCAGTTCCGACTTCAGCCATTCTTACACCTAAACTTCTTCCCTTTCTCTCCTTTGCTGAGTCCCTCTTGCATCCCGAGCCCCGACGACCTCGTACGCTGACCGTTTTTGCTTAGATAACATAAAATCACGCTACTAGGGTGACGGCCCCACTTTCTAATAATTCGGGGGAAAACGCATGCTAGATATTATATATATGTTATTATTATGTCTATATGATAGTATATAGTTATAATAGCCGGGGTATAGTTGTTCAAAATATAATATTTTGAATATATACAACTATTATCAACTTATCAGTATGTTAATTTACCAATGTAGATCTTGAGTTATACTTAGGATTCTATATATATGTTGTGTGCGATATAGTTCCGAAGTTATATTCGGAAGTTCTATATGTTAAGTTATAAAGTATGTTGCTATTATTAGTTTTATGTCAAGATAAAATTGGATATGTTATATGTTGTTATTGTTAGTTTTATGTTAAGATAAAACTTGGTATTGTTATTGATAGTTTTATGTCAAGATAAAACTAGGAACGTTATATGTTGTTATTATTGGTTTTAGGTCAAGATAAAACCTGGTTTTACTTCAAGATATAGTTGTTATACTGCCTAAATAATATGAAGTTAGGAGTAATGTTTAAAAGCATAGTCTAGTAACTTAGGGTTTTAGACATGAAGATGCTTTTGTTGTTAGAGCTATAGGAATCCGTCAAAGTCTACATAAGTAATTGTATTCATCAACTAAGATTGGGGATCTTAGCGAAAATCCTCTGAATTGTAACCGTTAATCCCGTGTGAGCGAGGAAGTCGTGTATAATTAGTATACGGGTTGACCACCCCACTTGTGACTGTTAGCTACAGTCAACCAAAAGCAAGTGATGAACTATCCTTTTATTTGTTATTGTTCCGGCGTCGATGAAGCATACGGTGTTGTTTCTCATGGTAAATCATGAGTGTGTTTGTTTCTCATGGTAAATCATGAGTGTGTTTGTTTCTCATGGTAAATCATGAGTGTGTTCTATCAGAGATATTATGTCATAGCAGCGGTTACAGGCTCATGGTAGCAAATTGTTAGAAACATTATACTTTGTCGTATACAAGTATTAATGTTAAGTATAAGTTTCCCCTACTTATACCTTAGGATTAAGGAATGTTTAGGTATAACACTTAATTGATAAGTAAACTATTATACCTAATATACATACTAAATGTTGGAGAGTCAAAATGATACTTTCAAAACTATACTTTTGAACGTGGAAAATGTATTATTTTATGGAGTCAAAACCTGTGGACTCACCAACTTTATGTTGACGTATTTTAAAATGCATGTGTTTTTAGTAACTTGAAAAGCTGGTATGTATTCGAACAGAAGAAGTTTTACTATTACCTTTCTGTTCATTAAGAAGTATGCCATAGTCGGATATTATGTAATAGGTCCTAGAAAAACAGTTATGTAAGTTTCAGTTATCAATAAAGGTATGTATTTTCTTTAGTATTGTTCAATGTATGTTATATAACCGTGATACGAAGAATAACGTTACACTACCCAGTGTTTCCGCCGATGGCTGGGGGTGTGACAGAAATTGGTATCAGAGCTATTAACTATAGTGAACTAGTACTTTCTTAGGAAAGCACGTCTATAGTTTAGGACTTACTCTATTAGGTTTAGGTATATCCCTTAGCCTATAAATAAAAAGTATTATTAGTTATTCTACTGAAGGACTACTTACGGGAGCGGTGACAAGGATAGACATGTCGATTTGGGTTGTTGGATTTCAGAACGGCTATATGCTAAAATGATCCTGTCCTTTCGACTGTCCTGACTAGCCGGAGCCTTATCAGATAGACCTGAAGTAACAAACAATAGTTAAAGCGTGAATATAATAAATAAGAATATAGAGTCATATATAAACACTCAGACCCGCGATGAGAATACACCTTAATACCCGGAATGTTTTTGATCTCAAGGATTTAGATCAAATATTCCAACTAAAGTTTATATGTGCATATATCCTATCACAACTAGGTGTAGGTGCGCAACTACATTTTATTATGATCAAATCATATGAACTATTTAATTTGGGAGTAATATTTGATAGACTAAAACTTTTTGGTGATCCAAAACGTATAGGAATTCGGCATGGCACATTCACGAGAATGGATAATCATCGAGGACACGGATGAAGAAGAGGAAGTTTCATTCCCCATGATGGTAGGCGATCCTTACTACCCTATAAATCCAACCACCTTTCATCCAATACCTTCTGACGATGGAGCACCTTTACCCTCCAACGAATGGGAAGAAAGTGAATCCATGGAGGAGACAGAGTCGGTGGCATCATCTTTACCACCACTGAACACTCTTTACCGTAAAGTTCCAGGAGGAGTAAAAATGAAACGCACGGCATGTAAATCCATACCGATATGGCAAAAGATTAAGAAGAGTCAGAAGGCGACATCTTCAGGAAGTCATAGAGTTCAAGATGAACCTGCACGGATCGCACAAACCGTTGATAGGTGGGTGGCGGAAGAAAGAGCTGCCAAGATGTATGAGACTGGTCAATCATCTCGACCACATCTCCCACATTCTTCTGAAGATAACACTTTATCTCAATTGTTTGAGAAAAGTGTGAAAATTGAAGACAAGATGGAAATTGTCGAAGTGAGGGCTACTCATCTCTCTGGAAGAGTGCGAAGGCTAGAAGGACAAAGGACACGAGATCAGGAATCGGTGATGGATGTCCATCATCGTATAAATTTTGCTTATAATGACATGATTACTCACGATGCCAGGATTGCAGAGTTAGAGCTCTACAATCAAACCTCGAGAAATGAAGAACGCACGGGAAGTCTTGAGCAGAGAACTCAAGCACTTGAAGAGCAAGTGGTTAATGTCACTGACGTGCTGGGTCATCACTTAGGGTTCTGGTAGATAAGCTACAACTAGTGGTTATGTAAATAGAGAAAATCAGACTAGTTAAGGCGAAAAGAGGAAAGTTTATAGCAAGGATGTAGAAAACATTGCAAATTTTGCAATGTTTATAGAAACTTTTCTCTTATAAACCTAAATAAACGGATGTAACCGCTGGTAATAATATGAAGCATACGTTACAGTAATCATTGTGTTGTCTATTATGTTTTACACTATGAATAATAACTGGAGTATTTAGTACTCGTGTATTAAGTGATTAACAAAACTCATAAAATTCTTATTATTTATAATAGGAACTAAAATAAAATGCCTAGAAGGAGTAATCGGCTAAACCCTAACCGACCATCAGCACCACAACAACAACCGCAACCACCACCATAAATAAACCCCTCAATAAGTACAGTACAACTTGAAGAAATCATAGCTCAAAGAATTGTTGCGGATCTATCTAATGTCACAAGAGATGGAGTTAGAAATGAAGGCCATGTAGGGACCGGTAGAACATGTACCTACAAAGATTTTATGAATTGCAGGCCAAAAAGCTTTCATGGAAATGTAGGGGTAGTTAATTTGATGAGGTGGATAGAAAAGACAGAGTCCGTCTTTCAAATAAGATTATGTCCAGATAATTGTAAAGTACGATTTGCAGCATGTACTTTCGCTGATGCAGCACTCACCTGGTGGAACAACCATGTGAATACCATGGGAATTGATACTGCAAATTCCATGAAATGGGAGGAGCTAAAAATGATGCTAGTAGAGGAGTATTGTCCTAGGGAGGAGATACATAAACTGGAACAAGAACTGTGGACCCTAACCATGAAGGGTTCAGAGATAAAAGCTTATACCGCTAGATTTAATGATCTTGCTGTAATGTGTCCAGCACTTGTAACCCCTGAATATAAAAAGATTGAGTGATATATCTGGGGTTTAGCATCGCAAATCAAAGGCATGGTGATCGCATCAAAGCCTACAACTTATGACAGCACCAAAAGGATAGCTCATCAGCTAACCCTCACAGAGATCCAAGGAACAGAAGTGGTCTCAAAGGCTGAGTCTCCCAAATCTAGAACAAACAAGCGCAAGTTTAATAGGAAGAATCCCAAACAATCATCTGAGAAAAGACAAGAAGTGGCAACCAATTATGCAGCCACAACAGCAGTACCTACACAACCAAAATCTTCATGGTGCAATCAGTGCAACCGTCATCATCCAGGTGACTATTTTGTCTGCATGAAGTGCAAGAAAAAGGGGCATACTGCTAGTTACTGCAGAAGCACAACACCTGCAACAGTCGATCAACAAACCAATAATGGGACAGGCCGTGGTGAAGGAAGAAAATGCTATGAGTGTGGGGAGGTTGGACATATCAAGAAAGAATTTCCAAAGTTAAGGAGTCAAGGAGGCATAGGACGTGGCAGGGCGTTTGTGATTGGAAGTAGAGAGGCTATCCAGGACCCTTCGGTCGTATCTGGTACGTTTCTTATAGATAATTTATATGCTTCTATACTCTTCGACTCTGGAGCAGATCGAAGTTTTATAACTCCGACATTTAGAAAATTGTTAAGTCATAAGTCTAGCAGATTAAAAGAAATCTATGAAGTAGAAATCGTTAACGGTCAAACTGAGAAAATTGTCTGTTAACTCTTAATAATTACAGTTTTCACGTCAACCTCATGCCAATGCCTATCGGGAGTTTTGATGTCATAATTGGCATGGATTGGTTATCTTCACACCGCGCCGAAATTCTATGTCATGAAAAAGCCATACGACTACCCTTACCAAACGGCGAAGCCCTGATTATCTATGGCGATAAATCTGGGAAGAACCTCAAAGTTATCTCTTGTACAAAGACCCAGAAATATCTACATAAGAAATGTAGCGCATTCTTAGCCCACATTGTAGATAGGAAGAGAAAGACAAAAGAAATCAAGGACATACCTCAAGTATGTGATTTCCCTGACGTGTTTCCTGAAGATCTACCTGGAATACCTCCCGTCCGACAAGTCGAGTTTCGCATCGACTTAATTCCAGGAGCAGTACCAGTAGCGAATTCTCCTTATCGGTTGGCTCCATATGAAATGCAAGAATTGTCTAGACAACTACAAGAACTTCTTGACAAAGGCTTTATCCGACCAAGTTTTTCACCTTGGGGAGCACCAATCTTTTTTGTTAAGAAGAAGGACGGATCCTTTCGAATGTGTATTGATTATCGGGAGCTGAACAAGCTAACGATCAAGAATCGTTATCCGCTTCCAAGAATCTAGCTACTACTCTAAGATAGATCTTAGATCAGGATACCATCAACTCAGAGTACAAGAAGACGACATTCCAAAAACAGCATTTAGAACTCGTTATGGTCATTATGAGTTCTTAGTTATGTCTTTTGGATTGATCAATGCCCCAGCAGTGTTTATGGATCTCATGAATCGCGTTTGCAAACCATACTTGGATAAATTTGTGGTCGTATTTATCGATGATATATTGATATATTCACGAACCAAGGAAGAACATGGTCAACACCTGCAAATAATATTGGAGCTACTAAGAAAAGAAAAGTTGTACGCTAAATTCTGCAAATGCGAGTTTTGGATTAGAGAAGTACAATTTTAGGTCATGTAGTTAGCAACGAAGGAATTCATGTTGACCCATCCAAAGTTGAAGCAGTCAGGAATTGGGAAGCACCAAAGACGCCAACAGAGGTGCGTCAATTCCTAGGACTTGCTGGCTATTACCGTAGATTCATAGAGAATTTCTCCAAAATAGCCAAGCCATTTACAACACTAACCCAGAAAAATACGAACTTCAACTGGGAAGACAAACAAGAAGCTGCTTTTCAGAAACTGAAGCAAATGTTGTGTAGTGCAACAATCATATCCCTTCCAGATGGAACAGAAGATTTCGTTGTATACTGTGACACATCAAATCAAGGATTAGGATGTGTGTTGATGCAAAGAGGAAAATTTATCGCCTATGCATCACGACAACTTAAGTTGCATGAGAATAATTACACTACCCATGATCTTGAATTGGGAGCTGTAGTTTTTGCACTAAAAATTTGGAGACATTACTTATACGGTACTAAGTGTACTATTTTTACCGACCACAAGAGTCTCCAACACATCTTCGACCAAAAAGATATTAATATGAGACAACGAAGATGGGTTGAATTGTTGAATGATTACGAATGTGAGATTCGTTATCATCCCGGAAAGGCAAACGTAGTAGCAGATGCCTTGAGCCGGAAAGAATATATTAAACCCCGACGGGTACGAGCATTAACTATAACTATCCATTCTAATTTTACCGCACAAATTAGAGAAGCTCAGCTTGAGGCTCTAAAAGAAGAAAACATCAAGAACGAAGCTTTGCGAGGAATGGAAAAGCAACTTATACAAAAAGATGATGGAACGCGACACTTTATGAACTGAATTTGGATGCCTAAGTTCGGTGGAGTCAGGGACTTGGTCTTAGAAGAAGCCCACAAGTCCAGATATTCATTGCATCCAGGCTCTGACAAAATGTACTTGGATTTAAAAGTACATTATTGGTGGCCAAACATGAAGGCAGAAATTGCTACTTAGGTATGCGAATTATTGAATTGGTGATTTGTAACACTCCAAAATCATGAAAAAATTAAATTTTTAAAAACAACCCATTATCCATCATTGTTTACAAGAAAAGCCATTGTTTCAAAAGTAAATTCATATCAGAGTGTACCAAAATCCAATATCATGAAAATAGGAAGATGTGCACGATCAAGCCTTCGCTCTCCCACGATCCTCTGAAGTACTTGAAACAATAAAATAAAATTGTAAGCCAAAGCTTAACGAGTTCCCCCAACGTACCATCACACAACATAACAAACAAAAACATGCAAATATGAGCCTTCAGCCTGACTGTACCATCTTGCAAGGCCTACAGCCTATCTGGACCGCTTTACGGGCCTTCGACATGACTGGACCGCCTCGCAGGGCCTACAGTCTATCGGAACCACCCCGGGTGTCTTGGCCTTCAGCACAAAGCAGGACCGCCTTAACCCAACCACAATTTGTCGACATATGTAACATATAACATAAACACAGACCAACAATTACAGATAATCATACAAATCTACTAATCAGTCATATACTAGCATAACACCATACTATAACCAGGATACGTAACCTAGTGAGCCGGCATTGGTGCTTTCGACCCACGAGTACAATGAGGAAAACTCACCTCTCAGTCTGAAGAAATAGCTACACAGATCACTGCTCCAAATGTTGAATCTACTAGCCACCTATACAATCACAATCACTTAAGCTCAACTACTAATCAAAATACCAAAATGCCCCTGAGTCAAAATTGGGTCAAAGTCATCCTTTAGCTGACCGCCACGTTGTGGCCATCCATGGCCACGATGTGGTCGCAATACGACAAAACAGGCGTACTCAGCCCAACCAACATGTCGTGGTGAGGCTCCACCACGTTGTGGTAATCAGTCAGCAAGACTTAATTCCTTAACATGATTTTCCAGCTCAATCCAGGAGTTCCCAAGCTCCAACTAGGTCCAAACCATAACCTAGATGGATAAAGTTTCCAACTTTCTCCTTTAAACCTTGCCAATAAGTAAAGATCCAAAGCCCTAAGTTCTTCATGGAAGCATAAAGCACATTCCACTCATTAAGCAATTAATCCTTATAGTTACTTCTCCAAAGTTTTTAGAAGGGTTTCCAACACCTTTTGGACCATATAAATCATAGATTTAGGAAAATGCATTTCCTTTCCATTTTTAGGGAAAAAAGGGCCAAGATTCCATGCATGGCCTCAAAACTAAAGTCTACTTCAGATTAAAAGAGTTAAATGCTCCAAATGGCCTGGAGATTCATAAATTTTCAAGCTTTATGAGATCTCCTCTTCCAAAACCCACCAAACATGAAGAAAAGGGGCCAAATGCAAGATCTAACAACCTAGAAAAGAAAAAGATGGAGTCTTGAACACTCACCCAAGTCCAAAAGAAAAGCTAGAAGATGAATATGATGCTTGCAAGATGATAATCCTCACCAAGGGTTTCCTTCTCCTTCAAAGATGCCAACAAAGTATGAACAATGAACTCTCAAGAGTGATAGAGGCTAGAGTTAGGGATTTAGTGCTTGAGAGGGTGATGGAGGTTGAATGACCTCGAAACCCTAGCCATAATGTCCTTAAATAGGGCTCAAAAGCCTAAAGGATTACGGTTTCACCAAAACTGGCTGCCACGTCGTGGCACTTCATGACCACGACATGGTGGTCCATGAAAACCCGCGGCCCAAAAGATAATGCCATGCCGTGGTGAGGCTTCACCACGCCATGCCCACCCAAAAGAACATTTCTATTTGAAAATTAAGTTTGTACCTAAAACGGGTGTTACATGATCCGTCCGTTCTGGTGAAGCGTTTAACACTCATTGGCATTAGCAAGGCTGGCAGAGAGTAGTTGAATCCAAGTAGGGGAGAACCATTTGGATTAATGGAAATGATTCCGGACATGAAACAATAAGGAGTTCCATACCCCGGGTAAGTGGAGAGCTAGTTTTATTTGCGGTATTGACTAAGGTTGCACAAGTAATGAGAATTCTGGTTATCATGTAAAATACGGGAAGCATCAGTAGTGGCGTATATTTTTGGGACTAGCCTCAAGTTGAGGGTTATGCTAGAACCTTTCTGTCTGTTCTTGTCTGATAAAGGATTTGGGGTTCGAAGCATGACCCGACTCCTTATTTGGTAATAATCGAACGAGGCTCCAACTCATGATTGATCATGGTTTAGTATGGGAGTTGTATGTCTGTTATGGAAGTGTTGTAAGACTACGGGTAGCCGTAGCATTCACAAGGTTGATAGGATGTAATGGAGGTGTTGTAAGACTATAGGTAGTCATAGCATTTACCAGTATGGGTTGGACCATTACAAGAGTGATTTTTAGTTATAAAAGGAATAGCACCGCACACATTGTTCGAGGCGGACCGTTATTATTGCTTGACCACTCCTTGTTAGGAATGAGGATTTTCAGATCTGTGACAGTGTATGGGGTTTGTATGGCCCTCAGATGGGTGAGACCCATGGGAGAGGCCCGTTTGGTTATGTTAGGATGGGTGAGACCCATGGGCGAGACCCATTTGATTAAGATAGATTATGCTAGATCCATATGTGAGGCCCTTTTGGTTATGATTGTATGGGTGGAACCCATAAGCAAGGCTCATTCTTCATTGAAGTTTATGAATTCTGCTAAGGCATGGGTCTTAATTGCATTGCTGGAAGAGCAATCGTCGGTAAGAGGCAACATCGCGGCCCTATAAGGACTTCAAGAAAACTCTGTCTGGATCGGCCAGTGTGGAAGAGGAAGTAGTGAGGGATGATTTCGGGGATGATATCTAATTTAAGTGGGGGATAGTTGTAACACCCTATTTTGAGACGTCTCTTAATTCGAGGTTGTGACCCGAAGATCAATTATCATAAGGCTTTAGGCTTTGAGGAAAGAGAGGTTTAGACCTATTTGGATGTGGGTAATGTAGATTATGTGGTCCAAGAGTTCAATTTGTTCTTTAGAGCCCAAGGGTATAATGGTAAAAGTAGTGGTTTGGATCTTTCATGAATTTAGGATTTAAGTTCTGAAGGTTTTAAGGCAAATGAGAGTTGATAGGAGTGTAGAGTTTCTCATTATCTTTCCCAGCATATAAATAACGCCGAAAACGGAGTCGGATGAAGAAGTTATGGCCTTTGGAAGTTAGGAGGAATAAGGGATAGTCTAGTACGATGGGCATACATGGTGTACGTTGGGTGTACTGGGTTTAAGTGATCGCAGGTGTTTAACCGGGTACGCTGTGCGTACCAGGAGTACGTTGGGCGTACGGCCACCAGGCTCAAACCCTAAAAATCAGGGTTTAGACCCTATTTAAACATCTTAACTCGTGGAAACCCTCCCGTAATTCAACCTTCATCCCCATCAACCTATGATTTCGAAACCCTAGCCCCTTTGAGAGCTTTCTTGACCTTTTTGGGTGTTTTGGTGCACTTTAGAGAAGGGAGACCTCATTGGAGAAGAATTGGATTGCTTAGAGCTTGTAGATCCTAGCTTGGTTTTCCTTGTTGCATCTTTTGAAGGTAAAAAGTCTCAAACTTGATGGTTAATTTGTTAGATCTTGCTTATGAGTGGGTTTTTGTGCTTTTTGGTCCCATGAGTTGATTCTTGAGAGCAAATGATACTCCATGGGTTTTGGGTGTTCATTTTGATGTTTTTGAGGTCCCTTGTTCATAAATTTTGCATCTTGATGGTTGTGGACCAACCATGCATGAGTTGTTTACCTCTTAGTGAAGCTAGTAGGCTAGATTTGAGTTTTGGGTTTCTTGGAGCCATGCAAAGCCATCAAGTTGATTACATTATTGATTAAGACACCCATTAGAATTAGATTTGAGCCTTGGATGTAAAGTCTTAAGGGATTAAGCACTTTTATGTGAGTTCTTGGTCATTTTGTTATGTTAGGAAGCTTAAGTTTGGTGTTGGGCTCTATTAAGTCATGCTAGGCCATAAAGCCAGGAACTTTATGACTCTATACATCCATTAGGCTTGAACTTGAGGATTTGGACATTTGGTCTTTAAGGAATAAGACCTAAAAATGGAATTTGGATGGTTGGTCGGTACGCTGGGTGTACCTTTTTGTACGCAGCGCGTACGGAGCCTTGGTCCTGTTTTTCTATTAATGCATGGTACGCTCGACGTAAGGATGATGTACGTAAGGCGTACTCTGAGAGGAGGAATTAAGTCAAATTTGGGCTATTTTAGGGTTTGGACCACGTTTGGTTGGGTCTAGGCTTGCAGGGGTAAAATGGTCTTTCACCCAAGGAGCTGTAATTATGGAAAATGACCTTTGGTTGTGGATTATATCGGGCTAGGACTATTTATATGTTGGGTTAGGCCCGTTGATTAGGAAGGGCTAGGCCTATTATTATGGGTTGGGCCCAATGTACGGGCTAGGATGAAACATCCCCAAAATACTAGCTAAAATTTTCGTTTTCAAAATAATTTATCAAACATAAATATCATTGCCATAGTATAGAATCATGAAACATGTATCTCAAAATCTCATAAAAATTGTTATCATATCCTAATCTCATATAAAATATCAGAGTAAACTCCCAGGCTAAGAAAAACTGTGGTGTGTGTCATGCCATCATCCCGAGCTCTTCCCCTTGCTAGCTGAAGTACCTGAAACCAAAACTGAAACTGTAAACACGAAGCTTAGTGAGCTCCCCCAGACTACCACATACCATACACATAACATATAACAATCACATAACTCTGGGACCACTCCCAACTGCATCGGGACGAATCCCGGCATTGGTTTACCCGACATCGGACTCCTGCCCGGCATCGGGCTCGCCCCGGCATCCGACCGCATCGGGCATCAGGCTCACCCCGGCATCGGGCTTGCCCCGGCACATATACAGCATAACATATATCATAAACATATAATCTGCATCGGGATTGCCCCGGCATCGGACCGAATCCCGGAACACATAATCATAACCTATAACTATCATACACCAGGCTTGCCCCGGAACATATAACTCATGGCCTAATAATTAACATACATCGGGCTTTCCCCGACATCGGGCTTACCCCGGAACACATAACACCTAACACATAAACATGCATGAATCACAAAGACATCAGGCATACATAACTACTCTCGGGACCGCCCCGGCATCGGACCGAGGTCCGGAACATATAAACTGCATCGGGCTAACCCCGGCATCGAGCTTACCCCGGCATACTCTACAACTTAAACTGGTCGGCATTGTGGTCTTAGACCTGTTCCTACTGGAAGGAAACTCATCTCGTATGGCTGACTGCTAAAAAACTGGGTGAGGGATCCCTATTTGCTGCTTCGGCGGCTCTTCGGCTATAATTCCATAACAACACTTAATCAAAAACTGATAATCCTCTTATGGTAAAATGACCATTTAACCCTCCTGGTCAAAGTCAACGCCAAGGTCAAAGTCAACTCTCAGTCAACCCAACTCGCCGAGTCCCTCTACTGACTCGTCGAGTTCAAACGGTCATAACATCGGGACATCTCGATTCCACTCGTCGAGTCTCTCCTTGGACTCGTCGAGTTCTTTTTGTTTCCGAATCTCACTCATGTCCAACTCGCTGAGTCATCTCCTCAACTCAGTGGTTTCACTCATAATCGAAGAAGGGTTTGGGGACATCGATCCGACTCGTCGAGTCCCAAGAACAACTCGGCGAGTCCATTGCATGCTCAGATTATACAGTTGATCCTAGGTGATTCCACTGCCTCTAATTCATAAGCATGGACTCCTTAGGCTAGAATAACACGTAAAGTTGCTAACTTTACGTGCATGCATGATGCTATGAAGCTAAATCACCCAAAACAAGCTAGAATGAGAGTCTAGGGCATAGAATGGGATCTTGGCTGAATAAAGGTGGTAACTTTGAGCTTCTGGAGCTCAAGGGTGCCTAGATCTAAAGTCCTTACAGTCCCCAAAAGCTCTCTACTCGAAACTAGCTTGGAAAGGACCCAAAAGTGGCAACAAACAAGCTTTCATGAAAATCTAAATGAAAATAAGCCAAGGTATAAACTATATACCTTCAAGAGCTCTGAAATGCAACAAAACTTTGGATCTCCTGCCTCTTCTTGAATCACCAATAGATCTCTTCCTTCTCCTAACTTCAAGTCACACAAAAATGGTAAGAAAGGCTTCAAGACACTCAATGGTTGCTAGGGTTTCGAGAATGGACTGTGGAGGTGATGGAGGTTGGGGTGGATGTCCATAATGTTGCTTAAATAGGGTGTAAACCCTAAGGATTAGGGTTTCCTCCTGATGGACCTACTCGCCGAGTCCATTCCTGACTCGTCGAGTAGTCCACTTAAGCCCCGCGGTCCAGCTCGCATCTACTCGACGAGTTAGGGCTACCAACTCGTCGAGTAGCCCTTTTAAAATGAACATTAGAGAATTACTTTCGTACCAGGAATGGGGCGTTACATAGGACCAATGATATGTATGGTATGTGGTATTTTGGGGAACTCGTTAAGCTTTGTACTTATAGTTTCATGTTATGGTTTCAGGTACTTCCAGTTCGAAAAGGAAGGACTCGTCAGCCCAGCATAACTGCATAGCATCCCCCAGAGTTTATTCCCCATTCGATTATTCGTGATTTTTACTCAAATGTTTAAGTACTATTTTTAACCTTGAATGATTTTGGGATTGACACGTTATTTGTATGAATGTTGTAAAAATGAAAATTTTACTCTGAATTTTTGGGACGTTAAACTCGAATAGGATAATCGTAAATAAATAAGAATCCTTCAAATGCAATACGGGTTATATAAATGATATTTGTATATCTTTTATGGACAAGTATTTTACGCTTATAATAGTTGTATAAAACCTTATTATAAATTTAATGAATTACGTTAAATAAACGTTTAAATATAAAAGCTTATTTATGATAAATAGTCTGTAGAAAAGTTGTAATACTCGTGATCACGAGCATGTGATTATAAAGAACGCCAAAATCTAACTTCATATGAAGAAGTTATGATTTTTCGAAGTTTCGCGTTCAACGTGACATAGTAATGTGTGTCATAAAATGTTAAATGGAGAGCAGTTGATTTTTAACCTAAACAATCTAAACAAAAGTTGATGTCCTTGTAAATACGAATCCGTCGATATAAAGAACGTCGAGAACAGAGTTTGTATGATGTAGTTATGATTTTCGCAAAGTCTTTTACAGTGTAATCTTCATAGACTGTAAGTATAAAATATAGAATGTTAATTAACTGACGAAGTCTAAGGGAAAGTTATAGTACTCGTTGATATGAAACTGAAGATATAAATAATGTCGAAACAAGAGGTCGTATGCGAGAGCTATGATTTTTCGAAAATTGTCAAAGAATACCCATTAGAGGTGACGTGGCCCAACGAGAGTGCGCCACGTGGCAAGAACAGTACGCGGATCTTATAACCAACTCTACGATGTGAAACAATGAGCCGACGACACGTGGTACAAGCTGGGACAAACACCGAGCCGCAGAACGGTGTGCCTATGGACCACGGCTTGGCGCACCTTGTATGGCAGCCTATAAATAGAACACGCATTTGCTCATTTTCTTCACAACTTGTAGTCCATTCTCTTTGGATATATCCCCCTACTCCGAGCCCGATCCTCCCGAGTTTCCAAATACTTTAGTGAGGCGCTGAAGCATCAGAGAGCTCGACGAAAAGAAGTATTCATAGTCGAAATTCTGCCGCGACTTTCCGAACTTTTGCTAGAAATTTTTGTAAGTTAAGTTGCACTTACTACGCTTTTAAATGTAACTTATATTTATTTTTATAGTCGTTATTATAAACCTATAAATAAAATTTATATATAATTCTATGAAAGATCGTGTATGTCCAAGAGTCATTATAGAATGTATAATCCTATAGGGTCACACCTTATAGCATTATTAGTATAATTTGATTATTAATAAATATATCAACACTTGTATTTAATTGGAAAATTATTATCTCTTGGAAATAATATTTTACTAATTGGGAATTTATTATTTATGAAACAATATTTTATTATAGAAATAACAACTTATGAAATATATCATAAAGTATGATTATGTATAAGTTATATTTATATTTTAATAAACTAGTTAGATTTTATTTATATAAAAGTTAGTTTTATATAAAAGAGATGTTTATATATATATATATATATATATATATATATATATATATATATATATACACTCAAAGTTATATAAAACAACACTTTGTTTTTCTAAGACAATGTTTGGTGACAAAAAATACATGTAAACTTTTGTCACTAAAAAATAACAGTTATAAAGTTGTCATAAGAAAAATGTGTATGGATTTTCTTTAAAAAAAAGAAATTCATGCATGTTTTTCAAAAACAAATATCATTTTTCAAAAATGTGTATGATTAGCATCGGAAGCAATTTTATATTTGGATAAACTAAAACCATTTTACCCACCAAGGATCATTTTTCAAATCTAAGGAAGATCAAAACAACCATAGAAAGAAAAGTGTTACAACCTTTGAAGACATTGATACTCATGGAAGATGGAAGTTGATGAAGTGATGAATGAAGCTCCAAAGAAGAAGCTCTCTACAAGTATCCACCAAGCAAGAATAAACCACTTCAAGATGCTAGTCTTCACTTGTATATATGTTGTTCTTAATCCTTAAATTTTATACCCAATAAAACTTAAAGAGAATCAACATATAAGCACTTAGTTCATGCACCAAATTACAAGAAAGAATAGAAGGGGAGATAGCTTCATAACCACGAATTGGTAGCCCTTTTTAGAGGATTTTTTAGCAAAAGAACCACCAAATAAACTAGCCAAATCTCTCTTCATATACACACTAATGTGTACTAAATTCAAGGCTAGTAAACAAAAGGGTATGGTCTTCTTATGACATCTATGGAGTGTAAGATGACAGACAACAAGCAAGCCCTTACTTGCTTCCTTCTAACTTGACTTTGATGCACAAAGTCAAGGGAGTGGAGTGTCTTTCATATAATCCATAACTAGCTAGTTACTTCCTAACTAAATGGTTTACTCTAAGTGCCCAAAACATTGTACATAACTTTAATATTCATACCATATGATATTTATTAGTTTTTGTTTGTACTCTTTATTATTATTTCCTAGAAACAATAATTCCCAATATGTTGGTAAAATATTATTTTCATAAAATAATAATTTTCCAATTAAATACAAATGTTGATATTTTATTAATAATCAAAATTACTCTAATAAATAATCAATTAGTAGTAACTTGTTATAAAGTGTGACCGTATAGGATCATATGTCATTGGCAAATATCATTCTATAATGACTCTTGGGCATAAAGATCTTTCAACTTCACCATTGGAAATTAGAAATTTTGATTTGATTTTTAACGCCTCGTATGGTACACTCTTGAAATCAAAGATGAATCCTTTGCAATGATATGACCCAAAAGACTTGTCTTACCAGTATCATATGTTACAAAATGCTTATTGATCATGTTTTGATCCTTAGACTCCACAGATTTGATAAATTTGGATTTAACGTCATGAGCTAGTTATTATGATTCAAGAAAACTTGGTTCATCTATTATAGATTCAAAATTTTCAACTGCTTCTTTAAATTGGCCACTAATAATTTTTGTTGCTTGAAAAGAAATTTGATCATTTATTATTTTAGCAAATATAGTGTGACATGTGGTCTAATTTTTTTCCAAAAAAGATGTCATCTAGTTTTTTTATGATTCTTTTGATGTTATTAGTGACATTAACAACATTATTTCATTCATCAATAAGAATATTATTTAGCACCTTTTGATTTGCTAAATTAGTTTTCTTGTTTAATAGGTCAATTAATTTTATGTTAAGCTCCGAGAACATATCATCATGTTTTGTTTGAGCTATAGTTTCTCTTAATGATATATCATAAGATCAAGACACAGATAATCAAACATTAGTGCTTTCCCATTGTCAAAGTAGTTAATATATTTAGAAACCTGATACATGGTAGAATGATCTCTAATTTAGTATAGAGTTATACGTGACAACTTAAGCAAGATCAACTTCAAAAGTGCTTGACCTGCTACTACAACTTGAATATTCTGCATTAGCCGTCAAATGTGTGTCTTTTCTTTCCACCTTTTCATCATCAGATGACACCTCTTTAGCTTCCCAATTTTCTTTTTCAATCAATAAGACCTTTGACCCTATATTTTGCCTTTTCGACGAGGCAACTAATCTTTTGTACTTTGCCTCATATGAGTCTTTTTGTAAGTCTTCTTACCCTTACAATCTTTAGCAAAATTCTCAATCTCACTACACTTAAATCATTTATCGGTAGAAACAAAGTCTATCAATGCAAAAGGTTACTTCAACTTCAGTTTTCCTTAGACCAACATTAAACTTCTTTTGTCCTAGCATGAATTTTCCAAAATTCTTAAAGTTGTTGAATTGATTCACAATGATGACAAATTGAGAGGCTAATTTAGAGAGTTAAGAGAATTATTCTTCATCTTCATCATCAGTGTCAAATTGGATATCTTCTTCATTAAAAGGTGCATCAACAAATTTCTTGTTTCTTAAAAGAAGGGCAACATATTTCTCCTTGTGATAATCCTTCATGTTTATGATGTTTTATAAGCCTTAGTTTGTTCATAAGTTTTTTATATTTCCAAAGATACTCTACAGATCTATAGTTTTTATATTCTCATTATTCTTGAGAACATCAACATGATGTTCCCAGCTTTCATCAATTGAGTTGAGAAACTTTAAGACTAACACAGAATTAGACTTATTAATTTTAAACTTCCTCAAAAAAATTAAATTTGTTAAAGTTATGTGTTAGTGATTCATTCTTGTCGGCAAAGAAGTATGCATACATTTGGTTAAGGTTGTTTTCCTGGTTTGCCCTAACCTCATTTGTCCCATTATAAGCTATCTTCAGCATATCAAGCATATCTTTGGTTGAAGTACGGTTTTCAACCATATGATAGAAATCATATGGAAAGGCATTTGAGATGGGACCCTTTGCTTGTACATCAAGATTTACCTTCTGTTTGTGGTCTTTTGTCCATTGATTTATTAAAACTCTAACTGTTCTTGTTAGGACACCTTCTTCTATGATCTGACTCATTGGGATGTGTGGACCTTGAGAGATGATTTATAGCATGTTGTAATCCAAGGTTTCAAGAACCATTGGGATTTTACTCAACCACATGGTAAAGTTTTTCTCATCAAATGATTGGCATTTGTTGATGCATACTAAATGGAAATAGTTGGTTGTTAAGGAAGACAATGAAGATGATGGGTATTTATTTTATCATAATGATTAATGTGCATCTCCTAGGCATTTTCATGTCTAATGTTTTCTATTTGTTTTGACTTATGCTAGGTGAAGAATAAGTGTTTGATAAGGAAAATACGACAAGGGAGATATAGGTGATTTTGGGTTGAAGTAGCATTAGACATTTATCTCTATCTTTGTTACTTTTTAATATTTCCTTATACGATTTAAAATTTTATCGATCAGTTTAATGAAAAGTTTGACTACTATTGATCGTAGTTATACCGAGTTTAGAGTGTGAACCCACCTAAATTCAATTTTTTGTAAGTGGTTATATACAAAAAGAATTTATGACCTACCTTCAATATTTTGAAGGACCTATCTTATTATATTGGACAAAAAAATGAATGAAAAAAAAAGGTATAACTATAGAAAATAGAAGAGACGTCATATTTGGTGGCATTACAAAGTCTCACATCAGACTTCTAGAAGAACGTCATTGATAGTTTTCCTTTACAAATAGATGTTTTATCTTTCACAATTACACACCATGAAGTTTGTTGAGGCCTCGTTTAGACCGGCTTACTCCACCTATAAGTTGGTTTTAATAAAAAACAATAATAATTAAAGAGTGACTGATTTGATCTCAATCATTTCAACAACAATTTTTATACATGATAAACTGATTATTTTTATGATTGAACCGGTCGGGATGAATCCGGTTTGTTCTTGAACCGACTTGATTTTATCCGGTTGATGAACCACTTGATTTTCTATTCTAGACTTGTCACTAGTTATACCACTAAATTGTAATTACTATATAACTAACGTTTATATGTTATTTAAAACTATTTTTACAGTGGGTATTATAGGTATTACATCATGTATCATCGATGATAATCTTTTACCAAATATCTCTAGACCCAATCAGGTCTTCTTTGATTGGTCATTTACCCTTATGAAAGAGTTTGTTTGAAGAGGGAAAAACTTTGGAGTACATTATGTAATGGAAATAGTGGTTTTATGATTTCTGTGTAAAACTACATCTTCTTATATAACGAAAACTTGGATATTTTGCGAGAATATGAAATCTCGCAAACTATTTGTAAAACCTAAAACTAACAAATATTCTCGGTATGGTTACAAAAATTGTTTTGCGTAATTAAAGTTTTTGGCAAATGATTGCAAAATAATTTTTTTGTTAGAAATGCGGTTGTGCAAATTAAAATAACTTTGAAAACACTGTTTTCATAAAATAAATAATTATTTTGTAATGAATATGTATGATTATGATTACACGCCCCATTATTGGAATTTTAGTGATCATTGATCAACCCCAACTTTCATGTTAAAAATGTCATTATAAAAAATAAATATTACGATGAAAAGGAAAATGGTTTGCTAGCATAATATTTTAGTGAAAATAGATTGTATAATTTAGAGCGATACCTGGGAAAAGTTGACAATAATTACAGTTATTTAAATATAAATATTAGTCAGCTACCACTAAATTCTGGGATTTTATTGATTCACATCCACAAAACCTGTTTCTTTTCTTTATCAAGTCAAAACTACCAAATGGTTGAGTCAACTACGCCTCTTCCCACTTTTGGACATTTTTAAGTTAACCTCACTTTTATTTTTAATTTAAATTAAAAGTTTTCTAAATTACATTTTAATCTTTAAACTTGTGTTTAGGACGTAGAAGATGAATGTTAATATCTAATTCGGGACTGAATTGGGATTTATCCAGTTGAGGTTGGCATTGGCAAGAAGTAAAAATAAACTCACAAAGTGTTGGGGTCGACAAAATCAAGTTTAAAATTTATATAAGAAAGGGCAAATTACATAAAACTGTTTAGATCATTATATTTCAGCTTTACAACTATATTTCAGCTTTATCATCAAAAATCATTGAAATTTCATAATGCCGACCACTTTACAACAATTTTTTTGTCAAAGTTAAAATAATTTTACTAAAATCTAGTCCCAAGTATTCATCGATAAATTTTAACGATTTTCTATCCTACCTAATAAATGAAAATAATTTTGCCACTTGTCATCATTTTATGCATTATATCACATGTCATTTTGCAGTAACTTTAAATTAAATTATATTCACCTGTTATTTTATGGTTTTTTTCATTTTATTAAATTTCATATAATACTTAAATGTAATAAATGTGTATCCAATTCATTAATACAACTTTCTTTATAATTTCTAAATTTCTAAATTGAATCTAATTATTTTAGTTGTTTATTTACTTAAATTATTAGTTTAAATTTAAAAGATAAATAAGCACTTCAATTTTAATAATTAAATATTTTTCTTTTTTTTATAAATTTAAATTTTCTATATTGTTAGATCTTTATGTTTGTTTATTTTATTTTTTTGAATAAACTCATATAATACATGGGTCTCACAACTAATTACTAATAATTTAACATGTCAAAGTGATTTCTCATATAAAATCTTCAAAACCTTGGTAACTTTTGTTGACGAAACTAAAAACATAAGGCATTTATATATTATGTCCTAAAATAAATAACAATCTCCATAAAAAAAATAAAAAAAAATAAAAAAAAAACAATTAATTAATTAAAGCTTAATCTAGGGGTGAGCATTTGAAGTTTTGGACCTCTAGACCAGATCGAGAACTTGACTTGAACCGAACCTGCACCAAATCCACCAACTTCTACAGAACAGGTCCGGTTCAAACTTTTGGTAGACTTCAATGAGTTGTATCACATGCACATAAAGTTGTTTAAGTCCAACGTACAAAAACTGGAAAACACGGACCTAGACTGGCCTCAACCAGTCCGGTCCGGTCCAAGGTCCACCAATTTTTATCAAACTGATCTGGTCCAAGAGCGGGTCCAGTTTTATCAAAAATGTTCACCCCTAGCTTAATGTGATAAAATGACAACCGATAATATCCAATTTGCTTTTTAAGCTATTTATCTTTTAATTCTAATTGTATTCCATAGGTCACTAAACTATTTTATGTGTTATTATTACGCCATTGGAATGCATTTTAACAAGTAATTCTAGCATATAAGAATTATACCAGCACCAAATACCCTGGTTTTACGACATAAACATAAACAAAGGAGAATAGAATACTAAAAGATCCAAATCTGTAGTAAACAATTTCGATCTGATAACAAATATTGATGATTAACAACAACCCATTATGGACATGAATAAACGTATGAAAAAGCACCAATCACAAATTTTTTTAAAAAAAAAAAAAAAAAAAAGAATCAACTGGTGGTTTTCTTATCAGAGGAGGATGAGGTTTTGAGGTTGAGATTAAACCATTTCTTCTTGTTATTATTATTATAACTCCTTCCATCTTCTTCATCAACTGGACTGCTGCTGGTTTCACCTTCACCACCACTAACTTTACTACTTCCTGTTCCATTGCTACTAAATTGACTGCTACCACCTCCTAAAACCACCGATCTGCCTACTGTAAATGATGATTGGATACTGTCTCGTTGTTTTAAAAGCTCATCCACCTGTAAATATCATTCATATTAACATATTAATTAATTACATGGATAACCTGGTTTTGTCAATTTTGGTCACTTTTCCAACTAAATGACTATTTTTTCATGAACATGGGGGACCAAAAACGTTACATGGCGACCAAAATTGAAAAAATCAGATATAGTTAGGGACCAAAAATGTAATTTATTGTAAAAAAACAATATACATTTTGCTTTTCCTGGGTGTATCGGTTGGTGACTTCTTGATATCGTTGCAAAGCCTGAAAAAACCAAACACTTATTATTTATAAAGATAAAGATATTAGATTATTGTATATATATATATATATATATATATATATATATATATATATATATTAATATATTAATATAGGTACGTACCTGTCTGTACTCAGTCTCAAAGTGGCGTAACTCGGTTCTTTTTCTTAAAATTTGCTGCTCAATGTCCTTGAGTTTAACAGTTGTGTCTTGGTATGTTGTGGCACAAATGGCCTCTATTGTATACGATGCGGTTTTGAAAAAATTATCTCCTGAAAGCAGACGAAATTGAAATTCTGTATAAACATTCTTTTTTCCATTTTACAAATTTACCAAATATAAAATTAAAAATTAAAGCTTCTGACCATAAACGGCAAATATGTGAGTTCCGGATTTTAGTTCCGAGACCTCGCACGGTTGAAGACCTTCCAATCTTTTAAAGAAAGCGGCTTCAGGGTCCTTCGCCATTGCTAACTGCAACTCAAATTTAAACCCTTAATTAATTAATTAATTAATTAATTAATTAATCTTGCCCAAAATTTTTAAAAGATTTGGTGGATGCATGCATAACATACGGCATTAACAGTGGAATCCATTCTGTAAACTTGGAAATGCAGGAAATACATTCCTGCTGATGTCACCTTCCCGGTTTTGTCACTGTCTTCCTGCATCATCATGACTAATGTTATTATTTAGTTATCTAGTAATGATTTAAAAGGGTTAATATTTACAAGGAAAAATATAAATAAGAAAGATGGTTAAAAAGGTGGAACTGATTATGATTTATGAAGAAAGGGTTTTTATGATAAATAGGTCCAATGGCATGTAGGGGTAAATATAGGAGGGGCATTAGGGGAAATCACTTGCAAAGTCAATGTGATTGAAATAGTGATCAAAGACAATGGAGTAGTGATTAATTAACCACTAAACAACTTCCTACCTTCTTAGTAATTGAAGATCAAAATACCAAATTCACTAATCTGTTCTTGAACCCTAACTTCATGTTTGGAGTATGAATTTGGGTTTTGTCATAATGGAAAAAGGAAAGGCTAATAGGGTAATTATTGGGATACAATGTTGATTGTTAATTATCAAGAAATGTTAAATTTAAAAAACCTGAAACAATCCAACATAATATAGAGTGATGTACCTGCAATGCCAGACTATAGCCACCACCATTATCTTGCTCAAAATAAAGCAGCTGCAATATTAGATTTTACATAAAGATTAACATTCTAGTATTCTACTAAAATAATATGATAACATTTGCATAAAAAAAATACTTCAAAAGTTCCAAGTACCTTAAATTTGCTTTGTGCAGCTGAAGAAACTCTAACAACTATCCCTGATTGAGCTTGTTCCTCGCTTATTGTAACACCAAAAAAATGAGCACATTGTTTTTCTACCTGAATTTTGACTTAAATAAGCTACCAAAGTTGCTAAAAAGTAAAAATTTGTAACACCAAATACATACACACCTTTCCACTAACTGATGTTCCTATTGGAAGAGGTCTAACTGTAACTGTCCCATTTAAAGCTTCTTCAAGAACATTGGCTGAAATCGTTGTCTTAATAGGGACTCCTAGCTTACTTGAAAAAGGGAAAAAAAGAAAAAAGAAATGAAAAATGAATTTGATCAAAATCCATAGGGTTTTGATAAAACTTACCTGAATAAAGCTGCAAACATTGTATTCACAGTTCCAAGGTTTGATAGATCAATTTCCATGTCCATTCCTTCAGCATCAATAGCCTATACAATTCACAGATTACGCTTTGTATTGTAAGTAAACAAACAGTTTTTGCGGAATAAATTGTGAAGAAATGGAATCAAGACCTCAAATCCTGCATTATCATATTGCCTTCTTTTTTCTGGATCGGATAAAATGCTGTAAGAATAGGCAACCTCCTTGAATAGTTCTGAGGCTTCGGGATTACTAGCGTTTTTGTCAGGATGATATCTGTATACAAGGGAATCGATATTAACAACATTTCCACGCATAATCTAATGTTATCAATAGCCAGATACAAATTCAAACTGAATTCCACATAATTATCAATCGACTGTACAATCTGAATTACAAATTTTAAGAACTTCAAAAACAGTTGATAGCATAAGCTAGAACTAAAAGGAAGGTAAGAAAATGAAAGAGGATGTATGAACTTACTTGAGAGCAAGTTTTCTGTAAGCAGATTTAATCTCCTGATCAGAAGCATCTCTTGAAACATTTAAAACCTCATACGGGTCTCTACGATTTGTAATTAAAGGGGTTGAGGAAGAGGTTGCCCCTTCCGTCTTCGAACCTCCCATCCCCTTTCTTCTTTTTTAGTCAAACTTATCTCAATCCCTGAAAGTGAAAATCGACCCAAAGAGCAGTCAATATCTTCCCGAAAGATCCGCGACTAAATTTTTCAGAAACGTTGGAGTTATCAGCAAAGATTAACATCCAAGATCGATTGCACACAAGCTACAGACCGATCCCGCTTTCTCTTATGATAATTAAACCTACTATGGCGAAATTCGACAGAGAAGAAATGGAAAAAGGCCAAGATCCGAAACCAAATTCATATATATGAAAAACCGATTAGGGTATTTGAAAATTGTAAAGAATTTTTCACTGTAGCGGTGGGTAACTGGATATTGGTTGCTGTTTTTCACCTTTGCTTCTCGGTGAAGAATGAAGATCGTAAATTCAGGTAAACCAGGAGCCCAACACAAAGAATCGAGCTCGTCAGTCGTAAGGTGGGCTAACAAAATGGAACTTTCTTCTTTTCCCGTTATTTTTAGGAAACGTATAAACTTTAACGATATAAGGGGATATAGGGGTGCAGGATCACGTAAAAAGCTTAACATCGAAGAAAAGTTTAACCAACAATTCATGATTAATCATTGACTAAAATATTATATATATTGGGTTATTATATGTGGTTTTCACATTTATTATTTGGACTTAACAAAATGATCATATGATCTCTAAAAATAACTCTGTAAATCGCGTAAGACAAAAGGTCATACATCCGTGTTTTTTCCATTTCACTGCAGAAAACGAGCTACAATCAACCTATTTTTTGTGCATGATCAGATGACAAACATGTTTTTGTTGCAAGTAATAATCACCAATTATTCGTTTTTTTGTACATTTAACCATAGGCGAAGCTACATGGAACATGGGTCAGTATATGTTACCCCTCAAATTTCGTTCAATATGATAAAAAATTTCTTAAATTTTGTTTTTATATTATGGTTCTACCCTTCAAAAATATTTGGGATATCGCTAAAAAAAATTGGGTTTATAAACTCAAACACAAAGTAGCCCAAACTTTTTAAAGTAATGAAATATTTTTAGGTTAATAACCACCCTTTCCACCTACTTAAAATTAGCAATTAAGTTTATTCAATTAGAAACTTGTGGTTAATAACCACCGACAAAATTGCAAAAATGGTCTCTTGTGGTTTGTTGATTTCTATGGATAAGGTTCAAAAACAAGTTTACTAGCAAAAAAGGTCTCTATTTTATGGTTTTGTTGCGGTTTTGGTATCAACCTCGTTAAGTTTAACAGCACGGCTGTTAACTTTTGGCAAATGACGGATTTACCCATGTGACCATTTCTGCAATTTTATCTTTTTACCAAACTACAAGGACCAATTATGCAGTTTTTCTTTTTCATTTTATTGAATTATTATATATTAATTATTTTAATTACTTTTTTCTTTTTAACTTTTTTCTTATTGTATTATTTTTTTATTGAATTATTATATATTAATAAATATTATTTTTAATAATATTTATATATTAATAAATATTACTTTTTTATTATTAATTTTTTTTAATTGATTTTTTTTTTAATTTCTTCTTTATTGCATTAGTTCTTTTTTATTGGATTATTATATATTAACAAATATTATTTTTAGCATATAATATTTATCTATTAGTAAGTGTTACTTTATTGGATTATTAATTTTATTTTTTTTTTAATTTTTTTATTGCATTAGTTCTTTTTATTGGATTATTAATTTAAATTTATTATTTTTATTTATAATAAATAATATTTTCTAATTGTTTTTATTTTTTTAATTTCTTTCTTTATTGTTTCAAATAAAAATACCAAAAAATCTCACCCACCCTACATTCTCTAATTTATTTTAAATATTTGGAAGATAACATATTTTGGACAACACCACCACCATCACTCACTCACAACATGTAACAACTCAAAAATTTTAATAAATATTATATTAGTATATTATTAATTTCTTTTAACTATTTTTTAAAATTTTTTTATTGGATTATTTTATTTTAAAAAAATTATTAGATTTTTTATTGGATTATTACATTTAATTTATTATATGCTATATATAATAAATAATATTTTAGTGGATCACTAATTTTTTTTAAATGTATAATATTAATTCTTTTTAATTTATTGGTTCTACCACAAAGCCTTCGGAATACGCAAAAGCACCGCATCCCATTGTCGAAAATCGTCGGGACCACCGCTAATCACCTTCATTGGAGGTCCGACGGAAACACTACCAACCTGTTTCACCCAACGCCGCTATCCAGTAACTACCTGCGACAACCTCTTCACAATCCGTCAGAATCCTTTATATTTGCCACTAAGCCGATCGTTTTCCACTAGAACCATCACTGTTTGAACCACCAAGAAGTCCAGCCCAAACACCCCTGTCAGTTCCTCCATTTGTTGCATTTTACCAGCTTACGCCACAAAATCATACTACCTGGTCAGTTCCTTCATTCGTTGCCTTCCACAACCCATGTGCAACCTTATAACATCAAAGCTTCAAGCCTGCACTACCTGAAAAGATTTAGCAGTGGATCTGGTGGTTTGAAAAACCCAATATCTAACATTGTCGCAATTGACGGCAGTGTGGATAGTCAATTGGTGTAGTTTTGGTTGAGAATGACGGATTGTAGGCAACGATCGACGATTTCCGACAAGATGATGTGGTGACGCAATGTAGTAGAAAGAAACGAATGGAGGAACTGACCAGGGGTGTTTGGATCAGACCTCCTTAACACAGTATTGATTGGAACAAAAAAACGACCGACTTAGTGGCAACCAATAATGTGTTAAGTCGGACTTTTTCTGTTACAACCAATATTGTGTTAACCACTAGGAGGTCCGATCCAAACACCCCTGATCAGTTCCTCCATTCGTTGCTTTCTACCACCTAGCGCCGCCACATCATCTTGTCGGAAATCGTCCATCATTGCTTATAATCCGTCATTCTCAACCAAAACTACACCAATTGACTACTCACACTGCCATTAATGGCGACAATGTTAGATATATGGTTTTCAAACCACCAGATCCACTGCTAGATCTTTTCAGGTAGTGCAGGCTTGAAGCTTCGATGTTATAAGGTTGTGCATGGGTTGTAGAAGGCAACGAATGGAGGAACTGACCAGGTAGTTGTGGCGTAAGCTGGTAAAAGGCAACAAATGGAGGAATTGACAGGGGTGTTTGGGTTGGACTTCTTGGTGGTTTAAATAGTAATGGTTCTAGTGGAAAACGATTGACTTAGTGGAAAATATAAAGGATTCTGACAGATTGTGAAGAGGTTGTCGCAGGTGGCTACTGGATAGCGGCATTGGGTGAAACAGGTTGGTAGTGTTTCCGTCGGACCTCCAATGAAGGTGATTTGCGGTGGTCCCGACGATTTTCGACAATGGGATGCGGTGCTTTTGCGTATTCCGAAGACTTTGTGGTAGAACCAATAAATTAAAAAGAATTAATATTATACATTTAAAAAAAATTAATGATCCACTAAAATATTATTTATTATATATAGCATATAATAAATTAAATGTAATAATCCAATAAAAAATCTAATAATTTTTTAAAATAAAATAATCCAATGAAAAAATTAAAAATAGTTAAAAGAAATTAATAATATACTAATATAATGTTTATTAATATATAAATATTATATATTAAAAATAAAATTAACTGATATATAATAATCAGATAAAAAAATTAATCCAATAAAAAATTAAAAAAAATTAATGTATAATAGTTCAATAAAATTAAAAAGAAAGAAGAATTAATATATAATAATTTAATAAATTTAAAAAGAAGAATTGCAGAAATGGTCCTTGTAATTTGGTAAAAAGAGATAACTGCAAAAATAGTCCCTGAGGGTAAAATTGTCATTTTAAAAAAATTAACAGCCAAATGTTAAAGTTAACGAAATAGGAACCAAAACCACAGCTAAACCACCAAATAAGGACATTTTTTGCTAATAAACTTTTTTTTAGACTTTACCCAAAGAAATTGGCAAACCACAGAGACCATTTTTGCAATTTTGTCATAACCACCCTTTCCACCTTAAACAAGATTTAAGCAACTTTTTAAAGTTATTTCAATTATTTTTTATTTTCTTGAAAACTTAAAAAAAACTAGAAATTAGCAATTAGATTTGTTTGATTAAGGTTAGCACTTAGTTATTACTTGTTTTTTGTTATTAAAATCAAGTTTTTTGTTGAATCTTGAAAATAGTTACTTCTTATTAGAAAAGTTTGTAGTTATTATTAAAAATAGAAGTTAAAGTATAAGACAAAAATGAAATAGATGTTTTATGATTTCTCCATGAAATGCATATAATTTATAACTACAATCTAGACATTTTGTAATTAAGGACTTATGGTTAGTAACTGGTTATTAATTGTTGTTGAAACTTGAAATCAATTGACATGTTGAAATTAGGTTTTTAGTTGAATTGTTAAAATCTTTTCAAAAGATATTTTTTTCAAAAGACAAATTTAATTAATAATAATGTAAATTAAATTACTGTGTGAATATATATATATATATATATATATATATATATATATATATATATATATATATAGAGAGAGAGAGAGAGAAAGAAAGGTAAGTTCAATTGAGAAAATAAAAAAGGTTGAGAATGGAGGAATCATTCTCAGTCACTCATTTATTTTTGCCGCAAAAGACTTCGTTGTACCAGCGGAAATGGATAAAGAATACACATGTGTTTCCAACAAAACATGTTTCCTTAAACTATGCTAATCATTACCTTAATATATACAAAAACATAGTTTTTTTCGTTTTTTTAATTTTTAAGAAGCTATTTTTATCGAAAAATGATTTTAAATATACCAAAATTCATGATTTTTTATTCTTTACAAATAGACATCCATATTGATATACTTTTAAGATAAAATAATTTTTTTTTATATTTTCAGCTATCGTTATTCATAAGTGAATAAAAATGCATAAGATTTTTGCTACAGTACATTCGTTATTCACTTATGAATAAAAATATATAATTAATTTTTTTACAGTTTAAGTATCATTTATACTACTTATTCATATATGAATAACAAATTAACTGTAACAAAAATCTGATAAATGTTTTATTCATATATGAATATAAAATATGACGAGAACTAATACACATTTTATTCATATATAAATATAATATATGACGAAAGATGATGTAAAAAAATATATTTTAAGTAAGAAAAACTTTATTACGTGTCATATTCATATATGAACGATACTTAAACTATAAAAAAAAAATTAAGCATACGTTTTATTCATAAGTGAATAACGAATGTACTGTAATAAAAATTTGATATATTTTTATTCACTTATAAATAACGAGAGCTGAAACTCTAAAAAAAATAAATTTTTTATTTTATCTTAAAACTATATCAATATGGATGTCTATTTATAGAGAATAAAAAATTATGAATTTTGATATATTTAAAATATTTTTTCGATAAAAATGGCTTTCTAAAAATAAAAAAAAAACAAAAAAAAAAGTATGTTTTTATGTATATTAAGGTAATGATTAGCATAGTTTAAGGAAACATGTTTGGTTGGAAAATACATGTTTATCCGTTATCCAATTCCGACGGTACGCCTAAATGTTTTGCGGCAAAATAAATGTGTGGCTGAGAATAATTCCCCCATTCTCAACCTTTTTTTTTTCTCAATTGAACTTACCTCTCTCTCTCTCTCTCTCTCTCTCTCTCTCTCTCTCTCTCTCTCTCTATATATATATATATATATATATATATATATATATATATATATATATATATATATATATATAGGATCAGGATCTTTTGGGAACCCATATTTTCCTGCGAACTCTGCGAACTATTTTGTGTGATTTTTTTTTCAAAAAAATGTGACTTCAGGGATTAAGTCGGTCAAATAGAAGTGCATTGACAAAAAAAATCTCGAAAAAAATTTGCAGACATGCAAGTTATTTTTGACGTACATATGCACTTTCGACATTTGTGCATATATGCACTTTTCATGTGTGCACATTTTTTTCGAGATTTTTTTTTTCGAATACATTTTAATATGACTGACTTAATGCCTTAAGTTACTATTTTTGAAAAAAAATCACAAGAAAAAGTTTGCGGATTTCACGGGAAAATATGAGTTCGCAAAAGATACTAACCATATATATATATATATATATATATATATATATATATATATATATATATATATATATATATATATATATATATATATATATATATATATAGAGAGAGAGAGAGAGAGAGATATGAGTTCATAAGTTTTTTTGTATGTATTATGTGAATATAAAGATTAATAAGCACCGGTCATTTCAAAAACTTGGATACGTGTATTTTTATAATATTACATTTTAATTAATAATAATGTTGATTGATTTAGTTAGATATAATACAATCAAATCGCCTTACATTACGCAAATATTTATCAATTATTGTCTTTCTCACCCATTTCTCTTAAAAATTTTTGCCACAACGTAAGTCGCCTCCATTTAATTGTTAGCCAAAACCATCAACATGGCTCTTCATCGTCGGTCCTCCAGCTATTGTCGCCCTTTACCGCCATTAGTCCCCAAACAACCCCACTCATCCCTCTCATTTTCTCCATCTGTGTTTCATATACCAAATCTAACACAATAGCCGACGTACACCACCACCACCACGGTTGTAACAAACCTTAAACCACATCAAACATGTAACATCCCAAAATTTTCACAATTTTAAACTTTTCAAAACAGCTCATTTACTAATAAGAGTGTTTACAAAATCAGTATTTCCAAAACATTATTTAAAATCGAAGTCTCCCAAGATCCATTCAGTCATAAAACCAAGGATGTGTATGGTCACGCCTTCGCCTTGTCACGGTCCTCTTAAGTACGTGAAACAATAAATTGAAACTGTAAGCATGTTAGGATGTGTCAAACCCAACAAATAAAGGGGTACGATATACTCCAAAAGAATCCCACTATATTGCACTAAAATGTAGTACAAGGCAAGTAGGGTCGATCCACAGAGACACGGGATAATCAGTCTATACCTCTTTGCACAAGGTACTATGGTCACCAACAGTAAAAAGGGGGGGTTTAGAATGCAATGATTAAAACAAACAATTAAAAACTCAAGTAATCAGCTAAATGAGTGAATTAAATTCAGAATTTGTAAGGACTCCAACTTTATGTATGACAACTTAGCAATGCGATTCCAAGATAACATGATGTTTGCTCAATTCTATCTAAGTTGGTACTTGGAAGTGTTAACAAGCTCTAACATTTCTCATTCACCACATTAATTAACCAAAACAAGCTCTTTGATTAACCCTAACCTTACTAACCTAATCTGAACAAGCTCTTAGAATTAGATTAAAAGATTGTATTAAGCTTTATGTGAATGTTCCCAACAACACCCAATACTCCTCACAAGATCGGGAGTGTAAAAGTGTGTGAAATGATTTACACTAAATTCATTCAGTGGGAATCAATTTAATGCTTGTTACTTAGTCCAATTCACAAAACAATTACGAATTTTGCAAAATGAATAACTTGAATGACCTAATCCTAATTCAAATGGCCAATAAGAATCACAATTAGTATCAAACATTCAATTGAAGCAAAATCAATTTCACTAGATAGAAATTAAAAGCAAACATCAATTCATATGATTGAAATCACAACCAAGAAGTCAAAACATGAAGTTGGAGAAACTAGGGTTCTAGCCACACATGGCTAGAACAAAATCACAAGTTGTAAAGATGGAAATGATGTGCAATTACAACTTACAATTAAGGGAAATAATGTTTCCAAATGATAACCGATTAAATCCTTGCAAAAACCTTCGAAATTCCTTCACCCCATGTGCTATGGTATCATGTGTCTATCTAAAAATGACCCAATTCTCGTGATATGAAAAATAAGAAAAACTGTCAAAATGCAGTTTTTGGGTCGAACACGACCCGTATCAAAATAGAGTAAATCAACACGGGTCGTGTTGAGTGAAAAATGGTCTTCAATCCTCAATTCCAACTCCAAAGTTCGATGCTCAAAACTGCTTAGTTGGGCCAACACGGCCCGTGTCAAAATAGACTAAAATGACACGGGTCGTGTTCAGCAAGGTCAAACTCTTCTTTTCTGGTCAAACACGATCTGTGCCCATTCTGCAGTGTAAAACCAACACGCCCCGTGTACCCCTCTGACTCCAATTCCAAACTTCATTTTTTCAACTTTTCCGCTTTGTGTCCGATCAACCCGAAATCTTCACCAATGCTTCCCGGCACCTCCAAAATCACAATCCAACCTCCGGTTTACCTGAAAAAGAAATGAAAGTATGCAAATAAGGTTGTTCTAGAGACTAAAATGAATATGATAAAATGCAAGAATAATGAAGTATAACTAAGCTAAATAAATGCATAAAAAGGGACTAAAAGGTGTGCAAAAAGGTGCACAAAATGCACCTAACAAAGTGTAACGCCCGTGTTTCGGGTTAAGCATTATTAGATGATGTAATAGTCTAGGTCAACTATTGTAACTCTTTTTGAAGTAATAAAGACGAATTATTTAAGTACTATGTGATTTATGTGCTTATATATTTGATTATAAAGAAATAATAAAAAATAAGCGTCAAAATTTAAGTTTTGAATAAACCCGATATCGATACATTAAGTTGTAGTGGTCGAAACAAGGATTCTGGGGATATAAAGAACGCCGAAATCCGAGTTATAACAAAGAAGTTATGACCCGTCGAAGTTTCGCGAAGGAACCGGCACGACACCGGGAGACGTAAAACGTGAATTTACGATAGAGCGACTTTTAGCCTTAGCGATCTAAATGAAAGTCGTAGAAAATGTTAAACCGAGAGCGTGCATGAAAAGAACGCCCAAATCTGACTTCATATGAAGAAGTTATGATTTTTCGAAGTTTCAGCTTAGCAGTGTATAGCCCGAAGTTCGAATATTAGATCGAGCATTCTTTTAACCGAAACAACCTAAACGAGAGTCGAATATCTCGTCAATAGGAGCTCAACGGTCAAAATACAGACGAAAACGGACGTCGGATGAAGAAGTTATGGGTTTTTAACGGACTAATCTTGTCCCGGTCTGTTAAAGAATATAAACTTAAAATCGGTCGAGAATTAACTGACGAAGTCTAAACGAGAGATGTAGAGTACGTTCCCGCCTACGCGTGGATATAAAGAACGTCAAAAACGGAGCGTGTATGCGAGAGTTACGAATTTTTAAAGATTAGACTCGGATTTGCGAAGCCTATAGCAAGACCGATGACGTGGCTCGATCTGGGCCGTCCGTTACTGATCGAAGGTCTCGCTTCGGATTCGGACACCTGGCCTTCGCATTACGCCCCGCGTTGGAAACCAGGTACGCCCACCGTACTTCGGCCTTGTGTGGTCCGAGAGAGGGCCGCGTAGCACCACCCGAAGCTCGCCACGTAGCAGTCTTATCCGAAGCTACGCCCATCGTAGCCTTTCCGAACGCCCAACGTTCTGAGGTCTGAGGGCTTATAAAAGGCAACGAAGGCTGCCGAGTTCCATGCACCATTTCCTCTTCTCTCTCTAGTTTCTTTCTCTCTCTAAGGTTCCTAACCCCCCCCCCCCTAAAGCCTAGGAAAACCCCCTAGCCCCCGAAGGAAGCCCCGGAGAGCCTGAAGGCTCCAAGAAAAAGAGTTTTTCGGTTTAAAACTTTGCCCGCGCGGAGCCCAGTTTTCAAGCAAACTTCACGGATTCGTTAAAGAAGATTATTTTTAGAAGCGAGGTGCTGTCTGAATCACTCCGTATCAAGTGAGTGTATAGTCACTTTCATCTTACACATAGATATGAAGTATTTTGTATAAATTATGTGCTATGTGTATAAATATGTTATCTGTTTACCTGAGATGTTTGCTGGATGAAAGATCTATACTTCTTTCTTTCAGATCTGAAACTTTTTCCTTCAGATCTACACTTTCTCACCTCATATCTAAACTTTTTCTTCAGATCTAAACTGTATACTTTGATATCTATGTTGGATGAAAGATCTGAACTTCTTTCCTTCAGATCTGGACTATATATGTATTTTATGCTTTAAAAGTTATGCTGGATAAAAGATGTAAGCTTTATTTTACAGATCTGGACCATGTATGTATTTTATATCTACAAATATGTTGGGTAGAACATGGGTAGATAAAATAGTTGGTGTGTGGTGAAATAAAATGATGAGAGGCCTCAATGTTGACATTGTTCCAGTCATCTAGCGGAGTATGGATGACGACCACAGACTTTTCTAGGAAGTCCAGTGGAACGCTAGCAGACTCGCAACTTGTAGGTGTTTGTGAACGAAGTGTTCACCGGTGTACTCCATCCCCCCCGATGGTTGCCTTACGGAAACATATGGCTGAGGAATCCCCTTAGCAGTAGTGTCCATCCCGATGAAATTCCTTAGGATAGGTCCCTTGTGATAGATGCTTTAGGGACGTAGGGTGAGGATAACGGGAATGGGTAATCGGATTTAATAATTATTGAAAATAATAAACTTATTTATTGTGGGTTGAAAACCCTATATGCTCATCAGGCTCCCCAGCTTGACCCACTCAGTTTCTTGTATTACAGGTAGTGGCAAAAGCATAGTTGGATGACTTGACGAGAGATTGAGGCCAGATTTTGTTTTGTGGCCTAAGATGTTTATTTCTTTTTGGTTTATGCTTATGGTCGGTATCGATGATTGACATCCCGAGTTTTTGTAATGTAATGAAAATACATTTCTTTAAGAAATGCTTTGATAAATTTATATCATATTTTGTTTTGGGAACAAATTCCACAATACTTTTCTTAAGAAGTTACTCTGATCTTTATTAAAAAGCATAAACGAAATCGGTCTTTTCTGGCCGTGAAAATGGGGATGTCACAGTTGGTATCAGAGCATTAGTTTAAGCGAACTAGGAATTTGTAGGATTTCTAGACTTAAACTTAGAATGCTAAGCGATGATCGTGAGATGAGTGTCTTCCATATTTTAGACACAAGCACTAGTTTATTTTAGGAAAGATGCCTAAAATGCTTTTTGTCACACCCCAAAACCGAAATGGCGTAAACGTTCTGGGGTGGGGGACATCATGTATAACATCACAACCAATGTATAATAGAAATCATAGCAACACAACCATTACAGTGAATACTTAAATAAAAATGTTTACATCAATTTGGAATTGTCTTAAACTTGTTTGAATTACATCAAATAGTTTGTTTGAATATAAGCATAAACTCTTATTGCTTCAACTCCTCAAAAATCCAGCAGGTACCTGTCTACTGATTTCCTGAGAATACAAGCAGTTTGAAAATATCAGCACAAAGCTGGTGAGTTCATAAGCAGTAGTTTGTAATGAAAACTTGTTGATGGGCTTGTAAAAGTGTTTGTATAGTTTCAAAAAAATCTGATATTTTCTTTAGTGAGAATGTAGTGTTACCAGTTCTGTAATAAACCATGAATATCTGAATGTTTCCAAGAAAATTCCATGTTTTCTTTAGTGAAAATGTAGCGTTATCAATTCTGTATAAAACCATGAATATTCGTTACTGAAAACAGTAGTGATATGCGAAAATACTACCTCAAGTGACTAGCTAAGGCTAATCATGAAGTATAAGTATTTTGCATGTGAAACTATTGCTTAATCGGTTCTGTTTGCAAACCCTGGCTTTAGCCAGTATACGTAGTGTGTGTTAGTTCTATTTAGTATAAATAAAACTGTCGAGGAGTGACAGATTGTAAACTAAAGATGATTTATACATAATGTGAGTCGTATAACCATGCTTGATATAACTAGAGACCTTTCCAACTTTTTTCAGGCGTTGAGTTAAATGACATTTGTCACCCCACGCATGCCTGCCTAACTGTAGCTAGCAGTTCAGGTGTGGGATTGTCAGTCCCGAATAGATCTATTCACAAATCTCACGCTCTCCCTCCAGGAGACTCTAGTTATACTATGATAGGATTTATCCCTGTACACCTAAGGGTACAGCATTGAAGTAGCGCCTCACAGTATCATACTTTCTAGTTTACATGTAGTGTTGTAGCGTTTTACCATAGTGAAAATTCGTATGTATACCGTATGTAGTGAATATTACAGTTATGAATACCATGATAATGTAGTGATGTAAACTGTAAACCATTTCTGTCTTAGTGCATATGTTTAGTAGTGAAAGTTTATGCACTTGTTATGTTTAGAAAATCCCAAACTATACCGATTATAGTTTGCATGTATAGTGTAGTGAATATCGAGTCCGGAAAACTATGCAATTTTAGTGAAAATGTCCCTTATGCTCAACACAGTACAAAAGGGTTAAAGTATGAGAATTGCATGAGTTTTATACTTGTTAAAAGCTCTTTGTATAAATTAACAAAAGCATTTATGGTTTAGCTTGTATTCCCCCTGAAAACGTTTTAAAACCAGTAAAAGTGTAGGGGTATAAACTCACAGTTTTACGTAAGACCCGAGTGTAAGGTCGGTGTGGATGCTGAGTGTCAACTGGTGTTTCGTACGCAAGTGGATCCTATTAACATATGGTAACACATATATGTATTAGATGAGGACATAACACTATCTGTTATGGAAGGAAACCACCTTAGGGACTAGGAAACATTTGAAACTAAGCGTTAGAATCACACGATTGAAGATGGGGAGTTTGCGGCTGTAATCAGGAGTGTACGGTCAGGGGTTTTGTAACGCCCCATTTCTGGTATGTGATTTAAATAAAGTAATTTTTATTTTCTTAAGGGATACTCGACGAGTCTGTAGCCCAACTCGTCGAGTAGAGACGGGTTGATCACACGTATTAAGCTGGCTACTCGGCGAGTCCATATGCTGGGACTCGGCGAGTCCGCTTGTCTGGATGAAGCCCTAATTTTAAGGGTCTGCACCCTATTTAAACACATTTATGCGCCCCAACCTCGCCTCCATCACCCTCAGAACATTTCTTATCAAACCCTAGCCTCCTTAAAGAGTGTGTGAGTGGTTGTTGCCTTGTGAAGGAACTTTTGGTGCATTTTGGAGCAAGTAGAAGAAGGAGAAGGTTGAAGAGTTCAAGGAAGAAGAAGTAGATCCGGGACACACTCCTTTGTGGTCATCATTTCTGGTAATAAAGTCTCCATCTTGTTTATTGATCTAATAGATCTAGTTTGTCCCCAAAATTGTTGATATTAAGCTCAAAAACCCCAAATCTCTTGCAATAAAGCCTTATGATCGAGTTATACTTCAGATCTAGCTCCTCTTGAACTCCAGGAGCTCATTATAGCCACCTTTATGCAATCTTTGCCTTGTTCCAAACCCTAAGTGCTTAGTAGTTGATGATTTTGGGTATTTTAGCCTCATACCCTTGTGCATGCACGTAAAGTTGTAAACTTTACGTGTAAAACCAGTCCTAGAAGCTCAGATCTATGATTTAGAAGCACTGAAATCGATTAGAATCGACTGTATAGTAATAGCATGCTTGGGACTCGGCGAGTTGTTCTTCAACTCGGCGAGTTGTTCTTCAGGCTCGACGAGTTGTTCTTACGACTCGGCGAGTCGCAGACTGGACGTGTTCATATGATGAAGGAGAACTCGACGAGTTGTTCATACAACTCGGCGAGTCGGATGAAGTTAGACTCGATTTATGTATCGAAGAAGAACTCGTCGAGTCTTCGCCAAACTCGACGAGTAGAAGCGAGTAGAGGACTAGAACGGATGAAAGGGACTCGGCGAGTTGGCGGCCCAACTCGGCGAGTCCGGTCAACTGGAAGTTGACTTTGACCAGGAAGTTGACTTTGACCGGGGGTAAAATAGTCATTTCACCCTCAGTTTAGTTATCAGTATTTGATTGAGTATATTTATGGGAATTGTAGTCGGGGAGACACCGGAGCAGCAGTAGACAATTCCCGAGTAGCTTTTTCAGCATCCAGCTTACGAGGTGAGTTTCCTTTCAGTAGGAACGGGTCTACGGCCACAATGCCGGCCCGTTTAGTTAGCAGTAGTTCCGGACATCGGTCCGATGTAGTAGTTCAGTGTGCTTGAGGTCTTTGTGATTCAAGCATGTCCTTGTGTTATGTGTTCCGGACTTCGGTTCGATGCAGTATGCAGTATATGTGTTTAAGCTAGTAGTTGCGATTATGTTATGTTATGTTCAGTCAGTTCCGGACTTCGGTCCGATGTAGTTTCCGGACTTCGGTCCGATGCAGAGGGCAAGGCCCTGGTTAGTTCCGGACTTCGGTCCGATGCAGTTTCCGGACTTCGGTCCGATGCAGAGGGCAAGGCCCTGGTTAGTTCCGGACTTCGGTCCGATGCAGTTTCCGGGCGTCGGTCCGATGCAGAGGGCACGACCCTGGTTAGTTCCGGACTTCGGTCCTATGCAGTTTCCGGACTTTGGTCCGATGTAGTGGGCAAGGCCCAGTAGTTGTTTTATATGTTATTGTATGGTATGTGGTAGTTTGGGGGAACTCACTAAGCTTTGTGCTTACAGTTTCAGTTTTGGTTTGCAGGTACTTCCGCTAGCAAGGGGAAGAGCTCGGGATGATGGCATGGCACACACCACAGCTTCAGTTTAGCCTGGGAGTTCACTCTGATAGTTTGATATGATTTGGCACATTTTCTGATTTGATACATTGATTATAACTTTTTGAGATACCCGTTCCATGATTTTATGATATGACATTTGATGTTGTGATTTTTAGTAATGTTGAAACAAAAAATTTTGAGTCGTATTTTTGGGTTGTTACAAGTTGGTATCAGAGCCTTGGTTTGAGGGATTCAGGCACACTCTCGGGTGTGACTGGACTCAAACTAAGGAAATGGTAAAAAGATTTTCAAAAGAAAAATGTTTTCAAGAGGATTTTGGAAAAAGAAACTTAAAAAGAAAAAGAGTTTTGAGAAAAGAAAAAGGGTGTGGTGCATGCGATTAGCCGAGCTCAAGTAAGTACTCCCAAATTACCCATACAAGTTTATGTTATGTATATCAGTTCCAGTTTCAGTAGAACAACATGCTAGAATAGGACTAAGGATCTAGGAGGATGCCTTATGTGCCTGCTATATGTGTTTCAGCTTTATGAGAATTGCATGCTAGTATTGAGTAGACAGCAGTAGGATAGCTTGTTTAGGTTATGCCTGATAGTATGAGCTTAGCATTGTATGCTAGTACAGTTTCTTGTTATGAGGATAGAATTGCTTGAGTAGTCTCCTGTGTCTGAATGCTGCTTGCTTCGTGCTTTGTGGGACTCGGAGTGATGGGAATTAGCCATTAGGTGAATACGACACGTCACATGTGAACAGGGTTGAATAATCTCAGAGTGCTAGATTTGGCCCTATTGCGCAGCTCTTGTTTGAGTCTAACCGTTGTAGGGACGAGTCTTTTACTCGAAGGATTATCTGAGCCTCGCCACATGTGATGGTATTCAGGTGATGGCTAATTGGCATTACAATGAGGCCTTCAGCAGCTGAGGACTGGATTGGGTAGATTCAGAGATTTCCCTAGGGCAAGCCTAGGATGAGAGTAGCAGAGATCAGTAGCAGTAGAAGTGACTTGGTGGAGTCGAGGCAGTACTTGAGGAAAGTACGGATAGATGTGGAAGGTAGTATGAGCCCGTACTACTGAAAGCAGAGGATCCGTACTTGAACCAAGGAAAGGTGAGATGAGACCAGGAAACTGGTAGTAGTAGCGATCCCTCGAGATATATCAGTGTTTCTGACGTTTGTCATGATGTGTTTTCAGAATGGTGGTTTTACGCCCTAGACCAGCAGTCGGCAGTTCAGGTGCCGGAGAGGGATCAGGATCAGGCCCGGAGGCAGGGCAGTTGGACGAGCAGACTAGGGAGTTTCTCTCTTCAGAGATTACGCGCACTATACTTGAGCAGACTCCTGTGATCTTCGGTTCGATCAAGGAAGGTATTTTAGAGCTGATGGACGAGAGGTTGAGCACCTTCCGTGCTGAGGTGGCGGCTATGATGGGGTCGCGCACACTCACCTTCAGGGAGTTCCGGGCTTGTGGAGCTCCAGACTACCATGGGGCACGGGATCCCATTGCGAGTACCAGGTGGTTGGCGGATGTCGCCAATGCGTTCCGCACCAGCAGATGTCCCGAGGGGGACAAGGTCAGACTAGCATCCTGTCTTCTGAAGGACAGGGCACGAGATTGGTGGGAGGAGGTCGTGCATGTCATCGGGGATGACGCAGCGCTTGATGCCATGACTTGGGCTGATTTTACTACCAGGTTTAGAGCCGAGTTTGCACCGGTTATTGAGGTGCAGCAGTTAGCCAGGGAGTTCCAGGATCTCACCCAGACTACAGAGACAGTGGCGGAGAATACCGCCAAGTTCAGGGAGAGGGCTCTTCTTGTTCCTCAGTACGCAGCTGACGAGGAAATGAAGAAGGCCCGTTATCATGAGATGTTGCGGAGTGATATCCGCCAGTTTGTGAGCCGGTCCAGCTGTAAAACGCTAGATGATATGATTGCGAGGGCTCGGGAGAGGGAGATAGATCTGGAGATAGAGAGGAAGAGGAAGCCAGAGGTGGCTTCTGGTACAGGGAGTTCGGGCAAAAAGCCCAAGGTGTCAGATCACAGATCCAGAGGACAGCAGAGCCACAGTCGGTGTGGCAAGTGTGGGAGATTGCACGATGGGGCGTGCAAGGCAGGTAGTGCCGGTTGCTATAAGTACGGCCGGACCGGGCATATGAGTAGAGATTGTACAGCTACTACTACCGCCACCGCAGCAGTTGATCTGATTTGCTTCCATTGCAATCAGAGGGGACATAAAAAGTCCCAGTGCCCGAGTTTAGCAGCAGCAGGGAAGGTGGCAGAACCTGCCCCTACTACCTTGAGGATTTCAGACGGCCGTCAGGGCCGGGGTGAGACGCCAGTGGCGAAGAGTAGAGCTTTCCAGATGACAGCAGAGGAGGCGCGAGCGATTCCTGATGTGGTGACAGGTATATATTTTCCTTTTATCTCCTTATTGATATTGATAGTTTCTCATGGTTATATGTTTTCGTATAGGGTCGTTCTTAGTGAACGGCATTTCAGCTACAATATTGTTCGACTCGGGGGCTACCCGATCATTTGTGTCTCTTGCGCTTAGCAAGAGGTTTAGCAGAGCTCCGGGGGAGCTGGATTGCCCCCTAGAGGTTGAGATAGCTGATGACAGGACCGTCAGGGTCGCGAGAGTTCATAGGGCGTGTTCGCTGCAGTTATTCGATGAGCAATTTTCAGTGGACTTGGTTCCCATTCCCCTGCGAGGGAATAAGGTTATAGTGGGTATGGATTGGCTGAGCCCCAATGGGGCAGTGATTGATTGTGAGCTGCAGTTAGTGAGGGTTCGCACTCCCAGTGGGGGAGAGTTAGTGATTCAGGGCGAGAGGCCACAACGCGGACCGATACTGTGTTCAGCAGCGAGAGCGAGGCGCTACGTTCAGCAGGGTTGCGCAGGGTACGTCGCCTATGTCATAGATGCCCGGGAGAAGGGTAAGGCGATGGTTGACGATGTGCCAGTAGTACGAGAGTACCCGGACGTATTCCCAGAGGATTTGCCTGGAATACCTCCCGAGAGACAGGTCGAGTTTCGGATTGACCTGGTTCCGGGTGCGGCTCCGATAGCCAAAGCACCGTATCGGTTGGCTCCTCCAGAGTTGCAGGAGTTGTCTACGCAGCTGCAGGAGCTGCTAGACAAGGGTTTCATCAAGCCGAGTAGTTCACCATGGGGAGCCCCGATCCTTTTCATGAGGAAGAAGGATGGGTCGCACCGTATGTGTATAGATTACCGGGAGTTGAACAAGGTAACGGTGAAGAACCGTTACCCACTTCCGAAGATAGACGACTTGTTTGACCAGCTTCAGGGAGCATCATGGTTCTCCAAGATTGATCTACGGTTAGGATATCACCAGATGCGGGTCAGGGATGAGGATGTGCAGAAGACCGCTTTTAGGACCCGCTATGGTCATTATGAGTTTGTGGTGATGCCGTTCGGGCTCACCAACGCTCCAGCCGTGTTCATGGATCTCATGAACCGCGTATGCAGACCGATGCTGGATCGGTCTGTGATAGTGTTCATTGATGACATCTTGGTTTATTCCAAGACTCAGGAGCAGCACGAGGATCACCTGAGAGAGGTGCTAGAGACGCTGAGGAGGGGGAGACTTTACGCGAAGTTCTGCAAGTGCGAGTTCTGGTTGCGCGAGGTGCAGTTCCTTGGACATCTCGTCAACCAGAAGGGTATACTAGTGGATCCGGCCAAGATAGAGGCCGTGATGCAGTGGGAGGTCCCGAGGTCTCCAACTGAGATTCGGAGCTTCCTAGGATTAGCAGGGTACTACAGGAGATTCATTCAGGATTTCTCCAAGATAGCAGTTCCGCTCACCCGACTGACCAAGAAGTCGGTGGTGTTTTGTTGGGGGCCTGAGCAGCAGGTAGCATTTGAGACCCTCAGGCAGAGATTGTGCGAGGCGCCGATTCTCATCCTTCCAGAAGGAGTAGAGGATTTTGTAGTTTACTGTGATGCTTCGATCACAAGTATGGGAGCAGTGTTGATGCAGCGAGGACATGTGATAGCTTACGCCTCTAGACAGTTGAAGCCTCACGAGGGTAACTATCCGACACATGACTTAGAGTTGGGGGCAGTAGTGTTTGCCCTCAAGATTTGGAGACATTACCTCTATGGGGTCCGCTGTATCATTTACACGGATCACAAGAGTTTGAGGTACCTCATGGATCAGCCGAATCTGAACATGAGGCAGCGCCGATGGTTAGATGTGGTAAAGGACTACGATTGTGAGATCCTTTATCATCCGGGCAAGGCCAACGTAGTGGCCGACGCCCTGAGCCGCAAGGCGGTAGCCGCCCCGATCAGGGATATTTGTCTGAGGATGACAGTGATTACTCCATTGTTGGAGCAGATCAGAGAGGCTCAGGTTGAGGGCCTGAAGGAGGAGAGACAGAAGTGTGAGAGGATTGTGGGCCGAGTAGCTTCCTTTGACTATGACAGTCGAGGATTGTTGACCCTTCATGGGAAAGTTTGGGTACCGTACTGGGGAGGAGTACGGCAAGTACTGATGGACGAGGCCCACAAGTATCGGTTCTCCATCCACCCAGGGGCGACAAAGATGTACAGAGATCTTCGACCCGACTATTGGTGGCCCTGCATGAAGCGGGACGTAGCTTGGTACGTGGAGAGATGCCTGACCTGCAGGAAGGTCAAGGCGGAGCATCAGAGACCCCACGGCAAGATGCAGCCGTTAGACATTCCCGTGTGGAAATGGGAGGATATCACTATGGATTTCATCACTAAGCTTCCCAGGACCGCACATGGAGTTGATTCGATTTGGGTCATAGTGTATCGGCTGACCAAGAGCACGCATTTCATACCGATTCAGGAGAGTATATCAGCCGAGAAGCTAGCTGATATTTATGTGCGCGAGGTAGTGGCACGGCATGGAGTGCCTGTCTCGGTGGTGTCAGACCGAGATGTCCGGTTTACTTCCAGGTTTTGGAAGCGGTTTCATGACGAGATGGGGACTCGTCTTCACTTCAGCACCGCTTTCCACCCTCAGACGGACGGGCAGAGCGAGAGGACGATTCAGACTCTTGAGGACATGCTGCGGGCATGTGTTCTAGATTTTGGTGGCAGTTGGGATACATATCTTCCATTAGCGGAATTTTCGTATAACAACAGTTACCACGCCAGTATTGACCGTCCTCCTTTTGAGATGCTTTACGGGAGGAAGTGTAGGACCCCGATTTGTTGGGGCGAGGTCGGTCAGAGGGTCATCGGAAGCACTGAGGTGGTGCTCAAGACCACAGAGTTGATCCAGCAGGTCCGTAGCAGACTGCAGACTGCGTAGAGTCGGCAGAAGAGTTACGCCGATAGGAGGCGTTCGGATTTGGAGTTTCAGGTGGGCGATATGGTCCTCCTGAAGGTATCACCCTAGAAGGGTGTTATCAGGTTCCAAAAGAGGGGCAAGCTGGGCCCCAGGTTCATTGGTCCTTTTAGGGTTTTGGCCCGAGTAGGTCGGGTCGCCTATCGGTTGGATCTTCCAGCAGAGCTTAGCCAGATCCACAAAACTTTCCATGTTTCTCAGTTGAGGAAGTGTTTGGTGGACGAGTCAGCGGTTGTACCCTTGGAGGATATTCAGGTTGATAACAGCCTGAGTTATATCGAGAGACCAGTTGCGATCTTGGATCGGAAAACGAAGACTCTGAGGAACAAGGTAGTCCAGCTAGTGAAGGTGTAGTGGCAGCACCGGAAGGGTTCAGAGTGGACATGGGAGGTCGAGGAGGAAATGAGGGAGCATTATCCAGAGTTGTTTATAGATTCAGCAGCAGCAGACTTCGAGGACGAAGTCTAAGATAAGTGGGGGAGAGTTGTAACGCCCCATTTCTGGTATGTGATTTAAATAAAGTAATTTTTATTTTCTTAATGGATACTTGACGAGTCTGTAGCCCAACTCGTCGAGTAGAGACGGGTTGATCACGCGTATTAAACTGGCTACTCGGCGAGTCCATATGTTGGGACTCGGCGAGTCCGCTTGTCTGGATGAAGCCCTAATTTTAAGGGTCTGCACCCTATTTAAACACATTTATGCGCCCCAACCTCGCCTCCATCACCCTCGGAACATTTCTTATCAAACCCTAGCCTCCTTAAAGAGTGTGTGAGTGGTTGTTGCCTTGTGAAGGAACTTTTGGTGCATTTTGGAGCAAGTAGAAGAAGGAGAAGGTTGAAGAGTTCAAGGAAGAAGAAGTAGATCCGGGACACACTCCTTTGTGGTCATCTTTTCTGGTAATAAAGTCTCCATCTTGTTTATTGATCTAATAGATCTAGTTTGTCCCCAAAATTGTTGATATTAAGCTCAAAAACCCCAAATCTCTTGTAATAAAGCCTTATGATCGAGTTATACTTCAGATCTAGCCCCTCTTGAACTCCAGGAGCTCATTATAGCCACCTTTATGCAATCTTTGCCTTGTTCCAAACCCTAAGTGCTTAGTAGTTGATGATTTTGGGTATTTTAGCCTCATACCCTTGTGCATGCATGTAAAGTTTGAAACTTTACGTGTAAAACCAGTCCCAGAAGCTCAGATCTACGATTTAGAAGCACTGAAATCGATTAGAATCGACTGTATAGTAATAGCATGCTTGGGACTCGGCGAGTTGTTCTTCAACTCGGCGAGTTGTTCTTCAGGCTCGACGAGTTGTTCTTACGACTCGGCGAGTCGCAGACTGGACGTGTTCATATGATGAAGGAGAACTCGACGAGTTGTTCATACAACTCGGCGAGTCGGATGAAGTTAGACTCGATTTATGTATAGAAGAAGAACTCGTCGAGTCTTCGCCAAACTCGACGAGTAGAAGCGAGTAGAGGACTAGAACGGATGAAAGGGACTCGACGAGTTGGCGGCCCAACTCGGCGAGTCCGGTCAACTGGAAGTTGACTTTGACCAGGAAGTTGACTTTGATCGGGGGTAAAATAGTCATTTCACCCTCAGTTTAGTTATCAGTATTTGATTGAGTATATTTGTGGGAATTGTAGTCGGGGAGACTCCGGAGCAGCAGCAGACAATTCCCGAGTAGCTTTTTCAGCATCCAGCTTACGAGGTGAGTTTCCTTTTAGTAGGAACGGGTCTACGACCACAAGGCCGGCCCGTTTAGTTAGCAGTAGTTCTGGACATCGGTCCGATGTAGTAGTTCAGTGTGCTTGAGGTCTTTGTGATTCAAGCATGTCCTTGTGTTATGTGTTCCGCACTTCGGTTCGATGCAGTATGCAGTATATGTGTTTAAGCCAGTAGTTGCGATTATGTTATGTTATGTTCAGTCAGTTTCGGACTTCGGTCCGATGCAGTTTCCGGACTTCGGTCCGATGCAGAGGGCAAGGCCCTGGTTAGTTCCGGACTTCGGTCCGATGCAGTTTCCGGACTTCGGTCTGATGCAGAGGGCAAGGCCCTGGTTAGTTCCGGACTTTGGTCCGATGCAGTTTCCGGGCGTCGGTCCGATGCAGAGGGCACGACCCTGGTTAGTTCCGGACTTCGGTCCGATGCAGTTTCCGGAGTTTGGTCCGATGCAATGGGCAAGGCCCAGTAGTTGTTTTATATGTTATTGTATGGTATGTGGTAGTTTGGGGGAACTCACTAAGCTTTGTGCTTACAGTTTCAGTTTTGGTTTTAGGTACTTCCGCTAGCAAGGGGAAGAGCTCGGGATGATGGCATGGCACACACCATAGCTTCAGTTTAGCCTGGGAGTTCACTCTGATAGTTTGATATGATTTGACACATTTTCTGATTTGATACATTTATTATAACTTTTTGAGATACCCGTTCCATGATTTTATGATATGACATTTGATGTTGTGATTTTTAGTAATTTTGAAACAAAATGTTTTGGGTTGTTACAGGTTTGCGGCCCAACAGGGTTTACGGCCCATGAGTTTGCGGTCTAAGTGTTTGCGGTCCATGGGTTTATGGCCCATGGGTTTGCGGCCTGTGGGTTTACCGCCCATGAGCTTACAGCCGTAAACACTTGGTGAAAGGTGCTATTTTCGGTGCTTCAAGGTCCTTTCTAGCCTCTTGGAAGTGTTCTAAGCCTTGTGCCCAGCTCAAGGAAGAGTTCAAAGGCCAATAATCGACAACAAATGGAGTTTACGACCATTGAAGGGAGTACGGTCGTAAACCCATTTCGTGTTGATGATTTCAGGTCGATTTTTAGGTGAAAACAAGTGATTCCCAGTAAATAACAAACATAGGGAGTAGTTACTTACTGTAAGAGGCTTGGAATGAGGTTTTTAGCCACCAAGAACTAGTGTGTGTTCTTGGTGAGAGAGAAAATCAAGAAAAAGATGAAATTTATGAGATGAAACATGGATTCATCACTAGAAAAGGGTTTGAAACTCGATAGAAGTGAAGAATCACTTACATTTTGAAGATCCTTGAGCCAAAACTCGAAAATTGTAGAGAGAGTAGAGAGAGAAATTCCTTTGAGTGCTTAAAGTTTGAAATGAAGGCCACTCATTCCTTATATAGGGGTGAGCTTTCGGCCAAGGGGTACCTAGCACCGACCGTAAACGGGTTTACGGTCACGAGTTTACGGCCGTAAACTCGTCCTGGCCGTAAACTCGGTGCTGTCGGGTGAAGTTTCGAGTTTTTCGTTTGATTCTGGTTAATTCCGACTTGTATAAAATACACATTATTGATTTAAAAGAGTAAAGTCTTTTCCCAAACCAAGAATTTTGACGGAATTTAGTAAAACCCAAATTTTATTAACGAAAATCAAGTATAGATAACGGAAAAAGTTTCGGATTGTCACACTTTTATGTGCTAAATGCTTTATGCTTTTCCTTATGTGCTATTATTTGTTCGGATCTATGGTCTGTTGCCGACCGTATCTGGAAACCTTATGTGTTTAGGATTCTAAGCGTTCGAATACGATATTAGAACTAGCATGTAACGTTTCGGAGTGATAATAGGAATTTAAACGTCCATCATAAATAAAGATCTAAATTCACCTAATTTGGTGTATAAATCGAAATGAAAAAGAACCCGAAGTGGAGCTGGAAACGCAAATGGAAACAAGAATCAGCAGCCTCGTCCCGAAGTGATTGAGCAGGTGCCGATAGTCGAAGTTGCACCTGAGCCAGTCACAATGGCTGGAGTTCAAGCCATGATTCGGGCTATGATGGCGGAACAGAGGGAAGAAATGAGACAACTGTTGCTGAATAACAGAAGTGAACCTTCAATGCCTGTTGAACAACCAGAACGAAATGACGGAGATTCGGAAGAAGGGAATAACAGTCGCACTGTCAGTTAAGTGGAACCCCCAGTGGTAAGAAGGAACGAACCGAAAAGGGAAATCGACCGAGAGGGACGTATGCATAAGAACTTCTTGGGTGCCAAACCACCAAGTCTTTCCGGAAATCCAAAGCCTGTGGAGATTATGGACTGGATCTCCAAAATGGAGATGATATTTGAAAGCTGCAACTGTAGTGATAAGCAGAAAACCGTCTTTGCGGTTCGACAACTGAAGACCGGAGTCTTGAGCTGGTGGAAATTGTTGGCGGATACGATGCCACGAGGAGAAGCGTTGAAGATGTCTTGGGAAGCGTTCCTGGAGAATTTGAAGATGCAGTACTGCTCCGAGATAGATCTGATCAATCTAAACAATGAGTTCCAAAACTTGAAGAAAGGGAAAATGAGCATTGATGACTATGCTACTGCGTTTACTGAGAAGATGAAGTTATTTCTATACCTGGTGCCGACTGAACTCACCAAGATCGAGAAATGTGCTAACGGATTGCCATCAGACTTTGGCCCAACAATCAAAATGGCAAGCACGCTGAAGGCAGTCGTTAGAGCAGCCAAAAATGTTGAGACCCAGCTAAAAGAAAGGGGTCTGGAGAGAACTGAGGTGGGTGAGAAGAGAAAATTTGAGGGGTCTTCAAGATCCAACAAGAAAAGTAAATCCTCGAAGTCTCGTTCGAGAGGAGGAGGAGGCAAAGCGAAATGGTGCGAAAAGTGCAAAAAGAAACATCATGGGAAATATGACGGGGAGGTCACTTTTTTTAAATGTGGGAAGCCTAGGCACTATGCCAACGAGTGCACGTTCAACAAGAAAGTTTGTTATGGTTGCAATGAGGAAGGGCACCTTTTGAAGGACTGCCCGAAAAAGAAGGAGGCAGCAAGGCCTAATGTCCCACCGAAGCCAAAAGCCAGAGCTTTCCAGATGACACTCGAAGCCGTGAAGGAAGCAGCGGGCGTCGCTTCAGGTACCTTTCTTGTAAATGGACTGCCTTCCAATATATTGTTTGATTCTGGAGCAAATTACTCATTTATATCACATAAATTTGGTGGAAGACTAGCATTGCCTATAGAAAAACTTGATGATGCCCTAGTTGTAGAAGTTGTCAGTGGCAAATTCATACTTGTTAGCAATTGCATTAGGAATATCGTCATCGACTTAAACGGAAACGAATTCCATGAAGAGTTGTTACCTATTGAGCTGAATGGTTTCGATATCGTACTGGGAATGGATTGGCTTAGGGCCAATGATGCCGAAATACTGTGCAAAAAGAAGATAGTAAGAGTGAACCCGCCTGGGAAAGAGTCGTTTGTGGTCTACGGAGATAAACGTATAGTGAACTCTGGAATCATTTCCCTAATGAAAGCCAGGAAATGTTTGTCCAAAGGATGCACATCCTACTTGGCATTTGTGATCGATGCTAAGAAAGAGAATAAGGAGATGCAGCAGATACCAGTGGTGTGTGATTATCCGGAAGTCTTTCCCGAAGATCTTCCCGGATTACCGCCTGATAGACAAGTGGAATTTCGAATAGACTTGTTACCAGGAACGACACCAATAGCAAAAGCACCATACCGATTAGCACCGACGGTGATGAAGGATCTTATGATGCAACTTCAGGAGTTATTGGACAATGGTTTCATTAGACCTAGTTCATCACCCTGGGGAGCTCCGGTGTTATTTGTAAAGAAGAAAGATGGAAGCATGAGAATGTGCATAGATTATAGAGAACTGAACATGGCAACAGTAAAGAACAAGTACCCATTGCCAAGGATTGATGACATGTTCGATCAGCTTCAAGGTTCAAGTTATTTCTCCAAGATCGATCTTAGGTCAGGATATCACCAGCTGAAGGTGCGAGAACAAGATATTGAGAAAACCGCATTCAGAACGAGGTATGGACACTATGAGTTCTTGGTTATGTCGTTTGGACTAACCAATGCTCCAGCAGCATTCATGGATTTGATGAACAGGGTTTGTAAACCATTCCTCAATAAATTTGTGATAGTGTTCATAGATGACATTCTGGTTTACTCAAAAAGCGAACAGGAGCATGGCAAGAACCTGCGAGAAGTGTTAGAAGTTTTGAAGAATGAGAAGTTGTACGCAAAGTTCTCCAAATGTGATTTTTGGATTCGAGAAGTCCAATTCTTGGGTCATGTGGTTAACCAAGAAGGGATCATGGTTGAGCCAGCGAAGATTGAAGATGTGATGAAGTGGGAGCGACCAAAGAGTCCTACAGAGATCCGAAGCTTCTTGGGACTAGCCGGATATTACCGAAGGTTTATCTAAGGACTTTTTTCGATAGCTGCTCCATTGACAGCTTTGACCCATAAAGTAGATACTTATACATGGAGCGAGAAGCATGAAGAAGCATTCGAGAAGCTAAAGAAGAAATTATGTGAAGTTCTTTCTCTGCCCGATGGAGTTGAACACTTCGCGGTATATAGTGATGCGTCGGGAGTCTGGTTGGGATGTGTTCTGACCCAAAGAGAAAAAGTGATAGCATATGCATCTTGACAGTTGAAGGAGCATGAAAAGAACTACACCACTCATGATTTGGAGTTGGCAGCAGTAGTATTTGCTCTAAAGATATGGAGGCATTACCTCTATGGCACGAAGTGCAAGCTTTTCACTGATCATAAGAGTCTCCAGTATCTCTTTAATCAGAAGGAATTAAACATGAGACGACGACGCTGGCTAGAGTTACTCAAGGACTACGACTGTGAGATACTTTACCACCCCGGTAAAGCAAATGTTGTTGCTGATGCTCTAAGTCGAAAAGTCAATCTTGAAAGAAAAAGGCCAAGGGCGTTGGGAATAGAAGTTGTCTCGACGATTGTGGAAAGTATCAGGAAAGCTCAAGAAGAAGCTTCAGAGAATGACGACCGAAAGGAAGAACGTTTGGGCAAAACGTTAGTGTTCGGTACAAACAGTCAAGGACTGAAGGTATTCCAAGATCGGATTTGGGTACCTAAGACGGGAGGAATAAGAGATCTTCTGATGGAAGAATCTCACAAGACCATGTACTCGATTCATCCCGACATCACAAAAATGTATAGGGATCTGAAACCCTACTACTGGTGGCCGACGATGAAGCTCGATGTTGCAAAGTATGTGGCAGAGTGTGTAACCTGTACGAGAGTTAAGGCACAACATCAGAAACCGTATGGGAGTTTAGAATCTTTACCTATTCCATGGGTAAATGGGAAGACATTACCATGTATTTTGTCACTAAACTGCCCAGGACAAGGGACGGTCACGACATGATTTGGGTGGACGTTGATCGATTTACTAAGAGTGCACATTTCATAGCAGCTAACGAAAGGTGGTCGATGGATAAGCTTGCCAATGCTTACGTGAAGGAGGTAGTAAGACTTCACGGTGTTCCTCTTACGATTGTATCGGATCGTGATAGTCATTTCACGTCAATATTTTGGAGGAGTCTACAAGAGGAATTGGGTACGAAATTGTGTTTAAGTACAACTTATCATCCGCAAACCGATGGTCATAGCGAAAGAACGATTAAAACGTTGGAGGATATGCTAAGAGCGTGTACCCTAGAGTTCCAAGGTAACTGGGATGAACACTTACCTCTGGTAGAATTTTCCTACAACAATAGTTACCATTCGAGCATCAAGATGACACCTTATCAAGCCTTATATGGACAAAAGTGTCGTACGCCATCTGTTGGCTTGAAGCCGGAGAAAAGCTGTTTATGGGCCCCGAGATAATCCATCAGACTGCTGAAAAGCTGAAAGTGATTAGGGAAAGGATGTTAGCAGCTCAGGATCGTCAAAAGAGCTATGCTGACAAGAAGAGGAGACCGGTGACATTTGAAGTTGGGGATTCAGATTTGCTCAAAGTCTCACCGTGGAAGGGACTTATAAGATTTGGGAAACGAGGAAAGCTGAGTCCAAGGTTTATTGGACCGTTCAAAGTTCTTCAGAAGATTGGGAACCAAGCATACAAGCTGGAACTACCATAATAACTAGATGGTATTCATAACACATTCCATGTGTGTTATTTGAGGAAATTCACGGGAGAAGTTCCCGACATAATTTCAATCTCAGAGTTAAGGATGGATGAGAATAAGAGGCTAATCGAAGAGCCCGAGGCAATCGTTGACCGCAAGACTAAGAAGTTATGACGCAAGATAGTCAACTTAGTGCTAGTCCATTGGAAACATACGAATGGGCCGAATCTCACTTGGGAAACAGAAAGTGACATGATGAGTCGCTATCCGCATCTATTTGCTGACGCATGATTCCGGGACGGAATCATCCTAAGAGGGAGAGAATTGTAACGCCCGTGTTTTGGGGCTATGCATTATTAGATGATGTAATAGTCTAAGTCAACTATTGTAACTCTTTTTGAAGTAATAAAGATGAATTATTTGAGTACTATGTGATTTAGGTGCTTATATATTTGATTATAAAGAAATAATAAAAAAATAAGCGTCAAAATTTAAGTTTTGAATAAACCCGATAACGATACGTTAAGTTGTAGTCGTCGAAACAAGGATTACGGGGATATAAAGAACGCCGAAATCCGAGTTATAACGAAGAAGTTATGACTCGTCGAAGTTTCGCGAAGGAACCGGCACGACACCGGGAGACGTAAAAAGTGAATTTACGATAGAGCGACTTTTAGCCTTAGCGGTCTAAATGAAATTCATATAAAACGTTAAACCGAGAGCGTGCATGAAAAGAACGCCCAAATCTGACTTCGTATGAGGAAGTTATGGTTTTTCGAAGTTTCAGCTTTGCAGTGTATAACCCGAAGTTCGAATATTAGATCGAACGTTTTTTTAACCGACATAACCTAAACGAGAGTCGAAGATCTCGTCAATAGGAGATCAACGGTAAAAATACAGACGAAAACGGATGTCGGATGAAGAAGTTATGGGTTTTTAACGGACTAATCTTGTCCCGGTCTGTTAAAGAATATAAATTTAAAATCGGTCGAGAATTAACCGACGAAGTCTAAACGAAAGTTGTAGAGTACGTTCCCGCCTACGCGTGGATATAAAGAACGTCAAAAACTGAGCGTGTATGCGAGAGTTACGAATTTTTAAAGATTAGACTCGGATTTGCGAAGCCTATAGCAAGACCGATGACGTGGCTCGATCTGGGCCGTCCGTTACTGATCGGAGGTCTCGCTTCGGATTCGGACACTTGGCCTTCGCATTATGCCCCGCGTTCGAAACCAGGTACGCCCAGAGTACTTCGGCCTTGTGTGGTCCGAGAGAGGGCCGCGTAGCACCACCCGAAGCTCGCCACGTAGCAGTCTTATCCGAAGCTACGCCCAGCGTAGCCTTTCTGAACGCCCAACGTTCCGAGGTCTGATGGCCTATAAAAGGCAACGAAGGCTGACGAGTTCCATGCACCATTTCCTCTTCCCTCTCTAGTTTCTTTCTCTCTCTAAGGTTCCTAACCCCCCCCCCCCCCCTAAAGCCTAGGAAAACCCCCTAGCCCCCGAAGGAAGCCCCGGAGACCTTGAAGGCTCCAAGAAAAAGAGTTTTTCGGTTTGAAACTTTGCCCGCGCGGAGCCCGGTTTTCAAGCAAACTTCCCGGTTTCATTAAAGAAGATTATTTTTAGAAGCGAGGTGCTATCCGAATCACTCCGTATCAAGTGAGTGTATAGTCACTTTCATCTTACACATAGATATGAAGTATTTTATATAAATTATGTTCTATGTGTATAAATGTGTTATCTGTTTACCTGAGATGTTTCCTGGATGTAAGATCTATACTTCTTTCTTTCAGATCTGAAACTTTTTCCTTCAGATCTACACTTTCTCACCTCAGATCTAAACTTTTTCTTCAGATCTAAACTGTATACTTTGATATCTATGTTGGATGAAAGATCTGAACTTCTTTCCTTCAGATATGGACTATATACGTATTTTATGCTTTAAAAGTTATGTTGGATAAAAGATGTAAGCTTTATTTTACAGATCTGGACCATGTATGTATTTTATATCTACAAATATGCTGGGTAGAACATGGGTAGATAAAATAGTTGGTGTGTGGTGAAATAAAATGATGAGAGGCCTCAATGTTGACGTTGTTCCAGTCATCTAGCAGAGTATGGATGACGACCACAGACTTTTCTAGGAAGTCCAGTGGAACGCTAGCAGGCTCGCAACCTGTAGGTATTTGTCAACGAAGTGTTTACCGGTGGAACATCCCATTTTAAAGGGATTAATTATATAATAAATTAGGAACCCGGGAAGTAATTATTATTATTTTTATATTATTAGAGCTCAGAAATTTAAATAATAATTAGTGAGGTGTTGATCTCGAGGATTAATTGTTACAATTTTAGGAGTTGGGGGTTAAAAGTGCAAGTCCTGGACTTCATTCGAAAAGGATTTCAGAACCCAGGGTCCGTTTGGTAATAAATGGATTTATTTTGAAAAGATTTGAAGGCTTAAGGGGCTGATTGGTAATTTAAGGACTTATTATGAAAAAAATTTATGGATTCGGGGTTTAAATGGTAAATATTGACTTTATTTTGAAAGAAATGTCAAGGGGAGGGGCCATTTGTGGCATTATGGAAATAAGTTTGTGGGGGGATCGGGGGTATATAACCTGTCACCCCCGTCTATACCCTAACCCTAATGGAGCCATCTACAACCGCCACCTCCCCCACCCTTATACCTCCCTCACCGGCGCTGCCATCTCCGGACCTTCCTACCACCGTTCATCAACCTCCAGCCGACGCCTTTCACTCGTTGTTCCGATCCGGCGAGTCCATCCGACTGCCGCCGCTGCTTCGCCATGCAAACGCCGCTATCCCCGACAGTCGGCGTCAATGTTGCTGATGTTCCGTTGCTGGCGACGACGAGAAATAACTGTTGTCCCGGTGTTTCGTCGCTGCGATTCTGACGCCTACCCCAGCCTCCGCCTTCTGTCCGACTTCCACCTTCTTTCACAGTTGTATTACCCGTCGCCGGCTGCCAAGGTCGTTGCTGCTGCCGCTCGTCGTGCGCCACCTGGCGGGAGGCCGTTTCCAGATCTATTGTGTGTGGGGTTGTTGGTCGGCAACTGAGAAGAACCACCATGGCGGCTAGCCATGGTGGCTGTCGTTATTAACACCGCTACGCCGCCCGTTTCTGCCTTATTCCGCCGCCACCAGCCACCATGGGAGGTGGTTGTGGGTGTACTTATGGGTATGTGTGGTGTTGCTGCGTGATTGGAAGCCAAAGGAATCACTGCCATCGAGAACCGCCACTGCCACCACCGTGAGGTGGTGGCTGCCGCCACGTGCCACCGTCGGCCACCACAAGAAAATCCGTCACCACCACCGTTAGGTGGTGGCTGCCGCCACCGGCCGCCGTGTCAGGTGGCGGTGTGCTTCCCCATTGAGTTCGATTCGTTTAGGGTGCTTGAAACCCTAATGGGCCTTGTAAGCCCTAATGGACCCTAATTGACCCAATAAAACCCTAATGAGCTTAATGATATTCTAGTTGGCCTAATAGGCCCAATAAAGCCCTAATTGACCTAAAAGCCCAACAAATTGATAAATGGGCTAATGTATGGGTTGGAAACCCTAATTAGGGTTTGGAAAACCCTAAGAGCATAAAACCCTAAATGTGGGAATTGTTTGGGACACACACGGGAATTAATTATTAAACCTAAAATAATAATTAATAATCATTTGGAAAATTAACCTAAGTCAATATTGGACTTAATGGATTAAGTCCTTAATGGGTTGAGTAAGAAACACTTAACCCTAATCATCATTTCATGTGAAAACCCTAATTTTGGGATTATGGGCTTGGACTTATCGGGACCCACATTTGGGCCATTGGAATGGAATTGTGTATTAAGCCCAAACACACCATATGACTTATTTAGTAAAGTGAGGGACTTAATGGATTAAGTCCTTAATGGGTTAAGTGAGAAACACTTAACCCTAATTGTCATTTTATGTGAAACCCTAATTTCACATGGGCCTTGAGTTAGGCCTTCCTAGTGGGTTTAGGTGATTGGACGACTTATGGCTTGTCCAAGAACAAGTTAATGGACCAAAATAAGTAGATGGGCTTTAGGATAAGGCCCATGTGAGGACTTGGGCCCAATTTAGAAAATTGGGCCATAATGGAGAATTTATGACTATGTGACAATGGGCCATGGGGATTGGATTGGAATAATCGAATGAGCCTTAAGGAAAGACCATTTAGAGGTCTGGGCCCAATTTAGAAAATTGGGCCATATGTTGGGCTTTGGCCCATTATTTGACTATTGGACCTTTGGAGTGTGAGTTGGACCTTGGGCTTGGAACCCAATTATTAATTGGGTATTGTTTGATGTTGGCAGTTCGAGAATCTGTCAACCAGAAGCTGGGGTTTTATCCGCGGGACTTCAGCAGTGTCAGGTGAGTTATCCTCACTATACTCAAGGGTCTAAGGCACCAAGGCCGGCCCTTTGAATTGTTATTTAGTTATGTTATGCTAGTATGATTTGTTAGATCGGTATCCTAGAGGGTAGGATGATATTATGTGATGTGTGGTATCACCTGTTAGTTCGGTATCCTAGAGGGTAGGATAATATTATGTGGGATGTGCTATGATCCGTTAGATCAGTTGTTGTCTATAGACTGTTATATGATTATCTGTTATATGTGCACATGTTTGTTTGATGGTTGAGGCTTATCTGCTTTATGCGAAAGCCAATAGACCTGGGCATTCCAACCTGTTGGTTGTGGGCCGTGAGTATTCCATCCCGAGGATGATTGGACTCATAGTATGTGGGCATTCCAACCTGTTGGTTGTGGGGCGTGAGTATTCCATCCCGAGGATGATTGGACTCATAGTATGTGGGCATTCCAACCTGTTGGTTGTGGACCTGGGGTATTCCATCCCGATGATGATTGGACCCATAGTGTGTTGGCATTCCAACCGGATGGTTGAGGGCCTGGGGTATTCCAACCCGATGGTTGACTAGACCTATAGTATGATGTTTTGATTATATGTGTATTGTGGCGGGTATGGGTATTTTGGGGGAACTCACTAAGCTTTCGGGCTTACAGTTTCAGTTTATTGTTTCGGGTACATCAGGGGATCGTGGCAAGGCAAAGGCGTGAACGTACAGCTCCTCACTTTTGATGACTTTGTTTCTAGGATACTCTGATATGTTACATTTTGAAAACAAGTTTTGTAATGGTTAATGGTTTTGGAAATGTTTTAAAAGTTTTAAATTGGCTTGAATTTTATGGGTGTTACAAGTTGGTATCAGAGCCTTGGTTTGAGTGAATTGGAGGAACACTCGTGTGAATCCAGTCTCAAATCAAGGAAAGGATTTTAAAATGATTTTTAAATGGTTTTCAAAATAAGTAAAGGAGGATGCAGGGTGTACGATCAGCCGGAGCCAATAAGTAGACCCCAAAATACCATACAGTTATTTGATTATGTGATATGTTAGAACAGCATGCTAGTGCTAGGCTAGAGATCTTCAGGAATTGCATGATAGAATTGTCGTATTACATGATGTCTGCTAGCCTATGGTTTCCTTTATATGAGATTGACATCATTACTGCAGTTGCTTCGTGTATGCATCACGGTTATACATAATTAAGATCTTATAGCCTGAGAATGTTTGATTTGGCCTTATGATCTGTTCTTGTTTGATTGGGAGCTTAGGGTAGGATTGGATATTCGAAAGTCTATAGGGTCCAGTGTTATGTATGGCTAGCATACACTAGTGCTGCATGGTTGGTGGAAGTTTCATGGATGGGTGAGTTGTGTGGGACCGGTAGGTCAATTGTAAGACAGTTAGCCTTCCTCTAGGAGTGAGGTTGAGCGACCACCAGGTGTATATAATGTTAGGGTGTTGTGGTGATACTTGAGACAAATATGGGTAGGTGTGGAAGGTAGTAGGGGCCCATACTACTGAAAACACAGGACCCATACGCGTAGCAAGGAAGTCACAACCCTAGGGTTGGGTTGAAGGCCAGTTTCCTGTCTCTATATGGGTTATTAATGATCCTTTTGGTGTTTTACCAGAATGATGGTTACGAGACGTCTTGAGATCGGATCCAGGTTAGGATCGGGAGCTGGCAGCCAGGATAGGCCAGCATTGTTAGAGGACCGTGTCAGTGAGATCATCCGGGAGGAGGTGATCGAGTTGTCTGGGGACAGTTTCCGGGGATGTTTTGGTCTATTAAGACCGTCATGGTTGAGTATTTCGACGAGCACTATGCATCCATTGCCGAGACGGTTGCCGCGGCAGCTATATCGGTTGTAACGATGGCAAGGGGAAGAGTTGGTCGAGCTTTTTAGTACTGGGACTTGTTAACTGGGACATATTCCGACGAGTAGAGGGCTGCAGTTACTTGGGATCAGGGAGATGTTCTGTACTTGTTACATCATGCGGGTTAAACAGGAGAGTCTAGCACATGCGTTTCTAGAATTGAGGCTTCGGGGGTTTTGCTCGAGGCCGGAATGTGAGTCGCGGGGACTCCGAAAAGGAGTAATGATTATGTTCAACTGGAGTTATGTAGTTGGAATTAAAATGGTTACTTGATAGGATTGGAATGTTGTTTTCTAGGGCAAGGAATGTGCCCTTTCAGTTTACGAGCTCGAAGGATTGAGCAGGCTTGTGACCCCAGGATCATGTTGTATTCTAGCTCGGGGTTAGTTGGTCGTCGGGATTAGCGACAGTAGTTTAGTGTTGGTAAGCGTGGGTGGGTCGATGTGGCATAAGTATTTTGGAGGTCCATTTCGATTTGGATCTCTTGTATCGGACGGTAAGGATTGATTGTGCGACCTATTGCACTTTCGGGATTGTAGACTATGTCTTGGGAGTGGTTGTAGCCTGGTTTAGGGCAAAGGTTGTTTCAGCTACTGCAGTTCAGCTATCGATGACTGAGCTGGTGAGTGAGTCAGGGTGCGAGGCCCTGAATGATATGAGTTCTAGAGTTGAGAGCGGGAGGATTGTTGGAACACCTTGGGAAGAAGGGTATTATGTGGGAGGTCTGAGGACAGGGTCCCACATGATGGTTAATCAGCATTGTCAGAAGTCAGTGGCTGTAGTAACCGTTATTGATCGGCGGATGAAATCGCCAAAGGAAGTAGCTCGTTGCTAAGGTATTAGTGGAGTATCTGTCTTTTGGTCTTCAAGATTTGAGTGTGGGATCATTCAAGCATTAGGGATTGTCGGTTTTACTGGGATTCAGGAAGTGTTCTTTTAGTTCTTAGAAGTGTATGATCATTTGGGATTGGCCAGTAATGGAGCAATAATTAGTAGGAGTTGGTTGTTATCGGATCGACCGTTGGAAAGTGAGAAAGATTGGGAATTCTCCCATTTTCATGTAATGTGAATACTTAGTCGAATCTAAGTGGGGGAGAATCGTCCCGGGATATAGGAGCAGGAGCAGTTTTGAAGCTGGGATAAGTTTTGCGTCGTTTTCAGGAAGGAGGACAAACCTAGTGGCTGCTTGGTTTGAGTGTGGTGGGAGTTGTGAGTTCGGTAAAACTCCCCCCGCATGAGAATCGTGTCTTCTCGGTGCTTGATAGCAGAATTTAGGAAATCAGGTTGGGATTTTAGCCATGAATTAAGTTCAGTTGTGTGTTAGGTCGAGTGCGTGTTCGACCAGTATGGAAAGTGTTGTAAGACTGCGGGGGTAGTTGTAGCATTCACTAGCGATCAGTTGGTATGGGAAGTGTTGTAAGACTGCGGGGGTAGCCGTAGCATTCACTTGCGATCAGATAGTGTAAAAAGTGTTATAAATCTGCGGGTGTAGCTGTGGCATCCACAAGGTTGCCAGATAGTGTGAGAAGTGTTGTAAATCTGCGGGTGTAGCCACAACATTCACTAGGTTGGTAGATAGCATGAGCGCGTTGTTAGGACGCGGAAGGGGCAGTAGTAACCACCGGTTCGGGTGTAGCAGTGAGGATATGTAAATCCACAGATGGGTTTATGGGTTTCCCCAGAGGGATTAGACCTGGTTTAGCCAGCGATAAGACTGTAGGAACGCCATTATAGTTGAGAGATCAAGGAAGCAAGGAATTGCTTAAGGTCGTTTGTGATATAAGTCTACCGTTGGTTAGGTAGCAATCACTTTTAGCCTTGGATATGACGACGTCAGGATTTGATGCATGGATCCGATCGGTTGGATCAAAAAGTTGTTAGAGACGCAGTGGCATGATAACTAGTGGCAATTAGTTCCAAGGAAGGATTTCGTTCGGAAGTCGTGTGAGGCAACTATGTGAGAGTCCTTTACCTCCGCGACCGGGCCGGAACCCGGTATTTCAGATGAGTGTTATCGGCTGAGACGGATCAGAGGATTTTAGATGAGATGCAAGGATAGCTCCTTGGATTTCAAAATATGGGTTAGACCGAGTTATGTATATAATGGTATTCCAATCTAGGGTATTCCATCGTGAGGATGACTGGACCCTACGATTGAGTGGACCTGACGTATTTGGTATTCCAACCCGAGGGTTGATTGGACCAAACATGTGCGTGATATGAGGGTATTCCATCCTAGGGATGACTAGACCCGTCATAGGCATGCCTGGTATTCCAGCCCGAGGCTGTTTGGCCCAGGTATGAGTATTTGTGCTTATGAGCCGGTTATTATATGTATGTAGTTCGGGAACTAAAGGATCATAGTTAGCAGTGTGACATTTGTGATTCCGTTTTCTAGTGGGAACCTCAGGTTATCAGAAGTTGAGTAGCCAGTTGGGAGTTAAGTGTAACGCATTCGAGAATGATCCAGTGTGGACAGTCTGTTAAGGAACCAGACCATCTCGAGACTTCAGATTTCAGATTGAGTAAATGTGATCATAATGCAAGGGACTTGATTATTTTTAGGTCTTGGAACCGTATGATGGTTGGTTACGGTTGCCTTGGAAAGGCTAGGGTGAAGCTCGGGATTGTAGTTCATGATTGTTTGGCATGTAAGGAATGAGAAGAAACGATTTCGAGGACGAAATCAAATTTAAGTTGGGGAGAGTTGTAACATCCCATTTTAAAGGGATTAATTATATAATAAATCAGGAACCTCAAAATTTTAAATAATAATTAGTGAGGTGTTGGTCTCGAGGACTAATTGTTACAATTTTAGGAGTTGGGGGTTAAAAGTGCAAGTCCTGGACTTGATTCGAAAAGGATTTCAGAAGCCAGGGTCCGTTTGGTAATAAATGGATTTAATTTGAAAAGATTTGAAGGCTTAAGGGGCTGATTGGTAATTTAAGGACTTATTATGAAAGGAATTTATGGATTCGGGATTTAAATGGTAAATATTGGCTTTATTTTGAAAGAAATGTCAAGGGGAGGGGCCATTTGTCGCATTATGGAAATAAGTTTGTGGGGGGGTCGGGGGTATATAACCAGTCACCCCCGTCTATACCCTAACCCTAATGGAGCCATCTACAGTCGCCACCTCCCCTACCCTTATACCTCCCTCACCGGCGCCGCCATCTCCGGACCTTCCTGTTGGATTAGTGTCTAAGTCCATAACTATAATTGGTATGTACTTGACCCGACTTGGCATGGTCCATTTGGGTTGCATGGCATCATGCATTTGGATAGACTAAAATGAGAGAAATAAAACTTAAGGTTTATTAATATATTATAAGTTCTAATATATTAATAAGAATATTTAATTAGTATTGATCAAGAATTAATCTAGAATTAATTAAGTGATCAAAAGAAGACTAATTAAAATATGGGTTGATTGCGTAAATCATCCATACTTGTATAGTGGGCTAATACTCCATGGATTATCAAGTTGGGCTAAAACCCATAGGATGCTCCATGGATGCTCCATGGTGTATTTGAACCCATGGATCCAAGGAAATGGAAAGCCATGACAATTAGGGTTTACCCTAATTGTGACACTATATAAAGATCATATTCTTGGGAAAAATTGGCCACAAGTGTGTGAAGGAAAGGGCAAGCCGATTTCATGAAGTATCATTTCTCTCTAAGTCCTTACAAGTGAATATGATGTTGTGTGAACCATTTGAGGTGTCACACTTGGGGCACTAGGCTCTCGAGCTACATGGAGTCAAGCTACATCAACAAGGTATGTATTTCTATCTAGTTTATTACCCAAGTATCAATGTTTTGTATGCTAGTTAGGGTAATACCTTGGATAATCATATTTGCATGTATAATAGAGAAAACATAGATCCAAGGTATTTAGGGTTGCATGTACACTTAGGAGTGTTAGAATGCTCAAAACCCAACAGTGGTATCAGAGCCTAGGCTTGTTTTCAATTATACTTGATGCAAAGTGCTGAAAAATGCTGAAAAAATCGATTTTCGGGCTGTCTGGGCACCGGACTCGCCGACTCCACTGATGAACTCACCGAGTCCATGAGGAAATTCATCCTACTCGTCGAGTAGGTTCATACACTCGACGAGTAGGACCCCCTGACAGCATATTTTCGAGTTTTTTGGCTAGAAATAGACTAGGAACATTACCCTAAGCTGTTTTTGAACTTATAAACTTGTTTTTGATGTGGTAATGTTCATTCTAATCCAATTTCAAAGATAATTGTCAATAGATTCATGTTTTGTATTAGTTTAATGGTTAGTCTAATTACATGAAAAAGTTTGATTGAATTATCTTGTTCTTATGAGTTGCTTAGATTAATAGAAAAGTTATGTGAAATTGTTGTTTTCAATCCATTTTAATCTAAGAGTTGATTCTAAAATGTGTTTTTGTAACTTGTCCTCAAGTTACATGAAAAGTCACATTTAAGAATCATAAAACTCATAAATATTTCATAAGTTATGAATAAAGGAAAAATTACATTCTTTTAATAGTTTAAATTCTTCCATAACTTGTTCTCAAGTTATGGAACTTGAAGAGTTTTTTGTATTAAAACTACTTTAAACACATAAGTTGTGGAATTGAAATGTTTTTGAATAGTTCAAAACTTGCCCTCAAGTTTTGGAATTTGAAAAGTTTTCTTTCATGAATACTTTAATTCCAAATTAAGCCCTTAGGATTTTAAAAGTTAAATTCAACCCTTATACTTTATAATATTATAAGTTAATAATATATATATATATATATATATATATATATATATATATATATGTATAAGAGCAAGTCAGTCTTACCGTTAGTAGGCCTCATTCACGAAGTCGGTCTATAAGGGGGGTATAAGGTTACTGCCTTAAAAATGACAATTTAATGGGTGTCCACTCTCACCCACCGCTTCCTTGACTGGTGGAGGGTCGTTAGCCGAACGGGTAGGACAAGGACTATAATTCTCCCTTCATTAAAAGTATTAATGATAAATACTAAGTAACTAAACTTTTATAAATTCTCAATCTTAGTTACTTAGGAAAATGTGAATAAGGTGCTAACCCATGAAATTACACTTTGCACTTTGCTTAAGTCGGTTAGTGGAGCGCGTGTGGTTTACCGGCACACTAGCTTGATTTAACAAGGTAGGCAAAGGGTTTCTTAAAGTTTATCATAGGCCGGTGCAGCGTGTGTGGTTTACCGGCACATCGGTTGGGTGATAAACATTTAAGAGTACCAAGTAATTTGCATGGTTACTTCACACCTTGTTTTGTGATCCTCGACATCCCAGTCACAAAACCTGAAGGGCACACTCGAGATTGAAACATGCCATTGAAAAGTTCAATGAATCTCAAAAGATCTAGGAGTTTCAAATCCAATTAAAACCTAATAATTCATTTCGTTTAACTTGGTGGAAATTGGTGAATCGTCATTCACCTACCTTCAAATATTTTATAGCTTGGATTATGGAATCCCTCTTCCAAGTTATGAAATAGTTTGTTGGGTCCTAGCCTTAATATTTCGTATTGGGTGTTATATTAAGGACTTTGAATCAACTTTCTTGAATATCTCCCAAAAGATGTCTAGTTCAGACATCTGTGATCTTCCCAAATCTCTTGGAACCTTACTTCCTCCACCTCCTCCAGTTATTCTCCCTAACCCACAAGTTCTTGAAAAGTTTAAGGTCACTCAAGCCCTATTGGCAAGCAAAGTCTATGTGTGATCACTTCTTGGAGATAAAGTCACATATTGACAAGTCAGGAGAGTTGGGTGTCAAAGTCTTAAGAGAGTTGGATGTTCCATCACTTTCTAAGTCACATAGTGAGTTCCTTTGGGACTACTATGAAATAGACTATGACATGACCCTTAATGATCTTATCTATTTGCTAGGTGCTATTGAATCAGAAATGACTAGTAAAGCAAATTTGATTAGAAGATCAACTTCCCAAACCTTCAATGGACATTGACAATGGCAACATTGGATACCCAGTAAGAGCTTTCTCTTCCCAATGTAAAGGGATCAGCCATAGTCAAATCGGTTGAGTAATGGTAAAGAGAATGGCTAAGTCTGATAAAGTCCTACCAAAGGGTCCATATGTGTCTATTGCCAAAGGAAGGGTCATTGATTGCGAAGCTGCCTATTTACCTGAAAGATCATAAGGTTGATCAAGTCAAGAAGTTTGACTCAACCTCAGATAAAGTCCACTATCTAACTTTGTGAAGTTTCTATTATGAGATTCTTGTTACATGATGTGACTGGGTCACATGTTGATGTTTTAAGAATCAAAGAAAAGTGAAGAAACTTAAAGGAAGTATATGCTGATTCTGATCGTGAAGATGGATCTCGATCGCATGGTTCGATGATCAGACTTTTGAGCTACTACTTAAGAGTTGTGATAAATTGTTTAGGAATAAGTAACAACATAGTTTTCATATGCATCTGCATTGTAAGGATAAGTTTTTCCGCAAAGTTTTAAATAAAAGAAAAGTTTGATTTTATTTATTTTAAGTATCCTTACAATGGCACTTGTGTAAAATTGTTGTTTAATGATTCCATTAATAGCAACATTGGAAAATGAATTTGATTATGTCGTTTGTGGTAGTGTCATAATTTACAAAATAAGGAAAGATTCTCATCACCCAAGGTTTCAGTTGGATAGAAACTTGGAAATCATGCAAGTTCTATAGTATGATGAATGAGAATTTTCATCTTTGGAAAATTAAGACTAATTCCTTGTTCACATGTATATGTGAGTCAAGTGAAGGACTAAGGGATCAAGTACACATTCTGGTGCACTAATCAAGTCCACCATAAAAGATCGATAAGACTATTCGTCATGATTTACTAAAGTTTAGTAAATATGGTTATACTTACAAGTTTAAGTATAATTCTATAGCATTGAAAATTTTTCGATGTATGGCAGAACGATTGACAAGAATCAAATTAGGCAGAAAGATAAAAGTTTCTCAAATCTAAAAAGATGGGAGAGTACTTTAGTATCACGTTTTGTGATCATCTTAATGATTTAGAAATAATATCACAATTAGTCCTCTAAGGAAATCTTAGTGCATTCTTATGACTAAGAAGAGGAATCTTGAATTGTTGAAATGGTTAAATCAAGAAGATGAGTCATACTTCATTCCAATACAAGTCTTAGAGTCATACTCCAAGACTATAAGTTGAGTGACATATCTTAAAGAAAGGTTTAAAACACTTGTCAAATGTAAGAGTAAAAGTGTCCTACTCTTGTACATTCGAAATTGGTAAGTTGTGATGTTTTGGATAAAACAAACACCAACTAAGGCCAATTGTGTGAAGTGTTTGTCTTGATAAATAATCCGCACTATCTCTTGAATATTTGGCAAGATAGTTTTATATGTCAAGAGGACAGTGGGAGTCTAAAAGATTCTGAAAGTATTTCAAGAACTAATCAAGAGTAAAAACCTGTATTTCATCACTAGCACACAACTAGAGGTTTATAACCTATTGTGTTGACATTTCTGTGCCCATTCCAGTAAAGTTGGCTATACATATGAGTTCTACATGTTCTCAATTGTTGGCATAACAACATGGAAGCAATGGCAGGCCCTTGTGCTGCCAGGTGGCAAGAAATTGAGTTCGGTCCATATGAGTTTGGATTTGTCACTAACCTTGTCTTGTGATTATGGTTTTGACAAATTCATGTGGATAAGAACACATACACAGTAAAATCTAAGGGTCATAAGGTTTCTCTCCGATTCATGAAAATGATGGTGAGGAAACTCTTCCACCAAGTAGATTTTAAGTAAGATAGCAATTGTGATCTTTGCATTCTCAAAGTCGTTAGTGGAGCATGCATGGTTAACCGGCACACTAACATGGACTTATGAGAAATGGTAAAGGTCTAAACAATTGAGACTATGATTACGGCATCCCTTTTCATAGTTCTGAAATTGTTTAGACACACCTGTAAGCTATCTAAGATAAAGTGTATGAGTTTGACAAAGTCTTATCAAAGCAATCTCGTATCAGAAATCTGAACTTTGGTAAGAAAGTCAATAAAGTATTGACTTCTAGAAGCCCATCTGTTTTCTGGATACATGTCAAAGCTAGTGGGAGCATAAGTGTTATGCTAATAATTTTCATGTTAGTGGGAGCATGATAATTATGATAAGTGTTGCAAGTTAGCAATGTTAATTATAGAAAACAAAAGTTTCAATTCGTGGAGTTGCAGGGATTGAAAAGTTGTTTTGCTATAATTAAGGGAGAGGAAATTGCACTTCATTTCAATTCTAAAAGCTTAGATTGAGGTTTTAATCGTCTTTAGTCAAGGTAATATATATATGAATTTTATGTTGGAATGGCTCAACATAAAGAAATTCTATATATGGGTCCATTATTTGCATTCTAAAATTCGATTATGATTACATCATCCGTTTTCATAATCTGATTTATGAGAACATGGCAAATAAAAATATTGTAGCAAAAGACTGGTCTAGAATCATGTCTTTATGTGAGACATCATGAATCGTGTCCCATTTGCTTTGGGTACAGGATTGATTGCATGTGCTATAATATTTGTCCTTTCTAAATGCCCAGAGGCATTAAGAATAGAAAAGGTCTAGAATTGGATATGACTAAAATGATTAAGCAATTATCGAGGACAATCTAAGGTTTACCAAAGATTGGTTGCTCAGGGACAGTTGGAAGTATAGTGTTAATTTTGAAAGGACCATATTGACATATTCTGAAAAGAGGCAACTCATGTTCAGAAGTGATAGTCAAAATGGGAATATGGAGTTGTCTCCATAGGTGGATTCAATCTGTGTAAGATTAGGAAAAAAACTTAATGAAAGAAGGATGTTTCCATGGAATTGATCTCCATCTGAATACTCTGTACTGTCTGTTGACAAGCCTTTGTGACTTTGTGCATAATCATTACAAGAGGATCAATGCAAATAAGTTTAAAATCTAACAGATTTCGGTAAATGATAGGAATTTGGAATTCTTACATTTTCGATAAGAATTTGGGAGTGTGAAAAGAGAATCATTGAAATTATGTTCAATCGATCTAGTTCACAAAGTAAGTATCATAGACAAACAAAGAGTGCTTACTTGGTGTATGGCAAAGCTATTGTTTAGAAGAACATATTGTACATGCTTGGAGCATGGGACAACTAGTGTTTTAATTCAAGTATAAAGTTGATAAAACCGAAACAATGAATAATAAGTAATCAGTATGGTGATAAATAAAAAGTGTTCTATTTATATTCATCGGTTTTGATACCATACTAGATTCAGTTATTCTTGTGTTTCATTTTGCATGTTTTGACTTCCAGAATAAACTAGGTCATTCTTCCCGAATGACTAAGTTATTCAAACCATCCACAGTTGGTCATATGTTGGAAGTAGATATGAATCAAGACTGTCATGGGTTGGCTTGTAGAGGTCTAAGATGTTAGACAAAGTGGTGCTACAACACTCATGAGTGCTCATAAGTTCTGAGTATTGGATACAACCCGCGCTCATTTGAATCACTTCATGGATTTTATCACGAGTGATCATGAGACGATAATATCTTATATTCTTCAAACCTAGAGATATGAGTTGTTACTATAAGTTGGTTGTACATTGATTGCGCGAAAACGCATTGGTAACTCGATGTTATAAAATGTGCTTTTGTGTATGATTCAACAAGTAGTAGAACAAGCCATATGAGTCGAAGTTTATCCATTCCTTTTACCTTCGGGATAAAAGCGATATCTGTGGGCCCTTCGATGATTTAGTGATGACAAATGTAAGTGCTCGGTCGGGCCTGGACTGATTTGATTTGTTCAATTAGTCAGTCGTCATAAATCGGAAATCGGGAAACAACAAATGGACAGAGAGAATGATTTATAATCCATGTCTCAGTTCATATGATCCCTTATCTAATGGACAAGTCATTGACAAAGGTCAGAGTTCATCTACAAGGTCAGAGTTCGACAGCGGCTTTTGAGAGCTACGGTTGCCAGTTGGTTCTTGAAGTCATACGCAATAATAGTTTTAGACTTATCCAAGTGCGAGACTGTTGGATTAGTGTCTAAGTCCATAACTATAATTGGTATGTACTTGACCCGACTTGGCATGGTCCATTTGGGTTGCATGGCATCATGCATTTGGATAGACTAAAATGAGAGAAATAACACTTAAGGTTTATTAATATATTATAAGTTCTAATATATTAATAAGAATATTTAATTAGTATTGATCAAGAATTAATCTAGAATTAATTAAGTGATCAAAAGAAGACTAATTAAATATATGGGTTGATTGTGTAAATCATCCATACTTGTATAGTGGGCTAATACTCCATGGATTATCAAGTTGGGCTAAAACCCATAGGATGCTCCATGGATGCTCCATGGTGTATTTGAACCCATGGATCCAAGGAAATGGAAAGCCGTGACAATTAGGGTTTACCCTAATTGTGACACTATATAAAGATCATATTCTTGGGAAAAATTGGCCACAAGTGTGTGAAGGAAAGGGCAAGCGGATTTCATGAAGTATCATTTCTCTCTAAGTCCTTACAAGTGAATATGATGTTGTGTGAACCATTTGAGGTGTCACACTTGGGGCACTTGGCTCTCGAGCTACATGGAGTCAAGCTACATCAACAAGGTATGTATTTCTATATAGTTTATTACCCAAGTATCAATGTTTTGTATGCTAGTTAGGGTAATACCTTGGATAATCATATTTGCATGTATAATAGAGAAAACATAGATTCAAGGTATTTAGGGTTGCATGTACACTTAGGAGTGTTAGAATGCTCAAAACCCAACACTTCCTACCGCCGTTCATCAACCTTCAGCTGACGCCTTTCACTCGTTGTTCCGATCCGGCGAGTCCAGTCGATTGCCGCCGCTGCTTCGCCATGCAAACGCCGCTATCCCCGACAGTCGGCGTCAATGCTGCTGATGTTCCGTTGCAGGCAACGACGAGCAATAGTTGTTGTCCCGGTATTTCGTCGCTGCGATTCTGACGCCTACCCCAGCCTCCGCCTTCTGTCCGACTTCAACCTTCTTTCACAGTTGTGTTACCCGTCGCCGGCTGCCAAGGTCGTTGCTGTCGCCGCTCATCGTGCGCCACCTGGCAGGAGGCCATTTCCAGATCTATTGTGTGTGGGGTTGTTGGGCGACAACAGAGAAGAACCACCATGGCGGCTAGCCATGGTGGCTGTCGTTATTAACACCGCTACGCCGCCCGTTTCTGCCTTATTCCGCCGCCACCAACCACCATGGGAGGTGGCTGTGGGTGTACTTATGGGTGTGTATGGTGTTGCTGCATGATTGGAAGCCAAAGGAATCACTGCCATCGAGAACCGCCACTGTCACCACCGTAAGGTGGTGGCTGCCGCCACGTGCCACCGCCGGCCACCACAAGGGTGGTTGCGTGTATGTGTTTATGCTAGTGTAGTGAGTGTGTGCGTTTATTTTGGTATTTTCATTGTAATTTTGTATTAATTGGAATAGTGAAGAAAATCCGTCACCACCACCGGCCGCCGTGTCGGGTGGCGGTGTGCTTGCCCCGTTGAGTTCGATTCGTTTAGGGTGCTTGAAACCCTAATGGGCCTTGTAAGCCCTAATGGACCCTAATTGACCCAATAAAACCCTAATGAACTTAATGATATTCTAGTTGGCCTAATAGGCCCAATAAAGCCCTAATTGACCTAAAAGCCCAACAAATTGATAAATGGGCTAGTGTATGGGTTGGAAACCCTAATAGCATAAAACCCTAAATGTGGGAATTGTTTGGGACACACACGGGAATTAATTATTAAACCTAAAATAATGGAGACTTTATGACTATGTGACAATGGGCCATGGGGATTGGATTGGAATAATCGAATGGGCCTTAAGGAAAGACTATTTAGAGGTCTGGGCCCAATTTGGAAAATTGGACCATATGTTGGGCTTTGGCCCATTATTTGACTATTGGACCTTTGGAGTGTGAGTTGGACCTTGGGCTTGGAACCCAATTATTAATTGGGTATTGTTTGATGTTGGCAGTTCGGGAATCTGTCAACCAGCAGCTGGGGTTTTATCCGCGGGACTTCAGCAGTGTCAGGTGAGTTATCCTCACTATACTCAAGGGTCTAAGGCACCAAGGTTGGCCCTTTGAATTGTTATTTAGTTATGTTATGCTAGTATGATTTGTTAGATCGGTATCCTAGAGGGTAGGATGATATTATGTGATGTGTGGTATCACCTGTTAGTTCGGTATCTTAGAGGGTAGGAGAATATTATGTGGTATGTGGTATGATCCGTTAGATCAGTTGTTATCTATATACTGTTATGTGATTATCTGTTATATGTGCACATGTTTGTTTGACGGTTGAGGCTTATCTGCTTTATGCGAAAGCCAATAGACCTGGGCATTCCAACCTGTTAGTTGTGGGCCGTGAGTATTCCATCCCGAGGATGATTGGACTCATAGTATGTGGGCATTCCAACCTGTTGGTTGTGGGCCGTGAGTATTCCATCCCGAGGATGATTGGACTCATAGTATGTGGGCATTCCAACCTGTTGGTTGTGGGCCTGGGGTATTCCATCCCGTGGATGATTGGACCCATAGTGTGTTGGCATTCCAACCGGATGGTTGAGGGCCTGGGGTATTCCAACCCGATGGTTGACTGGACCCATAGTATGTTGTTTTGATTATATGTGTATTGTTGCGGGTATGGGTATTTTGGGGGAACTCACTAAGCTTTCGGGCTTACAGTTTCAGTTTATTGTTTCAGGTACATCAGGGGATCGTGGCAAGGCAAAGGCGTGATCGTACAGCTCCTCACTTTTGATGATTGTTTCTGGGATACTCTGATATGTTACATTTTGAAAACAAGTTTTGTAATGGTTAATGGTTTGGGAAATGTTTTAAAAGTTTTAAATTGGCTTGAATTTTATGGGTGTTACAACCGGTGTACTCCATCCCCCCATGGTTGCCTTACGGACACATATGGCTGAGGAATCCCCTTAGCAGTAATGTCCATCCCGATGAAATTCCTTAGGATAGGTCCCTTGTGATAGATGATTTAGGGACGTAAGGTGAGGATAACGAGAACGAGTAATCGGGTTTAATAATTATTGAAAATAATAAACTTATTTATTGTGGGTTGAAAACCCTATATGCTCACCAGGCTCCCCAGCCTGACCCACTCAATTTCTTGTATTACAGGTAGTGGAAAAAGCATAGTTGGATGACTTGACGAGAGATTATGGAATTGAGGCCAGGTTTTGTTTTGTGGCCTAAGATGTTTATTTCTTTTTGGTTTATGCTGATGGTCGGTATCGATGATTGACATCCCGAGTTTTTGTAATGTAATGAAAATACATTTCTTTAAGAAATGCTTTGATAAATTTATATCATATTTTGTTTTGGGAACAAATTCCGCAATACTTTTCTTAAGAAGTTACTCTGATCTTTATTAAAAAGCATAAACGAAATCGGTCTTTTCAGGCCGTGAAAATGGGGATGTCACACAAAGCACAAATATTAGTGAGTTCCCCAAAAATACCATCACCCTAACATATAACATATACCAACAAAAAGCATGCATACAAAGCCTTCAGCCTGACTGGAATACCCCACCGACCTACAATATATCTCAATTTACCTCACTGGCGTTCAGTCTATCCGGGACGCCCTGGGTCTGTTGGCCTTCAGCACAAAGCAGGACCGCCTCAAGCCAACCACACATACAGGGGTGTCGACACACATATATAACAGACAAGCATACAAATAACCAGCCAATAAACAAACGGATAGATCTTATAGATCACTAAGCATAGCATCATCCTATCTACCAGGATACAGATCTAACAGATCACTACAGTACACAGTCATACGATAAACTAGGATAACAATCCAAAGGGTTGGCCTTGGTGCCTTCGACCCGTAAGTACAGCGAGGAAAACTCACCTTGCACTGCCGAATCTCATAGAAATAATCTATGGTTGCTGGCCCGCAAGAATCTCCGCGCTATCAATCACAAGTTAATCATTCATCAATAATCGGATCCAACCCACATTAAGTGTCCAAACTAGGATAAAAGACCTTTTTACCCTCTTCGTAACTTGGTCTAAAGTTAAGGCCCAATTCAACAATCCAAAAGCCCATATTCCAATTAAACATCCAAGGCCTAAATATGGCCCAATTTTCCAAATTGGGCCCAAATCCCATATTAGGCCTCCATAAATAAGTATCAGTCCAAAACATGATGGACCAACAAGGCCCAAAGCATCTAAACCCTAAAGATGGCCCAAAATGAAGCACAAATACCAAAATCCATTCCTGCTGAGTACGCGGGGCGTACTCAGCTTGTACACTAAGCGTACAGGCTTAAGGGCTTGTACGCCGAGCGTACTCCTCCATTCAGCCCAAACAAATTTTTCTTCCTTAATCCGTTAAGACATTTATCCAAAGCATAGATCTGACTTCCTTGAGCTAGATAATCACGTAAAGTTGCTAACTTTATGAAATGAGAAAAACAACACATGCATAAGAACCCCATAACAAACTCAGATCTAACTTTACGTCCATACATGACTCAGTTCTAAGCATAGATCTAACTTTACGTCCATACATGACTAGATGAAGCTCTTAAAACTCAAAAGGACTTATTGGGTGACTTAACACATGCATGAGACCTTAAACCTCATAAAGCTTGCACCTTTATGTATAAGAAGCCCATAACAAACTCAGATCTAAAAGAATAAGTCCTTCAAACATCTTAAATTATCAATCAACCCAAAAAGGGACCCAAAAGCATGAGAATCAAGACAAAAAGAGATCTAAGCATTAACAAGTCAAGATTTGAACTTGATACCTCTAGAAGCTTGCGAAGTGATGAATGATTTTGGATCTCTAAGTTCCCCACCAAGCTATGAACCTTCCACCTTCTTCAATCTCTTTATAAATGAGCAAAACAACACCAAAATTCTCCTCAAGAGCTCAAATGCACATCAAAGCAGGCTAAAGGACGATTTCTAGGGTTTTGGGGGCTTGGAGGTTGGTAAAGAGCCCAGCCCTAATGATTTAAGGTGTTTATATAGAGTACAACACCCTAAAATAGGTTTCCACCAACTCCTCGTACGCCCCGTGTACTCCTCGTACGCTGGCCCAGCGTACGAGGCCTCGCACTCCCGGTCCCCCCTTCACAGTACGCTCAACGTACACCAAATTACGCCTCGCGTACCATCCTCCGTAGCAATACGCCCCGCGTACTCCCTAGATACGCCGTGCGTACTAGAGTTTCCTCTTAAAACCTAAAACACTCCGAAGGCCATAACTTCTTCGTTACAAATCTGATTCCGACAATCCTTATATCCATGAAAATGTAACGAGAAGCTCTACGCTTTCATCAACTCATACCCGCCATAAAATTTCCTGAACAAGAATCCAATTTCCATAAAATCCGAACTGACACCTTACCGAAATACCCTCTGACTCCAAAACACAAATCAAACACCTGGATCATCCGAATTACATCACCTGCCTCCAAATGAGAAACGATTCGAAATAGGGTGTTACGAAACACAATTTTCCCGAGGTTTTACAAACCCTAAATCTTTTCTGATTCTTTAGCTATACGTAAGAATAAATTTATGCTAATATAAAAACGATCTTCGAATTTCGTTAGGTTGTATAAACTATCAGTGGCAAAGTAATCACGTACTAAAAGTTCGTTTTCCGTGATACGATACCGGTTGATCGAAGTTATACGCTTCTTCTTGACATTTGAACTTTCACCTCTCTGACGCACCATGTCGTGTGCCACAAACAATAACGTGTGTAAAACCAACTCATCATCAGAATCATCATCATCGAATGAAGAAAAAGAAATTGAACCCAAAAAATTATTCATATTGGTAAATGGGTGAAGTCTGAACTTGATAAAAAAAAAACAAAAAACAAAAAACAAAAAAAAATTATATAAGCCAACATCCACAAGAAAGAAGGAATAGTCAAATCTTCATCAGCCAATAACATTCGTCGTGAAGCTCCGTGAGTCTGTCCAATCCACACCACCCCTACGCACCTTGGGGGTGGTGTTCACGTATGGACATCGCCTCCAACTTAGCCCCTACACGTAGAAACACCTCATATCGGGTGGCCTTATATTAATAAAAAGATGAACATAAAAGATTTTTGAAAATATTTACGTGGAGAATAAATAGAAATTAAGAAATGAGATATAAAACTTAAAATACAAAATCCGGCGTATGAAGAAAAAGGAAGATGGGCCCAATACTGCTTGCCTATTTGAATAATCTCCTAGTCCTAGCTATAAATAAAACTAGAGATGCTTATGAGGAACTGAATAATGAATATAGTTTCATCTGTTAACATTTTAATTTTCAATCATCGGAAGATTTTTATATAAACTAATTATTACAATATACAAGTGAAAAGACTCTTTTTGCATGATAAAATCGATTATTTTGAGGACTACGCTATAAACAAAATCAAAATGAATCGGTTTTGGGCTTGCAAATTGGTTTATCACTTTATTGTACTTAAGTTTATAAAACATTAGAGGAAAAGGAAGATGGACCCATATTGCTTGCTTATTTGAATAATCTCATAGCTTTAAACAAAATGATTCATTTTGGGCATGCAAATTGGATTATTATACTTTAGGTCATTGAGTTCTCTGTTGTAACTAGAGTTTCTAGATTTTTTTTATATTTGACGGAGTTCATTCCTACTTAAAAATATACAAATACAATAGATCAAAAGACGCTGTTTCTTGTATTATTGATTTCAAACAATAACATGAAAATTCATTTTATTGATTTCAATAAATAATAAAAAGCTAAATATTGTAATCAACTATTGATTACGAGACTTCTCATTTCTATTAGGTTTATTTATTTCATTATAGTATTGATTACGAGACTTCTCATTTCCATTTGGTTTATGTATTTCATTATAGTGATTACCATGAGGTTTATGTATTTTCTTCATTAGTAGGGTTAAGTAAACGATTAGGTGGTAAAAGTAAAATCAAATTCCAGAAAAATTAGGAAACATATAAGAAACATTAATTGATGATATATATTACCATAATTAATTATAAAATACACTAATTATAAGAAATATTACCATAATGAAATGTAAAGTGCATTAATAATCTCCATAATAAATGTATTTCGAATTTAACTATGGTAATATTTTTCATAATTAATACTTCTTATATGTCCCCTTAGGGCACATATTAGAATATATATATATATATATATATATATATATATATATATATATATATATATATATATATATATATATATAGGGTTGAGATCCGTTGAGAGCTCATAGTTTCCCGAGAAACTGAGAACTAAAGGTGCAGCGTTAGATCAAAATTAATTCATTAAGGGCATAATCGTCATCTTAACGGTCTCATTTAATGTTTTAATTTCTTTTTGTTATTGAAAATATTAATAAAAATTTCTAAAAATTAACATAATAAATCAAATTTCGGATTTTTTTTTTAAATAATTTTCGATTTTTTTTTAAAAAATGGAGATCTTTTCATTTTTTTAATTGAAATTTTTTTTTTTTAAAAACTGCAATTTAAAAAAAAACTGCATTTTTTTATAAAAAAAAAGCTGTAACTTTCTTTAAAAAAAATGTAATTTTTTCTAAAAAGCTGCAATTTTTTTAAAAAAAGTAAATTTTTAAAAATCAATAAATTAAAAAAAAACTGTAATATTTAATATATATATATATATATATATATATATATATATATATATATATATATATATATATAATTTTTTTAACAAAAAAAATCAACGTTTTAGATGCATATATGTATATTTTCAAGTACATATATATATCTTTCTTATACTATAATATTCGTAAGTAATCGTATAAAAAAATCTATTTTTATTTAATAATCTATAAACACATAATACGAGTATTTTATTTGATACAAAATAAAATTTAAAAAAACCAAAAAATACTACAAAATTTCAAAGCGTTTTTATGTCTTCGTATTCCCTATTTCTTTAATTTATCATTTTTCATCTCTTCAATGTTTTCCACAAATTTTTCCAAATCTGCAAGAAAAAAAATGATTAATGCAAGAAAACTCACAAAAATGCATGTGTGCATATAGATGTAATTTATATGTGGTTCACTTATGATTTATATGTGAATCACATGTAATTCATATGAAGTTTACTTGTGAGTTACATGTGGTTAGCATGTGAATCACATGTAATTCATATGTGATTCACTTGTGATTTACATGTGAATTACATGTCAATCACATGTAATTCATATGTGAATTACTTGTGAATTACATGTGATTTATGTGTAAATTACATATGTATCACTTATAACTCATATGTGATTCACTTGTGATTTACATGTGAATTACATGTGATTTACATGTGAATCACATGTAATTCATATGTGAATCACTTGTGATTTACTTGTGAATTACATGTGATTTACATGTGAATCACATGTAATTCATATTTGATTCACTTGTGATATATTGCTAAAATGAAACAAATTAAAATAAACTATATGGTTAGAAAAAATAAATAATTAATATGATTTACATGTGAATTACATGTGATTCACATGTAAATCACAAATGATTTTATATCTTCCTCTTCTCATTATCACCTTGAATAAAGTGTCATATGATTTTATAGTTCTTGGTACACCTAATTCCTCCATGCTCCTGAAAATCTTCATGCTTTCTTGAACAATCCTGGCTTTAAAAGTTTCAAGGATCTTTCCATTATAATGTCTGGCCTTGATAAAGCCAACGGTTTCTGTCTACAACTGCAAGAAATTGCAGCTGAAGCTTAGCAGAGTTGGGTTATGAGCATTTTAACACTCCTAAGTGTACATGCAACCCTAAATACCTTGGATCTATGTTTTCTTTATTATACATACAATTATGAACATCCAAGGTATTATCCTAATCTAGCATACAAAATAATAAATATAACAAGATAGAATACATACATCTTTGATGTAGAATGTCTTCATGAAGCTTGAGTGTCTAGTGCCCTAAGTGTGACACCTCAAATGGTTCACACAACACCAAATACACTTGGAATAACTTGAGAGAAACTTGAACACTCCTTGAAATCGTCTAGCCCTCACACTCACACATTAGTGCACGATTTCTTGAGCCATGGGATTCTTTTATATGGTGGCTATTAGGGTTACACCATGTAACTCATAACTTTACCCATTCCTTATGCTCCATGGAATTTAACCTCCATGGAGTATCCATGGGTCACCCCATGGACTTAGTCCAACATAAGGAATCTTGGATCACAAGCCCACGTATATAAGAATGAATGATTTACACAATCAACCCATATATTTAATTAGTCTCCTTTTGATCACTTAATTAATTCCAAATTAATTCTTGATCAATACTAATTAAATAACCTTATTAATATATTAGAACTTATAATATATTAACCAACCTTAAGTGTTATTTCTCTCATTATAGTCTATCCAAATGCATGATGACATGCAACCCAAATGGACCATGCCGGGTCGGGTCAAGTCTTACCAATTATAGTTATGGACTTAGACATTAATCCAACAGTCTCCCACTTGGATAAGTCTAAAACTATCATTGCGTATGACTTCAGGAACCGATCAGCAATCGTAGCTCTCAAAAGCTTCTGTCGAACTCTGACCTTGTCGATGAACTCTGACCCTTGTCAATGACTTGTCCATTAGATAAGGGATCATATATTCCTCCATTCTAGATATCATATGGACTGAGACATGGATTATCAATCATTCTCTCTGTCCATTTGTTGTTTCCCGATTTCCGATTCATGATGACTGACTGATTGAACAAATCAAATCAGTCCTGGCTTGGCCAAGCACTCACATGTATCATCTTTAAATCATCGAGGGGCCCACAGATATCGCTTTTATCCCGAAGGTAAAAGGAATAGATAAACTTCGACTCATATGGCTTGTTCTACTACTTGTTGAATCATACACAAAGGCACGTTTTATAACATCGAGTTACCAATGCGTTTTCGTGCAATCAATGTATAACCAAATCATAGTAACAACTCATATCTCTAGGTTTGAAGAATATAAGATATTATCGTCTCATGATCACTCGTGATAAAATCCATGAAGTGATTCAAATGAGCGCGGGTTGAATCCGATACTCAGAACTTATGAGCACTCATGAGTGTTGTAGCACCACTTTGTCCACCAACTTGGACCTCTACAAACCAACCCATGACAGTCTTGATTCATATCTACTTCCAACATATGACCGACTGTGGATGGTTTGAATAACTTAATCATTCAGGAAGAGCGACTTAGTTATTCTGGAAGTCAAAACATGCAAAGTGAAACACAAGAATAAATGAATCGAATATGGTATCAAACCCTATGAATATAAATAAACACTTTTATTTATCACCATACTGATTACTCATTATTCATTGTTTCGGTTTTATCAACTTTATACTTGAATTTAAAACAATAGTTGTCCCATGCTTCAAGCATGTACACTATGTTTTCTAAACACTAGTCATGCCATACACCAAGTATGCATACTATGTTTGTCTATGATCTTTACTTTGTAAAATAGATCAATTGAACATCACTCCAATGATCCTCTTTTCACAGTCCCAAATCCTTACTGCAAATGCAAGAATTCCAAATTCATGCCATTTACTGAAATTTGTTAGATTCTAAACTTATATGCATTGATCCTCTTAATGATTATGCACAAAGTTAGAAAGACTTGACAACAATCATTACAGAGCATTCCAAAGGAGATCAGCTCCTTGGAAACATCCTTCTTTCATTAAGTTTCCTAATCTTACACAGATTGAATAATTTCTAACTTTGAAACATTTCCATATTCCATTTTGACTATCACTTCTGAACAAGAGTTGCCTCCTTACAGATTATGTCAATATGGTCCTTCCAGAATTAACATTATACTTCAACTGTCCTTGAGCAACCAATCTTTGGTAAACCTTAGATTGTCCTCGACAATTGCTTAATCATTTTAGTCATATCCAATTTTAGACCTTTTCCCTTCATAATGCCCCAGGCATTTGGAAAATTTTAGAAAGGATGAATATAGCACATGTAATCGATCCTATATCCGAAGCATATGGGACACGATTCATGATGTCTCACATAAAGACTAAACCAATCTTTTGCTATAATATTTCCATTTCAATTTGCCAAGTTCTCAAAATTCAGATTATGAAAAGGGATGCCGTAATCATAATCGAATTTTAGAACGCAAATAATGGACCCATATATAGAATTTCCTTATGTTGAGCCATTCCAACATGAAATTCATATATATATCCTTGATTAAATACGATTAAAATCTCAATCTAAGCTTTTAGAATTGAAATGAAGTATAATTTCCTCTCCCTTAATTATAGCAAAACAACTTTTTCAACCCCTGCAACCTCACGAATTGAAACTTTTGTTTTCTATAATTAACATTGCTAACTTGCAACCTTTGTCATAATTATCATGCTCCCACTAACATGATGATTATTAGCATAACACTTATGCTCCCACTAGCTTTGACATGTACTCAGAAATCAGCTGACTTTCTTACCAAAGTTCAGATTTCTGATACTAGATTGTTTTGATAAAACTTTATCAAAATCATACACCTCTCTTAGATAGCTCACATGTGTGTCTAAACAATTTTAGAACTATGAAAAGGGATGTCGTAATCATAGTCTCAATTGTTTAGACCTTTGCCACTTCTCACAAGTCCATGTTAGTGTGTCGGTAAACCACACACGCTCCACTAACGACTTTGAGAATGCAAATATCACAATTGCTATCTAGCTAAAATCTACTTAGTGAAAGTGTTTCCTCACCATCATTTTCATGAATCGGAGAGAAACCTTATGACACTTAGATTTAATAGTGTATGTGTTCTTATCCATGTGAATTTGTCAAAACCATAATCACAAGACAAGGTTAGTGACAAATCCAAACTCATATTGATTAAACTTGTGCAATCTTAAATTCTTGCCATTTGGCAGCTCAGGTGCCTGCCATTGCTTCCAAGTAGTTGTGCAACCAATTGAGAACTCTCAGAACTCCTATGCAAAGCCAACTTGAATAGGCACAAAAATTTCAACACGATAGGTTATAAACCTCAAGTCGTGTGCTAGTGAAGGACTTTAGGTTTTATTCTTGATTAAGTCTTGAAACTTTCAAGAGCTTTAAGACTCCCACTGTCCTCTTGACATATAAGACTCCCTTGTCAAATATTCAAGAGATAGTGCGGATTCTTTATCAAGACTAACACTTTACACAATTGGCCTAAGTTGGTCTCTGTTTTATCCAAAACATCACAACTTACCAATTTCAAATGTACAAGAGTAGATAACCTTTTACTCTTACATTTGACTAGTGTTAACAAACCCTCTTTAAGATATGTCACTCAAGTTACAATCTTGGAGTATGACTCTAAGAATTGTTTTGGAACGAAGTATGACTCATCTTTTTGATTTAACCATTTCAACAATTCATGACTCCTCTTCTTAGTCATAAGAATGCACTAAGATGACTTTAGAGGACCAATTGTGATATGGTATCTTAATCATTAAGATGATCATAAACATGATACTAAAGTACTCTCCCATCTTTTCAGATTTGAGAAACTTTTATCTTTCTGCCATACTTTGATTCTTCTTATTCGTTCTGTCTCACATTGAAACTTCTCCAATGCTACAGACTTATACTTAAACTTATAAGTATAACCATATTTACTGAACTTAAGTAAATCATGACGAATAGTCTTCTTGATCTTTTGTGGTGGACTTGACCAGTGCACAAGAATGTGTACTCGATCCCTTAGTCCTTTCCTTATTCACATAAGGAATTAGTCTTAATTTTCCAAGCTGAAAGTTCTCATTCATCATACTATACAACTTGCATGATTCCAAGTTTCGGTCCAATTGAACCTTGGGTGATGAGAATCTTTCCTTATTTGGTAATATTAGACACTACCACAACCGAAAGAATCAAATCAATTTTTCCAATATTGCTATCAATGGAATCTTATAAGCAACAACTTTTCACAAATGCCATTGTAAGGATACTTAAAATAAATAAAATCAAAACCTTTTTCTTTTATTTTAAAACTTTGCGGAAAAACTTATCCTTACAATCCATATGAAAACCTTGTTGTTATCTATTCCTAAGCAATATAAATATCATAACTCTTAAGTAATAGCCCAAAATTCTGATCACCGAACCATGCGATTGAAATCCATCTTCGCGATCAGAATCAGCATGTACTTAATAGAGATAGACAATGGACTTTACCTGAAGTAGAGTCAAACTTATTGACTTTAACATCCTTATGTAAATTTGGCAGCTTCGTAACCAATGCCCCTTCCTTTGGCAATAGTTACCTATGGACCCTTGATAATGGGACTATCTCAGACTTCGCCTCTCTCTTTACCATTGGGTCAACCGACTTGACTATGGCCGATCCCTTTCCATTGGGAAGAGAGAGCTTTACTGGATATCCAATGTCATCATTGTCAATGTCCATAGCGTTTTAGGAAGTTGATCTTAGCAAATAGATAAGATCATTAAGGGTCTTGTCTTAGTCTGTTTCATAGGATTCCCAAAAGAACTCACTATGTGACTTAGAAAGTAGTTGAGCCACCAACTTTCTCAAGACTTTGACACCCAACTCTCCCGGCTTGTCAATATGTGACTACATCTCCAAGATGTGATCACACCTAGACCTTGCCTTGCCAATAGGGCTTGAGTGACCTTAAACTTTTTAGGAACTTGTGGGTTAGGGAGAATAACTGGAGGAGGTGAAAGAAGTATGATATCCATGGGACATCATCTTCATTTAGGAAAACTTGTTTCAAGAGATTTGGGAAGATCATAAATATCTAGACCAGACATCTTTTTGGGAGATATTCAAGATAGTTGATTTAAAGTCCTTAATATGACACCCAATATGAAATATTAAGGCTAGGACCCAACAAACTATTTTATAACTTAGAAGAGGGATGCCGTAATCCAAGCTATAAAATATTTGAAGGTAGGTGAATGACGATTCACCAATTTCCACCATGAAAAACGAAATAATTTATTAGGTTTTAATTGGATTTGAAAGTCCTAGATCTTTGAGATTCATTGAACTGTTCAAAGGCATGTATCAATCTCGAGTGTGCCCTTCAGGTTTTGTGACTGGGATGCCGAGGATCACAAAACAAGGTGTGAATATCCATGCAAATATACTTGGTACCCTTAATATTTACCCCTTAATCAGTGTGCCGGTTAACCACACACGCTCCACCGATACTATGATAAATATTAAGTTACCCTTTGCCTACCTTGTTAAGTCCAGGTTAGTGTGCCGGTTAACCACACACGCTCCATTAACGACTTAAGCAAAGTGCAAAGTGTAATTTCATGGGTTAGCACCAAATTCACATTTTCCTAAGTAACTAAGATTGGGTATTAATAAGAGTTTAGTTACTTAGTATTTATCATTAATACTTTTAATGAAAGGAGAATTATAGTCCTTGTCCTACCCGTTCGGCTAACGACCCTCCACCAGTCAAGGAAGCGGTGGGTGAGAGTGGACACCCATTAAACTGTCATTTTATAGGCAGTAACCTTATACCCCCTTATAGACCGGCTTCGTGAATGAGGCCTACTAACGGTAAGACTGACTTTACTCTTATACATATATATAAATATTATTAACTTATAATATTATAAAGTATAAGGGTTGAATTTTAACTTTTAAAATTCTAAGGGCTAACTTGGAATTAAAGTATTCATAAGTGAAAACTTTTCAAATTCCAAAACTTGAGGGCAAGTTTTGAAACTATTCAAAACTAATTAATTTCATAACTTATGAGTTTAAAGTAGTTTTAATTAAAAAAAAAAAAAAAAAAAAAAAAAAAAAAAAAAAAAACTCTTCAAGTTCCATAACTTGAGGACAAGTTATGGAAGATTTAAACTAATTAATAAAAAAATAACTTTTTTTATTGTAACTTATGGAACTAATTAAGGTTACACTTTTTTTTTTATTTAATGAAAGGACTCTTGAACCTCCATAACTTGAGGACAAGTTATGGAGTCATAAAACCATTTAATTAGAACTAGACTCTTCATTTTGTAACATTTGCCAACTTTTATGAGTTTTATGATTCTTAAATGTGACTTTTCATATAACTTGAGGACAAGTTACAAAAACACACTTTGGAATCAACTCTTAGATTAAAATGGATTGAAAACAACTATTTCACACAACTTTTCTATTAATCTAAGAACCTCATAAGAACAAGATAATTCAAATCATCAATCTTCAAGAAATTAGCATGAACATATAAACTAATACAAATCTTGAGATTATGACAATTATCTTAGAAATTGGATTAGCATGAACATTACCACATCAAAAACAAGTTTATAAGTCCAAAAACATCTTAGGGTAATGTTCCTAGTCCAATTCCAGCCAAAACAATCGAATATATGCATCCAACTCGATTTTTCAGCTACTTTTGCAAGTATAACAAGAAAACAAGCCTAGGCTCTGATACCACTGTTGGGTTATGAGCATTCTAACACTCCTAAGTGTACATGCAACCCTAAATACCTTGGATCTATGTTTTTTCTATTATACATACAATTATGAACATCCAAGGTATTATCCTAATCTAGCATACAAAATAATAAATATAACAAGATAGAATACATACCTCTTTGATGTAGAATGTCTTCATGAAGCTTGAGTGCCTAGTGCCCCAAGTGTGACACCTCAAATGGTTCACACAACACCAAATACACTTGGAATAACTTGAGATAAACTTGAACACTCCTTGAAATCGTCTAGCCCTCACACTCACACATTAGTGCACGATTTCTTGAGCCATGGGATTCTTTTATATGGTGGCTATTAGGGTTACACCATGTAACTCATAACTTTACCCATTCCTTATGCTCCATGGATTTTAACCTCCATGGAGTATCCATGGGTCACCCCATGGACTTAGTCCAACATAAGGAATCTTGGATCACAAGCCCACATATATAAGAATGAATGATTTACGCAATCAACCCATATATTTAATTAGTCTCCTTTTGATCACTTAATTAATTCCAAATTAATTCTTGATCAATACTAATTAAATAACCTTATTAATATATTAGAACTTATAATATATTAACCAACCTTAAGTGTTATTTCTCTCATTATAGTCTATCCAAATGCATGATGCCATGCAACCCAAATGGACCATGCCGGGTCGGGTCAAGTCTTACCAATTATAGTTATGGACTTAGACATTAATCCAACAAGCAGCAGTCAAAAGATCTTCACTCATAAAGATACTATGTGTTGCATTCCATTCAGACTCTTGTTCTGTGTCCATTTTGATACACACCTAGAAATCAAGATGAATACAAGTAAGAAATCTATTGGTTTTTATCAATATAAGATGAGTGTTGCTACCAATGTGAAAAACTCTAAAAGAGCCCCACCAAATCCACAAATAGGCCTATAACTACAATTAAGATAAGAACAGATCAAAATTGTACCAACAATTAAAATAAGAACAGATCAAAAATAGGCCTGTTACTACAATTATTTTGGGAAATAATTGTTCCAAAATAAGAACCTCATCAAGTATAAAGCAAACAATCAACTGTATATTATCGAAAAAATAATAGGTATCATCACAAATTACAGATAAACGTAACATTCAGGGACTTGAAACCTAACGAGCTAAGTCGGTTCAATGTCTCCAGTACCATCTAAACTTGGACCATGGAAAGAAAATTAAAGTCGTAATTCGAGTTCCTCAGCTGTTACCTGGTTTACTACAGCCATGGCTTCCTCCGTTTGCTCTGATTTTCTTTTCCGAGGACAGATTGAGAGAAGAGGAACACAAAGATTTGTAACTTGAAGTCGAATTTGGTTTTCCAATTGATTAACGATGGGAAAAACTCACCTGTGATCAACGAGATAAAGCCGCTCATCATCGATGTCGGACAGACTCTGGATTGAACGAGCGGTGTTGCTGCTTCCGAACATCGAGTCGTCCTCTGGCTCAGAGACCGGAAGCTCAGGGGCGAAGGAGAATCGGGAGGTTCGGAGCGATCGGACCTCTGGCTGATTTATCAGGGCACGAAACTTCGAGAGGGAAGAATGACGCAACCGCCGCGATGTTAAATCTATCAATCATCAGAGAATCTTCAATGAAGGCGATGGTTGTTGACAGAGGTAGGGTGGTTGTTGGAGGGAGGAGGGAGCGGTGGACGAAGATGGAGGATTTTGGTGAAGAACATGATACACGATACACTGAGAAAGAGAGAGTAATTGATATTTCAATTAACAATTAATTTGATCTTTTTAATTTTTTATACCAGATTTACCCTTGTAGTCTTTTGCTAAAAACCTGATATACCATTAAATTTAGTCATATTTACAAAATATGCCACTAATCATCTAATCCGTCAAAAAAATTGACCCAACGCTCCACTTTTAGTTTTCGGGTTATCGGGAAACTTTGAGTTCTCAAATGATCATTCCTCTCTCTCTTTATATATATATATATATATATATATATATATATATATATATATATATATATATATATATATATATATATATATATATATATATATATATATATTAAAAACCAAAAGCTAGTTAAAAACTAGTAAAAACGAAATGGGATCTTGGACCCACATATTTTAATTCTAAAAACCTTATTTAGAAAACAATTTTAATGAGTTTTTATTTTTAATTTTCAATGAAAATTTAGAAAACTTTGAAAAACTATAAAAACCATTTTTCTAATTTGCATACAATTTGCGAAATAGAAATTTTTCATTTTCTTGGAAAAGATTTTAAAACTGAATCAACTAAACACGTTTTCAAAATTATCGTTTTCATTTGAAAATTTTCATGGAAAACTAAAATTTTTCCACAACTAAACACTCTTAACGTTTCTAAAAAAGCCAATTAAAAGAAAACGCAACAATGTTATGCAAAATAAATGCCTTCGTTACTTGTTCTTACAAAAGATGGTCATCGCGTTCTGGTAAGTCTAAAGAACTCATATATCAGTCATAAAAATCGCATCAATCTTGAGACACTTCATTCTCGCCGCAAGTCTACCGTCAATCCAGAAAGTCATTAAAATTAAACATTTAATCCAATTTAGTTCTTTTTTGCTTTTATTTTGTTAAAGTTGAAGATATCCACATTTCTCACCCCTCCTAACCTACTTGTCTACTACTATATCAACTTTTCTCTCTCGTTTCATTTACACCCCTTTCATCTCACAACATGAAAACAAATATTTTACTCCATCCCAACTCACTTAATTTTTAATTTTAAAATAAATACAAACTAATTTAAATCATACAAGATTAATTAATAAAGATATTAAAAACATATAAAACAAATTCACAAACTAATTAAAAACATACAAAACTATTTTAATATACAATTCTTATTGCATGATTTACAAATAACAAAACTTAAGAGAGTAAAACGAGAGAATTTAGAAAGAGAAAGCAACAAGTTACATAACCCATTGAAATACACATTTGGGAGGTACATCCATGATGGGAAGGGTGTTCATGGAGGTACCGACGGTACCTACCACATATTTCTTCAACTCGTGTGTGATAGCGTCCACCTTTCTAATTCCCCCCCCCCCCCCCCCCACCCACCAAAAATAATCGGACCGGTTTCAATTGAACTGTCCAGTTAAAATTGTTTATATCGATTTTCGAAAACAATACATTCATTCAAACATTGTTTGTATACTTAATAAATTAACCGATACACAAATGCAACAATACTATTTTGTAAAAAATATAATGTTAATCATAATAAGAGATATAACAAAACAAGTTTCTTATAAATATATTTTATATTTATCTGTATAGGCAAACAAAGTTTTTATTTATTAGACCATAATGTATCATCAACTTTTACCTTTTAGTCTTTATCACATTTTACCTTTTAGTTTTTGAGTGATGGGAGTTTGTCCATCACTTTTATTTCACTCAGAGAAAGGAAATCATCACATTTCACTACCTTCACTTTTATTTTATTTTTTTAAATAAAAATAATGATTTTTAAGATTTATAATTATTATATATATATTAAAGTTGTGGAAGAAATGAATAGTAAACTTGTGATATTTTGTCCAAGTTTGGTCCATTGATTTACATATCCGGTCCCTGTACTTCTTTAATTAATTTATTCATGTGTTCCATTCAACTTACCATTTTTTTGGCAGAATTGGTCCCTGTATTATTGTTGGAAGTTATGAATACTAAATTTGGATGTTTTTTGGCAACTTTGGTCATTATTCTTTACCCATTTTGACACTTTTGGTCCTTGCAATCAATATTTTTACACTTTTTTGGAACCTTTTAATATTTAAAGTTTGGCCACAAAACTTTAACGGTTTGACAACTTTGATCCGTTTTCTAAAAAGTTGCTAATTCCTACCCCTTTAATTCTTTAGCTATTTTCACACTTCTGGTCCTTGCAGTCAAAACTTTTACATTTTTTGTCCGTGGCAAAGCCCCAGACTTTTCATCCTTGCACTTTCTATGTCTGTCATATTTATCAATTCGGAAACAACATTGAAAGCTTCTGGCCCCCGCGTAGCGGGGGTAACCTTTCTAGTTCAAAAAATAAATATAATTTTTTTCAAAATGAGTAATAAACACAAAAATAATTAAAATAAAAATACTTCATTTCTTAAAAAAAGATACATAAAAAACAATCAAGATTAAAAAAACCTAGAAAACAACCAATATTAAAAACACAATCTAGATTAAAAAACGACCTAGAAAACATAATTAAGAATTACATAATATCCAATTTTGAAAAAAAAACAAAATACATCACTTGGAATCGTTGTCCTCGACATCGTCATCCGAATCTTCGCTCGGGTCCTCGACGAACATATCCAAATCTTTATCTGATTCGTCACAAATCATCGTGCCAACACTTTGTCTGGGGCTGTATGTGAGCCCTACAAACGTGCTCTATCAAATCCGCACAGACGACATGATGGATGTCGCGATCATGTACTTTTTTTATTTGCCCTATATTCTTACGTACCAACGACTACTCCTTTGACATTTGACAAAACTTCATTTCCGTTGTATCGGCATATCGTTCTTCCTTCATCTTCTATAATCATATTATGTAATATGATGCATGTGTACATTATGTGTTGCAACCTTTTCACTTTATATGACTGTGCCCCGACTTGTAGTACTTGTCAACCCCTCATGAGTACACAAAATGTTCGCTCCACGTCATTCCTAACCGACTCTTGTGCTTGTTTAAAAACTTTTTTCTTTTTTTCGTCGTTTAGACATGCGAATGATTTTATAAAAACAAATAAGGTAGGATATATCTTGTCAGTAAGATAGTACACGCACTTATCTGTTATCCAATTTACTTCAAATGGTACATCGTGCGACTTTCCAATGTAGTAGTTGTTGAATACCGACGATTGGTCTAGAACATTGATGTCTTTGTTTGCACCAGTTTGACCAAAGAATGAATGTCATATCTAAAGATCATGTGATGTGATTGCTTCTAGAACAATCGTCAGCTCTCTGTGGTCGTCTTGCATGTATTGACCATGCCATGCGTTGGGACACAATGCCCAATGCTTACTTTCCTAGGAACCCATGCTTACTTTCATGCATTGTGTATGATTGGTGGACATCATTGATGGTTTGTTTGCGCAAATATCATTGTCCGCAAGGTAATAGCTTTCGCGAACTTGTACACATTTTCCGTATGGTATGCTCAGACATCCTCAAATACTCGTCTCATTTGTCTGCGCCCATGTTGTATGCTAACCGACAAATTGCGGTTGTGCATTTTTGAATTAGAGATATACCTTTTTTGCGTCTCGCATCTCGCTTCCATTGAAAATATGGAAAGCGACCTTCCAAATCGCCAACAATACGTAAAACTAACTTCTTCCTCATCAAGAGTAAGCCGTCAAAAAATTTTAGCGTACACGACGTCATTTGCAAAATAGTATTCTATAAAATGATTGTGCAGGACTTCGCAATTTCTTTGCAACTATGAATTTCTTTTCTGAGGTTGTGAACGTGACTTTGACCTTGTCGGTTTCAGAAATACGCCATAGTTTTTTCCATGACAGAACCGACAAATAGTATCTCTTCTTAAACCGTCGAATTGGATGACGAAGATGACAACATTGTGTTTTAATGAATTTATTGAGAGAATATGTAGAAATAAGTATGAAAATTAAGTTAGATTGGTTTGGTATTTATAAGGTTATAAATGAATTTTTAAAAAAAAGTAGCCGCTTGAATGTAGTTGTTTTAAATGAGATTAAAAAAAACATTTTTTTTAATTTTATTGTTAGAAAAAAGTAAAAGAAAAAAAAAATTGTCCGGTGAAGAGAGAGGAGGCAAACAAGCCTCTCCTCACTCCGAAACTGCAACCCTCAAACCACACCCCTGGTATGGTTCCCCTTCTCGCGTTAGCTTCCCACTCCACTCCATTTGGCCTTACTTCAAAAATAAGTTTTGTATAATAAAGTAACTAAATTAAAAGAGATTTCCACAAAATCCAAAAATAGATTATAACAAAAACTATTTTTTGTTGTTTTTATAAAACAACGAAATTAAATATCTTTTTTTTTTTTAATACCTATCCTCTTATTATTTTTAGATGATGACAAATATAATAAAATTTATTAATTTTATTAAATATGACAAATGTCATAATCTTAAATGTATAGAAAGACAGTGGGAATAAAAAATAAAAGGATATGTGATTCTTCAAATAACTTTATCACATTTACAGTAGAATAAAATTTTATCACATTATCCAAAATTGAATAAGTTAATTTTAGCAAAGTTGAAAGAAATTTGTAAAATTCACATGATTAAATGTGTTTGATAACTCTGTAATTAAAATACATGATTACAAGTAAAAGAAAAATGATAACGTAACCATGATTTTTATGTCATGTTTTTATGTCATGAATGATTTTTATGTCATGATTACAAGTAATTAAAATACATGATTACAAGTAAAAGAAAAATGATAACGTAACCATGATTTTTATGTCATGTTTTCAGGTCCTAAATGACATACTTTAGGGTTCAAAACACAAGATTCATCATTAGGAAGTTAAAAGGGTTGATATTCATTTGTTATATCATGGTTCATGAGTAGTAATCACACCATTTCTACAAGCCAAGAAAAGCCATTTTCTGACGATATCATGTGTTGTATCTTGTACTTTTATTTTTCTGGTACTTTATATTATAAAGAGTTTATGTAGATCATCTTGAATGGTAAGAGTTTTCAAAAATGTTTGTCAAAATAAATAGAAAACAATTGAAACGAGAGATTAGCAAAGGTGGCATCCATGTATCCTCCACCATAAACATAAGTGTTCTCATGGTACTTCTTGTGTTTATTCTAGTCACATTCGTTATTGATCGTTACAAAACAATTGTAATCCCTAAAGATTTGTATTTCCCTCGATTGACCACGGTCACAAAAACTCCTTATTCTTCGGTCTTTATATTTCATAGATCTTCATCGTATTTTCCTTCAGTAGACGGTGTTATAGAATTTACTGATTCGACTGGTCCTGTGGATATTTGGCATTCACTGAGCGATGAAGAGCTCGCGGAGAAAGCGATGATGGTCCCGCGTGTAGCTGAAGATCCAAAGAAAGTCGCTTTCATGTTCTTGACGAGGAGACAATTGCCCTTAAGGTTATTTTGGGAAAAGTTCTTTGAAGGGCATGATGGTCTTTTCTCGATTTACCTTCACACATCTCCCGATTTCAACTACGAACCTCCAAACTCATCGGTATTTTATAAACGAAGAATCCCAAGCAAGGTTTGATGTGCAAATCAACATAAATCTAAAATAAAATTTATTTAAAAAATCGATTTGTGTTTTTTACCTTTTTAGAAATCCACTACACACAATAATAAAGAAAAAAAATCACCTTCTCGTATGACGGTCTTTTTGTATTCATTTTACAGTTTGTTCAATGGGGGAAACCAACAATGATTGATGCTGAGAGAAGACTTCTAGCAAATGCATTACTCGACTTCTCAAATCAAAGGTTCATATTACTATCGGAATCATGCATTCCTCTATTCAATTTCACTACCATCTACAATTACCTCATGAATGCCAACGGAAGTTTCCTTAGTTCATTTGATGACCCAAGGAAAATAGGTCGTGGGAGATACAACAAACGTATGGGTCCCACAATAACGTTAAAAGATTGGCGTAAAGGTTCCCAATGGTTCGAAGTTAACCGAGAGCTCGCTCATGAAATAATCTCTGACAAAACGTATTATCACGTGTTTCAAACTCATTGTTTGCCACCTTGTTATATGGATGAACATTACTTACCTACACTAGTAAATAAGGTTCGTCCTGATTTGACCACAAATACAACTGTGACGTGGACAGATTGGTCTGGTGGTGGGTCCCACCCTATGATGTTTATGAAGAAAGATATCACAAAAATGTTTATAAATGAGGTTAGATACGGGTCCAATTGTACTTATAACGGTGTTAATAGCAAGATTTGCTTCGTATTTGCTAGGAAGTTTCATCCGAGCACTTTAGACCCATTGCTAAAGATGGCCCAAAAGATATTTGGGTTTAGCCCATAGAGTCCAAGTTCCTAAGTGTTATTAGTTGAAAAAATTAAGATCATATGTACCACCTTTATTGGTATCACAATGCCATGTTATGATGACTTATATTTGATGATATTTAATAATAAAATTATTATGTCTTGCTACATAAAGGAACTAAAAGTATTCAATCTTTAGAAGATGGTTAATTATTGAAGCCACTAAAGAATAAAAAATGGGTTGGAGTGGGAATAAGTGGAAGAAGGGGTTGGATACTTGGGTGCAATAAGTGGGGGAATTATAAAATGAGATTCAATGGAATCTAAATGAGAGAATAAGACCACCCACAGGCCACAGCGAAGGACTTTAAAACAACTTGCAATGGCACATATATTCCAATTTGCAAGCCATGTAGATCAACACCTTTCAAATATTGAAAGGTTTGCAAATCTTTTCTATTTCAATATCTAATTTATTTAATCATCCTTTTATTATATTAACCTGTATATAGAAGTTTTAGTTACTTGGTTTTCCTAATTTCGTTTTCCTTTTGTGTTCTTTTATATTTTTTTTTTGAAACCGCGGAATATTATTAATTTTAATTTTAATTATTATTTGATTAATAAATATTAATAACTATTGTTTATTTAAAATATATATAATTATAAGCATATGACATGTATTTTCAGAGTCAACTACAAACATATTTAGTTTAAGAGATTTGGAACGGATTTAGAGACGAAGAAAATGAGAATTAATATTGTAGTATTCATTTTGTGATTCATCTTTTGGTAACGTCTTAATATTTAAATATTTAATAAAGCAAACTAAATTTAATATTTATTATTATTTTGTTATTTTATATTTAAAAATATTATTTTAATTGTAAATATTTAAATTTATGTTTATTTATTATTAAGTAATTATTAATGTTTAACATTTAAGATATATGTTAAAAAAAGATAAAATAATTGTTGATATGGTAGTGATGACGACTTTTGAAAGATGAGTGACATTGCATTGATGTATAAGTAACTATATGAGGATGAGAAACTAGTTTTGCTTACGATATATTTTTAACCGTTTTATCGTTTTGATGTGGACTATTTTGGGGGGAGGGGGGGAGGGGAGGGGAGCAAACTTGCCGACGTAGGAAAGTGTAGTGACCAAACCTGCAAATTTTCTATTAAGTAGTGACTATTTTTGTAATTTTTTAAATATATGGACTGTTTCTGTAAAAAAAATACACGGTGACATGTTATGTAAATTACAGGACAATTTTTGTAATTTATTTTATACACAGGGGCTAAACCTGCCAACATACAAAAATGTTAGACATATGGACTTTTTATGAAAAAAATAAATAAACTTTACAGATCTTTTTGTAAATTAAAAAATTACAGGAGATGAAGAAATAACAACCTTTGTTGTTCTTTGGGTCCTCTAGGAAGGCTTGATAGTTTATGAAGAATGTGGAACATTTAAGACACAAACAAGACTTCAACTTGATGTAAAGATGCTAGTCTTTGTAAGAAAACTCTTAAGCTTAAAAGTAAGAACCAAGTAATACTTTCAAGAGAGAAAAAATGCAAGTAACTTAATCTTCTAATCTTCAAAAACTAGAGAGAATGAGAGAGTGCAAGAGGGACACGACTTTTTCTTATGAAAAGTAATCCAAATGAAAGCCTCTCATGTCTAGTTAAAGTAGAAACTAAGTTTAAAGGTCCTTAACCATTAAGCCTTTATGACACTAGACAAGGATGCCCCCCATGCATACAAGTCATACACAATACTTTTGATTAAATAAACCAAAGAGCCATGCCCCTCCTATCCTCCTCCATTCTCGATTTTATGAAGAAAAAAAAAAGAAAGAACAAGTTTCAAATTTTATAAACAAGTTTATAAAATATAAGCTCTAGCTTTTTGATAAAAAGACAAAAAGATTTATATAGTCCAAAATAGTGTACATGACTTATTAATTCATGTCATATGAAATAATGTGTTACTTGTCATTGTAAAATAATTATTTCCATGAAATAAATATTTTCCCAATTTATTATAAGAGTTCATGAATATTTACTAAAATCAATTTTTAATAAATAATCAATTGTATCAAGTTGTTATCAGTGTGACTCTTAGAATCATATGTTAATTAGCAATATTATTTTAATATGACTCTTGAGCATATTAGATCTTTCACATATATCCCCACCAGACACCGTACACCTATCTCTCCATCGTTCCCTTTTCACCTGATAAACCATGGGTTGTAAAACCTTAGAAGTTAAAGGAGGCAGATGAAGGTCATGAATGTTTTCTGATGAAGGCAAATCTAAGAAATCAAAAACCCAGAGTAGCGGCTAATGAAGGTCACTGTAACATCCCAAAAATCAAGGTGAAATTTTTTATTTTTGAAACAAATCCAAAACCATAAGTGTTTACAAAATATAATTTCTAAAAAGTCTTAAACATTAATCAGAGTATCCCAAAATCATAATCTCATAAAAATCCAGGATGATGTGTATGATTAAGCCTTTGCCTTGCCCCTATCCTCTAGAGTACCTAAAACTATAACAATCAAATTGTAAGCTAAAGCTTAGTGAGTTCCTCCAAAGTACCACACACAACCAAACATATAACAACATGCATATATGAGCCTTCAGCATGACTGGACCACCTCGCAGAGCCTACAGCCTATCTGGACCGCTCTCCGGGCCTTCAGCCTGACTGGACCACCTCACAGCACCTACACCCTATTGGACCGCCCCACGTATCTTGGCCTTTAAAACAAAACAGGATCGCCTCAACCAAACCACAATATGTCGACATATACAATAGATAAACACATATCCAACAAATGCAGGTAATCATACAAATCTACCAATCTATCATATAACCAACATAACATCATCCTATATACCATGATACATAACCTAGTAGGCCGACATTGATGCCTTCAACCTACGAGTACAGTGAGGAAAACTCACCTCACAGTCTGGAAAATAGTTGCACAAATCACTGCTCCAAAAGTTATCTCTACCGGTCACCTATACAATTAACAAGGACCCAAATCTCAAAATACTATTCAAATTACCCAAAATGCCCTTAGTTCAAACTTGGTCAAATTCCTGGTCAAAGGTCAATGTCAAAAATTCAAAGGTTCAACATAGACTGAGTACGCTTAGCGTAGTAGATCCTTAGCCAGATTACGGGGCCTTTGCCCAGTACGCTCAACGCCTCAACGTACCACCATGTATGCCCAACGTACTCGACCTGATTCAACTTTTCTTCATTAAGTGCTTATTCCATTAAGACATTACTTCCAAAGTTCAGATTTAGTCCATAATATCAATCTAAGTTATAAAGTTTCCAACTTTATGACTTTCCATAGCTAGAAGGAGTCTAAACACCAAAACCCTAACTTAATACACAAACCAAAGCATCTTACTCTTACATGGAGATAAGAAAGGGACCAAGATCACACTTTTATGACTCAAAGCACCCAAAAACGTCTGAAAGGTCAACTCATTTGGATTAGAGTGAGCCATGCTCATGAATACCAAGATTATGGGACCAAAATGCATGAAACTTAAGAAATTAACAAGATCTAAGGAAACATTCATCAAGTTTCTAACTTTATACCATCTGGAGTTGAGAAAAGCAATATAGGTTGTAACACCCGATTTAAGGTATTTTACATTTTGACCTTTGGTATAAATATAGTTTGCAAAGTTGGTCCACAAGGGTGTTAAATGAAAATTGGGGAGGATGTGCGTACGTTGGGCATACATCCTTGTAGGCTGGGCATAAGTGGTCTGGGAACAAACCCTAATTTTTAGGGTTTGGACCCTATTTAAACAACCTTATGTCCCAAGGTTCTCTCATTTCCCAGCCTCCATTGCCCTTTTAAGCCTCATTTCAAAACCCTAACTCATATAGAGAGATTTGACCCCTTGTGTGTGTTTTAGTGGGTGTTTAGTGAACCTTGAAGAAGAAGAAGAAACTTGGAGAAGGAGCCTTGATCAAGTACGAGCTTGTAGATCCATAATCTACTCTCATTTCTCAACTTCATTAAGGTATAAAGCTTCTATCTTGCTGACTCTGTTGTTAGATCTAGTCTAGGTCTTGTTTTGAGCACATTTTGGTCTTATGCATGAGTTCTAATGGGGATTTGTCATTATAGAAGTTATGAGTTGCTCCTCTTGATGTTTCTGAGGTCCCTAGTCTATAAAGGTTGTATCTTGATGGTTAAAGATCAATCATGCATAAGTAAATGCTCATTTGGTGGAAGTAGGATGCTAAATCTAATGTTGAGTCCGTTTGAGCCATGCAAAGGCACCAAGTTAGTGACTTTATGGATTAAGATGTTCCCCAAGGTTTGGATCTGGAATATGGATGTTTGGTCTTAAGAATTAAGTTCTTAATGGGCAAAATAGCTTAATGGTGGTGTACGTAGGGTGTACGCAAGCGTATGCTGCATGTATGTGTCTGGATCCCCGACTCCTTGTAGCAACCTAGTATGCCAGGCGTACTAGGGGTACGCTTAGCATACCCGACCAGGATGGGCTTTTGACCTTTTGGGCCTCCATTGGACTTTAGGGTTTTTGGCCCTTGTTGGGACACAAGTCTTTTTTATTTTGGGCCACTGTTAGGCCTTGGTCCTTCTTGGTTTTGGGCCCATGTTGGGATTTGAGTGTCCTTTAGGAATTGGGCTATTATTGGGCTTTTGTGCCATTAAGTTTGGGCCGTAGCTTTTGGGCCAATTGAGGGAAGGGTAAAATGGTCTTTTACCCTGAGAGTCGGGATTAGTTGATTAATGTCTTGATTATGGTTTATGACCCAATTATTAATTAGGGTTTTATTTGATTGGTTAGTGCGGGGATTCTCCAGTACAGCATCATGAGCATCTATTTGACTGTCAGCAGACTGAGATGAGTTTGCTCACTATACTATAGGACACTAGGGATTGTATGTGTTTGTAGTCTTTATGACTCTTGTTTTATGTGTTGTATGCTTGTGTGCATGTTTGTTATATGTATGTGGGGTGAAATAGACCTGGGGGTGAAATAGACCCGGTACAGCCTTATGTTGACATATGAGTTGAAATAGACTCGGGGGTGAAATAGACCCGATACAACCATGTGCTGACATATGAGTTGATATAGACTTGGGGTGAAATAGACCCGGGGGTGAAATATACTCGGTACAGCCTTGGGATGACATATGAGTTGAAGTAGACTCGGGGGTGAAATAAACCCGGTACAGCCTTGAGATGACATATATGTATGGTATGCGGTATTTTGGGGAACTCACTAAGCTTTGTGCTTACGGTTTTCCGTTTATGTTTCAGGTACCTCCAATTCGAAATGGAATGGCTCGGGATGATGACATTGCACGCGCCATGATTTTCCGCTTTATTGACTCTGATGTACTTTTGGGATGTTTATTGATATTCTCTGAATACTTTATGGTTTTCTCAAACATGTTTGGTTGATGGGTTATTTAAAATAAAAACAAAAGTTTTTGGTTTTGAATTTTGGGGCATTACATAGGCTCTGGATCCACAAGCTTGAGCTTCAACAACCAACAAGCTTGGACTTCTCTTTCTTTCAAAATCCAGCGAAAACACCATAAAGAGTCTCAAGATTTGCGCTAGGGGGGATAGGGTTTCGAGTTGGAGGCTCAAGAGGGTGGTGGATGATGTTAGGAAGGACCCCAAGGGGTTAGAGTCCTTAAATATGGCTCAAAACCACGAAATTATGGTTTTAACACTGCTGTGGTACGCTTAGCGTACCAAAAGTTACGTTTAGCGGAACACCCTAAAAATGCGTCCCTTTCAGCCTAGTACGCCCACCATACTATCTAGTGTACGCTCAGCGTACTACTAGACTCCTTTTTCCAACTTAACTTCAAAACAACCATAACTTCTTCGTTTCAACCCCGTTTTCGATGATCCTTATATGGAAAGTTATCGACAAACTCTACAATTCTATCTTGATACTTATGAATAAAAACATTTCTAACTAAAATCCTTAATTTATGCAAGAAGCCCGAGACATAACCTTTCCTATTTTACCCCTCAGCTTCCATCGAACAATCTAACGTTTAAATCACTTATTCAACATCATACACCTCCAATAGAGTCTAAACTCCATTCCATTGAAGCCAAAAGCTTCCATTTGATCCATTTATTGTCCACAATTCTGAAATAAGAACTTCTCGAAATAGGATGTTATAGTCACCGAACGGAGGCACATTCACGATGGCCATAAGTGTTGATGGTGTGGATTAAAGATCTAGAAAACCCCAACCTTGTAAAAAAAACCTTGAACTCAATTTTTAGAAACCCACTTCCCATCATTTTTTAGAAATATTTCCTTTCTTCTCCCATCATCACAAAGATTTAGTTGAAGAACTCACATTTGGATCGAGATTCGCATGTGTGTGTTCTTATCCCATCATCACAAGGATTTAGTTGAAGAACTCACATCTGGATCGAGATTCGCATGTGTGTGTTATTTATTTTGTGTTTTTCACCACGGATTTTGAGAGTTTTCTTCATCAGTTTCTACATCTTGATCGATTTCTACATCTGGGTCGATTTTTGGTTCTGCATCTGGATCGTTTTCTGGGTTTTTATCAATAATTTATTGGTTTTTGAGTTTTTCCACATAGATTTTGTGTGTATGTTCATCCTTATGTTTGTTGAAGAAGATAAATGTAGAAAATCCATATCTTCATATGGTTCTGGCTCAATACTATTGGAGAGAGAGAGAGAGAGAGAGAGAGAGAGAGAGAAAGAGAGAGAGAGAGAGAGAGAGAGAGAGAGAGAGAGAACGGTAAGAGGGGTGGGTGAGATTTTTATTTTTATTTTTATTTTTTTAGTTATAAAAATATTAAAGTGATTATTCAAAAATTTAAAAAAGATTTAAATTGGTATTATAGCCTTTTCAAGTCATTTAAATTTATCAGGAACGAAAACCATAAATAAATATTCAATTTTGGACCAGTGATGCAAGTCGGAAACTTTTTGGACATCATCCACATTTTTTGACAAACCACACGCAAAACAAAAATATGATGGTTTTCTATCTTTGTTTCCTCTTTTCTTTTTTGACAAAATTGTTATTGCTTTTCTATCTTTGTTTTCTCTTTTCTTTTTTCATTCCCGAAAAATATATTTTTCGATAAACTATAGAATATTTATCATAGAATCAAAATATTTGAGTCTTCCTACAAAATTGGCATCGGGTGCGAAGAAAACTACAACATGGTGCAATGTATTTCAAAGATAATTGGAATATTTATTGTTATTAGGGTTATTTCATTTGAAACAAATTGTTTTTATTAAAATGTTTCTTATAACTTGCTAAAAATTTTAGAAATTAATATTATCTCATAAATAATATGAGATTGAATTGGAACCATGTGTTTGGGATAAATATTATCAAGTAGTCAATCATTTTTCCGTACCGAGAGAAGATCGTTGCAAAGGCAGATATCGTGATGATCCGTTGAGTAATATTGGTTTGAAGGTCGAGATTCTCGAATTCACAGGACATGATCACTTTGGTAATTATCTTTTAAGTACCCCGAGGGAGTTTGTCTGAATTTAAACCAATCATTTGGGACGTAAAGGATGAAGATGAGACCAATGTATTTTGTGACACTGACTCCATCTATGATATGAAACACATCCACGACACCGATGATGAAGGTGAAGTTGTTAAAATAAAAGCTATAGAAAATTAAATATCATCTCCAAAGTTCTTCATTATGGGAACCAATGACAATAATGTATACAATCAGTTTTTGAGTTTTTACATCTTTTATAAACATGATATTCTTCTTTAGGCTACTCAAGAAATTATTTGTTAAGCAACAGGTGGAATCTTTGATTGTGAGTGTTGTTATGTTTGGTATATTGTATTCGTTTTAAGTATGAAAGCTATTTGGCTTTTGGAAACCGTGGGGTGTTAGTGGTGGCAAAGGTGGGGGTGGGATGAAGATGGTGACTTTAGCGACAATGGTGGTGGGGAGGCGATGGCAGCGACAATGGTGGCTGTGGAAAAAAAATATCGTTAGAGTTTAGAAAACGCTATCCAAATCAGAAACTATTTTTGTTTTCCAAAAAAAAAGAAAGAAAGAAAGTCAAAAAGATCTTTTATATTTTTGTCTTGTGAAAAAAACAAACAATTCTTTTTTCCTCAAATCTCTCTCTCCGCCCATAAATATAGGGCGCTGATATTTCCACTGCTTATTTTCATCCATCCACAGACTTTATTAATAATTGACAATTATACCCTTTACTTAATTGTATAGTGTAATTTAATTTAATTATTCCTAGGCTTTTTAGGAGCTGGGTTGTTTCAGTTTCCAAACCAAGACGCAACCCACAACACGTTCATGAGGCTCAAATTTTCCTCATTTTCGCTGCAATCTAATGAATTCACCTGGAATGTAGTGACCAACAGCTATGCTTCACATTTTCCCTTCCGAAACTATGTTGGTTCTACCGGTGATCAATCGGTTCAATATTTCTGGCAAACACTAGCAGAACCGGCGGTAACGAACCAGTTCATAGATCCCCCTTTTTCTCTGATTTGGATTTTCCGGCGGTTGTTCCCTTTTCGCCGATTTCTCAAATTCATTATCATTACGTCGGTGTAGAAGTAACCTGAATGTGCGTGACATTTCCAGGTTGGACCAGAAGTTGTCTGTGAAGTAGTTTGTTAAGTTTGTAGGACTTTATTTCGGAGCCCCGATGATGCGATTGTTTAGCATATTGATGTTCAGTAGCTTTTGTATATCGTCCACTAAAATGGCGTCTGTGTCAAGGTAGATGACACGCCTAACACACTAGAGTCAAGTATATTACTCAAATAATTTAGGGCGTAGTTCAACGGGTTCTCGAGGACCACACAAAATCTTCGTGGAAAATGTTTCTAGTCAGTCGTGTTAAGACTAAGGTGCTGTTTGTTTTTTTATAAAACCTCTTCAAACCACTTATTGCTGCGCGGCGCAGCACACGCGCAACACTTTCTCTTTCGCAGCAGTTTGTTTTTTGGAAGGCTTAAGACTACAAAACCTCTGCGTGTGTGCTGCGTGGCGCAACACTTGACTTGCCTCTTCTAACCTCTTCAGCTTTCATTTTTTCCAAGTGTTTTTTTAAGATTTTTTGTATAACTTATTTTTTTTAACTTTTTTTTTTAACTTTGATTTTCTTAAATTTTTATTTACGGATGTGATACAATTTATTTTTATAGTTTCCACGATTTTTTTTAACTTGATTTTTTTAATTTTTTTTACCGTTTCTATTAATAATATTTTCAATTTCAGTTGCATCTTTTTTAATGTGTGTAATTTTTTACGAACTTTGTAGACATTGTTTGCAATACTTTTTTAATTTTTTTTATTATTTTCTCTTTTAATGTTTTTTAAATTAGTTTTTTTTTTCTAGAATAAAACTATTAGCTTCTTTTACATTTTTTTAAGTTTTTTTTTTAAAAAAGTTTTATATTTTTGTTTTTTTACATGTTCTTTTTATTATTATTTCAATGTTTTAAGACTAGAATTATTAAATTTCGGTGTTGAGAACTATTTTCAGTTTATAAAATTAGTTTATTTAAATTTCAGTTTACTGCAGCAGTCTGCAGATGTTAAAAAACAAACATGCATCTTATTATAGGCTGCAGCCGTTTGTTCAATCTCTTCTGCTACAGAGGATTACAGAGGTGGTCCGCAGACTTCATGAATTTTCGCTTCGAAAAAACAAACAATACCTAAATCTCTCCGGTCACGACACACATAGGGCCGAAGATTGATGAAGACTGAAGCATCAAATTAAGGAGGAAAGTGGAAGAACGAGGGTTGTGAGGAAGAAGAAATGTCAGGCTTAAAAATAATTAAATTTCTAAATAGACTTTATATTTAATAAAGGGTATAATTGTCAAATAACTAACAAGTTATGTGGATGAATAAAAAAAAATCAGTGGAAGAATCAGCTCCCGTAAATATAAAGGTCAAAAATACCTTTACCCAAAAAAAAAAAAAAAACACTACCTAAATTAGTTTGGTGAATTGATCCTTTCATCGTTTAGTATTTGTTTTTGCCTTTTACAAGTTTCTTGAAATTATATTTTCTAATATTTTGAAATTAACTGGAATAAAACACAATCGAGCATATTTCATCGTATTTTGTTTGACCTAGTAATGTGTATATTACTCAATAAATTAGCAGAGGTACATGAATAGTCAAACAATAAAGTTTTTATCGTATCAAATGCGACTTTTATATTCTTAAATATTTTTATATAACTTTCTCAACAGTTTTAATGAAAAGAAGATTATAATAAAATAATCAGACCAAGTTTTAATTGAGTCATGTTTCATCGTATTTATCGGACCGGTGCATGTGTTTTTTTTGGAAACTTCCGGCCGGTTCCAGCCTATTAAACCGTGTTGCTGGGCGGCCAACCAGAAGCACACAATTATTTATTTATTTTTTTCTTTCTAAAAAGGTACTTTCCAGTAAACCGTATATTATAGTTTCATACACAATCATTACTATCTAAAACATCACAAACTTATTAGCCATCGATAACACACAATTTATCTAAAGGGCTGTTTTATAGTTTGATATATCTTTTATTGCCTCTCATAAGATATTGGGTTTAAGTCAGATTCAGACCTCTCTGATATGTCTCTTTCTCAATCTGATAAAAAGTTGTGTCAGACTCAATTAGAAGTCTCTGATATGTCTCTTACTCAATTTAATAAAAGGTCGGGTCCAAAACAACAAATTTTGCAAAACAAAAAAAGAAAAAAAAATTGTAAAAACTAAAACTGGAGTGAGATATGAATTTGTCGGCCTGTTATTTGACTTGTACGGGTTAATTTTGTATAATTGAAGTTGTTATGTGAAATTAAAAGAAAAAAATAACAAACAAATACAAATAATCAACTTATGTTAAATGATGACAGCCTCCAATAGTTTGTGATTCAAAATCGATGGGAAAGAGGAATCTAGGGTTAAACAACACTGTAATTTTCTGACTTTTTTAATATTTTATATTGATAAATATTATTTTATTCAATTAAATAGTAGTAATTAAATGCTCTTATTAGTATTTTGTGGATCCAAAAATTTAAATTCCCATGAGATGTAGCAGCATATAATATATTATAGTAACAGAATTAATTGCATCCATCTGTACAGTAAATAACCTTTGTTATATAAAGGTGTAGATTAAAATAATATCCTATTTCCTACAGAATATTATTTTAAGTCTTTAAGTTAATAGAATTAAAATGATATCGATTTATTGATTACATGTTGATCTTGAAAAGGAGGCCGAAAATAGGGTATTATTTTTTTTTTTTGAACCGGCAAATACAAATATTATAATATACTCCTAAACTAACACATAATTCCACCTATGTCTATCACGGGATTTGAACCCTCGACCTCAAGGAGGGAGGGCACCACCTGATACCGCTGGGCTAGAAGCCCTTTGGTAATAGGGTGTTATCTAGTAGGGAACAACATGATCATGCCAAAGGTATGCACAAAATCATGGAGATTCAGAAAATAACATCCCTCGATCTCAAACAAAAATCTCGTATTCGTTGGGCTGTGGATGGAGATGAAAATACAAATTTCTTTCATGGTCATGTTAATTGCAAAAACATAAAAAGTCGTATAAACGGGCTCTCGATAAATGGGCGATGGACTTCCAATTTTGATGAGATAAAGTTGGAAGCTAATTGCTTCTTCAAGGATAAGTTTTCAGAACCTCGTAACAGGCCTAAGCTTCCCAGTCCCCACTTTCGTTCTCTCTCTACGATGTATGCCATAAGACTTGAAGCTCCTATTGAGGTTGATGAAACTAAGACCATTGTCTGGGCTTGCGGTTCTGATAGTGCTCGTGGCCCCGACGGTTTCACATTTAAATTCTTAAAAACCTACTGGGACACGATCAGAGGTGATATTGTTAACTATGTTAGGCACTTTGAAACACACAGGACCATCGCCAATGGTTGTAACTCCTCTTTCATCACTTTGGTTCCTAAGTGCAAGGATCCCGTCTCCCTTGGTGACTTCAAACCTATAAGCTGAATCGGGTGCATGTATAATATCGTCGCTAAAATTCATGCTTGCGGAATCAAAAAGGTCATTGGTTCAGTGGTTGATGAAGTTCAATCTACTTATGTTGAAGGGGGCAACATTCTTGACGGACCCCTTATCGTTAACGAGATATATTCGTGGGCTAAAAAGCTAAAATGAAGGTGTTACTCTTCAAAGTCGACTTCGACAAAACCTTTGATACCATTAAATGGGGGTATATTGACTCGATGCTTCTTCAAATAGGATTCAAATCCAAGTGGCGATCTTGGATCCGCAAATGTTTAGCTTCTTCTCGTGCCTCAGTTATTGTAAATGGGTACCCCATGAAGAAATTCAATATTTCCAAGGGTATCCATCAAGGAGATCCCCTCTCCCCGTTCCTGTTTATTGTTGTCATGGAGAGACTAAATGTGGCTCTCATTGTAACACTCGTGTTCCCAGGTATTTTCAATTTCATCTTAAAATATAAAGTTTGCATTTTTGGTCCTTACGCGGGGCGTACTCCATGGGTACGCCTAGCGTAACTCATTAAAAGGTCGTGGGACTCCTTTGAGTACGTAGGGCGTACACAAAAGGTATGCATGGTGTACTCATGCAGATCCCAAACCCTATTTTTTAGGGTTTGGATCCTACTTAAAGGACCTTAAGAACTTAAGGCCTCCCTTATCTTCAGCCTCCATTCCTTCTTTATGTTATTTCGAAACCCTAACCTTATATAACTTGTTTTGGACCTTTAAAGTGTTCTTGGAGCATTGTAGAAGAAGGAGAAGCACACCACTGAGGATTGTTGGGCTTGGAGCTTGTAGATCCAGAGTTTCCTTCACCTTCGCAAGCTTCTTGATGTATAAATCTCTCACATTTATGATTCTTTTGTAAAGATGTAGGTTAGTTTGGAGATTTGCATGATTTTGGTCCCATAGTTTTGGTTTTTGTGAGTAAAAGCTACTCCAGAGCTTAGGATTAGCATTTCTTGGTGTTTCTAAGGTTCTTATGTCATAAAAATTAGATCTTGAGGGTTGTATTACTCCCATGCATGAATTCTTGGTCATTTTGTGAAGTTATGGACCTAGGGTTTGATTTTGGGCTCTATTAAGCCCTGCAAAAGCTTAAAGTTGTCAACTTTATCAGTTAAGACCTTCCCAAGATTTAGATATGTGAATTGGACATTTGGACTTTAGGTATTAAGAGCTTAAAAGTGATTTTGGACAACAGAGGGTTACACAGGACGTAACCTCTGTGTACGCATGGCGTGATAGGTTGGTCCCGTATGCCTTTTTCTGGACACCAGTACACATGACATAATGCAGGAGTACACATGACGTACTCCCAAAAGTACATTTGTGCCATTTTTGGACATTGGGCCATCTTTAGTTGGATCCACTATGGGAAGGGTAAAATGGTATTTTACCCTTAGTAAGAGAGAATATGATTTGGACATTTAATTATGTGTTATTACCCTAAATAGTAATTAGGATTGGTTTAGATCTGTTCAGTGTAAGGAGCCTTTATAGCAGCAATGCGTGTGATATTCGGATATCTTTAGTTTGAGGTAAGTCTCTTTATTGTATTTGTGGGTCAAAGGCACCAATATCGGCCCATTGGATTATATTGTATGATGATAGTTGTCTTTGTGACACTTACTGACATGTCTGTATGTGTTTGTTGTCTTTGTGACTCTTGTTAATATGATTGTATGCTTAGATGTAAGGGGTGAAATAGACCTGTACCGATTGAAATATATCGAGGGAGTCGGAAGGGACTCAGAGAGTCGGAAGGGACTCATGGAGTCGTAAGGGACTCCGAGATTCGGAAGGGACTCAGGGGTGAAATAAACCCGTTACAACTTTAGGCTGATATGTATGTATGGTATGTGGTATTTTGGGGAACTCACTAAGATTTATGCTTATAGTTTATGTTTAAATGTTTTTCAGGTACTTCCGGTTTAAAAGGGAAGGGCCCGACATGATCACATCGCATCCACCAGTGTTCAGTATTTTATGATTTTGGGATTGTACTCTAATAACTATTTTTCCACATTGTCAAACTTCGATTGTTTGAAATGATTGATTGATGGTTTTGGTTGACTTAAAAATATAAATATGTACTTAGTATTTTTGGGATATTACACTCATTGCTGCCAATGAGAAATAGATCTAGAGAGGTGTCAACGTTCCTAATTGTGATCACACTTTATCACATATATTCTATGCTGATGACGCGGTTTTCCTTGGAGAGTGGTCTAAATCCAACATAAAGAACCTGGTGTGCATCCTTAGATACTTTCACATATCTTCCAGGCTAAAAGGTGAACTTCTCTAAGTCCAAAGTTTTGGGCATTGGTGTGAGTTTGGATGAAACATCATAATGAGCGAATATTTTAGGTTGCGTCTCAGGTTCCCTCCCTTTTCAATACTTAGGTGTGCCCGTCAGTGCTAATATGAACCATGCTAAGAATTAACAGCCCAAAGTTGACAGATTCCATGATAAACTCTCCTCCTGGAAGGCCAAAACTCTCTCGTTTGGAGATCGAATCACCCTTGTTAAATCTGTTCTGGGAAATCTCCCAAATTATTTTCTATTTCTTTTTAAATCCCCTCTCGGAGTTCTTGAAAATCTGGAGAAGATTAGAAGACATTTTTTTTTGGGGGGGGGGGGGGGGATTGACAAGAAAAATATTCATTGGCTCTCTTGGGATAAGGTGGTTGCTCCGAAAGATAAGGGTGGTTTGGGTATTGGATCCATCAGTGCACTAAACATTGGGTTACTCATTAAATGGTGGTGGCATTTGAAAATTGATTCATCATCCCTGTGGTGCAAAATCATTTGCGGTATACACAAGCTTGAGAGTAAACCATCTGACTATCTCTCTAGGAATTCTATTGTCAGGGTTTGGAATAACATTGCTATCTTGAAAAGGGACATTTCCAAAGTTAACCTTGAGTTTCACAGTATTTTCGAGCTCAACTCCAATCTGAGTAATGCAGGGAGGGAGTCTTGGAGCTGCAAATTGGCTGGTGATAGCAGATACACAGTTGACGTGCTCAGAACTATAATTGATCATGAACCGTTGCTCAATTCTATCTGGTCTATTAACTGGCGCAAGGAGGTGCATGTCAAGATCCTCTGTTTCAACTAGAGAGCCGCCTTGGGGAGAATTCCCACAGTTGATGCCCTTTTTCATTATGGTATTTCTATCCCTTCTTCCATTTGCTGATTTGATGGGGACGATATGGAATGTGTTGATCACATCTTGGTTAGTTGTCCGTTTGCTGGTGTTGTGAGAAACTTGATTTAGCGTTGGTGTGGTGTGTCGAGTCCTAATTTCAGCTCGATTGGAGACCTTTTGCTGTTTGCTTCCACGTGGGGAAGATGCCTTAAAAAGAGACTGATCTTCACTTTTATCTACTATAGCGTTCTTTGGAGCCTGTGGAAATAGGGTTTTCAACAAACGCCTCTCTTATATTTCCCACATTAATAACGAGATCCTTTCTCTGGTTGTCCTTCGGTTTAGGGGCAGTTTGGGTATCAATAATTGGACTTTGTGGTGTATTTCTCCTTTCCATTGTTTGTAACCGGTACTTTTTGTTTTTCCATTGTTTCGTTTCGTCTAGTTGCTTGCTAGGCGTGGTCGTGTTTTTATTGATTGGTCGTTTCCAAAAAAAAAGAGATTAAAACCAATAAGAACATATATAAACTACATAACATAGATGTCTAGTAATAATACATTAGCGTGTTTATATGTGTAAGAACTTAACTTTTTAAGCGTTATATATCATATCATATCATACTATATAATAAAGGAAACATTTTACCTTTCACCACATTTATTTGAAACTCCCATGTATTTTTTCTTTCACCACATTCATTTGAAACTCACAACTCTTCATATTTCCATATGTAACACCGTAATTTTTCAAATAAATTTTTCATTTAAAATCGCATAACTCTCGTAACACATTTCACGAAAATCTGATTTATTTAATTTACAAATCGCAACTCCAAAATTACTTGACTCAAATCCAGGATCCTCAAAACATAACTCTTTCACTGGTGTGTACAATCAAGCCGGTGCCTTCCCGCGATTTTGAGAAAACCTGAAACACATAACACATAACACGGTAAGCACGAAGCTTAGTGAGTTCCCCAAAATACCATATACAACATATTAGCCACTCGAGGCTATAACTATGTAAGACCCTTCGGTCAATGTGTCTCAGTGGGACCCTCCAGTCCCACAACTCTGATGGACCCTCCGGTCCTAACTCTGTAAGCTCTGAGTAATACACAACATCAATCACAAAAGAAATAATGCAGGATATCACAATACACAGATAAGCACATAAGACATCTCAGTTACACATAAATATCACTCATGGTAAAGTATAGTGAGAAGACTCACCTCGAAAGCTAACAAGTAATAATCTCGCACACGGAAATCTCGAACTAGCCTCCGCCTATCACATAGGGTAAATATCTCTAATTAATACTCCATTCATACACAATACCAAAAGGTTGCTCTCTCTTTCTCTTTCTAACTCTTGAATTGGGTAAAAGACCATTTTACCCCTCCATGGTCTTCATTACTCATGCATGACCAAACCCTAAAGTCAACAGAAGTCAAACTTGAGTCAACAATCCATGTTTGACCCGACTCGCCGAGTGCATCTATGTGACTCGTCGAGTCCCCTTATTTCCTCTGTCATATCATGAAAGTCCACCTTGACTCGTCGAGTTGTCTCGCCAACTCGCCGAGTCACCCATGTCCAGACTCATCGGGGAAAAACCCCATCCGACTCGTCGAGTCAGCTTATAGACTCGGCGAGTCCCTTCAATCTGATTTCTTATTCAGACGACTCAAAGCAGCTCTACTACTCCAAACACTAGATCTAGCATCCCAAGACTTCATTGTCACGTAAAGTTTCAATCTTTACGCTCATGCATGGTAGTTTTGCTCCAACATACCAAAACATGCTCTCACAATGTGTTAAGCACAATATCCTTCATATGGGTGAATAAAGTTGGGACCTTTGGACTCTAGGGACCTCACAAGGTCCATATTTGAGGTCTAAACCTCAAGACAACTCTGTAAGCTCGAAATCCCAAATAAAGGTGGCATAAACCCTAACCTTCCAAAATCAAGAGATCTAACCATAAGAATGATAAAGGTAAGAACTTTTCACCTTTTACAGAAGCTCTTGGATGACAAGCAACAGATCTAACATCCTCTTCTCGTACCTTGCTTGAAATCCTTCTCTTCCCCTCCAAAGATGCACCAAAATACTCAATATAAGCTCAACATTCTCTCTTTTAACTCAAAAAGGCGACTAGGGTTTCTCTCAGTGAAGTTGGGCAACTCATGAGCCGTAAATGAGGCTATAAGTTCCCTTATATAGGCCCCAAATCCGAGGATTTAGGGTTTCATTACACAGCACCTACTCGGCGAGTCGGCTCTCTGACTCGTCGAGTCCATTCATTAAACTCACGCGGGTACTCGACTCTACTCGACGAGTTGGACTCACAACTCGCCGAGTCACCCCACGAATCTCAAAGTTAAACACCTTAATGCACCTGAAAGTATGGATGTTACAATTCTCCCCCACTTGAATTAGATTTCGTCCTCGAAATCGCTCCTCAACAACACATATATCGAACCCAATAACCCAAAAAGCACCACTGAAAAGATATCATACCACACAAATATCTTTCTCCATGAACACCTGAATCCAAACAGGAACTCCCAAAACTGGAGTAAGACAGACCCTTCTTCCGCTACGATACCCCTTCCTACTCTCCAGAATCTGGAAACTCTAGTGGCCTGTCTCACTACCAGACCGCCCTCTCAAGATATCACCATGTTATTCGCTCTTCGAATAACAGACCCCGATAACTCACTGCCCCTCTGATTCTCTCATTACGACTTGATAGAAAAAGTCAAAGCCCAAAAATTAGTTACCGATCACTCATACCAGACATACAAAATGATCCATGTCATACTCCAAGGTACGAAAGGGTCAAATTACACCAGAGACACATCCACTGAACTGCAATAAAAACCCATCTGAACAAGGAACTTTCAACACCCTGTCCGCAGACACAAGAAAAAAAATGATCATGCTTGCTCATAAGTTTCCTCTGACATCTAACAATCATAATCCCCAGCTCCCTCTCAGATATCACTCTCAACACTGAGCACCAGGTCAACCCCCGACCCCACAGATGAACCTCCAAAGGTTACCCTTTGCATGCCCCAAAACGTCTCACTGACTTCCTTCTAATAACAACTATCTCGGCCCATTGTGACACACAAGTCACGAAGTCCGCTTTACCCCAAGAAAATACTACAATCCCAACGGAAATCGATTCACCCTCGACCTCTGTCGTCAACTACTCATTAGTTCCAAGTGTTTCTCGGTCCTTCCCATACCAACGAACTGACCCACTCAGGTCTAAGACATCATATGACACACAATACCCCTCAAAATGAAACGCATCTCTGAATGCGGAATCTCATTCGCCTACTCAATACACCACCAAAGCCAAACTCAAACTCGAGAGTCTGGTCCGACATAGAATTGGAACCACTTGTCCCAATGAATTACTCAACTCATGACCCATGACCCGCAACCCACGCATGCATCATTTCTCTAATTCCTTTCTATTGCGATAACCACAACTTAACTCAGAATATAACGATTCCCGAAAAATATGGAGACCCCAGTCTCGCCCCTGGTCCGACCACCAGAATCCTACAGACTCAAATGATGAGGCTACACAAGCCTAGGAACTCCCCTGATTCATGCCCTGACTAGTGAATACTATGACTCCCCGTAGATTCACAACGCTTCTCGCTCGCTGCTTGGTGAATACTACGGCTCCCCGCAGTATCACCACACCGTCTCGCTGACTGGTGAATACTACGGCTCCCCGCGGTATCACAACACCCTCTCGCTGACTGGTGAGTACTACGGCTCCCCGCAGTATCACAACACCATCTCGCTGACTGGTGAATACTACAGCTCCCCGCAGTATCACAACACCCTCTCGGTGAGTGGTGAGTACTACGGCTCCCCGCAGTATCACAACACCCTCTCGTTGACTGGTGAGTACTACGGCTCCCCGCAGTATCACAACACCCTCTCGCTGAATGGTGAGTACTACGGCTCCCCGCAAACTCCTCGCAGTATCACAACACCCTCTCGCTGACTGGCCATGGGCTCATTCCAAGGTTTTCCCCTGATAATCCGGAGTGATTACTCCCACTCGGACCCACTCACCCTCTTATCCCCTAAAATCTCCTCCTCAAGTCATCATCCCCCTGAGTTCACTATCGAATACTCCACGGCTCAACATAGATAGGTACACCCACCCACCCAGGTTAAGCATCACCACTCCTGACGCCAACCGTCGTGACCAACACCCTTTTCTAGCTGCAATTCACATTCTGGGATACTCCCGTTGATGACAATTAGCTGGAGGGCTCCCGCTCGAACCATAGCCACTTGATACTTCACTTTCCATCTCATAACTCAAGTCTCAAAATAATCCGAAATTCAGGGCATTCTACTCGGATACCTCGGTACACCATCACAGAACCTCACGATGTCTTGCCTCAAACACTGATCTCCTACTTACGACATCATACTCAGATACAATAATGCATCCCCCCAGAATCTCAAAACTGATCTTCCTCTCACACAACTCGTATCTTCGGGATATACCAACTCTCAGTTGAAGCACGGAGGAATCGTCAATGACTCAAAACACGTTGACGACCATCCGAAACTCCCTCCTCTATTGCTCAAACCCATGCAAGGATACACATACCGACCCTAAAGTTGGTTGCCCGATCAACTTCTACCCTTCCCAGAGTGCATATAACAACCCATACATTGAACCAGAAATTCTCCACCGCCGAAACTAAACTTACGAGCCACCCACCTCGAATTTACCATTAGAACCTCGAAGAATTCCTAACTACCACAAGGTCTCCGACCAACGGCCACCTTCCGTGGAGACACTCATCCTTTCCTGACACGTACAAAATGCATCATCTCACTCTGCACATAGCCTCGACCACCAATAACCCTGGTCTCATGTATCCGTACCGTAGGTCACTATATCCAGTCCTCTAACCGCTCTTTGAACAAATCTCTGATACTCTCAATAAATACCCGGTTCTCCCCCACTCAGGGCTCGAACCATCACCATTTAGCACACCAACCATCTATTCTACAGATTGTTTCACCAGGTACATCACATTTACTCTTGGAAAGTAACACAGAACACTCGATGATCTTCCCGATAGGGACAAAGCAACTCCAAACATCCCGAATCTCAGATAAAATCCTCGAAAACTTCCCAACGCGACTGCCCCTAGTCATCTTGAATGCCTCAAACCGACACACTGTCGGATACTCCGACGTCCCGACACAGTCCTGACTCTCAATCTGGAAATAAAGCACTATCACGCACCTCGTTTATGATTCCTCGACCAGTCTCCCAATGTCATTCAAATATCATACTGACACACTACTAGACATCACAACTCTCAGTCTGAAAATGAATGAACTATCACACTCCTCATTTTCGACTCCCCAACCAACGTCCCATCATGAGAATCATCATGATTGCAGAGACCTTACTCCCACACTTGATATCCATCATGGACGATGAGGGCCACCGCCCTGATATACTCCTCTTGATCACCGACACTGCTTCTAACATATGCCCTGCTATACTTAAATAGGGTATATCCTTGTCCCTGGCCATATCAGTCCCCACTGATGACCCTCTCATGCTATAATCTTACCTTACGACAGACATACTGCCCAGATACTCGGGTGAAGGATCGTAACCCGTGCTACCCCTCAGGGTTTACCTCCAATCTCAAAAACCGAAAGCTCAATATCTCTTCTCCTCCTCGCAGAAAACGGAAATAGCACAACTCTTGGTCACAGAAAGTGACATCTCCACTATCGGTCGATTGCTCACCCCAGACCGGAATCCCCCATGAAGCACCATCTCTACTCACTCCTGAGTCTTGCGACTCCAACTGGCATCTCACCAAAAATTTCTCGGAAGCTAACTCGATTTCCCTCTCAAGGTATGCTCCATAGAAACTCGTTCAACATGGCCCTCTGGCCCCACACTCTATCACGTCTGATCTCAGTCTAATCAATCACAACGGGATGACTGGTAAAACCAGAAGCACTAACTGCCACGAGTCATGGTACTCGAACCATGTTATCTCCTCTCAATTTGCTACTTAGAACCTCTGGAATTCTCCCTGTTTCGAGTATGGGTCCTCTGTTTTCAGTAGTACGGTCCCATACTACCTGCCATATCTACCCATACTTTCCACACGGATTATCCCAGATTTCCTAAGTAGCTGCTCAACTTTCTCGATCACCAATTCTGTTAAACCTGGTCGCTCCCCCGCGAATACTTTCCTCTATCAGCGTACTCATCTGATTAAGCTCACTCCCTAGGCTCTTCCTAGGTTCTCCCAATTCTCTGCCATCAGCTGCTGAAGAACTCCTTATGATGCCAACCATCTACCTCCTGAATAACGTCATATTCACTCAGTAGCTGACTCCCATCATTGAGAGTTCCATAAAGCACGAAGCAAGCAACATTCAGGCATCGAATGATCTACACCAGCACGTAAAACCACTCTAGGTTACCACTCTATTTGCTCTACTCGACTCAAAAGGTGTCACCGAACTCAAGCAACTCTGCCCCACGCGGGTATCTAACTACTCTCTCAGTAGGCTCCTCCAAAGCTCATCTAGGTATCTCTCCTAGATTACTCCTCTACTCAAAGCTCTATTTCTGAAATATTCCTGCTAGATACTCTTACCCAGCACATACTCAAGGCACATAACAGATAGCAACGACTTCTAGGATAAGGAATCACAAATCAGGCAACTCTAGCCCTAAAATATGAAAGCCCTAAAATATGAAATACCTAGCCTATCCTCTAGCATGCATAAATAGTATCTCATAAGTATCTCATAACACAAAATAAGGGTATTTTGGGAAATCACCGTTCGGGATCTGCCTGATTGTACACACTGCTCCTTCTCGTTTTCTCATGGAAACTCTTGCTCGTTTTAGAAAAATCGTTTCTTTTGAAAAAATTTCTCAAATCCTCAGTTTGAGTCTAGACATACCCGAAGGTGCATCCGAATCCCTCAAACCAAGGCTCTGATACCAACTTGTAACACCGTAATTTTTCAAATAAATTTTTCATTTAAAATCGCATAACTCTCGTAACACATTTCACGAAAATCTCATTTATTTAATTTACAAATCGCAACTCCAAAATTATTTGACTCAAATCCAGGATCCTCAAAACATAACTCTTTCACTGGTGTGTACAATCAAGTCGGTGCCTTCCCGTGATTCTGAGAAAACCTGAAACACATAACACATAACACGGTAAGCACGAAGCTTAGTGAGTTCCCCAAAATACCACATACAACATATTAGCCACTCGAGGCTATAACTCTGTAATACCCTCCAGTCCCACAACTCTGATGGACCCTCCGGTCCTAACTCTGTGGACCCTCCGGTCCTAACTCTGTAAGCTCTGAGTAATACACAGCATAAATCACAAAGAAATAATGCAGTATATCACAATACACAGATAAGCACATAAGATATCTCAGTCACACACAAATACCACTCATGGTAAAGTATAGTGAGAAGACTCACCTCGAAAGCTAACAAGTAATAATCTCGCACACAGAAATCTCGAACTAGCCTCCGCCTATCACACAGGATAAATATCTCTAATTAATATTCTATTCATACACAATACCAAAAGGTTGCTCTCTCTTTCTCTTTCTAACTCTTGAATTGGGTAAAATACCATTTTACCCCTCCATGGTCTTTATTACTCATGCATGACCAAACCCTAAAGTCAACAGAAGTCAAACTCGAGTCAACAGTCCATGTTTGACCCGACTCGCCGAGTGCATCTATGTGACTCGTCGAGTCCCCTTGTTTCCTCTCATATCGTGAAAGTCCACCTTGACTCGTCGAGTTATCTCGCCAACTCGCCGAGTCACCCATGTCCAGACTCATTGGGGAAAAACCCCATCCGACTCGTCAACATACCAAAACATGCTCTCACAATGTGTTAAGCACAATATCCTTCATATGGGTGAATAAATTTGGGACCTTTGGACTCTAGGGACCTCACAAGGTCCAGATCTGAGGTCTAAACCTCAAGACAACTCTGTAAGCTCGAAATCCCAAATAAAGGTGGCATAAACCCTAACCTTCCGAAATCAAGAGATCTAACCATAAGAATGATAAAGGTAAGAACTTTTCACCTTTTACAGAAGCTCTTGGATGACAAGCAACAGATCTAACATCCTCTTCTCGTACCTTACTTGAAATCCTTCTCTTCCCCTCCAAAGATGCACCAAAATACTCAATATAAGCTCAACATTCTCTCTTTTAACTCAAAAAGGCGACTAGGGTTTCTCTCAGTGATTTAGGCCCCAAACCCGGGGATTTAGGGTTTCATTACACATCACCTACTCGGCGAGTCGGCTCTCTGACTTGTCGAGTCCATTCATTAAACTCACGCGGGTACTCGACTCTACTCGACGAGTTGGACTCACAACTCGCCGAGTCACTCCACGAATCTCAAAGTTAAACACCTTAATGTACCTGAAAGTCTGGATGTTACACCATATAATATACTTAATTTATTAACTTAAATATGTTTTTAGTTGTAAACATTATCATAAATGGAAGACTTCATGACTTATCAATATTATATATTTAATTTGTTAAGTTCAATATATTGTTAAATAAATAATCTATATTAATATATCAAATATGCTTAAAAATTTAGTGTAAAATTTAAAACTTAAAGTAAAATATCAAATAATGTTTAAAAAAAATATTCAATATATAGTTTTTTACCATAGTTAAAAGGAAAACATTAAATATAATAAATATAAAAGAACTTAAATCTATGAATCGAATTAACTAATAGGTGTGAAAACTATATTTTATAATAACTAAAATTCAATTAAGTTGTTTTTAAATTAATTTATAATAATAATAGTTAAAAATAATAGAAACTTAGAAATTAAACTATGTTAGATTACGAACAGTTGATGCTAATTTAAATAATCATCATGATGAAAAGATGCATATTTCAAAGCACCACATTCATTTGAAACTCCCATGACTTTTCAATTTCTTTCTAATAATGATTATAAGTTGGTTAATAATCTTAAAGAAGTGCAAAAACTAAATTTTAATATCAAATTAACTAAACTTGAATATTAAACTAACATCTTTTATTTATACTTATAAAATTATGTCTTTAACTTTTATCATATTATACTCAACTTATTAGTTTGAATATGTTGTTAAATGTAAATTATTGTTATTTTAAAGTCACGGCTTTGAATAATATAAAATATTTCAATTATTAATTTATATATAACGATTAAAGGGTTCATTTAAGTTGAAATTTTAATTAAACTTAAAATAAAATCCAAAGATTATTTTATAAATAGTTAAAATATGTAAATTGTAGTGTTAAATGCAAAACATAAATTGTAATCCCAAAATAACTAAAAAAATCTAAAACTATTTTTATAATCATTAACAGTTTCTAAATAAGTAGTTTAAAAATAACTTACAACAACAATAGTCAAAAGTAACATTATGTAAAAAAATTATATTGTTACCTTTAAAACGAAAAACAATGTTTGATGTTTTTAAATACTCACAATGATAGAAATTAAAATGTCAAGCAAAAAAAATTTAAAAGATTAATTAAAAATGACAACAATTATAAATAACATTAAACCATATATTATTTTTAATTTTTTTTATGAGTAATCCGCGAGTAGAACTTATTAAGACGATGGATATTATATGGTTTTAATAGATGTATACATTGTAATATCATTCAAAATAATAAATTTTTAATAACAACTTAGTATAGGAATTATTATATCAAAGTTAACAACAACCTTATTATTATAATTAACAAAAACATATATATTTATAAATATTTCAACTATATACTAATATTATGCGCAACACGCGAGTATTCGTCTACAACAACAATAGTCAAAAGTAACATTATGTAAAAAAAATATATTGTTACCTTTAAAAAGAAAAACAATATTTTATGATTTTTAAATAATTACAATGATAGAAATTAAACTGTTAAGTAAATTTTTTTTAAAAGATTAATTAAAAATGACAACAATTATAAATAAAATTAAACCATATATTATTTTTAATTTTTTTATGAGTAACCCGCGAATATTATATAGTATTAATAGATGTATACATTGTAATATCATTTAAAATAATCAATTTTTAATAACAACTTAGTATAAGAATTATTATATCAAAGTTAACAACAACGTTATTATTATAATTAACAAAAATATATATATTTATAAATATTTCAACTATATATTAATATTTTACGCAACGCGCGGATATTCGTCTAGTTTTCATATAATTTAACGCAACTCATTTTCCCAAGTTGGTTTCTATTCTAAAATATATTAAATTTTTTTTTAAAAGTCGTAATTAAATAACTCACACGTCACATCTAGTTAGTAATGTTAAGACGCAATTACATAATGGTCCTTCTGGTTTGGTAGATTATATAACTTGAGTTTAACTTTTTTTTTCATGCTATTATTCATCATTTAGGTGTGTTTTTTTTCAATGTTCATATCCGACGAGTCGTTAACTTTAACTGACGAAGTGTTCAGTTTTCAAAAAGTCTTATTTTTCCCTCTTGATTTTATTTTTGGTATTTATGATGATTTTTACTCATAGCTAATATTTCATGTGGTCTCTCAAGTGCTTATTCCTAGTTCCTACATGTCTACATGAGTGTTCGAAAATAAAAATATTACAAAAAATAATTATTTATGAAAAACGCAAAAATACAATATAAAGGATGGGTGGTGCAAAAAAAAGAATCGGACCCAAGTTGTTTGATCTACCAAACCACATGGACCGTATATGTAATTTAATCTAAATATTAATAAGGATAATTACTAATCTAGCCAAATTAAGAAAGTCATTAGCAATTTTTAGCCAAAAATTAGTAAATGTCCAAATATAGCCCACGAAACCGTAGGTTTCGAGTTTCGTCAATTCATCTACTGTTTCGTGTTTTGTATAAAAAAAAATTCATTTTCAACATACAAAACCGTAGGTATCTCGAAACCTACGGTTTCCTCTCTCGAAACCTACGGTTTCCCTAACCGTAGGCTACGGTTTTGTCAAAAAAATACGTCTTTTTTTTTAATTTTTTTAAATCTAATACTTTTGGGTTTTAACTACTGTTTTGTCAAAAAAGCTACTGTTTTGTCAAAAAAAAAACGTATTTTATGGGAAACCAACGGTGTACAAGTGTTTACTGCACAAACTGTGCAGTAAATGCTTGTACACCGTAGGTTTCCAAAAAACCTACGGTTTCCTTTTTTTTTTTAAAAAAAAAATTATACAAATACAAAATAAATAAAGTCCGATGCTATTGAATCGATTTTTTTTTTTAAAAAGAAAAAAAAAATTTGTACGGTTCATACGAAACAGTAGGTGTACAAGTCGACATTGCACAATCTGTGCATTGGGCACTTGTACACCGTAGGTTTCGTATGAAACCTACGGTTTTATATTTTTTTTTTTCGATTTTTTTCTAAAAAAATTTAACCACATATACAAAACCTACTACTAATCACAAATACGGTAAAATTTTGATGAAAAGTAGACAAACCTGGTTGTTTTTCTGGTGCTCCATTGAGAGAAAAAAGTAGCCAAACTTAAGAAAACAATAGGAAAAAAGACCTAAACTGAAATTTTTTTCATTTTATACTTTGGGCTAATGGGCCACGAAAAAAGTAAACGGGCCCGTGAAACAGTAGCCCATTACCACGAAATAGTATTTTTCGGACAAAAACAGTAGTCAACCACGTTGACCGTAGTCAACCATAAGTTGACTACGGTTTTGTAGGCTATTTTTGGTTATGTGAGATTTTTTGGCTATTTTTTGATAAATAATTAACAAAAGTGACTAGATTAGTAATTTCCCCGTATTAATAAAATATTCAAAAGACCATATTACAAGGTCCCATATATTGTTATCGTTTGGAAGTAGTTCAAAAAGAAAATCATACCTTTCAAAGCAAACGGCTTTTTTGGTTGAATATGTTTTTCGTTATATTTTAGTATTGATTTAATTTCGAGTCGTCTTTGTTTGATTATTTGTCCATAATTTAGATACCTCCAATCAATATGATACAAAAGTGAAAAGAGTAACTCATTTACACTAATATTAAATTCTTCATCTATTTGTTCTTCATAAAATTTGACTTCATATACCACATTAGGAAAACCGAACATAAGGATCAAAATCCTTTATTTTTTCTTTTTAGATTTTCATTAGAATTTTTTTTAACGCAAACATACTCTACTCTTAAACTACTCTTAAATCCACCTATGTCCCTAACATGACTTGAACCCTCGACCTTAATAACAGAGGACAACATCGGATACCGCTGGCTAGAATCCCTTTGGTAGATTTTCATTAGATACTTAGGTTGTATTATTAACAAAATAATGAAAATAATTTAATAATCAAAATAATAGTAGTAGTGAAAAAATGAAATTAAAACAATGTCGCCATTTCATTTGGGTTTAATGTCCCCTTCTTAATGACTTCTAATTTATGGACTGAAAACATTATGAAATAGTAAAATAAATGCTCTTCACAGGAGTCCAAAAAACGCACTAGCACATAGGTGAAAAATATTATTTTGCTCAAAGATAATAAATAGGTAAATTACCAAAAATTTGTCATGTGGTGTGTCTTTTTGTTGGATATGATTAGATTATCAGATACTTTGATTTTTTAACTTTCGGTTCTCAAAGTGAAGTCTCACGCTTCATTAGGACAATAAACACTATAAGCCTATGGTTAGGGAAAAATTATATTTTCAAATTTAACGTGTTTATAGAAAGTGAAGAAACCATGAACAAGCATATAAAAATGTCATGTTGATAAAAAAGAAAGTCAATGTTTTAGAATTATGAAAGAAACACATTTAGATTTGGGGCAATGGGAGAAAATGAGTGACAATGATACGGTGTATTGTAGTGGAAACCTTTTTGTCAAAGAGTATGTGATATGGAAGACAAAGTGGAAAAAACAACTCGGCGAAGAGGGATGGGAGGCATTAGAGAAGGGGTAGATAGTGGAAGGAGGGGTTGTCAAAAGTGGAGGGAATCGAGGCTGATCGACAGAGAAGAGGGTTCAGGTTAGGGCTCGGAGGATGGCTGCTGAGGTTGAGGATCTAAATGGCAATGGAGGCCTATACTAATAAGTAATAACAATAATGATTAACAAATATAATGTATATGGTGTAAACTAATAATATACAATAGAAACCTATGGTTAGCGAAAAATCACAGTTTAATATTTAATGTGTTTATAGAAAGTGGAGAAACCATGAAGAACCATACAAAATTTCACGATGATAAACAAAAAAAAAAATCAACCTTTTAAGATGAAGAAGAAACATATCAAAGTTTTCAAGATGATGAAAAAACATATTTAGATTTAGGTCTATGGGAGAACATGAGTAGCAATGGTGGGGCTTGTCGTAACAGAAGCCTTTTATTGTCAAAGAAGATGTGATATGGAAGATAGTGTGGAGATTAATAGGGGGAGCAGGGAGGGGACGAGGTTGGCAGACAGAGAATAGAGTTGGGATTGAGGCTCGAGATGGGAATGGATGCCAATAATAATGAAAGGGATAATGACTTAAAAGGGTAATATATTTTTTGTTTTGTACACATCTGGTCGCTGAGTTTTTTTGGTCCACATTTGACCATTTAACTTGTTTTTTTGTCCATATTTAGTCATTATAACTGGCTTGTAACACCCTGTTTCAGGACATTTCTTAATTCAGATTTGTGGGCCTTAATTCGATCAAGTAAAGGTTTGGGGCCTTGTGGAAGTGAAGTTTAGACATTATTGAGGGTTGATAATATTGGTTATGAGATCCAAGCCTTTGATTATGTGTTGGAACCAAAGGGTAAAATGAGAAAAGTTATATGACAGGCTTCTTGTATAATGGTTTTAGTTCGACATGTATTAAGCCAAAAGTAACTAGATAGAACTGTGGGGCTCTTCAATACCTTTCCGTGAATATAAAGAACACCAAAGTTGGAGTTGAAATGAAGAAGTTATGGTTGTTTGAAGTTGAATTGGAAGTTGGGGGTTTTGCCCTACGCAGGGCGTAGATGCTGAACGCGGAACACGATTTTAATGATCTACGCATGGCGTAGCCGCTATTTACCAAAACCCTAATACTAAGGCTTTGAGCCCTATTTAGGGGCTCGAACTTCTTGGAACCCTTCCCATTACCAGCCTCCATCACCTCATATCGATCCTTCGAAGCCCTAGCCATAAATTGTGAGTTTTGGAAGCATTAGTGTGATTTTTGTGTGAATTCTTGAACAAGGAGTCCATTGTAAAAGCAAGTTTAAGCTCCAAACTTTGTAGATACAGACTTTGCACTTCATCATCTATCTCCAGAAGGTATAAAGCTTGCATCTTGATGTTCCTTTTGTTAGATCTAATTAGCTCATGGGTTTTTATGCTTTTGTCCCTTAACCTTGGTCATTGTGAGTATGGGTTACTCCAGAGCATTTGAATACATCCTTTTGATGTTTTTGAGGTTATAGAGTCATAAAAATGAGAGCTTGGGCACAATCATCCATCCATGCATGAGTCCTTGAGCAAAATGTGTCATCTTGGACTTAGAGTTTAGTTGTGTGTTCATCTTGGCCATGTTAAGAGATAAAGTCAGAGACTTTATCCATTAAGACCTTCATTTAGATAAGATATGGGAGTTTGAAAGTTTGGCTTGTTGTATTAAGAGCTTAATAGAAGTTTTTGGGATCATAGGATCTACACATGACGTAGCCTCTATACGCAGGGCGTAGATTAGTTACGCAGGGCGTAAGTCAGCTGAGTGTTGACCGTTAACTTTTTGACCAGTTTGACTTTCGGTCAACCATGTTGGGACTTAGCATGGGAAGGGAAAAATGGTTTGTTGCCCAAGGAGGATAAGCTATGAACTAAGACTCTATAGGGGTTAACTATTACTTTAATTATTAATTAAGGTTTTATTATGCGTTTACCGTGAGGAGTCTGGATATCATCAACTTAGGTGCATGGTCCATCTTGTCGTCAGATTGAGGTGAGTTTATCACTATACTCGTGGGTCGAAGGCACCAATGCGCCAGCCTAGTAGATTGTATTATGTATCATTGTGTATATGATGTTGATATGTGTAACATCCTGTTTGAAGACATTTCTTAATTCAGGATTTGAGGACTGTAATGCGATCATGTAAACCTTAGATTGTTAGATTGAAGATGAGGGGTAAAATAGGAATGGTTATGTTTGGGCTTCTTGCATGAATTAAGGATTTTAGTTCGGGATGATTTTAGTCATAAGTATCAAAATAGAATTGTAGAGCTCGTCGATACCTTTCCGTGGATATAAAGATCATCAAAAATGGAGTTGAAATGAAGAAGTTATGGCTATTTGAAGCTAAGCTAAAAAAGGGAGTTTGGTGGTACGTTGGGCGTATACCAGGAGTAGGTTGTGCGTACTGGTTGAAGGGAGATGTATTTTTAAGAGGTTACGCTAGGCGTAAAAAAAGGTACACTTGGCATACTGCCGTAGTGACAAAACCCTAGTTTCGTTATTTTGAGCCCTATTTAAGGACTCTAACCCCTTGGGTCCTTCTAACATCAGCATCCACCCTCTTGAACCTCCAACTCGAAGCCCTAGCCCCTAGAACAGATCTTGATCCTTTTTATGTGTTTTGGGTGCATTTTGGAAGAAAGAGAAGTCCAAGCTTGTTAATTGTTGAACTCCAGCTTGTGGATCCATATCCTACATTGCTTTTCTCAACTCCAGAAGGTATAAAGTTTGAAACTTGATGATTAATTTGTTAGATCTAGCTAGTGTTGGTTTTTATGAACATTTTATCCCAAAACCTTTGTCCTTGTGAGTATGGACTACTCCAGACTATTTGAGCTGTCATTTCATACGTTTTTAAGTGCTTGGTGTCATAAAAATGCAAACTCGATCCTTTCCTTTCATCCATGCATGAGTTATGGAGTTTTTGGTGATGTTAGAAGTTAGAGTTTTGGGATTAAGCTCTCTTTAGCCATTCAAAGGCATAAAGTTGGAGACTTTATGGATTAGAATGCCTTTTAGGATCATATATGAGGTTGGAGTAAAGTGTCTTAATGATTAAGAGCTTAAAGATTAAGATGTTGTTTTTGGCCGAGTATACTGAGCGTAAATCTGGCTATGCCTAGCGTAGCCAGGTGAGAATATGTTTTTAGCTTCTGTGCTCTTACGCCTAGTGTAGGGCCTTGGTACGCCACACGTAAGGTCAAAGGTGTTGACCTTTGACTTTTTGACTTTTTGGACCAAGTATGCCTTTTGGTCAACTTGTGAGGGTTTTGGTCTTGGAAGGGGCAAAATGGTCTTTTGACCAAATTACAGATTAGACTTGTCTTGGGACCAGTTGAGTATGGAAAAATTACCTTCATTATTAATTATGGTTATTTGGTGCAATTAATAGGCAGAGTCTAGTTCTGGTAGTTCGGGTGTGAGTTCTATCAGTCTTCTATGCGAGTTGAGTCTTCTCACTATACTTGCTTGTGTGGTAGTATATATGTGCTGACAAGCTGGGTATTATTTTCTGTTATTGTGATATGTGTTACTGTGTGTTAAGGCTTCATGTAGTCTCTAGAGTTGCTGATAACCCGCAGGGCGTGATGTTTTCCCATTGAGACTTCAGGTAGTCTCCTGGGTTGCTGATAACCAACATGACGTGTTGTTTGCCTCCTGAGACTTTGGGTAGTCTCCAGGGTTGTTGATAACTCATAGTTAGATATTTTGTACTGTGTTGTATGTGATATTTTGGGGAAAACTCACTAAGCTTTGTGCTTAGTGTTTGTGGTTTAAATGTTTTCAGGTTATCTCATATTAAAGGAAGGGCACGACTCGATTGCATCGCATCCATGGGAGACTTGTGCACATAATAAATTTTGATGATACTCTGATAAATGTTTTAAGTTAACGGTTTATCTAAGTTTTTTTGTAAATTTTGAAATTGAATAATTACTTAATTTCTTCTAAAATGAAAAATTTTGGTTGAATTTCAGGGCATTACACTATGCGGTAGTGATCTGTTAGATTGGTAGATCTGTATGAATACCTGTATTGTTGGTTATTGTTTATCTGTTGCATATGTCAATATAGTACAGTTTGGTTGATGCTTTATTGCTCTGTGTTGTAAGCCAAAAAACCCGGGGTATTCCAGTCCAGTGACTGTGGGCCGGGGCAATCCAGTTCGATGACTGTGGGTCAGGGGTAATCCAGTCCGATGACTGTGGACCCGAGGGTAATCTAGTCCGATGACTGTGGACCCAGTGTGCATGCTTGTAATGTATTGTTGTGTGTGGTATTTTGGGGGAAATCACTAAGCTTCGTGCTTACCCAGTTGTTTATAAATGTTTTTCATGTACCATTGGTGATTGTGGGAAGGCGAAGATGTGATCGTACATATCCTCCTGCTTATTTATGTTTAGAGAGATTTCTTATACTCTAATTCTATGGATTTTATTTTAAAATAATGGTTTACTATCCTATGGTTTTGTGGTATTTTTTTACAAAAATGAAAAAAATATTATGGTTTTTGGGATGTTACACAGTTACTCCAGGTTAAGCCGAAAAAATGAGTTAATAGGGTAACATATTTTTCAGTTTGTACACATTTAGTCCTTAATTATTTTGTACACATTTAGTCCTTATGACCAGTTTCTTCAGATTTTGCTCACAACATCCTACATGGGACCAGTTTTGTAAAACTCGCCGAGTTGGCCAATTACTCGTCCGAGTACTCCCTACTCGGCCCTTTACCGATGCGAGTTACAGAATCCGAATACTTCCAGATCGACCCCTTACTGAAGCGAGCATTGTAGTAAAACTCAGCCAACTCGGTGATTAATATGTATAATATACTTAATGATTTATTATTTAACACACACATGTGATTATTACTACATATATATCTTAAATTTTCTATAATTATTCACGAAGTGAGACCATTGTGTGTTTTTCATTTTTTGTGTATTCACATGTATCTAATTTTGTTATATATTTCAATCAACTTATGGTTTTAAATTATGATTTTGACATATATAATTTTCCTAAAAATATTTCTACCCGAATTACCGAATCCGAGTACTCCCCGAGTACTCCTGGGTACTCGTTACTCGGTAGTCAGCCGAACAGGTACCGACTAGCGAGTTCTACAAACATGTGTGAGACAATCATTAATGATTTGTTTTCATACATGGCTCGTCCTTCACTTATATCAGTAACCTAGTTCATAAATCGGTCAAATAGTATTGGTGTCATAGTTTTCTCTTAACAGAAGATGTCTTCGGCTTCAGTTTCATCTATCTCCATAGTAGACAACGATATTCTTTGTTTTGGAAGTACAAATTCAAGTTGGGATGAAGCAATCATAAAGAATCTCATTGTCTACTATAGAGATAGATAAAACTTTTTGACAAGTTGTTCTTTTTTGTGGAAGTTCAAATTCTTTTAGCGTCTTCCTTAATTCTTTTGTCTTGGAAGTGCAATTTCGAGTTGGTAGGAAGTAATCACAAAGAATCTCGTTGTCTGCTATGAATATAGATGAAACCGAAACTGAAGATATCTTCTGCTTGAAGAAAACTAGGGCACCAACATTATTTGACTGATTCGTGAATTAGATTACTAATATAAGTGAATGACGAGTCATGTATGAGAAGACTTTATTAATGATTGTCCCACGTAGGATGGTGTGAGCAAAATCTAAAGAATCTGGTCATAAGGCCTAAATTGTTGGATTAAGGTGTCTAGGATCATAACTAAACTGGTGTGACTTGTAATTAGAAGCAAAATCATTTTTGGGTTGCCCTCAGAACTAGTAACTGAAAAGGATGACATTTGGAAAGAAAGGTTGATTTCTTGATTTATTATATGATTAATAAATAGACATAAATAATTTGTTAATATATTATATGATTAATATATTAATTAGAAATAATATTATTTAATTAAGAATTAATCAGAAATTAATTGGAAGTAATATTGGGATTAACATGATTAATTAAAGGTGCAAGGACTGAAGTGTAATTGTTGAATAAATGAACAAGAAGGAATTCCAAAACCTTCTATGAAGGGTGGACGGTTTTGGAGATACCAAAAGGCATCTGAAATATTCCTTTTGAAGATAAGGGAACTAGATAACCACCCATAATTAAGATAATATTAGTTTATTTAGGATTCGGGTTTCTAGGGTTATCCTATCAGGTATAAATAGGACCCTTTGGGTGCCCTATTTTCGCCCATGCCATATAACAGAAGGGTAGCCGAAAATCTGATCCTATTCTCCTCCATCCTCTTTTGTTCTTGTTGCTATACAAACCATTAGAGGCACTAAACCTTTGGTGTTAGCTTCTCAAGTCAACAAATGAAGGAATCAAGTAAACTTGTTTGCTATAACAAGTTAGAGGTATGTAACCCTTGTTTCTGATTTTCGAAATAGATAGGGTTTATGCTTGTTTTTGTTAATTAAAAGTATGTTGTCTTAATGTGTAGACATAGATCCTATTAGGTTGCATGTACCCATTCTTAATTGTTAAGTGATTTTCTGCTTGAGAATTTTTGTTGTAGTCTAAGAAAACTATCATAAATGTGTACGAAAACATTAAGGACTAAATATATACAAACTGAAAAATATATTACCCTGTTAAGTCATTTTTCTGGCTTAACATAGAGTAGATGGTTATAAGAACTAAATGTGGACAAAAAAACAAGTTAAATAGTCAAAAATGGAAAAAAACCATCAGTGACCAAATGTGTACAAATCAAAAAGTATATTATTACCCTTTTAAATCATTATCCCTAATAACAATTATAATTAATTATTAGACCGGAGGGTCTACGCACTACTCACTATTCACTTTTTGTATGCTACATTCACTTTTTGTATGCTACATGAGCTTTCCACTCACTCACTTTTCACCCACCAAACGTCAGAAAATGGTCATCTTTCACTATTTTTTTTATTATTCTTATTATTTTTAAATATATTTTATACAGTTATTATACTTGTTTTGTAGGGAATTAAAAACCATAAATTTTAATATATATATTTTTTATAATTTTTTAGTATATATATTTACCTAAAGCTTAAAAAACGGAAAAAAAGAAATGAAAAATAAAAGTAAATACAACAGCCAATGAAATGAAGAGAGATGGAGCGGGGAAAATACCCCTCACCTCTACCTCGCACTGCCTAAACTGCACCCAGAGTGTGATGTTCTTAGGTGCGGTTCATGTATCCCTCATCATTCCCACTGATACACCCTCCGACCTTATAGTATATATATGGCGTAGAAACATTATTTTACATGTATTTGATATTTTTAGTTGTGGCGTAAAATTATGTTTCAATGATTTAAAATCATGGTTTAGGCAATGGGGTAGGATTAGTATGCATATTGAACATCATACGCACATGTTTCACAAGTGGCGTCAAATTGTAATGGATATGGAAGAAGGCTTGAGATTGATTGGGAACTTGGTAGGGGCTAGGTTGAGTATTATTTTGGAGTTGACAAAAATAATAGTTAGGTAATGAAAATAGAAAATGACTAGTTATTAATAAAGTGAAATAATAGAAGATAAAATAGGGAAAATGACTTAAGAGGTAATCATTTATTTGGTTTGTTTTCATTTGGTCACTTTTTTTTATTCAATATACCATTTAATTTGTTGATTGCGTTCACATAAACCATTGTGACCGGCTATCACATGTTATTGAAGGTTTCCAGTGTCTTTGTCCTCTCCGGTCACCTTCTCCTGTGAGATTCCGATGAACATGAATATTCCGGCGAGTTCTATGTCTGAAATCAAATAAGGAAAACAAGGATCTGTGTGTGCCAGTGTGTCGGATCTGAGAAACTCAAATCTGATGGGAACCTCTTCATATCTCCAAAACATATATAATACAAGCGGAAATCGATTTGTGTGTGTAAATGTGTTCTTTTTTTTTGAAAGAGATGAACGTGTTCGTTTGAAGGTTCATCGATGGAACTCAAAAGTTCTTGTGTTTGTTTGTTTCTGGAGAGGGAGACTTGAAGATCGATTCAAGCAAGAGAAAACATATAGATTAGTCAAGATCTGCAAATCGATTAGGGCTCTTCTTCTCTATTTTCCAGATCTGAAAATTGATTCAAGGAGAATACCTACGATTCTCTATTTTCCACACACACACACATCTTGTTCTGAAAACGATTTCAGTGTTCGAGTTCTTCGTTTATGCTTAATTTCTGGGTTCATGTTCAAGAACACATAGAACACATAACGGGTTCATGTTTAATTTTTGGGTTCATATTCAAGAACACATAGTGTGTTCATCCGCGAGTTTGAAGGTCCAGAAAGCAAACAGTTGGTTGAAGTGTGTGTCGGGTCTTAGAAAACAAGCAGGTTTCGTGTTCGAGTTCTCCCTTTCCTTTTTCTGAACACGATTTGTTAAGCTCGATCTTGGATCTGGAAGGCGTTTCAGTTTTCAGTCACAAACACGATTTCAGTTTTTGATTTCGATCTTGGATTTTGCCATCTTGTTCAAACGAAAACCCTAAAAAAGAATTTCAGCTTTTGATTCTCATACACAAACACAATTTCAGTTTTCAGTTTTCATTGTGTGTGGGTTATGATGTGATAATGTTCAAGAGATTTTCCAGATTTGACAAACAAGAACATTTGCTAATAACTCGCCGGAATATTCATGTTCATCGGAATCTCGCCGGAGAAGGTGACCGGAGAGTCGCCGGAGAGGACAAAGAGACCGTAAACCCTTCAATAACAGGTGATAGCCGGTCACAATGGTTAATGTGAACACAAACAACAAATTAAATGGTATATTAGATAAAAAAAAAAGTGACCTACTGAAAATAAACCAAACAAATAATTACCCTCATAAGTCATTTTTCCGATAAAATATTATACATTCGTTATAGAGGAGTGGAAGCATTTGTATGTGGTCTAGTTGCCATTTTTTTTCTCATGCCCCTATCAAGTTCCGCCAATGTCAATATTAACACTGTATACTAATTTAATTAAGATTTTTGTATTTTAGTTATCAAGATGGCAACAACTCATCTTAAAAAATATTACATTGTGTTGCATAGATACTAAGGTGATGTTTGTTGTTTTTAAAAAACCATTTCTGACCACTTATTGTTGCGTCGCGCAGCACACACGCAACATTTGGCCATTCGTAGGCCGCATCTGTTTGTTTTTCAGAAGACTTCTGACTTAAAAACTGTTGTGCATGTGTTGCGTGACGCAACACTTGACTATCTGCTTCAAACATTTTCACATCTTACTTTAACTTATGTGTTGTTTGTTTTTTTGGAGGCAAAATGTCTGCAGTCCGTGGACCATATCTGTAGAAATCTGCAATAAAAGAGGTGGACCAAACGTCTGCAGTCTGAAAAAAAAAGATTGTTTGTTTTTTTAACATCTGCAGACTACTAAAATAAACTAAAATCTAAATAAACTGATTTTTTTTAACTTCAAAATGATTTTTTAAATATTTTTTATGACTTTGTTATAAATAATTAACAAATCTACATCAACTTTTATGTATTATTGTACAAAAAGTGAAAATAAAATGGTACGAATTAACGTATATATTTGATAAAAACCAACAATTTTGATCGCAAAGTTAAACCTAAACATTGTAATTAGAAATCAAATAATTTGACACATAAATGGATGGAAATAAACTTCAATTTTTTAATTTAAATTAATTAAAAACGTACTATAAATATTTTCCTAAGAAACTAACAATACTGTATTAAATATAGTTTTATAAAATTTGGCACACAAAATATAAGAATATATTATGATTTTTTTTATATTTATATAAACAGTTTCAACGACCATTATTGTAATAAATCTTTATTTATAAATTTGTCAAAAATGTTATGTTTGTGTCGTTGAACCTTTTTTTTAAAGTCTTGTAATCTTTTTTTTTTCTAATTCTTTATTATTAATAAAGTTGGAATAAATATAAATTTTAAAAAAGAAAACTAAACAAAATAAAGATATATGTGTTTTTTTAGGATAGAAGATGTCTGAAGATGTTAGAAGACTCTGGTCCATATCTGCGCCAAGAAGAGGGCGCACATACATTTTTAGGTAAAAAAAAATTTGAACCGACAAATACAAATATTATAATCTACTCCTAAACTAATACCTAATTCCACCTATGTCCACCACGAGACTTGAACCATCGACCTTAAAGAGGGAGGGCACCACCTAATACCGTTGGGCTAGAAGCCCTTTGGGACTGTCGGTAGAAATTAAGTCCATCTATCTTCAATTCTTATATACATTTAAAAAAAGAAAGATTTTTTGTCGATCAAACTATTCATTATAATCCTTAATCATACAAATTCTTTGTGACAAAAGAAATTTAACACAAAATGAATTTTTTTTTTGGAAAGAGAACTTCCCTAACGAGGGTTTCCTGGCCAGCTTGAAATGAACACTTAAATCAAAGGAATATTAATAATAACATGTATTTAAAAACCGACAAATAAAATAAGAGTCATTAATAGAATATTTAAACATAGGATAATATATATTTATTTTTTGAGGTTGTGTTTGGCGCGCCACAGCTAGCTGATAAGCTAGCTTAATTTTCGAGCTTATTTAAATTGTGATGTTTGGCAAATAAAAAAGTAGCTGATAAGCTAGCTTTTTAAAAAGCTACTTTGAGTAGCTTTATCTAGGAGCTTTTTAAAAATTTCCGAAATATACCCTTATTTAATTACAAAAAACGAATTCTTCTAAATGTTATTTTATGTCATTTTATATCTTTCAGCTAACTTATCAGCTAATTTTTATCAAACGTTATTTTTTGTCAGCTAGCTTATAAGCTAGCAGCAAACTTATAAGTTAGCAGCTAGCTTTTGAGCTACCAGTTAATTTTTCAGCTAGTCTGACAAACATAGCCTAAAAATAAGGCTACAAAAAGCTTTCCCATTGAAATATAGTTTTTACATTAAATTACGAATTTGGTTCATCATCTTTACTCAAATTGTAAGTCCAATCTAAATTTTAAAATTGTGCCCAATGACATCCTTAAACGTGCATTTCGTTGCTGATATTGTCATGTTTATTTTTTTAAATTGCAAGATTAATCTGAATTTTAAAGTCATTTTATACAACTCATGGACCATATATCCGGTAACTAACAAACTTAAGTACGCCGCCAAGACATTTTTAAAATTTGGCTTAAACTTGTAATTTAGCAAAACATATAAACTAAATTTATAATTTAGATTAGTTTTGAATGATAAATTTTCATAATAAATAAAATTAATAAAAAACTACATACATAAAAGAAAAGTATAATCCAAAAGTTTCTTTAACCATTTTCAATTTTAGTTTTTTACTATTGATTTTATGTAATTTAGACCTTTTAAACAATATAGTTTTTTTTTCCATCGGATTTTAGACTAGACACAATTATATATATATAGTTAAAATTAAATATTCAAAAAAAAAATCATAGGTTTAATTTTGAAAGTACAATAAATGCATTAAAAATCTGTAAAGATCGGCTGCTGGTATGCCGAGTAAAAGTTTAAATGAAATAATAATTTGATTTTATGGAAATGAGGAGGACGTTGCTGTTGACTTGGACCTCCCTTTTGAATCATTCCCACCGCCTACTCTCTCCCACACTGCATAAATCCCTTCCTACCCTTCTTCCATATTCGCACTCAGGATCTCGATTTCAATCCGCGTCCGTAGATCTAGACTCGGGAACATGAAGAACAATCACAACAGTAATCAGAATCAAATGATCTCACTCTTCAAGCTCTTCAATGCTCCATTACATCTATCCAATCTCCTTTCTCTCATCCTATTCTTCGCCTTCGGTTTATGTTTCGGTATCATTCTCACTTTCCACCTCAAAAACGTCTCCTTCAATCTCCAGTTCACACAATTTTCTCTCTCCACCACCACCAACACGGCAGCCCCGGCGGACGTTATAACCACACCACAAACAACCCCGCCGCCGCCGAAAGTTGGATTGGGAAGCTACTTGAACCCACCGGAACTGATGCACGATATGACTGATGAAGAGTTGATTTGGAGAGCATCGATGGTGCCGAAAGTTAGAGATTACCCGTTCGAGAGAATCCCGAAGGTTGCCTTCATGTTTTTGACTAGAGGTCCGGTGGTGTTGTCGCCGCTGTGGGATAAATTTTTCAAAGGGAACGAAGGTCTTTACACCATTTATGTTCATAGCTCCGATTCGGCTGCCAATGAAACGGAGCCGGAGGATTCTGTATTTCATGGCCGGCGAATTCCAAGCAAGGTAAAAAGTTGCTAAATTATCGAATTAATCTTTCGCTTTCATGGTTATACCATATACATAAAAACTTGAAATGTTCAAAACAGAATTTTTGCTTTAGGATTTCTACCATAGCCATAACAATTCGTATCATCTGAAAATTAGGATTGTTGGTTATTGACACTGATGTGAAGATTATAAATTATCAAATTTAAAATCAATGTTATACTTAAATATATATACTTGATTTTTATAAATGATTTTTTTCTACAATGGGATGATTGGAAGTTACTTAATTAGGAAGATCAACAAAATCATTTGTAATCAAATTGTCTCGAATATTTGGTTTCCTTAAAATGTAAGCATTACTTCATTTTATTTTTGGAAATTTCATATCATGATCTTTATAAAATTGTTTAAAATTTTGAGTTTTGAGACATACTTTTTATAAGTCTGAATCAATATCGTTACATTTAAAAATATAATTTTAACTCTAACGAAAAAGGATACAAATAATAACGGATGTAATTTAATCATTGAGATTATAAATAAATTTATAATAATTTATTATTAAAGAAAACAAGTGGCATAGGGTGTATGATGGAAGCATTGCCCAATACCCATAAACTTGTGTGATGTATCCAAGCTGGATTTGTATGGTGCCGTTATACTTTTTCAAAAGTTTAGTGGAATATTCTTTTTCCATTTAAAATAATATTTAATTGTTTTTTTTCTTTTCAAAATATTAAAAATAATTTGGAACATTGATTCATATGGGTTTGACATGGATATTATTCTATCATCTCGCATGTGAGTTTCATTATGAAACAAACAATTTACAACCTCTTTTTGTAAATATAATCTTTATAAGATATTGCAATCTTTTTTTATTTAAGTCCTTAAGTTTCTATAACTTTGTTTTATTCTTGTGAAATTAAATGTTACATTTATATATTTGAATTATAGGATGTGGAATGGGGAAAAGTCAATATGATCGAAGCCGAGCGTCGACTATTAGCAAATGCGCTAATGGATTTCACAAACCAACGATTCATTCTGCTATCAGAAGCTTGTATTCCCTTGTTCAACTTCTCAACAGTGTACTCTTACCTGACAAACTCAAAGCATAACTTTGTAGAGTCCTATGATTTAGAGGGGCCTGTTGGTCGTGGGCGCTATAGCCCCAATATGGCACCCGTTGTAGATATCGAGGATTGGCGAAAAGGGTCACAATGGTTTGAAATGGACCGTGAGTTGGTTATTGAAGTGATATCTGATAAGATGTATTTCTCAGTGTTCCATGACTTTTGTGATGGACAATGCTATGCAGACGAGCATTACTTGCCAACATTTGTTACTAAGCATTTCGGTGAGAAGAATTCGAATAGAACGTTGACTTTTGTTGACTGGGCGAAGGGCGGGCCCCATCCGACTAAGTACACAAGAAATGATGTAACCGAAGAGTTTTTAGAGAAATTAAGGGACGATAGGAGCTGTGAGTATAATGGAAAGAAAAACCAGATATGTCACCTCTTTGCGAGGAAATTCACGTCACATGCTTTAGATGGGTTGTTAAGAATTGCACCAAAGCTTATGCAATTCAATGACTTATAACGTTTATGACATAATTTAGTTGTCATTTTTTTGTTATTTTCTTTAAATTTGTTTATTCTTATATACATAATTGGAATTGAGTTTAGAAATTAGAGAGCTTTTCCTTTTTTGAAATTTTGTGACATATTTTGGCGTATTGAGGTCTCGGTTAATAATTAACGTATTTAAAGAAATTATAAGATAACGGTTTATATATTATTTCTAATAATTTATTCCGTTTTGATCCAGATAACTAACAAAAGATTTAACTTAAAAATAAATCATTTTTTACTTATAAATTGGAGTCAAGGAAAAGATCGGTCTTGGCCGGTAGACTAAACATTAAGTGACTTGGGTTTTTTTGTTGAACCTAGACTGGTCTGGACTAGAGGTGCGCATATAATTGTTTTGAATTGGTTTTGATTTTTAATAACTGGTTTACAATGGATTGCTTTCACTAATAATTAGGAATTTAAAGTTGAAAACGAACTGAACGTTCGGCGAACCGTTCGGCGGGAAGTTCGTTTATGTTCGTTTATTTAATAAATGAACGAACATGAACACAAATTCTCGTTCGTTTAGTTAAATGAACGAACATGAACAATAGTCTTGTTCGTTCATTTACGTTCGTGAATGTTCGTTTATTTTGTTCGTTTACGTTCGTTCGTTTAAGTTTTTTATGTTCATATATTTTCAATTGTTTTTTTAATTACATTACTATATTATAGTTCGTTTGTGTTTATATATGTTCAATTGTGCTTGTTTATCTTTGTTCGTTTATGTTCGTTTAGAATGTTCACGAACATAAACGAACGAACATGAACAAGTCAATTTGTTAAACGAACGAACATGAACAAGAAAACTCCGTTCGTGTTCGTTCAATTGTTCGGTTAACTTAAACGAATGAACATGAACAAGCTTTTGTTCGTGTTCGTTCGGTTCGTTTACAGCCCTACTTATAATCGATTTGTTTTTTTAGAAGTTAAAATGTTTTAAAAATACGGGTTTTTTGGTTAAAAAAAACCCAAATTAGTTATAGAAGAAAAACCGAAAAAAATGGTTTCAGTTATATAATAAAAGTTATTTCAAACCGGACATATTGTTTTTAACCTAATAGGTTCTAAAAAAATCGGCTCTCAAAAGAATCTATTTGGTATTTTTCTCATCCTTTCTCGAAAAGCTGGTTTGAAATGTGCGCCTCTAGTATCCACCATTTGTGCCTTCAGAATATTAACCGTTAACCAATTAATTGAAAGTTGATCGAAATTAGGCCAACTAATAATAAGATTAAGCTTGGATACCAACCTTCAGCGGAGACATTTAAAATTAAGTTTAGAATTTCTTGTAATAGCTTTAAAGAATTGCAAACACCTTACACCTATGTGTATGTAATACCCCACCATGAGAGTAAACAGCTCGAAAGTCTCGAAGAATATTCCCTACTGGCATTCGTTGCCTTGTTGGTTACAATCAAAGTACTACAAGTCATAACCCTCACAAAAGTGCAGTTTGGTATAAGCTTGATTTGGTGGATGATGTAGTTAAGTATATAAAATAATAAAAGGAAAATTATAAAAAAGTCACTATTTTTATAAAAAATTTATTTTGATTTCGAGTTATTTTTTTTTCAATTATGTCACTATATTTATAATTTTGTTGCAATATCAACCAAATAGCGGTTTTGACACCGAGTTTCAATAAAGTCACTAAGTTTATCAAATTTCGATTTTGACACCGAATTTCAAATTGCAAGAAAGTCACTATATTACCCCAAATTTCAATTTTGACATAATTTTTTTCCTCATTTATATCATTACATTTACAATTTCGTTACAATGTTAACCAATTGACCGATTTAGGAGATGTTATTGTGGTTTAGAAACTCGATTTAGAAACTCGATGTAGAAACTCGATTTGTACAACAAACAAATGAAGGCTAGTCAAACGGTTCAAACTCACATACAAGTCAGCAAAAAATGGCGTATTCACCCTTTCAGGAGATGTTATTGTGGTTTAGAAGTTCGATTTGTATAACAATTAAATGAAGACCCCTATAAGGTCGATTTAGTGGTTCAAATTCACTAAGCATCTCCTAGATCGACCTTGTAGGGGTCTTTATTTACTTGTTGTACAAATCAAACTTCTAAACCACAATAATAGCTCTTGAAATGGTGAGTACGCCTTTTTCACCGACTTTTAAGTGATTTTAAACCACTAGATTGACATTCATACGCCATTTGTGAAGAAATACTCTTATGAGAATAAAACATTAAACATTATAATAAAAAGTGTCACCTAAAAGGGTGAGTACACCATTTTCGCTGGCTTTTAAGTGACTTAGAACCACTGGATCGATCTAAAAAGATATGTGAAATTAGATTCGATGCAAATCCTATATTTGAAACTCAATCATACCACATAAAATTTTACGTGGCTTCCACATCACAATATTCTCATATCATTTATTTGGTAACCTGCTAGATTTATGGTAACTGATCAGTTAGTTTACAGGCGAGTTTGTAGGGATCTTCATTTATAAGGGTCTTATTTTATTTGTTGTACAAATAAATCGACCTTGTAGGGGTCTTAGATCGACCTTGTAGAGATCTTTATTTACTTGTTGTACACGTCGAGCTTCTAAATCATAATAACATCTCCTGAAAGGGTGATTATGCCCTTTTCAATGACTTGTATGTGAGTTTGAACCATAGGACCGAACTTCATTTAGTTGTTGTACAAATCAAGCTTCTAAACCATAATAACATCTCCTGAATCGGACAATTGATTGACATTGCAACAAAATTGTAAATGTAATGATATAATTGAGAAAAAAACTTAGTGTCAAAATTGAAAATTTGTGGTAATATAGTGACTTTCTTGCAATTTGAAACTCGGTGTGAAAATCAAAATTTTGGTAAACTTAGTGACTTTATTGCAATTCAGGAAAAGTGGTTACCGTGAGATCAGGGAGAACCGCCCATTTGATTGATATTGCAAGGAAATTATAAATATAATGACATAATTGAGAAAAAAATAACTTGGTGTCAAAATAAAAAATTTATGGTAATATAGTGACTTCTTACAATTTTCCTAATAATAAATTAATAATATAAAATTTCAATATTAAAAATACTGTTTACTAATTGTTAATTAATGAAATGAGAATTGATAATAAAAAAGTCATCTAGAACTCTTTTTTTCTTTTTTTTATGTTTTACGACAAGATCTGTCAGTCTCGCAAGGGCAGTAGTGCTTTCGAAATGATGAACTAACATTTTTGAAATATTTCTTCGGTACATCACGATGCCAACCGCCAAAATTAAACCCGATGACCATACATAATTTCTCTTGACCTAAATAAATTAATCAGTTTCCAGTTAAAATTGTAACCAGTCCTAGGATATTAGTTGATCATCCGTTCTAATCACATACACCAGTAGCCAATGGCGACACAATCCCCCCCCCCCCCCAACCACGATAGGCCTGACAAGGAAAGACCATGATACGACTCGTGACATAATGGCAAGACTATGGTTGGCACATAGCAATCTTTATTGTATGTATGGTATGCAGGTATTTCGAGGAACTTACTAAGCTTTGTGCTTACGATTTCATATTTAAGGTTTCAGGTACTTCCGGTTCGAAAGGTAAGGGCCCGACGTGACTGCACAACACCCCCCAAGATTTTTCCGCATTGGCAATTAATGATATTACTCTGATGTTTAAATAATATATTCACTTTGATCGGTTTGGAACAACTCGTTTGTATGATTTATTGTTTTAAAAATGAAAATTTTATTATGAATTTTTGGGACGTTACAAGTTGGTATCAGAGTCTTGGTTTGAGGGATTTGGACACACTTCCGGGTGTGCCTGAACACAAAGTCAGGAATTGATAATAATTTTGAAAGAAAATGAATTTTCTAAAAAGATTTTAAAGAAGAAAGGGATGTGATGCGTGCATTCAGCCGAGCTCAAGTAAGTGATTCCCAGAATACCCATACATGTTTGTTATGATTATATGTTATGAGAATTGCGTGTTATATTAGAGCTAAGGATCTGCTCAGGATTTCATGCTAGGAGAGATGCATTTATATGCCTGATTGTTTGAGATTTTGGAATTGCCTGCTACTATGGATTTCAAATGATTGGATGGATTTTCCTGATATATAACGCCTCACAGCCTAGGAGGATCAGATGCTATGCTAGATTTGGAATTTGTAATTGCTAATTATATGCTTTAAAATTTGTATACGATTAAGATCATATAGCCCTAAAATGACCGATTTTGCCTTATTTCCTGTTCCTTGTCTGGTTTTGGTCCTAGGGTAGAGTCTTTTATTCGTCAGACTATTTGATCCCGTATAGTGTATAATTTGTACGCATAAGGCAACTGGCAGTGAGAATAGAAGTTCCTTGCATGGTAGTAGCAAGTGAGTTGGGATTCCCTTTGTTTTTTTCATGGCTTGGAGTGTTACTTCATGAATGCTACTTGCTTTGTGCTTTGTGGGAACCTTAGTGATATGATTTAACTATTAAGTGAATACGATAAATCACATGTTGCGAAGGTTAAATAATCTCAGAGTGATTGATTTGACCCTATTGCGCAACTCTTGTCTGAGTCCAACCGTTGTAGGGGTGAGTCTTTTAGTTAAAGGATTATCTAAGCTTTGTGGCATGTGATTGTATTCATGAGATAGTTGGTTGACATTGGTAGGAGTTCTTCAACAGCTGATGGAAGGGTGAGGAACCTAGGAGAGCCTAGGAAGTGTTTAGTGGTAACAGATGCGCTGTTTAGCGAGTACTTGGAGTAACAGTTTGAGGAGGTGACCTGGAGGATTCAAGATAATGCTTGAGGAAAGCATGGATAGGTGTGGAAGTTAGTATTGGGCTCGTACAACTGAAAGCATAGGATCCATACTTGAATCGATGAGAGTCACGGAGAACCTAGGAAGCCTATGGGTTGAGGATTCTTGGGTATGTTTCGATCATTTGTATGATTGCTTTTTAGAATGGTGATAAGCACATGCTGAGGAGGTTCATGTACTCAATCAGGTTCTGGTGCAGGTATTGAGTTGATTGAGGAGCAGATACGAGAGTTCATCTCATGGGAGATTACCCACGGTATTTTGGAGCAGACTCCTGTGATCTTTGGATCGGTCAAGGAGGGGATTATAGAGATTTTGGATGAGCGTATGGGCATGCTCCACACTGAGATTATGGCTATTATGGGAGCTCGCACTCTTTCCTTCCGCAAGTTCTGTGCTTGTGGAGCTCCCAAGTTCTTTGGGGAGATGGACCCTATTGCTAGTAGGAGGTGGTTAGCGAACATGGTGAACGCTTTCCGGAGGAGCTTCTATCCTGAGGGGTTGAAGGTCAGATTTGCATCATGTCTTCTGAAAAATAGAGCTCGAGATTGGTGGGAGGATGTAGACTATGCTTTAGGAGGCGAAGCCATTGAAACGACGACTTGAGATGAGTTTGTGACTCGGTTCAGGGTGGATTTTGCACCCACTATTGAGGTGAAGCATTTGGCGAGGGAGTTTCAGGACCTTCGCCGGACAACTAAGACTGTGGCGGATATCACCACCAAGTTTAAGGAGAGGGCGCTTTTGGTTCCACAGTATGCCACAGACGAGGAGATGATGAAGACAAGGTACCATGATATGCTACGAGACAATATCAGGGAGTTTGTGAGGTTTTAAGCTTTTCAAACTTTGAAGGACATGATTGCTAGAGACTGAGAGTGGGAGATTGATTTAGAGCACCTGGGGAAGAGGAAGCCATAGCAGGTGTAGACAACTAGGGGTCCTGCAAAGAGACCCAAGACTTCTGATAAGTGGTTAAGGGGTTAGCATGGCCGAGGTCAGTGCAGCACGTACGGGAAGCAGCACGATGGGGTTTGTCAATCTAGGGGTATCGGTTGCTATAAGTGTGGTAGGGTTGGTCATGTCAACAACGATTGTCCTTAGGGAGCCGAGCATTGTAGTCACATGCCGAGGGGATCTGAGTTCCATTAGTTGACGTCGCAGGTATGTGTTGTATTCACTTCCTTCATGCTCTTATTAATTATGTTTATGATTATATGTTGTGTGTGAGACACTATGTGTGGTTTATCTAAGTCTCCACCTAGAAATTAGAGTTTTCATCATGATGGTCTAGACATTTTATCTTGAGAATCTTCATATGCCATTTTGGATATTGAGAGCCATGTTTAGGGGATATTTGAGTGAGCCAGTTTTAGATTTTGATGTAGGAGGCATCGACCATCACCGGAACAAGCTTAAAGTGAGAAAATATCAGCAATCGATTTGATCTTTGGTGGTATCAGCAAGAATTCAAGGAATGGACGAGGTGACATTGTCGGGTTTGAATGTAGGACATGTAGGGGTTCTTCCTGGTTTCAAGGCAATGAGGAATTGGTTTGATGGTGGGTGTAAGATCGTTAGTTTTCAAGTTCATACCTTCCTATTGTGGTCAGTTGCAAGTTTGCATGGGAATTGCTCTAGCTTTTGCACTTCGCCCCACAGGCAGTATTCTGCTAGCATCAGAACTTTTAAGTCTTCCTAGCTCATGGCGTTGGCTAATGGGAGAGTCAATGATTTGACATAACCGTTCCACCAAGAAAGGGCTCTATCCATGAATGTGCATGCTGCAAATTTGACCTTGCTAGCTTCAGGGCATGCGCAAATTTCGAACACCGATTCTGTCTTCTCGAACCAGCGTGTTAGAGCAATGACACCTCCAGTGCCATCAAAAGACTTTGGTTTGGCGTTCGTGAAGTCTTTGTAGGAACACTCCCTTGGATTTCCCTGACTATCTCCCTGGCTAGCGTTATTTGTACCGCCTCCTGACCCACTAGCGCCATTCGTGCTGATTTGTGCCATGGCGGCTGCCGCAACGACTGTTACAGCAGCTTGAAAAATAGCAGTGTCCATCTGTTGAGGTAGTGGAGGTGGTGGAGTTGGTGGTGTGTTGTTGAAACGCCTATTTGATTTACGTGGTGGCATCTTTCTTCCATAAGGTTTATGAGTGGAATAATGATAAGTCTTTGATAATGGCTAAAAACCGAGCATTATCAAAACAAAGTGTCTTAACTACTTAGTTATGTTGACTGTACCAGGATAGTAGTAAAAAGACACATGAAGGGTCTAGTTGTATAGTTCTATAGTGTCATAAAATACTCCTATAGTATTTTAACTTTATGGTCTGTTCTAATGTTTCTTGGTATGTAGGGTTGGTAAGTTTTAGACTCGTTGTTCACTATGACTATTCTCAAACACATGTTGGTCGTATCTCAAATAAATATAGTTGATCAGGCTATATTTATCCCAGATATGATTACATAACTATTTAGGCTTAATCGCAGTCTTTAACTTATCTAAATACTTTTATGTAGTTCTTATTGTGATACTGTTTCTGGTATGTATGTATATATGTATACTTTTACAAAAATACTTGTATTTTTAAAAGTATACTTTTAGTCAGAGCGCTTTAGCCCCATTGTGTTTATAGTTGTATATCTTATACGGTTTAATATACTTAGTTCACTATAAACAATGCTCTGATACGAATCTGTCACACCCCCGAACCGAGTAAACGGCAGAAACGTCCGGGGGAAGATGACGTCATGTACAGTATCACAACAATTGCATAATAGAAATCAAAGCATTACAAACATTGTATTGATAATTTAATATTTACATTGTATTTGAATCATTGTTTTACTCCAAAAAGCATACAACAAAATATAATATGTAACAATACTAAGCTCCGTCTTCACCAAAACATGTGTGGGTACCTGTCTACTGATTCCCTGAGAATACAAGTGGTTTTGAAAAGAGAGTGTAAAAAATTAAATTGGTGAGTTCATAAGAACTTTATATGAAAATATGTGTCTTTGTTCCTTGTAAATGTTAGTGTAATTTTCTAGAAAATCCAATATTTTCTTTAGTATGTAATGTAGTCTTAATACCTTAAGACCGAAAAGGCAAAAATGTATGAATATTGTTGTATTTGTGTAACACCCGAAATCCAGAAGACCAAGAAAGGAAAGAAAACCATAAATCGAGAAGGCTACTCGTCGAGTCCAGGGAGGAACTCGACGAGTAGAGGTGGATTTTGGGTCACGGGTTAAGTGACCTACTCGACGAGTTGGGGGACCAACTCGACGAGTAGGTCTGGTTTTGGGAAACCCTAATTTCGGGCTTATGTACCCTATTTAAGCATCTCATTCTCTACCCCTTGGCCTCATTTACAGACCCCATTGTCCAGAACCTAACCCACGAAACCCTAGAGTTCTTATTGAGTGTGTGAGCCAGTTTTGGGTGATATAAGTTGTTCTTGAAGCATAGAAGAAAAAGAAGGAGTTTGAAGGTTCAAGGAGAAGTTGTAGGTCGTGGAATCTCACCCCATTCTCATCAGTTTCTGGTAATCAAGCTCCTATCTTGCCTTGTAGTTTCTTAGATCTCCATATGGTCACCTTTATGGAGTTTTTGTCCAAGAAGTATGATTTATGAGTCATGGATTCCCCAATTTGATTAAACTTTATGCCATTTGAGTCCCATGCAAACCATAAGGATGTTTTATGACCTTTTAAGCCCCAAAGGGCCATGCATGGAAGTAAAGGTTGAGGCTTTACGTGTTTACTGGGTGTCTAGGGCTTAGATCTTGGTTCTTCTGTTTTGGATTGGAGTAATAATGTTGTTGGAAAAAGATTTATGCCTTAAGGAGCTAGGGTTTTGAGCTAAACCCATTAAGAAGGACTAGGAGTGGATAAAGTTGGAAACTTTGCCCTTATGAGGTCATTTCCAGTTTATAGACGAAATTGGGGTTTAGATCTGAAATATAGGGGCTTAATCTGTTAAGATGGCCCAAACAGACTGAGGGACTCGACGAGTCCAGGTAGGGACTCGACAACTCGAAGTGAGTTGTCCCGTTTCTGTTTATGGTAGATCTCGACGAGTCTGAGGATTGACTCGACGAGTTGATTCAATAAGTCGCGACCATGTTTAGCAAGGGAAATCAGCGAGTCAAGGGCTGACTCGACGAGTTGGATCGCGATCTTAGGATTCTGAGTTTTAGAACTCGACGAGTTGAAGGAGAAACTCGGCGAGTTGAGTCAACTCAGAGCGTTGACTTTGACCGTTGACTTTGACTTGGACCAAGGTTGACATAGTTTGATGTTTGAGGACATTTTGGGACTAAGTGTATTTTGTTACCGATAGCTCGGGGAGCCGAATGAGTAGCAGTTCGGGGAATTGCCAGTTAGCAGCCAGAAGAGTATCAACAGGACTTCAGCAGTGCGAGGTGAGTCTCCTTACTGTGTACATGGGTCTACGGCCACAATGCCAACCCATTATGTTTGTGTATAGTAGGATGACCCAGGGGTTAGCCCTATGCATTATTATGATATATGTTCCGGATATGATCCGATGTCGGGCGAGGCCCGAGGTATGTTAGTATGCTAGTGGTCTTTGTGATTCTTGCATGTGTCAGTAGTATGTTTCCGGACTTGGGTCCGATGTCGGGGTAAGCCCGAGGAATGTTATATGTTGCATAGTAGATTATACTTGTTGTCTTTGTGATACATGTATGTGCCTGGTAGGGAGGTGAGTGTGGGCGAGGTCTCGTATCTCATCACTAGCCGGGTGTGGATGGGATTCCATATCTCATCAGTTAGCATAATAGGGGCGAGGCTCGTGATAGGAGGGAAGTGAGTGTGGGCAGGGGCCCGAATCTCACTATCAGCAGGAGTGTGGACGGGGTTCCACGACTCATTAGTAGCAGAACAGGGGCGAGGCCCAAGTTAGGCGAGGCCTTAGAACTGGAATACATTAGAGTATGTGTTCTATACGTGCTAGTATGTTTACGAGATTATATATGTATAGCGGGCGGGGCCGGGAGACAGGTGAGGCTTAAGAGAAACATCTATGTATACCGAGCGAGACTCGATGCCAGGCCGAGCCTGATGCCGGGCGGGGCCTGGTGCCGGAGCGAGTCCGTTGTCGGGAAAGTCCCGATGCCGCGGGCGGGGGCCCAGTATGTGGTTATGTGTATGGTATGTGGTAGGTTGGGGAACTCACTAAGCTTCGTGCTTACGGTTTTCAGTTTTGGTTTCAGGTACTTCCGGTAGCGGAGGGAAGAGCTCGAGATGACTGCATCACACACACCATGATGTTTATCCTGGGATGTTTTACTTTGATTTTTTTATATGGAACTTTGATAACAATGTTGAGATGAAATGTTTTGATAACTTATGGTTTTACTAGTGAATTAAAACGAAATTTTTGGTCTTGATTTTTGGAATGTTTCAATTTGGGAAATAGTTTAATGTAGTTTTATATATTTATAAAACTATTTGAATGTATGTTGTCCCAATATGTAAGCTGTATTGTATTGTATATCCGGTATACTGTAGTGTATCTGTGTAAAACCCTTTGTATGTTTCCCGAAATGTAAACTGTATTGTAGTTGGAAATAATGTAATTTAGTTTTAATTAAATAAAACCATTTTAAGACGTGTATGTATTCGTAAACCAAACGTATTATTAATACAATATTGTGAGTTATTATAACCATGCTAATGACCTAGATGGCCTACTACGACGTTCTTTAAGCGTCGAAATGGTACGACATTTGTCACCCCAGACCTGTCGGTCTAACTGTAGCTAACAGTTTAGGTGCGGGATTGTCAGTCCCGTATAGATCTATACACAAGTGTCACGCTCTCCCTTCAGAGATTTTGGTTATAATATTGGGACTTTAGTATGTATTGTGGTAAGTACGATGAAGGAATGTCTCACAAAGCTATATTAATGGATTACATGTAGTGTAATGAAATTCCTTTTTCTTGTAATGTTTGTATGTAAATGATTACATAGTATGAAAAATAATTATTCTTTTAAATAATTATTTTCTGTGCCCCCAATCGGGTAAAATAGTGTGTATGTTCCTTAAACTATACCTGTTATAGTTTATATAAATATTTCGTTAAAATGCGAATCCTTTGTACAAATTATCAAATTTGACAGGATAATAAGTTGAAGTAAAATAATTATATATGTTCGTTTATATAATTATACCCTTTTTGTTCGACATGTTACAAAAGGGTTAAAGTTTTACTGTACAATGTATATTCGTAAGTATATTTATACTTTACAAAATATAATGGAACGGGTTGTATATTAACATAATTTATCTTGTGCTTTACTTGTATTACCCCCCCCCCCCCCCTAAAACATATAAAAATCGTGAAAACGTAGGGGTATGAACTTACATCGGGTGTGTTCTTGACTGGGTAACGGTATGAGTGGCGATGTTCTTCGCGTTAGAACACGTGAGTATAGTCGTATCCTAATTTATTTTAACACATGTTATCGTGTATAAATTAGATAAACTATTAATAAAGTGTTATTTAAAAATTAGGAGATATAAGTAAACTTACCAAATTAATTCTTAAGAATTAATTGAGAGGTTTGTTCTTCCTGGGAAATTTGGATGAAGATATGAAGTGTTCTTGAAGATGTCTGAAGATACACTGGAAACACTTGAAGGTTTGAAGATTTGCTTATGAGTTTTGAGAGCAAAATAGCGAGACTTTGAATGAAAAATGGGATTATGAGCCTTGATTTCGGTTTGTATATATATATATATATATATATATATATATATATATATATATATATATATATATATATAAGGATAATTTGATGTGACACTTACCTTGAAATGTGTAATTTATCATCTTGGAATGTGTACCACCTCCTAAAATTAGAGATTTCGGCTTATCCTTTCAACCGAAGACCTTGATTTTGGTCCAAAAAGCAACCGAAAACCATATTGATTTCGGTCTCGAGTCCCCACCGAGAAGGTTTTTCGTTCTGAAGGTTTCTCGGTCACAAGGGGATTTCGGTCTTAGTGGGGCCTCGTATGTTGATCTCAGTCAAGAAGAGTTTTCGGTCTACACATGGGATTTGATTCCCAAAACCGAAAACACTAAAAATGGGGTGTAATTCTTTATTTATTGAATTTAAATCTTTAGCTATTAAATTATTAGACTTATAATTTTGACGTGTTTGAGTTTTATTTACTTGCTTTGACTTTTGTTGACTTTCTTTGACTTTTATTGACTCAAAATAACCGGTTGTTACAGAGACTGTGGGAAGGCCACAACATTCATGGAATTAAGGAAGGTTGTGGGCCGTATGAGGCCGGATGTGATATAAGACTACACCTGGACATGTAGCATTCATTTATAGAAAAGTAGATTATGTTGCATCAGTGTAATGGTTGGTAATGTTATCCTTGGTTGGATCAGGAGGGCTGTTGGAGCCATTATAGCAAGCAAGTTAGGACAACTCTTTCCAGATAGGCCCTCATTTAGGAGTTGCGTGGTGCGATTGTGTGAGGCTATCAGCCTCAGCAACTGGTTGGAAATCCGGTATATCGGTTAATGGGTAGGTAAGTACGAGACCTAGGAGGTCTTGGTTGCATCAGGATTGTAATTATAGGACAACAAGATGAGCCTGAGATGGTATGAATGATTGAGACTCGTGTTAGGAGTTGCCTTGTTATCGAGTGAAAGATCTTTGGCAACGATGAATGGTCAGGGATTATGTTTCCGAGTGGAAACAACAAGATAATCCAGGGTTGGAAGGGTTTATGCTCAGTTTGGATGGCGAAGTTAAGTCGAATTGGTAGTGATTTAGAATGTTAAGTCTGTCAGGGAGTCAGACAAGGATTTCTAATTTCGGATTTCGGGAAGAGTAGTGATGGTTATTCTTCAATGGTTAACGCTAGTGGGGCGAGGATCCATTCGTCGTCAGGGTATGAGAGCCCTGCTAAGGTTGGGTTAGGTTATATTTTTGGAAGGTTTTTGTATATATGAGTCGACTTCTCAATCCGTACCGGGGTTGTGGGAGTATCGTTCAGGTTGTCTGGCATATCTAGAAGGTAGTAAGGAGTGTTTCGAGGACGAAATAAAATTTAAGTAGGGGAGAGTTTTAACACCTGTTTTCCTGGATGAATCGAACTAGGGTTTCAAGGAGTCAAAAGGTTGGATTTTTGAAGAAAAGGAGCCTCACGACGTGATATGGGCTAAGATGAAAACTTTTGTTTGGGATTGGTCTCACGACGTGAGACATAGAGGCTCACGACGTGAGAACTTCTGCAGCCCAAGCCCATGATCTTTTAGAGTTTCCTTCATATTTAAGCACCACTATACCCATTTTAGGGTTCATCATTGATGTTCGTAAATACTGCTACACCTATTATTAGTTTTACCAACTATCTAACTAACTATTACAACTTAAGGCAGTGGACCTATTCACAAATAATATAGCACAAACAGTCGGATATCGAACTCGGGGAACAGTTTTAATTAACTAATTTATCTACTAAAAACAAACTAAGAAAAGCAAAAGTTAATTTGGTTTTTATCCGATTTTGCAAGTCCAGACAAACTTATTCACTCAACTATCAAATTCAATCAATGACTAAAAACACTTCTGTTTAGTTTGAATCCACTTCTCCTCAATGGTTAGCTACTAATTTTATGGATAATCCACGTTGGTTACCAATTATTATATTATTAGTAATTTAAGTCCAAATATACTAATGTTTAACTAATTCATGTGGAACTATGCATGGTCACACATAATTTAACACAATATCAATTATGAATTATGAATGGAGCTATGTAAGATTGATTAAACAAACACAATTATGGTCATAATCTATGTTCTCCAGCACATCTAAATTTAATTACCTTAATTACTTATCTAAGATTTTTTCGATCCTAGCTCTAGCAATTCAATGGTCACTAAATCACTAGGTGTCAAGTTCATGTAATTTAATTATCACTAAGCTACACAGAACATGAATTCAAGCAATTTAAGTATCAAATATTAGCATGCTAGGTATTAACAATCAAACACAAGCACTTAACCAACTAGTAAAATCCATAATTTGTAAACTAATCAATGAGTTGAAGCTTCATCTAGCTAAACAAAAGCAACTAAATTTAGCTGCTCATGGCTGAAATCAAACACACAAATTCAATAAATAAAAACATAGTCAAATGTACCAACTTAAAGTAAAGGTTATGATCTTCAATCACTTCTTCTCCTTGGATGCTTAACACTTGAATTCTCTGGCTTGTTTTCCTTCAGAATTCGTCTTCTAAATCCTCCAATCTCCAGAAGAAGAACTTTCAAAATCGTAAGTGCCAAGGATATATATAGTTTTTGGAAATTACCCTGCTCACATCGTGAAATAGGGAAGCACACGTCGTGAGCTCAGTCATAATCCGTATCGAACACGGATTCTATCCTCCGAATATTTATCTTCTAGAATGTTGTTACTCACGTCGTGAGAGGTGATTCCTCACGTCGTGAGGTCGTCTTTTAGTTGAAATATTCATCTTTTAAGCTCCAATCCTCCAAAGTTCCACTTCTTGTCGCTTTTGGTCCTTTTTCTTCAAGAATGCTCATTTTGGCTGCAAATTACAATTAAATCTTAAAAGTACCCTATATCTTTGCAAATAACCAAAATATTAATAAAAATGTATTAAAAAATTGCCTAAAAATATGTATAAATATGGCAATATCAAATACCCCACACTTATCTTTTGCTTGTCCTCAAGCAAAACTAATTAATTTTCAGTTAAATTCTCATCACTAACATCACATAGAACTATCCATTTTGAACTCAACCATTATACCAAGACCCGAATGTGCATATTTGTATCTAAAATCCTAACAAATTCCCAATCCTAAATACTCACAATCCCTATGGACGTTCTCCCCTTAGCTTATACGACACTCATTTCTGTAGCCCTCCGAATCAATCCTCATAAATCTTTCTTAACCTCAAGGTATTTTTGGTGAAGCTACCCAAGCATACATAATCTAGAGAAATTACAACTTTAGATACCAAAAATGGAGCTCTTTGAATTATTCACTTCTTTGATATTTGATCTTTGAATTTCTTTGAATTCACCACCTTTATTGTTTGATTTTTGGTATCTTCTACTATTTGCTTCTTTAAAATTTTGATCTTTTGATCTCCATACTTTGACAGATCCAAAATTCTTACAACTTTTTGTAATTTCTCACTTTTTTTTAAATATCTCACTTTTTTCACTCAAATCCTACATGCTTAAGCAAGGGAGCTTAACTTCAATATTTATTGGTTAGAGGTATTAGTCTAAGTGCAATGACTACATAAGCTCTCCTGGAGAGATTTAAGGTACATACTACAAAACTTATTATGCCATATAAACTACCAGATTTCCTTTCATATCTCATGGCTTTTCACTAAAACTTGGGAAGCCACAAATATACTCTAACATATGTTGGCTCAATTAAACATTTGAGCACGCATTGGATCATCCCACACAACACTTGCAACTTAATTTTTTATCATTACTAACTTTAGATTATTATTTCAAATCTATTAAAATTTCCAAAATTTTAAATTTTCTAGCAATTTACTCCAATTTACTTTTTCGACCCCCTACCCCACACTTATTACACACAATGCCCTCATTGTATGCATAAAATAATTTAAAAACAAGAAAAGGGAGAAAAATAAACAAACTCCCTGGGGTAGTAGTGGCGAGATCGATTCTGAACGCGTGTGGAAAACTTGAACATCTTGAATTTGTGAATGGAACTTGGATCGTTAGAGATAAATGAATGTGCCATCAAACTATGGATCCGAAACTTGAATCTTCAATAAATGTGGTGCATATAGTCTTCCAAGCATAACATGCACCATAATGTGGTAAATCATACGCCACATTTTATGGTTGAGAGAAAGAGTCATAACCAGCTTTATGATATCTCTGGTCATGATAATACTGAGCCATGGCATGAATATGGAATAAAAGGCTTCCAATATCGTAGAAAAATCCGGCCCACGGCGTGAGGTATAAAACTCACGACGTGGTGTCGTGTGAAATCGACTTCCAAATATTATCATCTTCTAGCTCATGATGTGAGAGATGAACGCTCACGTCGTGAGAACTGGGTCTCACAGACTGTCATCTTGCAAAAACTTCTTCTAACAAGTGCAATGCAACTGAATGTCTTGATATACGAAGACCCTTTTATGACTCTATATTTGGTCGACTCTTTCCTCATTTGTAGTCTTGTTTCACTCATGAAATTAACCCTACACTTATTAAAAATTATGGGTCTCGACTCTCGACTCTAAACGACATGGCTTAACTCGTATATTCTCTTATCTCTATACCACTATTTTCTCTCACTATTTTCTGCAAACAAACAACCAATATGTGGAAGGAAGCAACATAATCATCACAAAGTTTTGTTACATAACCAAATAAAAAAAACAAAAACAAACACACCAAAAATAAGAGAGACTAAAAATGACAAAAAAAACTAAAAAGGATAAATATCAATCACCGTCTTCCTCTTCGTGTGTTCCGCTCATTCCGACTCCATCTCCTTGTTGCCTCTTATCGTCAATCCATGTAGGGAAAACTGGATAATGATCTCCTAAGTAAGGTGGTTGCGAAATATTGAAGTGTCGGATCATGTTTTCCATTGTGCCTCCAATCCAGTTAATGCCCAAAGACATTTGGTCAAAATAACCAACCGTAGTATCTTATCTAAAAGGAGCGGCTCCCATAGGTGCAGTCTGATGCACTATCTGTCCTTTGTCGCCATGCCCTCTCACATTCCTCCTTCCTCTTTTTTGTGGTGGCTCATCCTCCCCATCATTAGATGGTATATCCCAATGTGTACCCATATTATTGACAACCCGCATTGTTTCCAAATAACTCAAAGAAAACTCATTCCTTTCTTTACATTTGAGAGTCCTAGTTATCCCGAGAATGATAACTCCATAAGAATGTGCTAAACGGGTCACAAAATGTCCACCACATTTCGGGCTCCCGACCCGAGAACTAACCGCATATTCTGCCAAATACCTCGCCAAAAAGTAAGGTATATTGCAACACACCCTGGGTGCCAGAATTGTCCATAAGAAGAACAAATTAATTTTTGTGACCTTATCCCCGTGCTTCCTGTGATGAATTGAAAAGGTAATGAGGCGGTCGAGAAGGCGGTGAATCAGGGATCTAATATTGCTTTCGGGAGAAACACCAGAATTGAAATCCCCCGTAGCAATTGTGCTCTAAAACTCATACCCAGATACACCCTCGAATATTCCCTTGTTGTAGCCCGTAAAAATGTAGAAAAAACCGGTGTCATTGCTTTGTGTGCTTCGTACAAAGCCATTCTCCATGCAAATTCAGAAAAGCTACACTCTCGGTATTCCCCTCCTAATCGAAAAACTAGAGCTTGTGGAAATTGCGAGTCTTCCACATTATCATGAAATGCCACGGTAGAGAAAAACTCAACACAAAGTTCCTTGTAAACTCGCTCCTGAATAGCGAACAGGTTGCTCCATCCCTTGCATGTGAAAGATATCCCGTTGCCCATAAATGTTTTGGTGAGAAATAGGTTCAACCAGTCAAGTAGTCTGACTTCTCGCATCTTGTTCCAATTTATTGTTGGAGCTATAGAAAACTCGCTACTATGTAGCCACCCCAACCTGTTCTTATACCGATTATACACTTCTCGAGAGATATTAGTTGGAAATGCATAAAACGGATGGAGGTTAGAAACATCTCCTTGTGCTTGCAGGGCATTTCTCCTTGGACCCATATCCCTGCAAAAAGATTAAAACAACAAAACCAAACCACAAACAACCATTAAACCTCAACAGAAGATAACATATCACAGTAATGCAGTTCTCACTTCGAACAGTTTTCAGGGCAAATAAAGTCCAATTCGCACATAGGGTTTTGTCTTATAGTTATTCTAAGAATAAATAAGGAACATGCAAGTTGAGATTCACAAAAAATCGGAAGTAATTGCAAATATGAACATAAACCCTAACTCGTAAACCTCTAAAATCAATCGAAACAAGGAGTTAAGAACATAAAGTGTTTACCTTTAGTGAAGATTACGTAAGAGAGAAGAAGTGTTGTAAAAGAAGCAGCCGAAATCGGAGTGGGGGACCAAAATATGAGCTCACGTCGTAGTTTAAGAACAAAATTGTCTAGAATGTACATTTGATTTGTTTATAGTTGTGGTCCCGTGTTCTGTAAAGCTCACGTCGTGGGATTTAGGGCTCACTTTGTGAGTTTCTATATGGGCTAAATAGAAGGGCCAATTCAATTAACCATGAAGTGGGATTTGGACGACGACGTGTTATCGTGGTTTATTTGTCAAAAAGTCCATTGTGTCTTAAAACTTCCATTTCTTTTTAAATAAAAATTAACCACTCAATATTTATGAATCCCATACTTGATTTTTACCATTTTTTAAACGTTTAGATGACTTTGATGATTAATATCCTAAAATTCAATTAAAATGCAAACAAGCGAAAAGAAAAATTGCAAAACGAGCTCGGGTTGCCTCCCGAGAAGCGCTTCTTTTTGTTGGAGTCATGAGTCGGATCCTGTACTGCCTCACGTTGAATTTTTAGGAGTTTCCATCACCATTTGCGCCTTTTGAACCTTCCATCGTTTCTTGTATGCTTGAAATCGACTAAGATAAGCCTTTTTAGAAATTTTCCTTTTTAACCTTCACATTACCCTCTTCAAGCTTTCTTTTCACTCCCTTATTTACCACAAGTTTAGGTTCCGCTTTTTCTTCACTCTTTAGCCCCATAGGTTTTACCTTCTTTTCCAAAGTTAGTCGTTTTACTTCTGAAGTAACATCTTCCTCATCACTGGACACTAAATATTCTTCACTCTCTTCACTCAACAAAGATGTTGGAGTTTTGTAAGCAAAAACTTAAAAAACTGTTGGAATGTATGCTCTCGACTTCGTACGTTTGACTTGTTGAATTGAATGAATTTCTTCTTCCATTAACTTTTCCAACTCTTCAAGCTCATTTTCTTCATCTATGTTAAAAACTTCACCTTGAGCATTATTATTTTTAAATCCACCCACCACTCCAAAGGTAACTTCTTCATCTCCAACTCTCAACGTAAGTTTGGACTCACGAATGTCTACGACACCTCAAGCAGTATTGAGTAAAAGGGCGACCAAGAATTATTGGGACATTGGTATCTTCTTTCATATCCAATACGATAAAATCAATTAGGAAAACAAATTTCCCAATTTTCACCAATATATCCTCCACTATGCATCGAGGATGAGTCACTAAATGATTAGCCATGTGAATCGTCATTCTAGTAGCCTTCAAATCTGGAAGATTTAGCTTTTGATAGAACGAGTAAGGCATTAGATTTATGCTTGCCCCAGAATCAACTAAAGCATAAGTCTTCATGTTATTTCCAAATTCACACAGAAGAGTGAGGTGTCCAGGATCTCCCATTTGCTTTGGTAATTCACCCAATATCACTTTAGAACTCTGCACACAAAGGATCACCTTGGAATTCTTCTCTAAATGATGGAGAGTATTGAGTAAGTCTTGCAAAAACTTTGCATATTCAGGAACTTGGGACAATGATTTAATAAAAGTAGTGTTTATTGGAATATCCTTCACTAGCTTTATAAATTTCAAATGTTCCTGCTCCAGTGGGTGAATATTAGCTCGAGATGGAAATGGTAGCGTAGGACGAAAAACTCGAGTATCAGCAAATTTCTTCTGATCAGACCCACCCCACATCGTGAGCTTGAAATGCTTACGTCGTGAGATCATAAATTCAACATAATTTTTTTCTTTGATTTTTGACTTCTTCGGCTATGGTCCAAGCTATGTGGCTCGACTTCGAGGGCTTCTAGGAATTCATAGATGGTGTCTTCTTCAGTTTTGATCACCATTACTTGTGCTTGAGGCTTTTTGTCGGGAATTTTTGGAGAAAGTCGCTCATTAACCAATGTCGTTAATTGTCCAACTTGAGCTTCGATGTTTTGGATTGATGCTTGATGATTCCTTAGCAAAGCTTGCTGGTCCCTCATGAGAATTTGCTGGTCTTTTATCACCGCATCGGTCTCATCATGTCTTTTCTCCGAAGCCTCCATGAATCTAGTGAGCATGGACTCTAAATCGACCTTCTTTTTAGGTGATTGCTCTTTTTGATAAAAGCCTCGGCCAGTTTGCCTAAAATTTTCTTCTTTTTTCTTTTTATACTCATCATATGGCAACCATTCTTTCTTTGGCTTCCTTCAATCTTCATCGTATTTGTCTCCACTAGAGTAGCAAAATTGATCCTTCTTATTCGCGTTCTCATCCAAGTGGCAATCTTTGGTCAAATGTGGACCATTTCATCTTTCACAACAAACTTGAATAACATGTATAGACTGGTCCATCATTGTCATCCTTCGGTCCATAGTGTTCAGCATAGCTAAAACAACAACTATATCTTCAGAAGTTTCACTACCAATTCCTTTCGCTCCATCATGTCTAGGATTGTGGTATTCATGTGAATGTTTGGAAAACTCTTCAACCAATTCCTTAATCTCGTTGGGATTTTTCTTGGTTAACGGTCCTTGAGAGTCAAGGATTTTCCTTCTCATCATGTTTACCCCATTATAGAAGATTGATACTTCTTGTTGCTCATTCAAATCATTTTGGGGACAGTTTCTTATCAATCCTTTGTAGTGTTCCCATGCCTCGTAGAGTGACTCACCCGGTTGTTGCTCAAAATTTGCTATGAATTTCTTGAGTTTAGCAACTTTTGAAGGTGGGCAAAAATGTTCAAGGAATTGTTCACGCATTTGCGCCCAAGTAGTGATTGCACCGGGTGGTAGTGCCTTCAATCAATTTTTAGCAGCTCCCTTAAAGGTAACGGGAAGCATTCTCAAAAGCTCCATCTCTCTTGGAACATTCGAGATGTTGAAGTAATCAGCTATGTCATTGACTTCATCAATGTGTTTGTAAGCATCCTCATGATCATTCCTGGAAAATGGTGATAGGTTTTAGGTAAAACAAATAAACCAGAAAACAATTCCTAAGTTCACATGCAACCTACTTTGGATCTATGTTTTAACTATTGAACATACAACTTTGAATTGCAAAACAAGAACCCTAGAGGAGGAGGCTATTTTCGAAAATAGTAAACTAGGGTTTAGGAGTTACATACCTTTCAATTGTTATAGCAAACAATTGATAATTCCCTTGATCTTGATCTTGATCTTCTTGGAAGCTTAGCACCACAAGTGTAATGCCTCTAATGGAATCACACCCAAGAACTAGCAAGAAGGAAAGTAGAAGAAGAGAGAGGGGAGGGAGTATGCAATTTCGGCCAGGGTTTCTTCCAAAGAACAGAGTGACCTAAAATGTGAGCCAGGAGGCTCCTTAAATAGCTGAGGTATCTAGGGTTTAGGGAAAACCCTAATTATCCTTTGCTTAGGGCCTAAGCAAAACCCAAGGGCCTTATCTGGACCCCTTGGACGAAATCTCTAGGGTTTCCCCTATGGATTTCGTCCACCTCCTTCCAAGGGGGTTCTGGATCCTTCCACTCAACTATTAGTTAATTGCAAACTAGTCCCTGCACTTTATAATTAATTCTTTTAACCCCAAAATTAATTTTGATTAATTTCTGGCTAACTATTAATTAAACATAATGATTTCTAATTAATATATTAATCCACTAACATATTAATAAATCATTTATATATTAATTTATCAATCTTATAAATTAATATCTCTCCTTTCATAATTTCCTTGTCCAGTTGCTAGGTTGAGGGCAACCCAAAAGGACTGTGCTGCTATCAATTCAAGTACATACCAATTATAGTTATGGGCTTAGACACCTAATCCAACAAATGGAACTTCCTTAAGCGCGGAAAGAATATGCCCCTTCAGCTCGAATGTTGCGGTAACAGGAATTGCAGGTTGCACTAGTCCGGGACCGGTGTCCTCTCGGATTCTTTTCTTGTATGCCTCCATGGACATGTTGTCAATATTCGCCATCTCGTCTTTTGGCTTGTCTTCGGGTTCGCTTTCTTCTTTATCATTTTCTGATTCGGAATTAGGTTCGTGAAGATTAGGATTTTGCTCAAAGCTTTCTAACTTGCTTTCGTTCTTTGAGGAATTGCTTGATTCACCCACGTTCTTCCCCTTCTTCTTTCTGAAAACTGATTTAAGATCTTTGAAATGTGACTTCTTTGGTGGGTTGGTTTCTCCTACGTTTTTATCCGTCTTTTACGAATGGCTGACTCTTGATCTTCAAGTGGTGGTATCAAAGGTGTGTTGGATCCACAGGTCATGTACTACTGCAACAAAAACAAAAATAAAAACGTAAAATAGAACAAAAACTACTTAAAAAGTCCTACTGAACAGAAATCCTAAACAGAAACGAAAAACAAAAACAAACGTAAATGACCGAGCTCACATCGTTAGCTTAAGGCCCACGTCGTGAGTTCAGTTCTAAAAAAACTAATGCTCAAAATTAACTTTTTGCAGGTTTTACCCCACAAAAAGGATCTATTAACCTAAAGCAAATAAATTTTTAACTAAATAGCCGTTCCCCGGCAAGGGCGCCAAAAACTTGATGTTCGTAAATATTGCTACACCTATTAATAGTTTTACCAACTATCTAACTAACTATTACGACTTAAGGCAGTGGATCTATTCGCAAATCATATAGCACAATCAGTCGGGTATCGAAATTAGGGAACAGTTTTAATTAACTTATTTATCTACTAAAAATTAATCTAAGAAAAGCAAAAGTTAATTTGGTTTTATCCGATTTTGCAAGTTCAAACAAACTTATTCACTTAACTATCAAATTCAATCAATGACTAAAAACACTTGTGTTTAGTTTGAATCCACTTCTCCTCAATAATTAGCAACTAATTAAGGATAATTCACGTTGGTTGCCAATTGTTATATTATTAATAATTGAAGTCCAAATATACTAATGTTTAACTAATTCATGTGGAACTATGCATGGTCACACATAATTGAACACATAATCAATTATGAATTATGAATGGAGCTATGTAAGATTGATTAAACAAACACAATTATGGTCATAATATATGTTCTCCAGCATAGCTAAATTTAATTACCTTAATTACTTATCTAAGATTTTGTCGATCCTAGCTCTAGCAATTCAGTGGTCACTAAATCACTAGATGTCAAGTTCATGTAATTTAATTATCACTAAGCTACACAAAACATGAATTCAAGCAATTTAAGTATCAAATATTAGCATGCTAGGTATTAACAATCAAACACGAACATTTAACCAACTAGTAAAATCCATAATTTATAAACTAATAAATGAGTTGAAGCTTCATCTAGCTAAACAGAAGCAACTAAATTTAGCTGCTCATGGCTGAAATCAAACAAACAAATTCAATAAATAAAGACATAGTCAAATGTACCAACTTAAAGTAAAGGTTATGATCTTCAATCACTTATTCTTCCTTGGATGCTTAACACTTGAATTCTCTAGCTTGTTTTCCTTCAGAATTCGTCTTCTAAACCGTCCAATATCCAGAAGAATAACTTTCAAAATCGTAAGTGCCAAGGATATATATAGTTTTTGGAAATTACCCTGCTCACGGCGTAAGATAGGTAAGCTCACGTCGTGAGCTCAGTCATAATCTGTATCGGACACGGATTCTATCCTCCGAATGTTTATCTTCAAGAATGTTGATACTCACGTCGTGAGAGGTGATTCCTCACGTCGTGAGGTCGTCTTTTAGTTGAAACATTCATCGTTTAAGCTCCAATCCTCCAAAGTTCCACTTATTGTCGCTTTTGATCCTTTTTCTTCAAGAATGTTCATTTTGGCTGCAAATTACAATTAAATCTTATAAGTACCCTATATATTTGCAAATAACCAAAATATTAATAAAAATGTATTAAAATATTGCCTAAAAATATGTATAAATATGACAATATCAATCATCAGCCTCCAAACCCTCTTTCACCTCAGAAAACCCTAACCTTCGTCCCTTGGTTGATTCTTAGCCATTTTGGAGCAATTCTTGGTTTGGAGAAGAAGTGAAGAAGAAGAAAAAGGTGATCTTTTGAAGAGGCTTGCAAGGACTCATCATCATCATCACCTTACATTGTTCTGTACCCTTGTAAGTGTCAAAGCTTCCTTATTTGTTGTTATTTGTGGCTAGATGTAAGTTTTGTCCCACTTTCCTCCTTGGTTGAGCAAGTTTGAATGAAAGGAGACCATAAAGTTGGCAACTTTATGGGTTATAAGGGCCTTACGAGTGTTATGGAGTTCAAATCTAGTCAATGGTTGGGTTTTGGAACCTTGCATGAAAGTTAGATGTTCTTTTCTTCAAATTTTGACCTAAATGAAATATAGACATGTATTGGACACATATGTCTTAAAAGCATCGACTTTCAAGTGTATTACGGAGGTATAAGACCTTCTGGAAAGTTAGAGTTCAAAGATTAATGGATTAAGGACATAAAATGTTGGGTTTTTGGCTTGAAACTGTGCTCACGACGTGAGACAATGGGTCTCACGATGTGAGGATTGGATGGTCCCTTTTCTTACGAGCTTCTTGCGGCTCATGACGTGAAAAAGGGTAGATCACGTTGTGAGGTCATCTCAAGTGACTTTCCTTAACTGATTTGACTAGGTTGATTCGTAATGACTTGGAATCAGACCGAGTGAGCTCTCACGACGTGACCAAGGCCTGGTCACGACGTGAGGATGGATAGTCGGCATTATGGACTGTTGACTTTGACTTTGACCGTTGACTTTTAGCTTGGGTTGACTTTTGATCAATTTTATTTTTAGAAGGTAGACTTAGGGTTTACCTTGTGTGGATTGATAGGAGGTGTTAAGCACCCATCTTTTGGTGGTAGAGCAGTTAGTTGTGGTCGGCATGGTTTTGAGATGAGTGTTAGTTGGCTTTGTGATTCAGGTGAGTCTCCTCACTGCACTCGGGGGTCGAATGCACCAATACCGACCCATTAGCTTATGTTATATAGGAAGACCAGGAGGTGGCCCTTGGCATTTGTATGAAAGACCTGGAGGTGGTTCCGGGCAAACTGTATGCAAGACCAGGGATCAGACCCTGGTAGATATATGTAGTATGCTCGTTGTCTCTGTGATACTTGCATGGAAGACCATGAGGTGGTTCTTGGCACTTGTCTGTAAGACCTAGGGTTTTATCCCCCTGCCGGACAAGGAAGCCCATGATACGGCTCGTGGCATAATGACAAGACTACGGTTGACACATAGCAATCTCTATTATATGTATGGTATGTGGTATTTTGGGGAATTCACTAAGCTTTGTGCTTATGGTTTCATATTTATGGTTTCAGGTACTTCCGATTCAAAAGAGAAGGGTCCGACGTGACTGCACAACATCCCTCAGAGTTTTTTGCCTTGGCAATTAATGATATTACTCTGATGTTTAAATAATATATTTACTTTGATCGGTTTGGAACAACTCGTTTGTATGATTTTTTGTTTTAAAAATAAAAATTTTACTATGAAATTTTGGTACATTTCAGATGACTTCCTTTGAAGTCATGTCATCCCTATGGTATGTCCGTGCAACCATGAAAAGGGATGTAGTTTTTGTTAAAGGGTTCACAAGTTACACATGAACATTGGATTGGCATAAATGCAGGATGTGTGGTGAAGATGATGTTGATGGCTGATGAACTTCCGGGTATGCCAAGCGGGGAAGTTGCCCCATAATTTTTCAGCAAGTTTTTCAACATGTGCCGATGTGAAATTCTTAGAATGATTTATTCTAAGTGGTGATAGTCTTTTATGGTGCAGTATGATAATTCTATGGCTTTAGAATTATGATTGACGGTGAAGACAATGTTTCCTTTTATGTGGTTACGTTTTTTTATTCATTTATCCAAGGTGGAGATTGTTGAGTTTTGGCTAAATAATGAATAGTGTTTTCCATCCCACATTGCTAGAAGGATGAAAGCTTGGGAGGTCTACAAGCTTATAAAAGAAGACCAATGCTTTGGTTTCAAAGCACCCCAACTAAAATACACTTGAAGTGTTTAGTTCTTTTTCTCTTATTTTAGAGTTTCTTTTCTTGTCTTATAGTATAGAAAGTCTTTGTTAACATTTTGATAAAGTCTCAGTATTTTTGGAGAGGTTTGAGAGATTAATCTATGTGATTGTAACAATTTATCATATAGAGGACCGTTCTCTCTAGAGTCCCGTGGGTTTTTCTCCGGTTTTGAAGTTTCCACGTATATTCTTGTGTCCAATTATTTTTCTCTATTATTGTTATTGGGAGATTGTTGGGAACATTGAGGCTGTTTTTCCTAACAAGGTGTTGTCGTTCGGGAATGCGGAGGCCCATCAAAACTTTGACTTTTGATGATCTAGGTCATCCACGTACAATCCGACTTAAGTGAAAAAACAATGATTTACCAAATTGTCCTTAAATTTACCAACAGATTAACGAAGGAATTTCAAATTTGTTAATTTTCGTCGGTAAACCGTCGGAAGTTGTAATGGATTAATGGCCGATTTTATTCTGTTGCCAAACCGTTGCAAAAAAACGTCGCTAATATCCATATAATTCGTCTTTGGTATTCTGTCGCTAAAATCTGTTGGTAATACTCATCTTTCTAGTAGTGTAATATCTAGTTGCAAGTACGGGTTTATGCATATCATTTTATCTAGCCATTAATAAAATATCATTGTTGTGTCCGTTTGGGCAGTGAAGGGTTCTTTAACCATCAAAGATGCACATTGATGGAAGTAATTCTCTAACAAATGGTTACCAGAATTTGAGGGGTTCTAAAATCATCAATAAGGAAAAGAAGTCCATGATAAGAGATGTTTCTAATCCTCTCGTTGTTAATCATGGTTTGTCTTAACCATGTTATTTCATCATGTTCACTAAGCCACATCTAATATGTAGAATCTACATGTAGCATCTAAAATAAGTTTTGCTCATTGTAATACGTAAGCTACTTATTAAACATCATATTCTTTCGGTCGCCTTTCGGTCGCCTTTTGCTGATAGTTATAGTTTCATGCCCAAGAAGGAAAGCGGCTTAATGAATCTAGTCTTATTAAACAGATGCTTGTGAATGCTTATTACAGATAAATATGCCAATGACCAAATGTATAGAAAAGTCTGATAAAGTTGTTTGCCCACCGATCAAATATCTAAAATACATTTGAAGAAGGAAAAACGACAGTAAATCTATTCGATCTTCTCTCTCTCTCTCTCTCTCTCACACACACCTTTGTGTGTGTGTGGGGGGGGGGGGGGGGGTGTAAGGGAGAACCACACAAACATTTTCAGCAAATATGATTATTTTGTTTGCAAATCGCAATGCATCAACAAGATGACTTTATACAATAGTTATATTTTGTTGTTTCCTTCATGGAAAGGCATTTCAATTCCACAGAGGCTCAATAATGGTCAAAATTTAAAGAATATTGATGCTTCTATGATTATAATGACTCATAACACTACATCTAGATTCAATGTCCTATTTTAAAGTATGTTTTGTGGTCTAATGCACAATATTCATTGGCATTCCTAAACAAATATTTCATGCAAATTGTAGTTAACATGAGGATTGAGATAAACCGAGGTTTTGTGGTCTTACAAAAAAACAAAACAAAAGAAACACTACTCACGGATTGTAATAATCCCAAATATCGTTGCTCATAGGTATGAACTCTATTTTCGGCTTGTGTTTGGCGATCCAATCAATCTGAATTTTTTCTGGTGGTTCTTCCTGCTGGTTTTCTCGACCTTTTTGACCTTGTCTCTCCTTTATTAACTTCATGGCCTATTTAGGATCATCATAAAAAAAGATCATTAGCTATGAACCACTATAAATTCCAATTAAACTGAGAGTAGGAATTTATTTAAAAAACTAAAATATCATTACTTGTTTCATTTCCTTCTTGGCTTCCGCCTTTCTATTCTTGGCCTCCGCCTTTCTATTCTTGGCCTCCGCCTTTCTTGGGAGGCGCATCTGAATCAAAAATAAAATATGGCAATTAGGTTAGAGATCGAAAGCATATAATGATTCAACTGAGAAATACATACAAGGTCCAACTAGAAGCTCAAGTGTCATCTCAAGAACTTGACTATATTATGATTAAAAGGATGTTGTGAGAAACATACATGAAGATAAGAAAAAGAAAAAAAAAATACAACTTATATGAAATACAACCTATGTTTCTTCCCCCTTAATCAATCTGATTCATTAATTGTTATTTTGTCATTTTGATTTTTAAAATGTTTATATGTATGATGATGCCTACGATTATACTAAAATCAAAATTCAAGGTTGAAACTTATCAATGCGCACCTCATCTTCACGAAGAATCATATTAGGTGACCCGTTCTTAACAGGGAATTGGCGATAAGTCTCTGGGCAAATCAGAGCGCCTTCCTCGAGTTGAAGTTCAAGGAGTGCATGGTGGAATTTCTTCAAAAACTCGTCGGAATCGAGCACCGACGCATCGGGGACTTTGCCAGGGAGCTCGGTGTATCCCAAGGTGTTTGACGCGTAGACTAGGGCATCCCAATTGATAGTGAAGAACGCTCTCTTGAGATAATCAGGATCGAATGTCTCTTCCTCTACGCTAACCTTTCTTACAATGATTTTGAGAGGGTAGTTGTTTGTTACTCCCTTGATCTGTGATCTGAGAATATTGTGGGTTAATAGCCTCATCTTCGTGTTCACGTATATGGTGATGGTGTTTTGATATTTGATTTTGAGGTTTTTTAGGAGACAAAGAGGAGGAAAAAAGCATGTTTGTTACGATTTCACTTTGGTAAATCGATGTCAATCTTATTTGGATCGTTTTTCATTAGGATTGCGGTAGAATCGTAATATCAGATCGTAAGATTGTAGAATTGATCGTAAGATCGTTGGTTCGTTAATATATATTTTTAAAAAAATTCAAATATTTTTTAGATTAACTACGTAAAATACCCCTTTTGAATTATTTATCGTTAAATAATATATTAGAAATTTATTTTTTATTTTTAAAGTATTTATTGTTAACTGATGGATAAATATGTATTTTTTATGTTTCAAATTGTTTTTGGTAGGATCTTACGATCCGATTCAATCTTACGATCACGATATTGCAAAACAGAAAATAATCATATATAAGATCCAAATCTTAACAACCTTGGAAAAAAATGATTGAGAAAAATTATGGATGAGAGGATTGTGAGGGATATAGAAGAGGTCCTCCTATATACATGAACTATTCGTGTGAGACTGACTTTTGACTAGCAAAATAGACATCACCCAGTCAAATTTCTATACCACATTTCCTCCGTCTATCTTCTTAATTTTATCAATTATATCTTTTTCATATATAAATAAACATATCAATATTTTCTATCCACACCCATTAACTTTATTATTACAAAATAACCCTTTTGTTTTTCTAAGGACAAATAGGGAAATCTCCAAAAAATCCTAATATTTTACCCTAATTTATGAAAAAAAAAATCCCAAAATAAAATTTATTTACGAAAAAACATAAATTACCGGTAAAAATAACGATTTGACCCATTTTTTCCGGTTTACCGGTTTTATTCCTTACGTGGATCCATTAAAGTTTCATTATTTTACCTTAATTTACGAATAAGTCTTAAACTAAAATTTAGTGATGATTTGACCATTTTCTCCATGTAACATACATTTTACCGTTTTCATTGTTGACATTCTCGTTTAGTCATTAAATAAATTGATAAGATGGATATAATGGGTTATATAATGCTATGTTATTAAATTTGATATCTATCTCATCGGCTCATTTGTAACTATATATCCATGTGAACAATAAAACCAATAAAATGTGCGATTCCAAAAAATAAAAAAGGGCGGAAAATGAGTTGATGTCTAATGAGATGGATATACTGTGTTACATAAGATTAGATAGACAATTCTAAATTTCTTATAAATTTAAAAAATAACGAAGTTGTTGCTAGTTTATGCAATTATTGCAGTATTCATTGGATGTATTTTATATTTCAAAAAAATATACAATACATCAGGATATCAAGTTTTATGGTAAACTGAACATTATATAACCAAACATATACATTTCATCAACTCATTTAATTACTAGGCGTCTAGGTCAGCAATAAAACCGATAAAATGTATGTTATAGGGAAAAAATGGTCAAACCATCACTAAATTTTAGTTTGTGACTTGTTCGTAAATTATGATTAAATAATGAAACTTTAATGGAACCAAGTAAGTAATGAAACCGAAAAACCGAAAAAATGGATAAAATCGTCATTTTTACTGGTAATTCATGTTTTTTTGTAACTAAATTTTAGTTTGAGACTTTTTCATATGACTTTTCTGAAGTATTCTCAAACATCCAAAAATTATATGTAAACTAGTGTAAAATCCCATGCGCTGCATGGGTTAGATGGGTGTTTATTACCTATTGTTTTTTTTGTCACATGGGAACTTTTAGAAGCCAGTAAACATATTACACTTTTAACTCTCCTGGATTAATTGATCCAATCCAGAAAAAAAACTAAAATAAATCAATTCATCTGTATACATTAAAACCCATGTTCATGGCTAAGATTGTAAAGATATGAGTTCCTTATGAATGTTTAATCCCAACTCATTACACATTCTACTGAAAGTTGTTTACTTTCCAGAAATTCACAATTAGATATTCTTTTTCCAATTTGCTATAAATTTGCATCATATAAATATATTCCTAAAGTTTAAATTTTTGTTCCTTTTTAGGTTTTGACATAACAGAAAAAGGTAAACTGCAAATTGAACCATGTTAAACCCAAATTATTCATGTTCTACCTACATATGTTTGTGTTATAATTAGCTATCTTAGCATACTTAATAACTAAGGGAAAAAAATAACCACACAACCTTCTTTTCTCTAGCATTGGCCAACTTGTTCAACTTTTTTGCTCTTCCTTTCTTTTGGGCATCTTACTCTACCTGTGAAACAATCAAATAACGTTCTAATTAACCTCGATAATTTCTAGATTCATGGTATTATTACTATTTAAAATAGTAATAAATATTTATTTTAATGTTTTATTAATTACTATTTTATATGTAAATTTACAAACATCCTTAAAAAATAATGTGACTTTTGCAAACTTAAAGTTAAGATCTCTTGTTCTATGTTAAAAAAAAGATATAGTTAACTTCATTTTATTATTTTGTAATTAAATTTGTTACATATAATAGTTCACTAATTACTTGCAATAACAGTTCTAAAACTACATTAAAACAACCATTTAAATATATGTTAATAAGATTTTAAGTTATTTATAAATATTCCTTTAAGTATATGTTAATAAGATTGTAAGTTATTTGTAAATATTTATATTTTTAATAAAAGAATATTGTTGATATCTTATAAATATTACTTTTGAGCAGCAAAAAACATATATGATTCAATCTGATCATGTTTAGTTCAACCATAACCAGGTAATTTAAGATTACGAGTGCATTTCCTCTTTAAAATTGGAAGTCATCCTTAAATTCTGAAATGAGCATGCAAAAATGAGCCACTTTTTTTACATTTCCATTAGGTACTTAAACTTTGTGAGGTGCCGTTAAATTCCTTCTATAAATGCAAGAAATAGCAATGTATTTTCATTGTGTTTTTTTAATAGAATCCCACTTTTAGTTACCTCCAAAAATTAACATTGATGACATTAGGCATAAACTATCTCCACCTGAAGAGTAAACCCAAACATCTATGGGAAATTAAGAAAGTGAATATCATTAAGCGAACTGAGGATCACGAGACTTAAAAAGACAAATTTTGTAACATAACTCAACAATAGAAACATGAAAGATGGCTACTTTAAGCAAACAACCAAACCCCTCAAGATAAGAAAACAAAGTCTTGATCTTTAGATTCATCAATTCTCGTATGACCCTATTCAATGTTCTTTGTAGTTATATGTACACATGTATGGGTTCCATCCATGAACAACAAAAGAAGAGCAGTGAGATCAAGATTCAAAAAAGACACAACTTGTATACAAGAGCCTAAAACAACAATCTGCAACCATGGTAGACGGGCATCTTAAAGTTTACATTTGGGTCTCCATTAGCCTTAATGAGTAATATGCAACCATGGTGGAGGGGTATCTTAAAGTTTACATTTAGGTCTCCATCAACATCCCTTGTACAACATCAACTCACAATAGTTTTATAAATACACATTCACAACGTATAACCATAGCTATCTATGAAGATATTATTTATCTAAAAGGGCGGGTAGTTGCTCACCTTGAAGTACTGATGTAAGGTAAGCATCAAAAGGAGTGAACTTTCTTGTTCCTTATTATGTCCTCAAAGTTGTCAACACAATAAAGAACACTTTTAGTAATCAAAGGGCAATGTATTGAGAATTAAACAGGTGACTAAGAATCTTGTGTAATCCATAATGGAGTAAAACCAATATTACCAGTTCTTTGAAGCATTTCATCAAGCACTTGATGTGCATCTTCAAATCTACAATATTTTCACCGTTCTTAGGTCCACAACCACTCTTCCTAGAGATCCTACAGAGGACAAACGCATCATGCAAAAATAGAAAAGACACCATGACAAAATCATATGAAGAGAAACTAAAAAGAATATGCAAGATTATATTATAACAAAGCCATAAGAATCACAAAATTATAGTCACCTTTAAAATTCCAGTCTTTTTCAGCTCCAAAATTCACACCTTCTTCCTAATTCCACCAAATTAACAGTGCAAGCCTCAAATTTCTTTACAGGCTTCACAGCAACGGTTACCTTTTGTATAAATTTTCAATTTCATCCTTCAAATTGTAAGAAGATTGTTTTCTTTTGCAATTTCATCTTATGTCATAAATCTCAACTGGGAAAAAGAAACACCAATTAGGTATCAGAAATTCTGAACTCTTTATCAAAAAAAAAATCATGTGGTGAATATACTCAACAGGATAGCCTTTGCAGTCCTAAAAGTGGTTATAGGTGATATTCTAGGGTTTCGAGACTTCGGTGTTGTTGTTTGTTTTTCTGAGGAAAAATGTATGCAGTCTGTGGACCACATCTACAAACCTCTACAGTAGAAGATGTGGACCAAACGTCTGCAGTATGAAAGAAAAAGACTGTTTGTTTTTTAATATCTGCAGGCTGCTAGAATAGACTAAAATCTAATTAAACTGTTTTTTATAACTTAAAAGAGTTTTTCAATAATTTTATGACTTAATTATAGATAACTAACAAATGTAGATCGACTTTTATGTATTATTGTATAAAAAGTGAAAATAAAATTGTACGAATTAACGTATATATTTGATGAAAACCAACAAACTTTGGTCGCACAGATATACCTAAACATTGTAATTAAGGATAAAAGAATTGAACACATAAATGGATGAAAAGAAACTTCGATTTTAAACGAAAGTTTCATTTTATCTTTTCAATTAAATTAATTAAAAACTGCTCATAAATATTTATCCCAAGAAATGAATGATATTGCATTAAATAATGTTTTATAAAATTTGGCACAAAAAGTATAAAACAATATTCTGATTTTTTTTTTCATATCTATATAAACAATTCTAACGACCATTATCATAATTAAATTTTTATTTAAATTTGTCACAAAAGTCATGATTGTGTCGTCAAACATTTTTTTTTAAGTATTGTAATTTTTTTTTACAAATTGTTTATCATAGATAAAGTTGGAATAAATCTAATTTAAAAAAAACAAAAAAAAAACTATGATATATGTGTTTTTTTAGGCTAAAAAAAGTCTGAAGATATTTCAAGACTCTCATCCACATCTGCGCCAAAAAGATGACACACATACCTTTTTAGGTCTACAGTCTTTAAAAAAAACAAATAATCTACAAAGCCTAATGTTTGTGCGTAGTCTGTGCGGCGCTGTCAGAAGATGGCAAGAAGATCTACACACAAAAAACAAATAACACGTTAATTCAAATCGAATATGAACCCCTACTTCCATCTTCCTTAAGCGCATAGAGGCAACAACAATTTGATTTCCTTCACTTCTGATGAACACAAACCTGTCACAAATCTAACAAAACTAAAAGAGAAGAGAGGGAGAAAGGGTTTTATAGAAAAAAGGACCTTACATCGCATCTATGTATTCATCTTCTTAGCATTTCAGTCCGTTAAAATCGACAACCTTGTAGATGATTGAAATCGGCATATGATATTTACATAAATAGGCTGGAACCCTCCAAATTAAAAAGACGAACAAAAAGTGAAATAGGACAACGAATTGAGCCAACAGTGGAGATCGATCGATCGGTGGTGACGGTGGTCACGACTACGGAGAATGCGGCGATCCAATTTTTTTTCGAGAAATTTGAAATCAAGAATAAAGAACCAATGGTGGAACTCAACTTTGATAGAGAAAGGAGGGGAAGACAGATTTCACGCAAGGAACGACATAACTTTAAATTTATATATATAATAAAAGCACAACAGGCTTATGAACAATACCCGAGTTGGGTACTGTTCAAAACTCGGTTGGCTCAACTTCTTCCACTGGGGTTAATCCATCCACTGACTCGGCCGACTCTTTACTTCACATATTCAAACTGTTTCTCTCAGAACTGAAGATTTGCGTCTGCTGCTCCACCACCTCCCCTACGTGCCTTCAAATCTTCAATCGTCAAGACTTTCAGGAATTTGGTGAAGTCGGCACCATCGTCTGCTTCAGTTGTCACCGATGAATAGATAAAAAGAAAATTGTTGGAATATATTCACCCTGTTCCGACCCTCATCAATACACAGTCTTTTTAAAGCCCTAAAATTTCTTGCTGGTTTTCTCTTCCGACTCCAGACGTTCCCAACGCACGAACCTCAGTTCTTCTTCTCCTCACGATCTCAGTATTTACTGTTACAACATTCCTTTGAAGAACACCAACCAAGGTAAATTTATTCATCGGTTTTCTTCAATTCTTCTTGTGTTTGGAAAAATCTAGCTCTTTTTTTACATCTAAATTCTATTCTTGGAGCAGAATTTTATGATTTTACTGAGAAGGAGAATGTCAAAGATGAATCAGATGGAATTATTCAAACAATCATAGGTGTTACCGAAAAACCCTACCCATTGTCTGTCTCTTTTCTGTAATCAGCAACCCATCCACCGTCGATGTCAGCTCCTCCGTCCGTCACCAACCATCACCATATCTCCCTTCAAACCTATAGTTGGTACATCACCGCTTTTCTTTCTTCTTCTTCATGATGGGTTCAAATTTTCACAAATTTTGTTTATGGCTTGGTTGCAGGTTTTATGAAGACTTGAATCCCATTAGTACTTTAGCCTCTCACGTTCACCACTTTTCTTTCTTCTTTTTCTTCTTGATGGGTTCAATTCATCTCAATCCTTCTTCTCTACTTTGGCTTATGCAATTTTTTTTTATCATATCCCTTTGGTGTTGTTGCTGTTGGCACTCCCATTGTCCCTGCAGAAGTAAAGGAACATGTTGATAAGTAAATAATTATCTTATTTAAATCTTAAAAATTTAGAAATTTTATTGTGACAGATGGCGAAGATGGGTATGGAATGTCGAATTTGGAAGAGGCTTTTGGTTTCCCGAAGATTCTCATCCTAACATTGGAGAAGTAGCGGAGGGAAGACTGGATTCGGATGTTGCTGGATTGAAGGAAAAAATCGGGGGTGGAAAATCCACATTTATACGCTAGGTATGCATTGATTGAATTTAATTTTTATTATTTGGTTGAATATCTTTTTGAAATTATGAACTTTTAAATTATTTTTACAAGGTTGGTGTGAACATACTTAAAAGGTTTATGTTTTTCATATCCCAAAGTAGCAAATATCCTTGAACCCACAAACCTCCAAATACTTAAATCTTAAAAGGTAGTTGCCTTGGAGAAATTAGAAATCCTTCAGCGGTATATTAATTTTTACCTGCCTGATTTCTATATTTTCTTGCAAAATCATAACAAACCTTGTGCCTAAATGTCATTTTTGGCTCTTTCTCCAGCCACTCTGAAGTTGTATATAAAATACAATTTTTAAAGTAAATGTTATATTTCCACTTTAACAATGTTAAAACTAAATTGGCATATTGCTTCCTTCATTGCCTTCTCATTTGCCAGTTTCACAGGCTATATACACTATCGTGTTGGCAAATAAGAAGCCACTTCATAAAAATAGATGTTATTTTCATAAATACGTTTGATGTCATGTAGGTTATTGAGAAACTATGCCAGTTTTAACACATTGCTAAATTGGAAATAACACATGCTAAATCAAAGAATAAAACATAATGGTTAAACCGCAAAATGACAAAAATATAATGGTTTTTATGTAGATTACCCTTACTTATATCATGAGTTTTTTTTATAATATTCAAATTTGATTTCCTCAGGTTGTTGCTAAAATCACAGCAATTGCATTTGCCCTAGCAAAAGATGCATTCACTAGCGTCTTATAGAATGTGAGTCATAAACTATCATTATCTTCAGCACATAATGCACTTGGTAGCAGCCAATCAGCCATAAAAGAAAACTACAAGAACACAAGAACTTTCAAGGGGGCAATCCCCACTATCTTTGATTCAATGATTTAAAACAGAAATGAAAGAAGAAACACCAGGCATCTGACACTTTGCTGATTGGGTTAATCCAAAATGCCAATGGAAGATATCGACATCAAAAAGAAACCACAACCATTTCCTCTGTTTTTTCATGACTCTGTACATTTTTGGGAAGTTTGGTTTTCAAATCAGGGATTATGTTAGTTGTTATTGCTTTTGTTGTCTGGAATTCATAACACCTAGGTTTAGAAGACCAAAAGGAATAAACAACTTGGCTTCTTATATTTTAAAAGTTATAGAATTATAACTTTTTTACTATCAGTAATTGGGAAACTATCAGAATAAACTTTATAAACACTTTTCGGGGTTCAATTTCGCTTTTTTACAGCAGTTGATAATTTGAAGTATATCGCTTTTTTACAGCAGTTGATAATTTCGCTTTTTTAGCATGAATTCACTGTATGTAGGTGTGTGCGTACAACCCTTTTCATTATTTTCTAAATTTATGCTAGATGAGGAATTACGCTTCCTTCTTCGACTAGGACCGACAATAAGTAGGCATCGAACCGATAAATTACATACAGTTTCGATACACACGAAAGACATTCCATGTACCACTTATGTCCAAAACCTACATTCGAACTTATGCTATAAAATATATAAATGTTGCAAAATTAATTCTCCAAAAAAAAAAAAAAAACACACACACACCAGTGACCCGTTGCGTAGCATGGGCTTTCTCCTGGTTACTTTAATTTCACTTCCTTTTCTTTTGAAACATTATTTAATTTTATATGTTAAATGATGCTATTTACTTAAAATTTTGGTAATATATATGATGACTAAAATTGTAGAGTAAATATTGATGACAAGTGATATTCTAGAGTAAATATTAATAATATGCGATATAATAAAAATACCTATATTTTTTTTTTGCAAATTACATTATTAAATACATAATGTCAAAATATTTATTATAATATTATTATTGATATTACTAATATTATTTTTACTTTTATTATAATATTGTTATGCTTAAGTTTTTTCTTATATTTTTTACTAGTTGATAGACCCGTGTATACTTGAGTTGACAACTTAGAAAATCAAACTATATTAGTAAAATATAAAAAAAATTAATACAATACTAAAATACGATGAAAAATAGAAATACAAAAGATTATGATAGTAGAATAGTGAAAATATATGACATTAATCTTTATTTGCTTCTATCGAAAAATTATTCTTTCAAGGTATTGTATTTTATTAAATGTACGCATAAAAAGCCACAAAAACACGAAGAAATAGTTTCCAACTATATCCCTTAAGACCCTCCAAGGAGTAAAGATCTCCATTATAACTCCAAAAATAGTAAAAGCACAACATGGATTAAGCAATAAGCTCTTAATCCCTAAAGTTCTTTCGTCCAAAATTCAGTTCTTGGCCCAAATAATATTCTAAGTCATAAAGTTTCCAACTCTATGACTTTGCATTGCTATAAAGTGTCCAAATCTTAAACCCTAACATTTCACAATGTTCTAAGCCACATAATACACACATGGAGGAAAGTGAAGGTTCAAGATCCCATTTTTACAACTCTAAACATCCCAAAACATCCAAAAAGGCAACTCATTTGGTCTAGAGTAGTCCAAACTCACCTAGACCAAGAATATGGGACTAAAAACTCATAACATCTAAAACTAGCAAGATCTAAAGAGATAATCATCAAGTTCAAAACTTTGTACCTTCTGGATTGTTCAAGAAGTGTAAAACTCATATCTACCAAGCATGGAGCTCCTTCATTGCTTTCCAATGGCTTCCTTCCTTCTACAATGGACACCAAACACCAAAAATAGGCTCAAAAAACCATCAATGGAGATTAGGGTTTGTAAGGGATGAAGTGGGCAATGGAGGTTAATGAGGGAAAAGGTCTTGGGAGTTAATGATGCTTAAATAGGGCTCAAACCCTAAAAATTAGGGTTTTCACCAACAACGGCTACCATGTCGTCACACCTATAGCCACGTTGTGGCAGTCATTAAAAGCATGTGGCCAATAAAATACTACTACACAGTGGTGAGACTTCAGCACGCCGTGACCACCCATAATAACATTTGACATTTATAAATTAAATTTATGTATGGAACGGGTGTTACAATTCCCCCCACTTGAATCAGACTACATCTTCGAAGTCCTCAACCGCGAATAACTCAGGGTAGTGCTCACGCATCTCTGCCTCGGGTTCCTAAGTCCGCTCGAAACCTTTCTGATGCTGCCACTGGACCTTGACCAAAGGTACCAGATTGTTGTGCAAGGCCTTCGTCTTCCTATCCAAAATCGTCACTGGTCTCTTAACATAGTTCAGACGATCATCAACCTGAATCATCAGCCACACACTTCCGAAGTTGAGAAACATGGAAGGTGTTGTGAATCTGACTGAGCTCCTTATGCAAATCCAACCGATAGGCTACCCTGCCTACCCTAGCTAATACTCGAAATGGCCCGACATATCGGGGACCAAATTACTCAAGCCTATTACACCATTCCAGGGTGATACCTTCAGTAAAACCATATCACCGACCTGGAATTCCAACTCCGATCGACGCCTGTCAGTATAACTTTTCTGACGACTCTGAGCTGTCTGCAACCTCTACCTGATCTTTTGAATAAGTTTCATCATCTGAAGAACCACCCCAGTCTTTCCCATGTCCCTGTGACCAACCTCTCCCTAACAGACTGGGGTACGACACTTCCTCCCATAGAGAAGCTCAAATGTCGGCATACCGATACCAGAGTGATAACTATTATTGTAAGAAAACTCAGTTAGGGGAAGGTAGGAGTCCCAACTCCCACCGACATCTATGACACAAGCTCTTAACATATCCTCAAGTGTTTAAATGGTCCTCTCACTTTGGCCGTCAGTCAACAGATGATAAGAAGTGCTAAAATGCAACCTCATGCCCAGCTCCTTGTGGAACCTCTGCAAAAATTGAGAAGTGAACCGAACATCTCGATCCGATCTAATAGAAACATGAACATCATGATGGGTGACGATCTCGCTCACATAAACATCAGTCAATTTCCCGGCTAAGGAGCTCTTCCGAATAGCTAAGAAGTTGGCACTCTTAGTCAGACGATCCACTATAACCCAAATCGCATCGAACCCCTTAGTCCTCCGAGGTAACTTGGTGATGAAATCCATGGTGATCGGTTCCTATTTCCACATGGGAACCTCCAAAGGCTAAATCTTGCCATGCGGCCTCTGGTGCTCGGCCTTGACCATCCTACAGGTCAAGCACCTCTCAACATACCAGGCTATCTCCCTCTTTATACACGACCACCAGTAACTAAGCCTCAGATCCTCATACATCTTGGTCGCTGCAGAGTGTATCGAAAATATGGACTTATGTGTCTCCTCCAAAACAGTCTGCTTGACCCCACTAAAATCTGGTACCCAAACCCGACCGCACTGGGTCAACAGTCGACAACTATCGGTGGATAACATATCGATCTTGCCCGTGATTCACTCCCGCTTTCAATTCTCCTTCTTGACACCCTTGGCTTGAGCCTCCCTAACCCAATTCAGCAGTGGAGAATCAATCAAAATCCTCATACGTAGGCTCCCAATAGAAGAACTAGCCGACTTGGGGCTCAAAGCATCAGTAATCACATTCGCTTTCCTCGGGTGGTACAGAATCTCGCAATCATAATCCTTGACCATGCCAATCCACCTACACTGTCTCATATTCAAATTTGGCTGGTCCATGAGATATCTCAAACTCTTGTGATCTGTGTAGATGGTACACCAGACCCCATATATATAATGCCGAGAAATCTTGAGCGCAAACACCACCACCCCAACTCTAGATCATGTGTTGGGTACCGAACCTCATGCAGCTTCAACTGCCTAGAAGCATAAGCAATCACTTTCCCTCTACATCAATACTTCCCCAAAAACGGTGATGTTTGCATCACAATACAACAACAAAATCCTCAACACCCTCAGGGAGAGTCAACATTGGGGCCTTACATAACTTCTGTCTCAGAGTCTCGAACGCAGCCTGCTGCTCAGCCCCCCAATAAAAATCCAAACCCTTCCTCGTCAGACGAGTGAAGGGTACAGCCACCTTGGAGAAGTCATGAATAAATCTCCAATAATAGCCTACTAAACCTAGAAAACTCCTTATCTCCGAGGGAGACTTCTGAACCTCCCAGTGCATAACAACCTTAATCTTGGCCGGTTCGACCAAAATCCCGTTTTGGTTAACAAGGTATCCTAAGTACCGGACCTCCCGTAACAAAAACTCACACTTCGAGAACTCGGCATACAGTCGTTCCCGCCTTAAAAATCTCAGCGACTCTCGAATGCGCTCCTCATGTTGCTCCCTGGTCTTGGAATAAACTAAGATATCATCAATGAAAACAGTTTTTGATCGATCGAGCATCGATCTGCTCACTCGATTTATCAAATCCATAAATGTCGCGGGCACATTGGTGAGCCCAAACGGCGTCATTGCGAACTCGTAATGACTATAACGAGTTCGAAACACGGTCTTCTCCACATCCTCATTTCTAACCCTTATCTAATGATATATCGACCTCAAATAGATCTTGGAGAACCAAGATGCACCATGCAGATGATCAAAAAGGTCGACAATCCATGGAAGGGGGTAATGGTTCATCACTGTTAACTTGTTCAATTCCCGGTAATCAATACACATGTGGTGAGACCCATCCTTATACTTCTCAAACAAGATCGGTGCTCCCCAAGGCGAACTGTTCGGTATGATAAACTGCTTACCCAATAGATCCTGAAGCTATGAGGATAACGACTGCATCTCCGGTGGTGACAATCGATATGGCGCCTTAGCAATCGGGGCTGCAATGGGAACCAAATCAATCCCAAGCTCAACCTGCCTCTCAGGAGGCACACCGAGTAATTCCTCCGAGAACATATCTAAAAACTCTCTGACTACCAGCAAATCCGAAATCGAAACTCCCTTTTCTACCCAAGTATCAACCACATACGCAAGATAACCCATATACCCATGCTGAAGATACCGACGAGCCCTGGCACCAGAACAAAAGGTTGATCCTACCATGGGACCCTCTCCATAAATGGTAATTTCTCCCCCACTTGGGGTTCGAACTACCACCCGCTGACCCTCACAGTCAATCATCGCACCATACCTGCTCAACCAGTCCATCCCTACTATCACACACACATCCCTCATGGGAATAAGGGTCAGATCAATTGGGTAAGACACCCTGAAAATCTCCAAAATGCAACCCTGAAAAAACGCTCGATGTAGATACCCCGTGCTCGTTGGCGATGAAAACTCGCAATGGGCACTCCAACTCTCCAAGGGACATATCAAAGCACCTACTGAAGGACTGAGACAAAAAGGACCAACTCGCACCCGAGTCAAAAAGCATAAGACAAGTCAAAGAATTCACTAAGAAGGTACCTAGCAGAATCATAAACATAAGCATACCATAAAATAATTTGACAGAATAATAATTGAAAACATACCAGTAACAACGTCTGGCGCAGCCCTGGCCTCTTCTGTTGTGAGTTGGAAAGCACGACCTCGACCCCTTGGGGTCTCTGTCCTTCCCTGGCGTATATCAGTGATCCGAAAGGGTAGAAGTAGATGGTGCCTGCACGAGCCTAACATCAAGCAAGGGACACTGGGCCTTCATATGGCCCACCTGCTCACAATGATAACAAATCATGCTACTCGGCGAAGGAGTCTGCTGGCGATAGTCCTTCGCAAAGTGTCCCTCCCTACCACAATTGCGGCATGCTGTCGATGACAGAGACATCCCCTCATGAGCTCTCCTGCACTTGCCATAAGTGCGACCCCTCTATCCCCCAGATTGTGTGTCAGCGGGATTGAACCGCTTGGCTGTAGGTTGGGACTGAACCAGAGCCTGACGTTGCTCCCTCGTATGGATCTCTAACTTGATCTCTCGCCTCCTATCGACATCCTAGAGCTCAAAGAGGGTACTGTAACGTTCGGTGGAGATAAACTGTTGAATATCAGTCTTTAGCATGCTCAAGTATCCCACATCAGTGCCTACTCCATAGCAGCGAACTCAGGACAAAAAAGCCCTCTCAGTGAACATCTTGGTGATCTACGTCACCGTCTCCGTCGTCTGTCTCAGATTCAGGTACTCCTGAGCCAATCTATCCCTATCCACCAAGGGAATATACCTCGAGCGAAACATCTTCGAGAACTGCGCCCAAGTAACAACAGCCTTGTGCTCAGAAGTATAAGAACTGGTCACCAGGTTCCACCAGTCCTTTGCGCATAGTCGAAGGAGGTTCAGGGCGCACCTGAACTTCTAGTCCTCCGGACAGGAACATGTGAAGAAACATCCTTCCACATCTGATATCCATCGCATAGAAATGATCGGGTCCTTGACCCTGTAGAACTCTGGGGGTTCGTGTTACTGAAGTCCTGATACTGAAATGAACCTCCTCCTCCCTCCCCCCCCCCCCCCCCCCCCGCGGCAGCAGCGACGACCGCGGTGGCTATAGCAGTAGCAGTCTCAGTGAGGGCAAGATATCGATCATCAAAAAGCTTAATCATAGCGGTATTTATAGACCCAAACAACTTTGAGATAGAAATCTGGACATCAGTAGCCACCTTAGTAGCAATCAACTCTCGAATCTGACCATCAGTCAACCTCGGCCTATCATGGCCACCAACTCCAGATCCTTTCGTGAACACCATACTAAAAATGAACGAATATATATATATATATATATATATATATATATATATATATATATATATATATATATATCAGAATGCCACAATCAAACTGTTATGACCATCACAAAAGATGAAACCCTTGGGGTTTGTGACTTCCTTGCTACGCGTATGGGTCCTGTGCTTCTAGTAGTAAGGGGCCATACTACCTTACACACCTACCCGTATTTGTCTCAAGGGGGCATCACAAACTACCGGAAAACAAACCCATAACTAGGATACACATACATCCTATACTCGAGAGGGGCTAATCATTCCTCAACTGGCCTGCTACACCTCTAGGTGCTCATGAGACTTCCTCCAACCCTGCAGCCACTTGTGCATGCTAATCATACATAACGTTGGATCCTATAGATAGTCGAATACTTGATTCTACCCTAAGACCTTCATCAGACAAGAAAAGGAAATAAGGCTAAATGAAATATTCTCAGGCTATAGAATCTTAGTTATGTACAACTATGATGCACACACTAAGCAACTATAGTAATGATGTCAACTTCATGTAACATACAAGAAGCTCTCCTAGCTATCAAGCATGATACATCAGACAATTCTATCATGCAATTCCTAAAGATCCCTAGCCTAGAACTAGCATGCAGTTCTATCATAATCATTATAAACAATTAACAATGTGGGTAACTTGGGGTATACTTTCTTGCTCCGGCTGATCGTGCACATCCAATCCTTCCTTGGTTACTTTTGAAAACTATTTTGAAAATAATTGTAATACTATTTCGAAAACTCTTACAGATCTTTAGTTTGAGTCCGGATTCACATAAATGCTCATCCAATTCTCCAAACCAGGGCTCTGATACCAACTTGTAACATCCCAACAATCAATGTAAAATTTTTATTTTGAAAATCCAACCAAAACCTATAATTGTTTACAAAACATAGTTCCCAAAAGTAATAACCACGAATCAGAGTATCCCAAGATCAAACATCATAAAATCTGACGGATGTGCATGATCACGCCTTTGCTTTTCCCCAATCATCTGAAGTACCTGAAACATAAAACTTAACTGTAAGCCAAAGCTTAGTGAGTTCTCCCAAAGTACCACACACAATCAAACAAATATATATTGCATGTTGGGTCCACAACCTCCCGGTTGGATTGCCCTGGCCCACAACCTCCTGGTTGGATTGCCACACATATTGCATACTGGGTCCACAATATCTCGGTTGGATTCTCCAGGCCCACAACCTCCCGGTTGGATTGCCCCGGGTTGGTTAGCTAATAGTACAAAGTAGTAAAACCTCAACCCAACCACACTATGTCGACATATGCAACAGATAAACATATAACCAGCAAAAAGATAATCATATAAATCTGGCAAATCAATATCATACAACAACATCCTATATACCAGGATACATAATCTAGTGGGGAGGGCATTGGTGCCTTCGACCCACAAGTATAATGAGGAAAACTCACCTCACAGTCAGAAAAAATAGTTGAATGAGACACTGCTCCAAATACCAACTCTAGAGGTCGCCTATACAACAAATTATGACCAAATCTAAAACCACAACTCAAAATACCCAAAATGCCCTTAAGTCAAACTTGGTCAAAGTCAACGGTCAATAGTCAAAGTCAAAGTCAACCCCAACTAGTAGTCATGTCGTGGCCTTCCTTGGCCACGCCGTGGACACAAATCGCCAAAACGGTTGGGTCTTAGCCTAGTCGCCTTGTCGTGGCAGTATTGGCCATGCCATGGTCACTGTTCCCCGAACAACTTAATGGAATATGTCTATTTCTTCGATCCTAAGGGCTATAAAGCCTAGATCTGGTCCATTCTAGGGTCTAAATGGATAAAATTTCCAACTTTATCCCTTAAGACCCTCCAAGGAGCAAATATCTCCATTCTAAGTCCAAAAAGAGCAAAAGCACAACATAGCTTAAGAAATAAGCTCTTAATCCCTAAAGTTCTTTCATCTAAAACTCAGTTCTTGGCCCAAATAACATTCTAAGTCATAAAGTTTCCAACTTTATGACATTTTATGGCTATAAAGTGTCCAAATCTTAAACCCTAACATTTCATAATGTTCTAAGCCACATAATGTTGGATTAGGTGTCTAAGTTCATAAGTATTTCTGGAATGTACTTGGCCCGATTAGCATGGTCTATTTGGGTTGCATGGCATCATGCATTTGGATAGACTAAAATGAGAGAAATAACACTTAAGGTTTATTAATATATTATAACTTCTAGTATATTAATAGTATTCTTTAGTTAGTATTGATCAAGAATTAATTTGGAATTAATTAAGTGATTAAAAGAAGACTAATTAAATACATGGGTTGATTGTGTAAATCCTCCATACTTATATAATGGGCTAATGTTTCATGGATTATCCAGTTGGGCTAAAACCCATAGGATGCTCCATGGTGGTTATAGAATCCATGGGTCATGGAAATGAAAAGTCATGACAATTAGGGTTTACATGGTGTAACCCTAATTGTAACACACTATATAAGTTACATATTATTCACCAAAATCGGCCACTAAATATACAAGTGAGGGCTAGCCAATTTCTAAGTTTTCTTCATTTCTCTCTAAGTTATTCCAAGTGCATTTGGTGTTGTGTGAGACATTTGAGGCATCACACTTGAGGTGTTAGGCTCACAATGTTTTCAAGGAATCCTAACTACTACAAGGTATGTATTTCCTACTAACTTTTATGTTTAAAAGTTCCCCATGTATGCTAGATAGGTTATGAACCTTGGAAAAATAATCTTGTATGTATCATAGATAAAACATAGATCCAAGGTTTCTAGGGTTGCATGTACACCATAGGAGTGTTAGAATGCTCAAAACCCTTCAGTGGTATCAGAGCCTAGGCTTGTTTGTTTGATACTTGATGCAAAATTCTGAAAAAACTCAGTTTTTTCTGCACTCTGCAGCATGAACTCGCCGAGTCCATGGGGGGCTCGACGAGTCCATGAGTAAATTCATCCTACTCATCGAGTAGGTTCATGCACTCGACGAGTAGGAGCCCCTGAATGCAGATTTTCGAGTTTTGCTGCTGGAAATGGACTAGAAACATTTCCCTAAACTGTTTTGGTGTTTTAAAACTTGTTTTAGATGGTGTAATGGTTTTTCTTTTGACAACCGTCAAAGTCAAAGTCAAAAGTCAAAGTCAAAGTTAAAAGTCAAAGTCAAAGTCAACAAGTCAAACCGGTCAAACTTAACTAGGACTTGTATGTTAAAAGTTATTCTATGTATAAAATGTGCATTTGTATGTCAAGAATTCAAGTGTCTCGGAGAATCTATGTGTTTAGCAATGTAAAAACACTAAGAAGGGAGTTAAATGCATCAAAACACGACTATGGACCCTTTTGGGGACTTAAAACAATCACAAACGAAGCATAACGGGGTTCACGAACATTACATTGCGAGATTATACAATAATAATGGCTAAAAATAAATCCCTCCCAAATCTCACCCAAATCTCTCTCAACTTTTTATAGTCATTCGGGTCATCCCGACCCTTAACTTGGCCAAAAATCACTCAAAACGGGAAGTTAAATCGAAAAACAGCTTAATAGGGCCGAAACCCCTAGGAACCGAACCCATAGGGACCGAACCCTAGGGAACCGAAACCTTGTAGAACCGAACTACATAGAACCGAACTCACCCTTTAAGGACCGAACTAGCCCTCTCGGACCGAACCTCCCTGAGGACCGAAGTCAACAGGACCGAAACTCAATACACCCGAAATGAACCGAGCCTTCGGTCCATTTCGCTTCCATTTCACTTTCGGACCCAAGACCCACCTTCGGGCCCGAGCCTTCCCTTCGGTTCCTTCTCCTACTTTCGGTCCTCATCTCCAAAGAACCGAACCTCGCAGGTTCGTTCCTAATTCCCGGTTTTCGACTACTTTCGCCTCTTAAGCCCGCTTTTTACGGGGATTTTTCACCAAATTCATATTTTTACCATTTTAGACTCCCTAAACTCATATTTTATTCATCTCTCAAGGATTGATTAATTATAAATCAATATTTTACAATAAAGAAAATAGCTTAGAATATCAAGTGGGTCAAGTGTGCCCACTTGCCTTCCATGTGTCATCTTCTCATTTGTCCAACCTTAACCACATCACACAAACCAAGGAAAACATCCTATCAATCTTGCAAATTGCTCCAGCAACCTCCTATATAAAGAAATCCCTGGAGGATTTCTTGGTTTGCCTTGATCATTTCCTTCACCATCAAACACTTACTCTTCTCTTACCCCTCAAGAAAGCTTCTTTTTCTCTCTACTTCCAGCCACTTTTTGAAGGTGTTCTTGAGATACTACTTCACTTTTTGGTAAGTATTTCATCTAAACTCAAGTGTTATTCCATGTTTTTATAACACTCCCGGATCATCTACCCACATTTTAACACCAAAAATCGTTCTTAGGATCATCCAAACCTTCATGTGTTCATCGAGTGTTCTTGACTTGATACTCCTCGTCTTCGATCTTCCACTCCTCAAGAAATCACTCAAGGTGAGTTCATACCCCTACATTTTCCATTTTTCTTTAGTTTTCAGGGGGGGGAATACAAGTTAAAACATCAAAACATATTTAAAACTTAACTTGACAGCTTACAAGAGAAAAATTATGACCTGTTCACGATCTGTTTTACCCAACTTAAACTTAATATTTTTCAAAACTGTTTAATATGAAAATAGTTCAGGTTTATAACTTTAAAATGACTACTTTCACATCTCCATACAATTTTTCTACAATTTATGGTGATTTTTACAAAACTTCCTATCACTGCAGTAACAAAATCGGACCACGCTGTGAAGATAAACATTTTCACACTGGTTTGAGAACACCAAAAATTATAGGAAAATTTATGAATACAGTAGACTCTTTTTCCAAACTCTCAGAGTTTACGGATGCAGTTTTCGACTTATGATGATTGTTCTATAAATATTCTAAAACAGGGACAGTTAAGGGTAAAACTGTCTAAAACATGTTTAAGAGTTGTTCACACCTTGTAACATGCTGAGCAAGGTGTGTACGATTTATACTTAGTATTTCCAATGTCATTTTATTGAAATACAAAGGAATGCATAACAAGGTTTCCTTCAAACATACAACACTTTTGATAAACTATAATAGGTATAGTTTTAACACATCGTTTAACAAAGAAACAGTAACACAATCGATTTACAAACGGGTATTTTATTACAAATTACGTGAACTTGTTAATGAATAAATTTTTGAGACATACTCCTTCAGGGTACTCTCAAGTACCACAGAAAAGTTCTGTAGTTATAATCAGAATCTCTTGGAGGGAGAGCGTGATAGTTGTATATAGATCTATATTGGGTCTGACAAACCCGCACCTAAGCTGCTTGCAACAGCTAGACCGACAGGTCTGAGGTGACAAATGTCATAACATTCCGACGCTTGAAGAATGTCGTATACGAGGCCTACGAGTCTTTAGCATGATTATAACAACTCACATGGGGAATTAACAAAACATACAGTTCACGGGAATTCAAAGATTTCACGAAAAGGAGTTTTATTTAAATATAAAACCACACATAAGTATGACAATTTACTTACATATACTAAGTCTCGGTTCAGATAAGACTACAATAAAACTTTTAGAAAGTATTGGATTTTCTGGAAACAAACTTGTAACAAACTTTAAGGAAACAACATTCATTCTTCATTCATAAACTGCTTATGAACTTACCAGCTTTATGCTGATACCCTTTCAAAACAACTTGTATTCTCAGGTAATCACAAGATTTCTGAAGTCAAGACGCTAAGGCGCATATTATTTTGCTATATTTTGACATCATATGTAATTTATTTGGAAACATGTACTTTTGAAACGATGTAACCTTTTAAATTATATTTATGATAGTTGTGTTTACTTTCTTCACTATGGTTATGATACTGAGCATGACGTCTTCCGCCCCCGAACGTTTCCACCGTTCTGGTTTGGGGGTGTGACATTCTAATCCATTTACAATGGCTAATGTCAAATTTTCATATTTATATGTGTTCATATGTTCTTGAAATTTTGATAGTAATATTCATGTTCTTATGAGTTCTTGATAGATAATAGGAATTACTTGTTTAATGTTTAATTCATGATCATTATGTGTTTTAATGGAATCCATAATTTGTCCTCAAGTTATGGATTACCAAAAGTCTTTCTTTTAAAGTCCATTAAAGAAACACATAGGTTACATAAAATGAAAAGTCACTCATTTTATTACATCATTAACTCATAAGTTATGAAAGATGAAAAGTTTTGAAAGTTACAAAACTTTCCCTCAAGTTTTGGAACATGTAAAAGTCTCTTTAAAAAACTTTAGTTCCAACCCCTAGAATTTTAAAAGATAAAATTCAACCCTTATACTCTATAATATTATAAGTTAATAATATATATATATATATATATATATATATATATATATATATGTGTGTGTGTGTGTGTGTGTGTGTATAAGATCAAGTCGTTTTACCGTTAGTAGGCCTCATTCACGCAGTCGGTCTATAAGGGGGGGTATAAGGCTGTTGCCTATAAAATGGCAGCTTAATGGGTGTCCACTCTCACCCACCGCTTCCTTGACTGGTGGAAGGTCGTTATCCGAACGGGTAGGACAAGGACTTCTAAATCTTCATTAAAAGTATGATGAAAAATAAAGTAACTAAATGTTTTTATAAATTCCCAATCTTAGTTACTTTAGGAAAATATGAATAAGGTGCTAACCCATGAAATTACACTTTGCACTTTTATTAAGTCGTTAGTGGAGCGTGTGTAGTTAACCGGCACACTAACCTGGACTTAACAAGGTAGACAAATGGTAACTTGATATTTATCATAGTATCGGTGGAACGCGTGTGGTTAACCGACACACTAATTGAAGGGTAAATATTAAGGGTACCAAGTAATTTGCATGGTTACTTTACACCTTGTTTTGTGATCCTCGACATCACAGTCACAAAACCTGAAGGGCACACTCGAGATTGAAACATGCCATTGAAAAGTTCAATGAATCTCAAAGAATCTAGGAGTTTCAAAATCAATTAAAACCTAATAATTTATTTCGTTTTTCATGGTGGAAATTGGTGAATCGTTATTCACCTACCTTCAAATATTTTATAGCTTGGATTACGGCATCCCTCTTCTAAGTTATAAAATATTGTGTTGGGTCCTAGCCTTAATATTACATTTGGGTGTTTTATTAAGGACTATCTTTATATCTAATCTAAACTTGTCTTTATTCTTTTCAGATGTCTTCCAACAATGCTCCTTCTCTCTCATTAACCTTTGTGGGAGAGTCATCTTTGATGGATCCAACTTTATGGATTGGATCAGGAACATCAGAATGGTCACTCAGTATGAGGACAAGGAATATGTCCTCGCTATGGCGGTCCATTAAAAGTCCACGATCCATAAAATATTGTCACGCTGTGGTGAGACTCTACCATGTCGTGGCCACCCCAAATAACATTTGACATTTGTAGATTAAATTCATACCTGGAACGGGTGTTAAATATTCGCTTAATAGTTAGCTGACATCATTGGGGTATCTAAAAGCACAAAGCAAGCAGCATTCGAGCATCGAGTAGCCCAATTTAGTGCCTCACCTAATCCATACTAGCATGGAGTTTTACAAGCTCAATCAACCAAGCATATAAAGGCATCTCTCCTAGCATTCTATCATGCAATCCTAAACAGATCCATAACCCCAATCTAACATGAAATTCTCATATACTTATATCAAAACAATATCATATCACATGTATAGGTATTTTGGCAATACGTACTTGAGCTCGGCCGATTGCACGCATCACACCCTTTTCTTGTAAAATTATTCTTAGAAAAGTTGTTTTCTTTGTAAAACCCAAAATGCTACTATGTATCAATCAGATTCACTTGATGGTGCGGAATCCCAATCAAGTGAATTAGACAAGATTAACTATAGAATAAGAACACAATGGTTAATCTTCAATGCACACTATTATTGAATAGTCGGGTACATAAGATTCTTGATTACACTTGGTTCTCTCTTGTTTCTCTCCAAATCACGTTCTAAGCTTATGACAGCGCCCAAAACGTCCCACCGTCTTTACAAGGCTCAAATGACACTATTTTTACCTAGACCTAATAACCAGGCCCAAGCCCAAAACCCAAACAAAACAACATTAAGTCCAACCGGAATCACATGTGATTTTGGTCCAAACAACACCAAAACATGGTGTTTTCGGTCCTAGACCGAGAACTCTAATATCTTATGACATGCAAAGTATAAACCACAATTTATGACCTAAAAATCTCCCCCTTGGTTTATAGCTTTCTTTTCACTTAGAATAAACAATAATTTAGTCCTAACAATCTCCCCCTTGGTTTATTGCTTTTTTTTCAAACTTCTCTTCGATCTTGACTTCAGCTTTTATCTTCGATTTCTTCACAACTTCAAGAGGAACATATGAATTTCTACATGAATGAATTTATCTTGAACAATTGGACATCCTTCAAAGATTTGACCTTGAACGCACATTGGGTGTAGAGGCTTCTTGTAAAGGTTCTTGAAAATCAACACTTGCAGCTTTGAAATACTTCAGAGAAAATAACAGAGAGACCGATTCTTCTGGATCACTTTATCAAGTTCGTAGATAGCAACAAATTGATTGAGGAGGCTTCAATGCAATCTGTCACATAACTTTAAGTACAGCTTCACCTTGCTTCTGGGGTTGAAAGAAGGAATGTTGAAAAATAATCTTCACTTCCAGTTCCTTCGAATGAGTGTTCTTTAACGATCACTGTTGCGCCTTGAAAAGTAATCATGACTAAAAAGTCCCTGTGGATCACAGAATCATAAAGACCCTTCTCACCACAGTTGTTCAAGGACCCAACATTGGATCAGAAGGAGACTACTCGCAGTATCTGTGTGAACACGGAGGAACGCACTGCGATTTGATGAGTATCGGAGAACTACTCAGGGCCTTTTTGATGTCATCCCCTGTATCTCCTAGATCAAAGATCTCAATACAGTTTTTCAAATTAAACAAGTTAACTTGGCCCTTGGCGAGACGTTCAGTGATAACCGTGCCTTGTGAGGTGCATCGCCCCAGTGCCATGACATCTGTACAATTTCAGACTTTTAATTCCTTAAATACGACAGTTCTTTGAAAGATACTGCTTAACTGACAATTTGTACAGTTTCAATCCTTCAATTCCTTGTGAAAATAGAGTGAAGTGTAATAACCATCAACTCCTTTCCAAGTTTCTTCTCCTTGCTCAGAAAGTTCCGATACAGTCTCCTTGAGTCTCTTCTTCTTTTTGAATTCGCTTTTTAAGACAAACGAAACTTTGACATAAAAAATAAAAGTAAAAATAAACTTGGCACACAATAGAAATAACTAAGAAATAAAAGTAAAATTAAAAATACACTCAAAATAAAAATAAAATATTTTTGGATTTTTATTTTTCTGAAAAGGAAATAAAACAGAAATAAACATATTTTTGGATTTTTAAATTTTATGATTTTTTTTTAATTCTCCCCCTAAATTTGTGCATAGAGGAAAAATATGAACAAATTTAACAAAAACAAAAATAAGATACAAAATGTGCAAAACAGAAACTTTTGGGATCAAAGTTGTCAAGCAATTTAATATCGTTTATCATCACACACCTGCATGTTTAGCTCTAGTCAATCACCAATATTGTGGTCCACTTAAACACAAAGGATAGTGACAAGTTGGACATATTATAAATGACAAGACATTGTGATTATATTCCTAAATAGACCATTTTGCTGACGACGACCAAGGATATTGTTGTCCACTTAAATTCAGCAGCGAGATCTACAGACAACCTTTAGTTAATTCAATTTTAAGTGCACTAGAACGTGTTCCCTAGTTCACGACATACCCTAGCAATCAAGGAATTCCAAAGAGTTCTTTACTTTATGTGAGTGCTCAGTTATTTGAGAGAGAAGATGGATATAGAGATGCACATGTTGTATCCCGGGTCGGATGTCTTCAAATCACGCAGAGGGACAACATATGACTAACATAAATAGAGGGTTAGAGATATAGAAAGGTGCATATTCTGTGTCCCAGGTCGGATCTTCCGATCACACAAAGGGGAAAACATATGACTGACATAGATAGAGAGAGAAGCATATATAGAGATGTATAGAAATAGAGGTGCATATGTGGCGTCCCAGGTCAGATCTTCCGATCATGCAAATGGGGCAACATATGACTGACATAGATGATAAGAAAGAAAAACAATTTCACACCGACCTACTTTATCAGAACCCCCAGTCACCCTATCAGGACCAGAATTAAGGACATAAGTCCGTACGTCGAAGAAGTGTTGATCCACAGTTCTAGATGATAAGTAACTTTAATGTATCTTGTAGGCTCCCTTGTTTATCTCACTGATCAATCTATCCAAGCGTCGTATGGTCAGTGCAAATGAAACTATCTAAGTCCAAATGAGTTAACATTGTCTAGTCCTTTCATTGTAAGTTGTGTCTAGTCCTTAAATTTGAATCCTTCGTGCCTACCAGCACATTGAACACATAGTCTAAACAATTCAGCTTCAGTGCATTACACGAATTTCAGATTGCCCTTTAGCACTAAACTTCATATCACTTCCCAATAATACTTACGAAAGAAAACATATTTTTGTTTTTTTTATTTTTTTTATAATTTTATTTTATTTTATTACTACTATTATTATTATTATTATTATTATTATTATTATTATTATTATTATTATTATTATTATTATTATTTTCCCTTTAGTTTGTGCATGGGAAGAAAGGAAATAAAATAAATGCGCAAATTAAAAAATTTGTCTTCAAAACGAATAATTTTAGGAAAAACTTAGAAGTATCGATAATGCAACTCAAACCGTAATTCATTAATTGAAGTTGCATCCAGATGATCTGAGAACAGCATGCATATGCAGCATCATGCTCAGCCTCAGCTGTGTTTCAACTCCGGAACGAAGTTAAGATATTCAATATTCATCACGCCATTAAATGAGATCCCCCTTTGTGATCCTTTCTTTCTTCCTTCCCGCAAAGGACACATACTCTCAATTAAAGTTCTGAATGTAATGTAGTTGAGAGATGTCTCCTGTCATGTGCCTGGAACAGCCACTATCAACAAATCAAAGTCTGATGATATTCCTCCATAGCTGCTCTGACACAGAGTGCGGGATTAGTTGGTCTTTGGAACCCAGTCCATTTTGAAGTTGGGTTGACCTTTATCATCTACGCAAGGTACTCTCTCCCATGACATGTCCTGTTTATCAGACACATAAAATGAAGAAATGTTAGAATCATTAGAAGATTTGGGAGTATGAACCTTTGGTACCCATTTGTAGTTGGGTTTAACCCATTTCTTGTTTGATCGGATGGATGCCTCAGCACTTGCTTTAGAACTTGAAACCGACCGCCAAGATGACTTCTACCTAAACGATCTTGATCTAACATAACCATCTCTTGAATTTGGCATCTTGTCATAAATTCCCTTCTTGTCCTTGGGAGATTGATTCTTACCCTTCTTAGCATTCCAGTCACCATTGTGTGAACGTGACCTCGAAGGGTTTCTTTTGGAGGATCTCCCTCTAGGCATATTCTGCCCACCTTGAGCATAGTAGGGGACATATGCACGATTTGGACAATTTTTGGCAATGTGTCTAGGTGTTCCACAGTGGAAACATGTCTGTTTCTTCACGTAGAAGTTGTCCCTGCCTGTCCCTGGTCACGTGCCCATGTCTTGTCTTTGATTGTTCCCACAAGCACACTTACAACAAGCAGTCTGTTTCGCTTGTTTTGGTGGCCTGTATTTACCAACAACGACTTTATTAGAAGTAACAGAATTAGAAGCAACAGATTCAGAGTTCAAAGAGACATTGGTTTGACAATCAACAGAATTAACAGAACTAGAATTATTTTTGTTCACCTTGTTCTCATCTTCCACTACTTTACCTGCACATGAAGTAGAGGCATTAGTATCGTTCACCTCAATATTTTCAGTTAGGCCGGATTTTTCAGTCTTAACTGAAGCTGGTACAGGGGGATGGCCACCCTGAGCAGGTGTCTCTACCTCATTGGTTTCAAGGGGCGAGGTATAGTTATCATTGAAGGGAGGTGGAACACTGTGATACCCTAGACCCTTATTCTGATTATCTTTAAATTTTAACAGTTTTTCAATCATGGTTTCAACTTTCTTACTTGACACATCAAACTTTTTAAAATTAAAGTATGTATTTTCAAACTTATTTTTCAATGTGTCAAGCTCGGCAGTTAAACTGGCAATCTTTTCTTGAGCATAATCGTAGCGTTCACATTTCATGTTATATTCTTCTTGAAGTTTTCTAAAATCCTTGGTTTTGGCCTCTAATTTTTCTTTTAAAGGTTTTTGGGCCTTTTTGAGACTATAGCCTTCATATTTAAGGTCCTCAATTTCCCTAATTAATAATTCATGTTGATCACGATAAAATTTCATTTTAGCTTCACAGGACTGTAACGCCCGTAGATCTGGGCTAGTCAATTTATAGATAATAGGGGTCAAAAACGAATTTTTGACAAAAGATTATTTATAATAAATAATCTTAACCAAGTTGTAGAATACGTCTCAAGGGTTCCGTACATATAAAGAACGTTGAAATCCGAGTTATAACGAAGAAGTTATGGTCCGTCGAAGTTTTATGGCAAAACCGGCACGACACCGGGAGACGTAAATAGTGAATTTACGATGGAGGACTTTTTAGCCTTAGAAATCTAAGCAAAAGTTGTAGTATACATTAAACCGAGAACATACAAAAAAAGAACGCCCAAATCTGACTTCGTATGAGGAAGTTATGAATTTTCTAAGATTTGGCTTAGCAGTGCACAGGCCGAAACTCGAATTTTAGATCGAGCGGTTTTTGGCCTACGCGACCTAAATGAGAATTGAAGATCTCATTAATAGGAACTCAACGGTAAAAAGACAGATGAAAACAGAGTTCGTATGTAGAAGTTATGAATTTTACGCGGACATTTAACAGTATAATCTCCTCGTACTATTAAATTTAAGATCGGTAGAGAATTAGCCGAAGGAGTCAAAATAAAAGTTGTATATATTATTTTTAACTATGCTTGGATATAAATAATGTCAAAAATGGAGGTCGTATGTGAAAGTTACGGATTTTAGAAGTCGGAAGTGTGATGTGCGAAAATGGGTGATGTGGCACAATCTTGGCCATTGCTTTCTCTCCAAGTCTTGCCACTAGATGGTGACATGTGGCACCAAGTTCAGCCATTTTTCAACCTATAAATAGAACCTCTCCCACCCTCATTTTCTTCACACCTTTCCCATTCTTTCTTCTCTTTACTCTCTCTCTAGAACCTCTCTCTAGCCCCGAAACCCCCGAAAAGCCTAGGGAACCTCCCTAGCACGAGGCGGAAGCCCCAGAGTGCTCGAAGGCTCCTAGAAGAAGAGATTTTCGGCTCGGGAACGCTGCTCCAAGCAAAGCCCGGTTTTCTATAAAACCTTCTGTAAGTGAGCTTTTATTTAATTATAGTAACGTTATTAGGAACTTATAATAAGTACTTGGGCTATTATTATGGGTTATATAAGTATTGTTTAAAGCTTATATAATAGTAATAATAGCTAGACTATTAATTAGTCTCGGCGAATAATAGACTAAACTCTAGTGGTAATAATACTAGGTTTCGTCAAAGGAAATTATTTTTTTAAGAAGCGAAGCGCTGTCTGAGTTCAGAATCACCACCTTTTCAAGTGAGTGCATAGTTACTTTCATCTTACACATAGATATGAAGTATTTTATATAAACTACGTGCTATGTGTGCATATTATCTGAGTACTTGCTGTCTATGCTGGATAAACGATTTTATACATGTTTTAAATGATTTCAACTGTATATATATATATATATATATATATATATATATATATATATCTACGATAATATGTTGGGTAAAACATGGGTAGATGTAATAGATGGAATATGAGTTGGATGATGAGTTGAGAGGTGTTATAGACCACGAGGTGAGTGTGAGAGGTAGACGATGTGAGAAGCCTTTCCCAAATGATGGCCTCGTCATCTAGCAGAGTATGGATGACAACCACGGACTATTCTAGACAGTCCAGTGGAACACTAGCAGGCTCGCAACCTGTAGGTGTTGTGAACGATGTGTTCACCCGGTGTACTCTAAACCCTGGCGATCATGCAGACTTGGTGCCTAAACCTTGGCGATCATCCAGACTTGGTGCCAAAAACTTGGCGACTATGCGGACTTAGTGCCTGTTGTATAAACCATGGCGACTATGCAGACTTAGTGCCAAAACCCTAGCGACTATGCGGACTTAGTGCCTGTTGTATAAACCCTGGCGACTATGCAGACTTAGTCCCTAAACCCTGGCGACTATGCGGACTTAGTGCCGGTTGTATAAATCTTGGCGACTATGCAGACTTAGTTTCTAAATCCCGGTGGCGATGGACTTCGTGCCGATTCCTTAGGATGATCCTTAGGAATGAATGAACGAGGAATAGTTGATTCTTAGGGTAGATCCTTAAGAGTAAAGAAGATAATGGGGATGGGTAATTGGGTTGATTGTTTGATGTTTAAACATAATAATTATGTTATTGTGGGTTGAAAACCCTATGTACTCACCAGGTTTCCCAACCTGACCCACTCCAACTTATTTCTATCACAGGTGTCGATATGAAGTTACATTACACTGAGAGATTAAAGAGGTGTAGATCACTAGTGATAATGAATGTAAGTTCTGTTTATGCTTATGTTTCTGTATTGACGATGACATCCCAAATGTTCTAAAATGAATAAAAATACATTTCTTCGGAAATGCTTTGATAACGTATTTATCATGTTCTACTGGGAACAAATTCCGCAACATTTTTATCAAAAGAAGTACTCTAATTTTTATAAAGCATAAACAAAATCGGTCTTTTCTGGCCGTGAAAATGGGGATGTCACAAGGACTGAGAGCATGAAGCTTCATTAACCTTGGTGATTGAAGAACTCATTATTCACCAAAAAAGAATAATTTACCAAAAGTAAAACTGATTGAGAAGCCAAGAAAAATGCACTTTGACTCGAAACCTCGAATGTCAAACTTGAAAGTCAAACTTGAAAATTCAAACTTGAAAGTCAAACTTGAAAAATCAAACTTGAAAGTCAAACTTGAAAGTCAAACATGAAAGTCAAAAGTCAAATTTGAAAACTTGAAAGTCAAATTTGAAAGTCAAAAATTAAATTTGAAAGTCAAAGTTGAAATTCAAAAATTTTGTCCAAAAAAAAAGAATAACCTTGAGCGAAAACAAAAGTTTCTAGGCCGAAAACGAAATTCCAAGACCAAAAACGAGAGTATTTGACCAAAAACGAGGGTATTTGACCGAATACGTGGCTTTTTGACCAAATATGAAGCTTTAGGACCAAAAACGAAGTTATTTGATCGAAAACATGGCTTTTGGACTGAAAATAAGCCAAAATCTTGAAAATCCAAAATTACAGTCGAGGATGCGAGGGCTGAATATCCGGACCGAGAACAAGGCCGAAATCTCGGACCGAAATCGAGAAAAACCGAGAAGTGGAGCTGACAAGCGAATGCAAGACCGAAATTGTAGAAGCGAACCGAAATCAGGCGCACCGAGAACCTCGCACCCAGAACCTTCGCCGCTGACCGAGAACCCTCGCTGCTGACCGTGAACGCTGCTGGCTCCGAGACCTTCTAGGGTTTGACCGAGTACATAAGATTCTTGATTACACTTGGTTCTCTCTTGTTTCTTTCCAAATCACGTTCTAAGCTTATGGTAGCCCCCAAAACATCCCACCGTCTTTACAAGGCTCAAATGACACTATTTATACCTAGACCTAATAACCAAGCCCAAGTCCAAAACCTAAACAAAACAACATTAAGCCCAACCGAAATCACATGTGATTTTGGTCCAAACAACACCAAAACATGGTGTTTTCGGTCCTAGACCGAGAACTCTAATATCTTATGAAAAGCAAAGTATAAACCACAATTTATGACCTAACATTCTTTCAAAAATTTTACCAATTCCTCAGTCTGAGTTCAGACACACTCGAGAGCGTGCCTAAATCCCTCAAACCAAGGCTCTGATACCAACTTGTAACATCCCAAAAATACTAGGTAAAATTTTTTCTCTAAGTCAACCAAAATAGTCATTCGTTCATTCTAAATACCCAATCAAAGTGTAAGGAAAAATTTATGAAAAGTTATCACAGTACAAAACAAAATCATAGAATGTGGAACATTGGTGGATGTTTTGTGATCATGGCGGACCCTTCCCTTTCGAACCATAGGTAGCTAAAAATATTAAACCACAAACTGTAAGCTCAAAGCTTAGTGAGTTCCCCAAAATACCACATACATATAAAAGGCCCTCGCCCAAAATGCATACGGGCCCCACCCACATCATAACGGGCCCTGCACAAATTGCATACGGGCCCCGCCCACAGCATAACGGGCCCTACCTAAATTACATACGGGCTCGCCCATAGTATAACGGGCCCTGCCCATAATGATATATATAAAAAATGCATACACATGCAAGAGTCACAAAGACAAAGAGCATATACAAGCATATCAACAAGTATCAGAAAGACCACTATCATCCTACAAACATAATCCAATGGGATGGCATTGGTGTCGTCGACCCACGAGTACAGTGAAGAGACTCACCTCGATCGGTCAATGAATATATCTCATACTCGGGCTACTGGTACAGAAGTCTCTCTCACTAAACATAACCAAAACCAAACCCTAATTAGCAATCAGGATAATTCTACCACTTCGCTAATCCATATACCACAATAAACCCTCATTCAGGAAAAAGACCATTTTCCCTTCCAAGTCCTCAACCCCTCTCAGTTGACCAAAAGTTAAACAGGTCAAAAAGTCAACGGTCAACCCCTTATTTACTTACGTGCTGCGTACATATCACTCTAAGCAGGGCGTAGCGTCTAATCTCGAAAGCGGGCCACAATTAAGCTGCGTTGGGCAGTAGCTCAGATTACGCCCTATGTATTGAGTAATTAAGTCCTTTCCATTTTAAGCTCTTATTCCGTAAAGACAAGTTATCAAATGCTCAGATCTGGCCCCAATAAACGTCTTGAATGATAAAGTTGGTGATTTTATGCCTTTTCATGGCTACATGGAGCTCAAAGTCAAACCCTAGCTTCCTAACCTCTTCTAATGTCCAAAATCACTTGCATGGTTGAAATGTATCAACCAAGATTCCATATTTATATCTAAACAACCTTAGAAACAACAGAACCAGCATATGGAGTGGCTTCTACTCACAAGAATCAAGATCATGGGACAAAATGTTGTGTAAAACAAGGATCTAATGAGATCTAACACATGGATGAGCAAGATTCAAGATTTATACCTCCTGAAGTTGAGAAATGCAATGTAGGTTCTAGATCTACAAGTTGAGCTTCAATAAATCCTCAAGCCTGACCTTCTCCGTCTTCAAGATGCACTAAAACACACCAAAAGGCTCAAAACTTACCATAAGGGAATAAGGTTTCGTTCTATAAGATCAAGAGGGTGGAGGCTGGTGGTAAGACAGACCTCAATAAGATTAAGGTGCTTAAATAGGGTCTATGTAACAACCATTCCAGGTATGAATCTAAATTTCAATGATTTATGCTTTCTGGGTGGCTACGGCGTGATAATTCTTTTTTGGCCGCAAGTTTTGATGGACCACCACGACGTGGAAATAGGTGCCACGGCGTGGTAGCCACTGTTGGAGAAAACCCCTTATTTTTAGGGTTTGAACCCTATTTAAGCATCATTGACCATAAAGAACTTTTACCCTCATCAACCTCCATTGCCTACTCCATTCCTTTCAAACCCTAATCTCCATTGGTGGTGTTTTGAGCTCATTTTGGTGTTTGGTGTCCATTACAGAGGGAAGAAAGCCATTGGAAAGCAAGAATGGAGCTCCAAGCCTTGTAAATCTGAGTTGTACACTTCTTGAGCAACCCCCAGGATGTATCTCATGGATCAGCCGAATCTAAACATGAGGCAGCGAAGGTGGCTTAACGTGGTCAATTATTATGACTGTGAGATTTTGTACCATATGGGGAAAGCGAATATGGTCGTTGATGTCTTGAGCCGCAATATGGCTAGTTCTGCGGTTGAGAACATTTGTATGAGGATTTCTATTGATTCACCATTATTGGGTTTGATCAGAGAAGCTCATGCGGAGGGAGTCAAGAAAGAGAATTGGAAGCATGAGCGACTCAGAGGCGAGATCGGCAAGTTTTCTACCAATAACCGAGGATTATTGACCCGGTATGGTCGGGTATAGGTACCATATTTTGGTGGGGTCAAGCAAGCTGTGTTGGAAAAGGTGCACAAGTCCAGATTTTCGATACACCATGGAGCCACCGAGATGTATCGGGATTTGTGACTTAGTTATTGTTGGTCGTGCATGAAGTTGGAGATAACATGGTATGTTGAGAGGCTCTTGACCTATCGGATGGTCAAGGCCGTGCACCAGAGGCCGCATGGCAAGTTGCAGCCAGTTGAGGTTCCCATATGGAAATGGGAACATATTACTATAGATTTAATCACCAAGTTTCCTCGGTTGGCTAAGGGATTTGACACGATATGGGTTATCGTGGACCGTCTGACCAAGAGCGCCCACTTTCTAGCTATCTGGGAGAGTTCTCCGGTCGAGAAATTGGACGATTTGTACGTGCGTGAAGTTGTTTCTCGGTACAATATTCCAGTCTCCATTATATATGATCGAGATGTTTGGTTCGCATCTTGTTTATGGCAGAAGTTCCATGAGGAAGTAGGTACGAGGTTGCACCTTAGCACTTCTTATCATCCGCAGACTGACGGTCAGAGTGAGCGAACCATTCAGATGCTTGAGGACATGTTAAGAGCTTGTGTCATAGACTTTAGACGACACAAATTCGGCAGTAGAGTTACGCTGACAAGCATCGATCCGAGTTGGAGTTCCAGGTTGGGGACCTAGTCTTGCTGAAGGTATCACCTTGCAAGGGTATAATACGCTTCAGGAAGAGGGAAAAGTTAGGGCCTTGATATATTGGTCCACTTCGGGTGATAGCTAGGATTGGTAAGGTAGCGTACATATTGGATTTGCATGAAGAGCATAGCCAAATCCACAACACCTTTCATGTTTTCTAGCTTCGGAAGTGTGTGGATAATTATTCAACAGTTATTCCGTTGGGGGATGTTCAGGTTGATGATCGCCTAAATTATATGGAGAGACCAGTGACGATCATGGATCGGAAGACGAAGGCCTTGCGCAACAAGGTGGTGTCTTTGGTCAAGGTGCATTGGCAGCACCGGAAGGGTTCCGAATGGACGTGGGAACCCAAGTCTGAGATGCGGGAATATTACCCTGAGTTATTCGCAGCTGAGGACTTCGAGGATGAAGTCTAATTCAAGTGAGGGAGAATCGTAACACCCATTCTAGGCATGAATCTAAATTTCAATGATTTATGTTTTCTGGGTGGCCACAGCGTTGTGGAGTTCCACCACGACGTGATAATTCTTTTTTGGGTCGCGGGTTTTGATGGACCACCACGGTGTGGTATCCGCTGTTGGAGAAAAACTCTAATTTTTAGGGTTTGCACCCTATTTAAGCATCATTAACCCTCAAGACCTTTTACCCTCATTAGGGTTTGCACCTTATTTAAGCATCATTAACCCTCAAGACCTTTTACCCTCATTAGCCTCCATTGTCCACTCAGTTCCTTTCAAATCCTAATCTCCATTTGTGGTGTTTTGAGCTTATTTTGGTGTTTGGTGTCCATTGTAGAGGAAAGGAAGCCATTGGAAAGCACGAAGGGAGCTCCAAGCCATGTAGATCTAAGTTGTACACTTCTTAAGCAATCCCCAGGAGGTATAAAGTTTGGAACTTGATGATTATCTCTCTAGATCTTGATAATGTTAGAAAGTATGTGCTTTTAGTCCCATATTTTTGGCCTATATGAGTATGGACTACTCAATACCAAATTAGTTGCCTTTTTGGACGTTTTGGGGTGTTTAGAGTTATAAAAATAGAATCTTGACCCTTTCCTTTCCTCCATGCATGCATTTGGTGACTTGTAGCATTATGAAATGTTAGGGTTTATTATTTGGAAACTTTATAGCCATGCAAGGTCATAAAGTTAGAAACTTTATGACTTAGAATGTTATTTGGGATCAAAACTGAGTTTTAGACAAAAGGACTTTAGGGATTAGGAGCTTAATGTTTAAGCCATGTTGGGTTTTTGCTCTTTTGAACCTAGAAGTTGAGATCCTTACACATTGGAGGGACCTAAGGGATAAACTTGGAACTTTATCCATTTAGATCCCAAAATAGACCAGATTTGGGCTTTGGAGCCCCTGAGATCGAAGAAATCGGCTTATTCCATTAAGAGGTTCAAGAAGCAGTGACCACGACGTGGTTTGGATCACCACGGCATGGCGAATGGGCTAAGGCTTGTCTGATTTGGCATTTTATGGCCACGACGTGGCCAATGAAGGACACATCGTGGCGGTCAGCTGTTGGTTGACTTTTAACTTTGACCTATGACCAGTTTTGACAAAGTTGACCTAAGGGTATTTTGGGTATTTTATGTTTTATTTGAGATTGGTCCCTATCTGTTGTATAGGTAGCGGGTACAGCCAAGATTCAGAGCAGAGATCTATTCATCTATTTGTTCAGACTAAGAGGTGAGTCTTCCTCACTGTACTTGGGGGTCGAAGGCACGAATGTCGGCCCAGTAGATCATGAATCCAGGTCTGGGATGTTTCTATGCGGTAGTGAAATGTAGATCGGCTTGTTTGTTTGATGATTGGTTATATGTTACCTGTTCACTGGATATATGTTATATGTTATGTATATGTCGACATAGTTTGGTTGGGTTGAGGTAGTACTGCTTTGTGCGGTAGCTAAAAAACCTCGGAGCAAGCCAAACATAAGTTGTGGGCCTGAAGGTCAAGCCATACTTATGTTGTGGGCTCGGGAGCAAGCCAGATGTAAGTTGTAGGCTTGAAAGGCAAGCCAGACTCATACTGTGGGCTTAGGGGTAATCCAGTCTGTTAGTTGTGGACCCAGTATATGTTGTTATATGTTGTGTGTGTTGGTACCTTTGGGGAACTCACTAAGCTTTTGCTTACATTTTCAGTTTATTGTTTTAGGTACTTCTGATGATCGCGGAAAAGCGAAGGCGTGATCGTGCACATCTTCCTATTTTTATGATATTGGATCTTGGGAATAACTCTGATTGTGTTTATACTTTTGAAACAATGGTTTTGTAAACACTTTATGGTTGAATGGGTTGTTTTTAGAAATTTTAAATTTTTATGATTTTTGGGATGTTACAGTCCAAGACCCCGAAATTAAGGTTTACACCCTATGCGGTTACACCTCGCGTAGGGCATTAAGTCCTCGTGTTCAAGTAATGAGTTACACCCTGCGTAACTTGGCTAGCTACACCCCGCGTAGAGCCATTATTTCCAAAATAATTAATTTTTTTTAAGACATGAAGAATATACCTGAGAATCGGGTGTTACATTGCACACACTGTAAACGGATAAACTGTCCAGTAGCATGGAAAGGGTAGTATGCAAGTGGTCATCATGGATCACATTCTTTGGTTTTAGAGGTTGTTGCTTCCCAATACTTATGGATTTGTCATGCATTTTTTGAGGTTGTGGGTTCCAACAACTACGTCAATGTTCTTGATCAGTCACTAATATTCGACGACCTTTTTTCAGGAAAGGTACTGAATGCTCCTTTCACAGTGAATGGAAACAAATACATTTTTGGGTATTACCTTACAAATTGAATATATCCTCTGTATTCGACATTTGTGAAGGCATTCCGACACCCAGTTGAAGCAAAAGATAAGTTATTTAAGAGAAGACAAGAAGGAGCACATAAGGATGTGGAACATGCTTTTGGAGTTCTAAAGTCAAAGTGATACATAGTTGAACATGCGACATGACCATTAGACTAAGAAACTCTATGATATATTATGTATGCATGTATCATAATGTGTAACATGGCAGTAGAAGATAAATGATGGAATATTGCACACTATATACCAGTGTCGTAAACCTCGCCGAGTTGGCCGATTACTCGGCTGAGTACTCCCTACTCGGCCCCTTACCGAAGCGAGTTATAGAATCCGAGTACTCCCCGATCAGCCCCTTACTAAAGCGAGTAGTGTTGTAAAACTCGGCTAACTCGGTGATTAATATGTATAATATACTTAATGATTTATTATATAACACACACATGTGATTATTTCTACATATATATCTTAAATGTTCAGTAATTATTCACAAAGTGAGACCATTATGTGTTTTTAGTTTTTGAATATTAACATGTATCTAATTTTGTTATATATTTCAATCAACTAATAATTTTAGCTTATGATTTTGACATATATAACTTCTCTAAAAATATTTATACATGAATTAGCGAATCTGAGTACTCCCTGAGTACTCCCGAGTACTCGCTACTAAGCAGTCGGCCGAACAGGTACCGAATAGTGAGTTCTACAACCTTGCTATATACCAACGAAGCCCAGACATAATCAATTTTAACCGGAAACAACAGAATATTTACATAAAGTGGTTGAAATTTAGGACGCAAATAAACACAAACAAATTCGAGAAGACTTGACGGGTTATATCTTCGACGGTAACGATGATTAATAGCATTGTTTAGGAAATATAAATTACGTACTTTTTTGTCTTGTATTTTTTTTTTAATTTCGATGTTATGTCTAATTTAAATGCTATGTTTTTTTTAAGTTTTTAAATATTATGTTTTATAAAATATATCTGTTTTAATAAAAAAAAGAAACTCAAAAAAATACAAATATATATATATATATATATATATATATATATATATATATATATATAATGAAAATTAGTGGGCGTTATAACATGTTAACATGGTGATCATCTCATCAATTGGTGTTATAACACCATGGATGGTGTGATATTTGAGGTGACACCAAAATGATGTTATAACATGTTGCTCATACCCAATGTTTTTAGAGGCGGCTATGTGGAAACTCCAAATTAGTATTCGTTCACCACCATTAAAAACACCTCATAAAGTTCAAAAAATTATGGTTGTAATTTTCGACAAGAGGTTGTTTTAATCAAAAGTATAATAACAGTTGTGCTTGATCATTTTATCTCCTAATCCTTGATTATATGTTTTCTTGTGTATCATATCTTAGGGGTGGCAAATATGTATCATGGAAACCAACCAATTATGTTGGTAGCCAACATGTTTGGCTGGTAGTACCGTACCAATTAATTAATAATGGTACGGTAATGGTACAAGGTTTTAAATACCACGGTATTACCGTACCAACCAAGTTATTTTTTATATATATAAAATATATTTTAACTTTAAATGTATTTGACGGTTAAGAGTTCAAGTGCTTTGATATTAGCATTTACCGTCTAGTAGCTTTTAAAGTTTAAACTCATATTAACATATCTCATTAACTCTATTGTTTAGTTTAAACTCATGGTACAAAATTATAAAATCTTTTTTTTATCGAATTTCCAATTCAACCATTCAGAAAACTCTTATTTACAAAACCTACATTTATCTTTTAAGTGCACAATAACACATAAATCTTAATTCCAAAAACACTCATACATGTTGGTATATACCATTACCAACGTGTACCAACCGAACTTACTGGTAGCCAATTAAATTGGTACCAACTGTACTTGGTACGGTAGTGGTAACTAAAATTACATACTAATTATAATTGGTACGGTACACGGCTTGGGAAAAAAATACTCGGTACCGTACCAATTCCACCCCTATCATATCCTGTGCATTTACTGGAAATGGAAAAAAGAATGCATCATTAAAGATAGACGTGTGGGCGATAGATGGCAATGGAATTGGAGACATGAAATAAGGGGTGGGGCTGAAGAAATTCAAATGAAGGGGTTGATAGAAACCATTCAAGGTGTGCAACTTAGTCATACTCATGATACGTGGATTTAGGATTTGAGTGGTGATATCACTGTTCACTATAAGTGCAATTAGAAATTTATAGATGATATTATCTTGCCAAACGGGTTGATTGAAATTAGATGAAACAAGTACTTACCTAGAAAAGTCAACTTATTCTATTGTAGATGTAGATTGAATAAACTTCCAACTTGTTCCAATTTGATTAATAGAGGGTTGGATATTTCGCCTACTCTTAGTAAAGTTTGTGGCTTACATGAAGAAGACACTCATCATGTTTTTGTCGACTGTGATGAAGGGAGGATTTTAGTGAAATGGTGTGATCGTGATATGCCAATGTAACAGGGTATAACGAACGTATCACACGTAAAACAAGATAATTTAATAATATTTAATAATTAATCAACAAGGATTTGATTAAAGCAAACTTACATCACATCACATCAATTTGAGCAAAAAATAATAAAACAATTTTAATTTGTTGTCAAGAACACTAACCATTGACTCATCACGTCTCGATAACCGAAGGCGAGTTAGAAGAAACCAAGTCAAAGGAGTCATTCCGCGGTGACATCTCCTCAGCTCCATCTATGTCGTCGATCATTTTCACAACATGTTCCATGGTAGGGCGTTGATCCACTGCACCTGAGGTACATGATAAAGCAATGTTCATCAGCTGGACCATCTCTTCTTCAATATCCTTGTATCTCATCAGCTCCAAATCAAACACCTCCGCCGTCCATTCTTCTCTCGCCACCGACTGAACCCACCGTGGCAGGTCCAGAACCCCACTACCGTCCACATTGGATGGGCATTTTCCGGAGAGAAGCTCCATTAACAGGACCCCGAAAGAGTAAATGTCGGATTTTTGAGTGGGCTTACTACGGTTGTTGCCGGCCGCTGATAGTTCAGGTGCACGGTAGCCGGCGGATCTTGGGGCGGCAGTTGGAGGGGTGAAGGAGGAGAGGCCGCAGTCGGAGACGCAGGCGTTGCCGGATTTGTCGAGAAGGATGTTTGTGGATTTGATGTTGCCGTGGATGAGTTTAACGGAGGTGCCGGTGGTGTGAATGAAAGCCAGGCCTCTGGCAGCTCCGGCTGCTATCTTCAGCCTTGTTGACCAGTTCAATGGTGTTCTTCCTGGGCCCCTGTTTCCTATTTCATACATAGCAAATAAAATAGATTATTGAATTTTAATTTCCTTTTATTTTGTATTCATCGAATGTATTATTGTGAACCCAAAAAACTGTTCATATTCTCTTCGTGATTTTGAGTTTTTAGTTTTGGGGTTCAGGCGTTCAGCCACATCGGTTTTGGATGAATAAACAATAAACATAGGATAAGATATATAAATTTTATTGAAGTTAAAATCCATAAAAATATTGAAATATATTAACTGAATTTTAGAATATATAAAAAAACTACATAAAAGAAAACTAATATGGATTTTTTTTTTTTTTTTTTGGAAAATAGCAATCAAACCAATAACTTATACGTGTTATAAAAATGATATCAATGTTCATTTCTGTCGATATTTTAAAAGATTTGATGTGTCATAATGATTTTTAATTTACTGTTATTATTCCCATTCCTTTCATAATTCGGATTCCCGAAATAACGTATAACAGAATAGTGACAAAAAGAGAGTGTGTGACTGTGAGCGTGTGGGGACACAGAAATAAAAAGTGAAAGATGAGGGGTCGTAAGGGATAAATCACCAAAATTGGTGATTTAGAGAAAAGAACAACAGAGTTTGCAGCTGCCCCCCCGAAGATTTTGTAATTAACTCTTTCATATGGCCACTATAAAAAAAAGTTATCGGTTGACCCGTCCTAAATAAGTAATTAACGGACACAATACTTCCGTTTTAAAACTTTACCAAATTATTAAATTTTAACAAAGACAGACATAATCATACCAACACCATTCGGATCGAATCGTATGGAAATGAGGAAAAGTCCAAAAGTAATACTAACATGGATCCTTTTAAAAGCAAAATAATAAACATAAACAATAACATGATTGAAATTAAAATGGTTAATTATTGTAGTAAGAAATTATATATACGTATAATCATTGGCATATAATTTCTCTTCGTTTGGAAGGTTCATTAATTTCTCAAGCGAACTTTAATTAATTACTTATCGTCTTTATTTGTTTTTTACTTTTTCTGAACGTGGACCATTTTAACTCAGTACAAAGTACAAACATTAAAACATTAAAAATATTTATAATTTATCTTAATAACAACAAAATAAAAATCACCATCGACAGCTAACTACCAAGGACCATAACCAACACTTCACTTTCATGACAAACATAACACAAAGATTTTTTATAAATATGAATTATATTATTTTTATTAAAAAAATAATTTATGTTATGATCACTTAAATGATTATCTTGTTTCAATTTTTTGTACAAATTAATTAACATAAACATTTTGGATGTTTGTGTATATTCTCAACTTAAAACAAAATTTTAACGGAGAAATAACGTACCGTGAAGAAGCCAGAACAAGTTGCCGTTAGTCATGTAATCGTAGACAAGCAATTTTTCATCTTTTGCAAAATAATAAGCTTTCAAACTAACGACGTTAGGATGCCGTAAACTCCCTAAAACCTCCATCTGCTGTTCAAATTCACGTTTACCACCAGTCACCACCTCCTTCAGCCGCTTAACCGCCACCACATGCCCGTCATCCAACACCGCCTTGTACGCCGTCCCTAACCCACCTTTACCCAACATCTCCGCCGACGCTCTCAACAAATCCTCCAGTTCAAACCTCTTCGCTCCATCAAAAAACACCATTCTACCCTTCTCGAACGAACTCACCGGCGGAGTTGGGTACGCTGTCTTCTCCACTTGCTGAACGTTCTTCTTCTCGTTTATCGATTCTTCGCCGGATTTCTGACAGAAATAGCAGTACAGTAGTAACGACACTAATGCCAGTACCAAAACATCTCCGATTATAATGGCTGCAATGGCGAGAGTACTTATCTTGTTATTTCCAGATTTTTTATTACTAGGCACTGCCGCCGTCCAAGGCAGGGAGGTCGGAGATGACGACACATCAGAGGGTATTTCGGGTTCCTTGCATCGGAGAAGTGGGAATCCGCATAAAACCGAGTTGTTTAAGAAAACGGAATCGGAGAACCCCGAAAGACTTGCAGGTATTTCGCCGGAAACGTTGTTCATAGAAATATTAAAGTCCTGTAAACTCGATAAATTCAGAAACCGAATCGAACCCGAAAACTGGTTTTCCTCTAAACGTAAAGTCAACAATTGAGTCAAACGGTTGAGTGTAGCCGGAATACCGCCGGAGAGGTTGTTATGGGACAGATCGAGACGGAATAGAGAGGGTAACAATGGCGGGAACTCGCCGGAGATCTGATTATAAGATAGGAAAAGCAGTTTCAGAGAAGTGAGATTGGAGAGATCGGGAATTGGACCGACGAGACGGTTGCGTTTCAGAGAGAGGACACGAAGCTTAACGAGGGAGGTGAGTGAGTCGAATTGTCCATGTAGATTAAGGTCTTCAAGGACGAGTCCGGTGACTCGGTTATGGAGGCATGAGACGCCGTAGAAGCCCGAGGACTTGTCACATGGGTTCGATGAGTTTTTCCAGGAGGAGAGCTTGTTTGAGATGTCTGAGGACGATTTGAACGACAGTAATGGAGCTAGGTCTGGGTGGTTGCTAGGTGGCAGAGTGGCATGGAGGAGAGAGAGGTGGAGGAGGAAGAGGAAGATAGATAGTATGGTATGCAGATGCGACGGCGGTGGTGCCGCCATTGTTCCGTGTGAGAGGGAACCGGCAGAGGGAAGTGGAAGGTGTATATGTACGGCGGAGAATGGTAACGACAATTGGTTATATTAACGGTGATGATCCATCGTTGTCCTATATGTCACCTTTGGACATTTATGTTCTTCTATTTGGTCCATTAACATTATCGATTCTTTTATCAGTTTTGAAGTAAAGTAAAAGTTTTTTAGACCGTTCAATTTAATGAAAATATTTTTAAAGTAAATATTTATGTGCTTAAACATATTAGTTAGCTCATTAATCATCATTTGTTTACTTAATTCAAAACCCTAATTATAAGTTTTAAACTTTAATTTTGAAAATAAATTCGTAAAAATAAAATTAGGTGCATTTATATTTTTAACATGTAATTAATCTTTAAGTAAATCATATAAGGATTATCATTTGGGTAAATAAATGTGAATATCGGTGTTGAAATGCCCTATGAGATGTTTTTATATGATTGTATTTTTACGTGTTCAAGTTTGGGGTTGGAGTGAGACGGGTTTTACATGTTTAGTTTATAAGGATGAGCCGCAGACGGGGATCACCGTCCTACCCAACACCCCTGCGGGCAAAATAATACCATAACTTAACTATTTTTATTTATTAATTAAACATTTTACTAGATGTAATATATATATATATATATATATATATATATATATATATATATATATATATATATATATATAAAATTAGTGTAATATAAAAACTTATAAAAATTAAACGAGTAGAAAATAGATTAAAGAAGTTTAAACAGTGAATTTCGGGACATACAAGGTTAACATGAGATTCAAGAAAATGGAGGGGGGAGTGGGAGGGTGATCTTGAAGATCGAGGATGAGGTCACGGCGGAAGAAACTACATTCATCCATGTTTAATCTGGTTGGCATCCCTAAATATGAATCAATCAACTATTAATTTGATTTGCATAATAAGTGATGAGTTAGGTATGATTATTAGATCATTTTAGAGGTTAAATATTAATCATCAAACTTAAATCTAGCATTTTACCATTGAAGTGAATTGCTTTTATGATCAATAATACAAAAAAAGGGGGAAGAAAAAAACGTTTGATTCTACTAGATGTTTTTTTTTTTAGATTTATGTTTAGTACAGTTAACCTCATAATAATGTTTCAGAGTTGCAAGGATTGGTTTGTTTGGTATTTTTCTCCAGTTTTTCGTTTTAAATTTATAAAAGTGTCTGTTTTAACATTGTGTTTGCTTTTTTATGTGATATTCGCTATTTTAATAGAGTTCACGTAATTCTTCAAATTTAAAGCATTTAGGTTTATTATCGATCTTTTTTGTTAAAGAAAAATGGCATGATTGGCATTAATAATGTACTTGTAATTGAATTTAGATAACCAGGAACGAAAAAGAGGCATTGTTTTTTACAATTTTGATCGAATATGTTTAGGAGGGTCCAAGCTAATTATCATATACATATTTGGACCCAAAAAAGTGGAAGCCTGTCTTTTATAATACATTACACTAGTACATGACTAACAACAAAGACGAAAAACACCAAACTGGATCTATTGAAAATCTTTTCGTTTCATGATGTGATAGTTTTACCCGATAAACGTTGTCAAGACTAGTTTAAGCATGTGCATTTTCAACTAAGGTAGATATTTGGCTAAATAAATCCGTAGTCAATCTAAAATATATCATAGCAAATACTTATACACTTATACCCAACAATCCTCTTACACTTGTATATTATACGTAATAACCAAAGTTTAAATCAGTAAACAAATAACCAAAAAAAATATCTTTTTTCAAATTCGATTACTTGAATATATGAATAATCTTTTTCTCTCTTTCCACCTTTTTCTTTTCCTTTTTCTTTCTCAAAATCAAAATCGTATATTGTCTCCATGTCCAGATGGCTTTATTGAAATTATAAATTATCTATTTGCTTTTATTAACGAAAACAAACTTATATTTGACTCTTCTTCCTCCTTGGAGCTTTCATCCATATAACACATACACACCTTAAGAAATTTGAAAAAAAAATCTAAAAAAAATACAAATCATAAAATCGAACATAGTACTATATCCGAGAGAAAAAAAAATTGGAAAAAAAAAAATTAGTATCATTAAAATTGAATCATGGATCATAAAAATTGAAGCATTGATCATTTTTATCAATGCTTCAATTTTTATGATCCAATTTTTTTTCTCTCCGATGTAGTATTATGCTCGATTTTATGATTTGTAATTTTTTAGATTTTTTTTCAATTTTTTTAAAATTTGTCCTCACGAGTCTTCACTTTAAAAAGAGTCACTACTAGAAAAACAGTCTTTTACGACGCGCAATGCGTGTCGTAAAATGCTAAGACGACGCGCAAATGCGTGTCAAGGAAGGTCTTGTCATAACGAGAGACGACATGCTTTTGTGTGTCGTCTATTTACGACGCGCATTTACGACGCGCGTTTATGACACGCACTTACGACGCGCAGTTATGACACGCAATGCGTATCAAGGAAGCCCCTGTCATAAAGGAAGACGACACGCATTTGTGTGTCGTAACCTTACGACACGCGTGTTTATGACACGCAAAGTGTATCAAGGAAGCCCTGTCATAAAATAAGACGACACACATTTTTGCGTGTCATAATTTTAAATGTTTTTAAAATTATATATTTTTGATAGATTTACTTAATTTCAAATTAAATAACACATTAAAAGTCTAATAATACAAAACAAAAACCATAAACAATAAAGATAATTCATTGCACTAATATGTCAAATACAAATAATCATTCCAATAGTAAGTAAATGTAACACATTGCTAATATTGCATAATATTTATTATAGAAAACAAAACATGTACAACATTAAAAGAAACTGATGACTAAATTCTCCTTTGACAATTTCCTTTCTAAAAGAATAACCTGAATAGATAAATTACTAAATCCATATCACTCATGCTCAGATCAAACCGTTCATCCATCTAGAGCTTTTTCATCACTCTGCCTAGAAGCTTCCCTTTCTTCCATTTTGACCCTGGGCTAGGTAAATTCTCAGGCCTCCCTGGACTTCTTGGAACAGAAGGTGAAGTGGCTGCTAAATTTGACTGAGAGAAGGGTAAAGAATTGGAAATTTTAACCACCGGAGGAAGCGGTAACCGGTGACTTTTCTGTTTCACATCTTCTGACCGATCTGCCCCTCCCCCTGCCCTTGGATGAAGTGGTGTCACTGCCCCACTATGGATTCTAGAGCTAGGACCTGGACTTGTCATTTTAGGACTAGGAAGTGAAGAACACTATGGGCTACCTCTACTTGGTTTCCAAAACAACCCTGCCATGTCACCTCCCATGGATGTTAATTTTCACTCTGTTATGACTAGGAAGTAGAGAAGTTTCATTTTGTCTCATTCGACCAGTGAATATGGTCCACCTAAACAATGAAATTGTAGTGAATCATAGATTGAATAAATATCAATAAATCACAATGCTTTGAAAATAAAAATTAAAGAGTTGACCTCACAATGCTTAGAAAATAAGAATGCAAAAGAAAAGGGTTGAAGCAGAGTTAAGAACGGTAGGGTTGAACAAACTATCACACACTACCTGACTTGTAACTAATTAAATACAGCAAATTGAACCCTAATGTACAATAGAATCGAAGTAAACTCGTTCAAAAAATCGAACTGGTAAAATTATGATTCAAAAATCAAACCTGTGATGGAAATCAAAAATCTTACATGTGATGGAATCGTCGGCTGGAGTGGAGTCGACGGCTGTGTCTATGTCGGAGATGAAAGCCTGGCAGGAGATGGGTGTCGTCGCGTCGTCTAGTCTGGTTCGCATATGGGGGAGTGGAAGAAAGGGAGGCATTTTAGAGCCTTTTTCTTGTTTTTGTTTTCCGGATACACTCAGTACAGACTCGGTACGAGTCATACAAGAAGGGTGAAGAACTGGAAGAGGGAGTGGTTGAGCTTGAGGTCTTTCTTGAAAACTTTGACATCTTGCCACAAGTTTGGATTCTTTGGAAGGTGACACGGATCTGGACTGAATCCTAGATAGAGACCCAATCTCTGAAACTGTGTCACTACAACCTCTCCGGGAACCACCTGATTTTTGGTCAGAAGAGATTTGCGGATTGTGTCAATGATACTATCCTTGCTTGTCATCTTATTTACTTCTTAAATCGTAATAACAATATCTATGAAACCGCAGGTTGGGCTTTAGGTTAGAGAGAGAGAGAAGAAGAAGACGAAGACCCTAGGCTTCTTTCTTGCTAATTGGAAGAGGAGCGGGTTTTAATTTTTCACATGGAATAGGCGGCATTTTAATTTTTGGGGATTTCATTTCCCGCTTAAAAGGCGTGTTTCATTAAAAAAAATATAAAGCGACACACTTACACGACACACAGTTTATGATAGGCGTCCTCCGTATATCTTTTTTTTTTCTTTTCTGACACAAATGTTAGGGCACGCACAAATGTGTGTCCTCTATCCTTCAAATTTTATAAGAGATGACATTATTTTTAGGGCACACGTTTTTGCGTATCGTAAATCACTGTGTGTCATTGTTTGCGCGTCATTAAAGGTCTATTTTCTAGTAGTGAGTCCTCACCCGATCTTATATATATATATATATATATATATATATATATATATATATATATATATATCGCAAGGTTCAAATATGGATTGACATCTATTGTGTAGACGTGTGGACATTGCTATTCTATAAAAATGACTAAAAGAATAGGTTGTTTGGTAATGTGAATACGTTCGACTTCACACAACTACGCGTTCTCACTAATTAAATCGTCAAAAATTGTATTATAGATTTTTTTTATGATTTTCATTGTCAGAATGTGTTCTTGATAATCATATTTTGTACGAATGAAAATTAGTGAATAGCGATATGTGAGAACAAAAATTTTAAAAAAATTAGTTAGAATCCATAATAATGACGATATTTATGTGAGGTTGAACATATTCACATTACCAACCAATCTATTTTTTTGTCATTCTCATAGAATAACACTATCCACACAATAGATGTCATCCACGTTTTAATATATATATATATATATATATATATATATATATATATATATATATATATATATATATATATATATATATATATATATATATATATATATATATATATATGAGAGAGAGAGAAAGAGGTTCATCTATAAACTTGAGTTATTATGTAAATGTATTACGAAATAGGATCTAGCCATTTGATATAACATTATAATAAACTTCACTAACCTTTTAAAATAGCCAAATGAAAAACTTATAATTAAAAAAAACACAAATAATTATCATCGGTTTTGATAACTATATTAGGAACTAATCGTATTATCATACATACATTATCATCAACGATCCTCTTTAACACAAAAAAAGGTCATTATCCCTATTATAAGTTTTTTATTTTTAAACAAATATGTATATATATTATATATAATTAAAAACAAATTGGGCCTTGTGCAGCTTCCCCCTCCTCCCCCCCCCCCCCCCCCTTCAACGCCCCCCATGGTCACCATCACCTACAAGACCGACGCCGCCATTATCCTCTTACGATTCAGATCGTTGCTATTGGTTCTTCATCTTGATCACCATAGATCGTTACTACCAGTTCTTCATCTTGATCACCACACGTTTGTTTGCCTTTGACCCAAACCTGCTTTTGATTTCAAGGAGGAAGAAAAATATGTGATTTTATATTTGATGGAGGCTTTGTGGGAATCTATTCAATAATGGAAAAGAAAAGACAATTTCTCTTTGCTGCTACCATAAACAAACAAACCTAGAGCAAAGAGTCCACGAGTGGCGTACTCCGGTATGAACCCGTCTTGAGGTAATTGTAGAAAGAATAATACCATGGTTCCCATCGTCCTCGTAATCTTCCTCGTCTTGACTGGTGAGAGTTCATCATGTTCCAACTCCCGATAGTCTTCATCCAAGAAGAGAAATGAGTCCCGTTCGGCGGCATCTTATTGGAATTTTTTTTCTGAACTAATAACCGATTTGGGAGAACCAAAAGATATTTGTCTTCTTTATACTCGACCACGTAGTCAACGGTGGGGTGGATTATTTTATGTTTTATTCTTCAAAAGTGTCATATTTGCAACTGTAAATTATATTCATTCTTACGAGAATGTCATATGTTTGTACTTGTAATTTACGTTCTTTTATTTCATATATTATTCATTAAGAGTGTATTATTCTTAAAAAAATGTCAGTTATGCACTTGTAATTCATGCATTTTTATTCAAAATATCTTTTATTTTGTAAAATGTTAATATTGTTATTCAAAAAATATTAGTTATGTAATTGTAATTCATGTTTTATTTCTTAATAATGCATTTTATTCTCATTCTCATGAACATTTTTACCAGTAATCATATTTTATAAATTTGCATTGATCTTTGAAGAATTAAGATAAAATCACACATTATGTATCTAAGTGGAGAGATGATATGGGGAATCTTCTTATATCCTAATAAATCTGCAACTGTCCAATAAAATGTTTTTCAAGCGTCATTCCTAATGTAGCTCAATGATAAATTTCCCAACAAAAAATCTTTATCAATGTTGCTCAATCTTATAGTTTTAAAAGTATAAACGTCAAAACAAAGTGAAAAGTGGAATAGTTATAATATTTATATTAATCACACTCTATAGATAAAACGAACAACAAACATACAAAATGGAAGTTTTTGGTTGGTAAAAGGAAAGAAGGGTCTCATATAAGGTTGTCAAGATCGAGATATTTTTATGATTATTTTTATATTGTACGATGATATCATCATCATAATATTGGATCAGACTCAAAGGGTCCTATATGGGTTCAACACATAACCACATTATAAGACCTAACCAAAAACCCATATGAAATGACTCGTGTTAAACTAAACATATGTATGTTCAATTATGAACATACCATGTTTAGAGATGAACATTATGTTGGAAATAGATGTCCAATATCATAATTAATTGGTATAACTTTGGGAATAATAACAAAGTTGCCCTCAAGAGCTAAAATAACTAGAAACTAATTTGAGAGATTAAGATAAATAGTTTATTAATTTATTACAGGTTAATAAATTACTGAGAAACTTGTTAAAAATAATTAGAATTAATTTGTAATTAATTTGGATATAATTTAAATATGTAGGGGTTGAATGATAATTGTTTAATAATTGAGCAATATGAACATTATGGATGTCCATGAGTGAAGAGCCTCCATAATCTTTTAGATAGTTGATAAAGATAACAATTTAAATCATGATTAAATCTGATTATTTAAGTGATTCAAATTAGGTTTATCTGAAAAATACCACAACTATATAAAGACCCATCTAGGCCTTAGAAAATCCGATCATACTCTCTATAAGGTTGAGAATTTCAGTTTTCCAACCTCTATCTCTTTCTCTCTATCTCTCTTTCTTTCTTTCTTTCTCTCTCACACACACACACACACACTCTCTCTCTCTCTATCTATCTATCTATCTCTATCTCTCTTTTAAAGCTATATGGTTTTAGTATTTTGGGAGTGAGCCATTATAGACATTCTACTTTGGGTGCTAGACTTTTCAAGAGCAACAGAGGAACTCGAAATCTTCAGGAGTTCAAGTGAAAAATTCAATTTTGTCAAAAGTTTAGTAAATCAATCCCTTTCTTTAGTTTTATATTGCTAGTTTTGAAAGTATGTTGTCATAATAGTTAAACCTAGATCTAGGGTGCATATACACTTAATGTTTATATTGAAAGCTTTTGTTGCCTAATTTTCATGTATAGATGCCTAGTAAACCCATCAGTGGTATCAAAGCCATTTGGTTTTAATTATAAACATTACTTGAAAAACCAAGAAAAACAGAAGAAACATGGTACTCGCATGGCGCAGCACGTGAATAGCATATTTTGGGATTTATTGCTATAATTTCAAATTTAGCATTTATCTTTAGTATTAAACATTATTTTAATGTATTAAAATTGGATAATTAAACTGAGAAGATAAATATGCCTAAAAGACTAGAAATTATGGATAATGATTTAAAATAAATAAATTAAAAGTTAATTAAGGATAAATTGTTTAAATCACATAATTATAAATTGTTTAAAATTTACCCTACGTATAATTATAAAATACTATAAAAGAATATGTAAAGAACAAAAGAGTTTATAGATGTAATACGATTACTATATGTAAAAGAATAATACAACATGTGTCCTCACATGTTTAATTAATGACCGTCAGTTGAATCAAGACTAGGCCTCATTCATGAAGCCATGTTATAAGAGATGTATAAGGAAACGACCTATAAAATAACCATTGAATGGTTGTCCTTTTCACTCACTGCTTCTTCGTATGGTGAATTGTCGTTAGTTGAAAGTGTTCAATAGGACGATGTCTCGTTAAGAGTATAACAAATAAAAGTACAAAAAAAACTAAATTCTCGTTCTTAGTTATTTTAGGAGCATGTGAATAGTTGCCAATCCATGAATGATGCACATTATTTCTTATTGTTTATTTATGGAGTGTGTGTAGTTAACTAGCACATAAATTTTTTGACGAAAGAAGAAGATGATGTGAAACTTGTGGTCGTGGTTTGTTGGTGAAACGTTTGTGGTTAACTGACACACTAATTTGAGGACCATGACATAATTAAGGGTCACACTTTATTGCATGGTTGGTTCACCATCTAATTTGTGAGACCTCAGTATCCTAGACACAATTACAGGATGTGCAAATCCGAGATTAACATGCCATTGAATAGTTTCAATGAATTTTAAAAGATCTAGGAATTTCATAGTGATTGAATTTAGTAAAGTGCATTACCTACCTAAGTTAAATTCATGATATGATTATGGTATCCCTATTCATAAATCGAATTGAAAATATGGATCCTAGCCTTAAAATAAATTGGGTGATTATTTAAGGATTAAAATCAATTAACTAAACTTTGTTTCTCCTTTTAGATGTAGGGTATCAATGGTCTTCCTCTCCCACCCTCCACTCGTCAATTCTAACTTTTCCCTTATTTATGTTCTTCAAAGAGAGAAGCTCATTGGCGGGGCTAATTGTTGGATTATGTGTCTAAGTCATAACTATATTTGGTATGTACTTGACTCGGTTGTAGCATGGTCCTTTTGGGTTGCCTTCACCAAAGCAACTTGACTGGATGAATAATAGAGAAAGAGGTTATTATGGTTTATTAATATATTATTTGAATAATATATTAAAAGAGAAATCATATTATTTAATTAACATTGGTCAAGAATTAATTTAGAATTAATTTTGTGGTCAAAAGAGGTTAATTGAATTAAGGGGACTGTTATTGTAATTATTGGATAATTGCAGAATGGGCTGAGGAACCCTAAAGATATGGTGGACGAAAGCTTATGGAAGCCCATAAGGATTTCGTCCAAACATAGGATTCTAGAAAGATCTTATGGGCTGCTTAGAGCCTAAGCAACCAGATTAGATCTTTGACTAAAACCCTAATTCCTCACCTATATATAGAACCCATTGGCCTCACAATTTCGGCTATCCACAACCCTAGAAGGATTGCTAGAGCGGACTTTGTGCCTCCTCTATCTCTCTCTTGCATTCTCTAATTGCTTTGGTGTTTGTGATCTACTTGAGGCATCACACTTGAGGTGCTAAAGTTCTCAAAAGCTCAAGATCATCAAGCTACAATCAAATGTAAATTTTGATTTTTATTTGTGACATCCTCATTTTCACGGCCAGAAAAGACCGATTTTTATTTATGCTTTATAAAAAAATCAGAGTACTTCTTTTAATAAAAATGTTGCGGAATTTGTTCCCAGAAAAACATGATAAATGTGTTATCAAAGCATTTCCGAAGAAATGTATTTTTATTCCTTTTAAAACCTTGGGATGTCATCGTCAATACAGAAACATAAGCATAAGCAGAACTTACATTCATTTACACTAGTGATCTACTTCTCTTTTAAATCTCTCAGTGTAAAGTAGCTTCGTATCGACACCTGTGATACAAATAAGCTTGAGTGGGTCAGGTTGGGAAACTTGGTGAGTACATAGGGTTTTCAACCCACAATAATATAATTATTATGTTTAAACATCAACAATCAACCCAACTACCCATCCCCATTATCTTCCTTACTCTTAAGGATCTACCCTAAGAATCATCTATCTTGCATTCGTTCATTTTGAAGCCCGTTGCTTACATGGTTTATATGATAGGCACTAAGTCCATAGCTGCCAATGCTTGTTCGTAAAGCACTAATTCCATAGCTGCTAAAGTTCATTCACCGGGTACTAAATCCATAGCTACCAGTGTTCGTAAAGCACTAATTCCATAGCTGCTAAAGTTCATTCATCGGGTACTATCCATAGCTACCAGCATTTATCTAATAGGTACTAAGTCCATAGCCACCAACGTTTATCTAACAGGTACTAAGTCCATAGCTACCAATGTTTATCTAACAGGTACTAAGTCCATAACTACCAGCGTTTATTCAATTGGCACTAAGTCCATAGTTGTCGATGTAATTTATTAGGCACTAAGTCTATAGCTGCCTATGTTCACTCATATCATCCTTCATCTCTCATCTTTCATTTACCCATGTTTTACCCAACATATTCGTAGATATAAAATACATATACAGTTTAAATCATTTAAAACTTGTATAAAATCGTTCATCCAGCATAGATAGCAAGTATACAGATAATATGCACACATAGCATGTAGTTTATATAAAATACTTCATATCTATGTGTAAGATGAAAGTAACTATGCACTCACTTGTTAAGGTGGGGATTCCGAACTTGGACAGCACTTCGTTACTCTTAAAACAATTTCCTTCGACAATACCTTGTATTATTACCACCAGATTTTAGTCTAATAATTACCGTGACTAATTATTAGTCTTATTATTATTATTATTATTATTATTATTATTATTATTATTATTATTATTATTATATAAGCGTTTAAACAATATTTTCCAACCATTATGTACAGACAGGGGCTAGACATAAAACACCGGATGGCAGAATCATTTTGGCATATAACACTTTTGAAATCCAACAACCCAGGCGGCCCTTCAAACCGGATTCCCCGTACCACGAGTGGTTAAAAAGATATTATAACGACACTTATATAACCCATAATAATAGCTCAAATAATTATTATAAGGTCCTAATAACGTTACTATATTTAAATAAAAGCTATATTAAAAATTAGGTAGGCGTATCTTACCTACGAGGGGGTTTGGCTAGAAGTCGTGCTCTGCAGGGGCAGAACTTCCGAGCCGAAAGCTCTTCTTCTCGGAGCCGTCGAGCGCTCCGGGACTTTCTTCTAGCGCTAGGGGAGTTTTGGGAGGTTTAGAGAGAGAGTAGAGAGAGAAGGGTGGAGGTGTGAAGAAATGAGGGTGGAAGGGGTTGTATTTATAGGGTGAAGTATGGCTGAAGTTGGTGCCACATGTCACCATCTAGTGGCAAGCCTTGGGGAGAAAGCAATGGCCAAGATTGTGCCACGTCACTCCTTTTGCAGCAGCACCCTGCGGACTTCTAAACCCCGTAACTTTCGCATACGAGCTCCGTTTTCGACGTTCTTTATATCCACGCGTAGGTAAAAATAAGATCTACAACTTTGCTTTTGACTCCGTCGGCTAATTTATGACCGATCTTAAATTTAACAGTATGAGGAGATTACACTGTTAAATGTTCGCGTAAAATTCGTAACTTCTTCATACGGACTCCGTTTTCGTCTGTCTTTTTGTCGTTGAGTTCCTATTAATGAGATCTTTAATTCTCATTTAGGTCGCGTTGGCCAAAAACCGCTCGATCTAAAATTCGAGTTTCGGGTCGTGCACTGTTATGCCAAATCTTAGGAAAATCATAACTTCCTCATACGAAGTCAGATTTGGGCGTTCTTTTTATGCACGCTCTCGGTTTAACGTATACTACAACTTTTGTTTGGGTTACTAAGGCTAAAAAGTCTTCTACCGTAAATTCACTATTTACGTCTCCCGGTGCCGTGTCGGTTTTGCCGTAAAACTTCGACGAGCCATAACTTCTTCGTTATAACTCGGATTTCGGCGTTCTTTATATGTACGGAACCCTTGTAACATATACTACAACTTGGTTAAGATTAATCCTTCTAAATAATCTTCCATCAAAAACTCATTTTTGCTGCTCATCGTCTCTAAATTGACTAGCCCGGATCTGCGGGCGTTACAATTATCTCCCCCTTAGGATGATTACGTCCCGGAATCATCAACGAAACAGCGTTGTATAATGACTCCGTATGTTATCTCTTTATCCTAGGTAATAATCGTAACTTCTATGTTCCTTCGAATGAGTATCTAATTCTTGGACTTGCGGTGCTCGATCTTGCACTTGCTCCCTATCTCACGTTAGACTCCAAATTATGACCTTCAAGTCACAATCTCGATCCTCACTGGATACGAACTTAAGATAAGTTTTTTTTTATTACTATAATGGAACGATGTGTCATATTCTAATGACCTATCATCGTATGTTGCAACACTTAGACTCAGGTTTCTTAGAGTCTTCCAGAACAGACTATACTTTCGTTCATGTTCTAATCTCATCTTAAAAGGTAGCATTTCTAGCTACAAGCAACTTTTTGCGATACCTCTACTGATCGCTTTTTATTTCAATCTTCCGTCTTAAGTCAGATGCTACATCGAACTTGATTCTCTGAACCACATAACATACTCAGCGTAGTCGGACTCAATTTGATATGACCACTAGGGTCGGAATAACAATCATCTTCTTAGTCATTACCGAAACGATGGTAACGATATACTTGAATAAAACGAAATCAATTACTAGCTCCTTGGTAACCTTGTGACTTTCCCTGATCCAAGCGTGAGTCTTGTGCTTCCAATAGTATAGGCCTCTACTACCATTCACACCTACTCATACTCGTCCCAAGTATTGTCTCGCAGTTCTCCAAGTCATTATCACAAAAACAATTTTAACACATACAAATGTGTCCAAACAATCATATAATTTTCCCTAGACTCTAATAGGACTTCTTCCATGCATATCTTCAATCATCAATTCTGCTTCAACTTGGTTGGTGATGGAAATATCAGACGATGGGATAACTCCATGGATTATACAAAAAATCTTTCTTTCTGCTAATCGAAAGTGTACTTCTCCCGTACTAGACGTATTATTTCTTAGACGCGTTCTAAAGGCACGATATCACTCTTAAAATATCTTCTGATAGGTATCATTCAATATCGTAAGCCTTCTCATTTCCTCCATTTGCTCAGTCTGCTATGAGTCCTTATCATGTCATTCTATACACCAAAGCAGGCGTTCGGTGTATTGAGACGAGAATATAGATAGAGGAAGATTTAGACGCGTATTCCTCCTTATTACTCCAAAAAGTTACATGCCAGTTCTAATATCATAATTAAACGTTTAGAAACCTAAGCACATAAAATTTTCAGATCTAGTCGGCAACAGACCATAGATCCGATCAAACGATAGCATAAAGCATCACAAATCATTTAGCACATAAAAGCATGTTAGGCATTTTCCCTAAATAAGCTAGTGTTTGCGTCTATTTAGGTGTACTAACTAAAATATATTAGACACACTCCTCACAATCATCGCTTAGCATTCTAAGTTTAAGTCTAGAAATAAATCCTTATTCCTAGTTCGCTTAAACTAATGCCCTGATACCAACTGTGACATCCCCATTTTCACGGCCAGAAAAGACCGATTTTTGTTTATGCTTTATAAAAAAATCAAAGTACTTCTTTTAATAAAAATGTTGCGGAATTTGTTCCCAGCAAAACATTATAAATGTGTTATCAAAGCATTTCCGAAGAAATGTATTTTTATTCCTTTTAAAACCTTGGGATGTCATCGTTAATACAGAAACATAAGCATAAACAGAACTTACATTCATTTACACTAGTGATCTACTTCTCTTTTAAATCTCTCAGTGTAAAGTAGCTTCGTATCGACATCTATGATAAAAATAAGCTTGAGTGGGTCAAGTTGGGAAACCTGGTGAGTACATAGGGTTTTCAACCCACAATAATATAATTATTATGTTTAAACATCAACAATCAACCCAACTACCCATCCCCATTATCTTCCTTACTTTTAAGGATCTACCCTAAGAATCATCTATCTTGCATTCGTTCATTTCGAAGCCCATTGCTTACAGGGTTTATATGATAGACACTAAGTCCATAGCTGCCAATGCTTGTTCGTAAAGCACTAATTCCATAGCTGCTAAAGTTCATTCATCGGGTACTAAATCCATAGCTACCAGTGTTCGTAAAGCACTAATTCCATAGCTGCTAAAGTTCATTCATCGGGTACTATCCATAGCTACCAGCATTTATCTAATAGGTACTAAGTCCATAGCCACCAACATTTATCTAACAGGTACTAAGTCCATAGCTACCAACGTTTATCTAACAGGTACTAAGTTGTCACACCCCGCTAAAGCGGAAACACGAGGCGTGGCAGTATAAAGGGTTTCATAGCAAAAGTTAAAAGACAACACCAACCATAGTATTAAAAATCATTACAAATTTACAATGGGTTTGAACAACTTTTAAAAGAAATTACAATGTAAATTGAAATACAACACATGCGAATGCTCCTAAAAGTGATGTGTCCCTAAGTGCCACTTACTCGATGATTCCTGAAAAAGCATGTAAAACGAGCGTCAACTATAAAAATAGTTGGTGAGTACTCACAAGTTTAACAAAATAATATTGGTTCATGAATTGAAATCAAAGTTTTGATAAAAGTTCCCAATAATAAAAGTATATTGTTAAAATGAGTAAATAAGTTTGTAAAAACAAAGTTATTTGTCATCATGAGAGATAAAGTATGTTGTCCAAATAAGATGCAACATTCATATTCTCATGGAAGATAAAGTTCGTTACTCAAACGAGTAAACAAGTTTCATTGCTAAAATGAGCAATCAATTTCATTGCTACAAGGAGCAAACAATTTCATTGCTAAAACATGTATATAAGTTTTAGTAATAAAAGTTCGTTGTTGTAATGAGAAACAAAGTTCATTGCTATAATTAATAACAAGTTCATTGCTATAACGAGAAACGAGTTTGTATGTGTATGAGCAAACAATGAGTCTCAACCAAACCTATGACTGAAGCCCTATCAAGATCTATGCTTATCGTTCCATAGATGAATATGGTATCATGCACTCCAGCAATAGGGCGAGTGAGGAGTTGTCAATTCCTAATAGCGCTATCCATAATGACCATTGGCTCAAAGATTTAATGGTTAGAGATAAGGGAAGGGCCTTAGTACGATAAGTTCTCATGTTCCGTGTTGCATAGACATACATAGAGAGACATAGCAATAAAATAGCAATCATGTTTGATACAAATCAATTTAAATACAACATTCAAATAATAGTTTTTCGGGACATGCTTTTCCACCCCAAAACATAAAAACTGAAAATAGGGGAGTGCGTGAATACTCACAATGCATTTAGATGATGCAAATGGTGCCTTGAACTACGTTCCACGTGTACCACTACCGATTCCTACAATAATGGTATTCGCTAGTGAGTCTCTAATCGAAATCTAACACTAGTATACTTACTACTACAATAGAATTATGGCAATAATGTGTCAAAATTTAATATTGATGAGTTACAAACATTTTTCTGTGGAAATTAAGTTTCAAAGAATCAATTGTTATATAACAATTTAAGTGGAAAATTTCCATTATTGAAATGTTAATATTTAACATTTTAGAGGTGTTCCAATGATTAAATATTCAAAACTAAATCAATTTAGTTCTAAACTTTCCCAAACTTTGCATTTAAGTTTTAATTGAAGTCAAAAGACCTTAAGATAAATTTTCTTGAATTTTTGATTTGTCTGACTATTTTTCACGATTTTAGTTTCTTGAATAACCATAAAATCATGAAAAATACTAAACAGTTAATAAAAATTACCAAACTTCAGATTTTGGTTCTAAATGTACTAAAAGACTTCTAGATAAATTTTCATGGATTATGAATATGTATAACCATTTTTCACATATTTAATTCTCTAAATAGATACAAATTCATGAAAAATAGAAATCAGTTATGAAAATACCCCAAACTTTTTATAACAATATCATTACACATACTTAAGCTGGGAAAAATATAAAAAGGGGTTTCTAAACTGTTTAACCCAATTTTATGATTTTTATGTATTTATTCTAATAAAAATGGGGATAAATAGAAAATAGTTTCCAAAATTACCCAAACTTTTTGTGATATTGTTATTAAACATTCTTAAGTTGGGAAAAATATAAAAATTGATTTCTAAACTGTTTAACCCAATTTTATGATTTTTGAGCATTTATTCTAATAAAAATTGAAATAAATAGAAAACAGTTTCCAAAATTGCCCAAAATTTTTGTAACACTTTTATTATACATGTAGAAGCTGTGAAAAATATAAAAGATATTTTTCAATTAGTCTTTCTATTTTTCTTTGTTTTATCCTCTTAAATAATCATTAATTGGAGAATAATTATTAAACAGTTAAAGTAAATTACCAAAATTTTTGTAAAGTTCATTTACAGTGTAAATAATCTGGGAAAAATCCCAAAGGTGGTTTTTATCTACTGGAATCCGATTTTGTGTATTTAAGTGTATTTAATCTTAGAAAATAGGAGAAAAATAGTATACAGAAGAGAAAAATCATCAAAATTTTTATGTAGCCTCCTAATGTACTAGAAGGTGTTCTGGTAAATTTTCATAATTTTTGGATGAGTAAAACTGTTTTTCCTGTTTTTAGTCCATTATAAATACAAAAATTGGAGAAAAATAGGAATACATTATGAAAAATTCTGAAAATATTTTTCTAAGTTTTCCACAGAGAGTATAAGCTGCGAAAATTATTATATACCCTTTTCAAATTATCTAAAGCGGTTTTATGATTTATTGGGGCTAAATAAAAAGAAAATTCAAAACCATATTAAACAGTAACAAAAACCGATGAAATTTAATGTGGGGTCATTATTTAGCATAGGGGTTATCCACGAATTTACCTAGGATTTATAGACCTCAGAAAGTATTTTATATGATTTATTGCCCTATTTTATTTCAATAATTATAATAATTCGAGAAAAATGAATTATTTTCTGAAAATTTGTTGCACATCTCATTTTGTTGATGGGAATCTGGGAAAAATCGTATTTGGTCAGAAAAGAAGTTTTAGATATTTATTTGGAAATAAATCCTTCATGAACATATTTGAAAGCTTTTAACAACATACTTTGATGATCTAGCATCTAAGCTTGAAGATCATCACATGCATGTTTGTTTGAAGACGATTCATGAGTTTGAAATGTTTAAAATTCGTTTTTGAAAGAAAACTTTGGATGCATGTGGTGATTTTCCACCAAAACGTGTAGAAAAGTGCATTTCCATGGTTTTGACTTAGGTTTAGGTCATGGATCTTCACCATTTTGTAACATGCAAGATGTTTTTGGTGAAAATCTACCACCATCATCATCAAAACTGAAGTGAATGAACATTCACACAAATTTTCTAAGAGAATGGTGTAGAAGAACAAGGAAATGCAAGAAAAACCTTTAAAACTAGAAAGAAAAGTGAAGGAGATTGAAGGATTTTCGTGATTACCATGAAGAACAACCCTAGAAGATGAAGATTTGAAGGTTAAGAGATGTTCTTGGCTGGAGAATTTTGTGGTTTTAGAGAGGGAAAGAGAGAGTTTGAGTGTGGTAAATGGTGGAGTGTGAGAGAGAGTGTAGAGAGAGAGATAGAGAAGTGAAGGAGATGGAGTGTGAGAGAGGAGTGATTATGTGTTTTGGGAAGAGGGGAAGCATCTTGGGAAGAGGGTGGACGGTTTTGAGTGTAAAATGCCCTCCCTCTCTTTTAATTTTATAAAAAATTTCAATTCTTTTATAAAAATATAAAACTTTTTATAAAATATACACCCTAACCAAGTTTTTGCTCATGAAACCTTGATTTTTGACTTATAAATTTAGGGCAATTGTTAATGACTTAAATTTTATTTTCCTTAAATGCATTTTCATAATTTTAATTATTATAAGATCATATTATAAGTTTCATAATTATTTTTATAGAATTTTTAAGGTTAAAGTTTATAAATATGAGTTTTTATGGCTTTTAGGGTCTTGACATTTTGTAAATCTTTGGATATGAAAATAAATAGAATATTTGAGACTTTAAATTATCTTATGGTATTATAACACTTTTATAGTTATAAATAATGTTTGTAATTTATTTTTATCGGTTTTTTTTTTGGCATTCTATGTAGTGATTCCGAGATTCAAGCGAAATTGAGGAATCAAGTATACTAGTCATAGTCTTCAACTTTGACTTAAGTTTCTATGAGACTTTGACCTAATTTCTACTACTAGGTCAAGTGCATGATGTGTGTATATGATTCATGAAATGGTGTTCGAGTCAAAGAGTGACCCAAATATGGATAGTCACTACAGTTAAGTAGTAGTAGAATTCACATATCAATGTGAAATCTAAGTACACTATCATTCGATCCTACTTGTTTCCAAGTTTCTAGTAGGTTATAACTTAGCTTCTAGTTACTAAGTCTATTATGTGTCGTGCCTATATGTGCAACTAAGTTTATTCAAATCTAGAACCGACTCGAATTTTGACGGTTGTCACATAAGTCCATAACTACCAGCGTTTATTCAATTTGCACTAAGTCCATAGCTATCGATGTAATTTATTAGGCACTAAGTCTATAGCTGCCTATGTTCACTCATATCATCATTCATCTCTCATCTTTCATCTACCCATGTTTTACCCAACATATTCGTAGATATAAAATACATATACAGTTTAAATCATTTAAAACTTGTATAAAATCATCCAACATAGATAGCAAGTATACAGATAATATGCACACATAATAATAGCTCAAATAATTGTTATAAGGTCCTAATAACGTTACTATATTTAAATAAAAGCTATATTAAAAATTAGGTAGGCGTATCTTACCTACGAGGGGGTTTGGCTAGAAGTCGTGCTCTGCAGGGGCAGAACTTCCGAGCCGAAAGCTCTTCTTCTCGAAGCCGTCGAGCGCTCCGGGGCTTTCTTCTAGCGCTAGGGGAGTTTTGGGAGGTTTAGAGAGAGAGTAGAGAGAGAAGGGTGGAGGTGTGAAGAAATGAGGGTGGAAGGGGTTGTATTTATAGGGTAAAGTATGGCTGAAGTTGGTGCCACATGTCACCATCTAGTGGCAAGCCTTGGGGAGAAAGCAATGGCCAAGATTGTGCCACGTCACCCCTTCGCAGCAGCACCCTGCCGACTTCTAAACCCCGTAACTTTCGCATACGAGCTCCGTTTTCGACATTCTTTATATCCACGCATAGGTAAAAATAAGATCTACAACTTTGCTTTTGACTCCGTCGGCTAATTATCGACCGATCTTAAATTTAACAGTATGAGGAGATTACACTGTTAAATGTCCGCGTAAAATTCGTAACTTCTTCATACGGAATCCGTTTTCGTCTATCTTTTTGTCGTTGAGTTCCTATTAATGAGATCTTCAATTCTCATTTAGGTCGCGTTGGCCAAAAACCGCTCGATTTAAAATTCGAGTTTTGGGTCGTCCACTGTTATGCCAAATCTTAGGAAAATCATAACTTCCTCATACGAAGTCAGATTTGGGCGTTCTTTTTATGCACGCTCTCGGTTTAACGTATACTACAACTTTTTTTTAGGTTACTAAGGCTAAAAAGTCTTCTACCGTAAATTCACTATTTAAGTCTCCCGGTGCCGTGCCGGTTTTGCCGTAAAACTTCGACGGGCCATAACTCCTTCGTTATAACTCGGATTTCGGCGTTCTTTATATGTACGGAACCCTTGTAACATATACTAAAACTTGGTTAAGATTAATCCTTATAAATAATATTTCATCAAAAACTCATTTTTGATGCTCATCGTCTCTAAATTGACTAGCCCGGATCTGCGGGCGTTACATTATTGTATGCTAGATTAGGGTTTGCAAGTCTTGGACAATTATTGCATGTACAAATAGAAAAACTAGATCCAAGCATAAGAGTTTTCATGTGCACCATAGGATTGATGTAATGCTCATAACCCAACACTAATTATCTCGATTGGATGAGAAACCTAAGGATTACATTGAGGTATGAAAATCGTGAATACGTGCTCGATGATCCAATTGGAAAAATCAATGATAACTCAACTGTTGAAAGAAAAGCTAATTGTAACATCCCGACTCCCATGTATAAAACTTAAAACATTACTTATTCATGTTTTAGACCTACTCGACGAGTTGGTTGCCCCAAATCGTTGTGTAGAGACGGTTATGGTCGCGTGGTTTAAGGAACCTACTCGACGAGTTGGAGGACCCCAACTCGACGACTAGAGGTTGTGCATGAAAACCCTATTTTTTAGGGTTTGCACCCTATTTAAAGAACCTTAAGTCCTCCTTCCAGCCTCCTTACCACCTTTTGACGTCCAGAAGCAAACCCTAATCGATCTAACCACTATTTTGAGTGTGTGTGAGGCTAAAAGTGTGTTTTTGGTGCATTTGTTGAAGAAGCTTGAAGGTTGAGAAGATTGGAACGACAAGGAGTGTAAGTCCCAAAATCTGCTTGTGTATCAATCAGATTCGTTTGATGGTGCGAAATCCCAATCAAACAGATGATGTCAGATCAAATAGAAAAGAAGGAGAAGAAGAATAATGTGAATCTCAATGTATTAATGAATAGAATGATGATCCTTTACATGAGATTCACACACACTCACACACACTCTCTTTTCTCTAGTTTCTCTCTCTAGAACACCTTCAAATACACACACTTAAGCTCCTCTAGTGTTCATCAATCACATGCACTCCTCACCCTATATATATATATATATATATATATATATATATATATATATATATATATATATATATATATATATATATATATATATATATATATATATATGGACCTAAGGCCAAGCCCAAAATACAAATAATCCAATGCTCGGTCCAAGCTATAATTAATCCTATACTATTTTTGGCCCAAATAATAAAAACAATAAATGCTTAGAAAAGCAAAGTATAAACCATATTTTTGACCCAACAATCTCCCCCTTGGTTTATAGCTTTCTTTTCTTTTCTTAAATGACCCAACAAGCTCCCCCTAAAAAGTAGCTGGCTTTTCTTGTTAATTTTCATTGGGAGCTTTGGCTTCAACTTTAATCTTCAAATTCTTCACAACTTCAAGATGAACTTGATGAATCTTCAATGAATGACTTCATCTTGAGCAGTTGGGCTTTTCTTCAGAATTTGACATTGAACGCACATTGGGTGAGGAGGCTTCTTGTACTGATTCTTGAAAGATAGCGCTTTCAGTTTGAGAATCTTCAGAGAGAACAAATCTTCTGGATTACTTCAGCGGGTTCAAGATAGCAGCAGACTGATTGAGGAGGCTTCAATGCAATCCGTCACATAATCTTCAATTGCAGCTTCACCTTGCTTCTGGGGTTGAAAGATTAAATGTCGAAATAATAATCTTCATTTCTTGCTCCTTCGAATGAGAATTCTTCGATGCTCACGGATGAAGCCTTGGCTCAGAAATCTTCGACACAAACTCCATGAGTTTCATCTTCACCTGAATTCACTTTTCAAGACAAAACAAAACAAAAAGAAAACTTAGCACACAATATTTTTGGATTTTTCATATTTTCTGAAAAAGAAATAAAACAGAAATAACACTATTTTTGGATTTTTAATTTTCTGATTTTTGTTTGGTTTTTTTTGTTTGTTTTTTTTTTGTTTGGTTTTTTTTTTTTTAATTTTAATTCTCCCCTAATATTTAAATTAGAAGAAACTATGAACAAATTTAACAAAAATAAAAATGATATCTAACTTTAAGAGTGATTTGGGATCAAAGTTTTTAGACAGCCTTTATCCGTTTATCAGTACCTCTCCCTTCATGAATAGATCTGGTCAATCGCCGGTATTGTGGTCCACTTAAACACGAGAGATTGTGACAAAATTAGGACATATTAAAAGTGACAAGACAATGTGATCCTAAGTTCCTAGATAATATTCCTTAAGGACCATTCAGCTGACGACGACCAAAGATATTGTTGTCCACCTAAATTGAGCAACGAGATCTATAGACAATCTGTAAGTGTTCAATTGTTAATTGTACTAGAACATGGTTCCCGCTTCCTGATATGCTCCAGTAATCAAGAACTTCCAGAATACTCCTTACATCGGGTGAGCAAACAATCATTAAGAGAGAAGATAGATTTAGAATGCATATGCTATACACCCAGGTCGGATCTCTTCCAATCACGCAGAGGGTGAAACATATGACTAACTGAAGTTTTAGAGGGATTGAGAAAAAGAATGATGCATATACTGTGTACCAGGTCGGATTGTGAGTCACGTAAAGGAGACAGTATATGGCTAACAGATAGGAAGAATTGCATAGATAGAAGATGCAGAGAAATAGAATTGCATATGCTACAGTCCAGGTCGGATTTTGAGTCACGCAGAGGAGATAACATATGACTAACAGACAGATAGAGAAAGAAAACAATTTTCTACAGACCTAACTTATCGGAATTCACCAGTCACCCCATCAATACCGGAATTAAGGACAGAATCCGCACATCGAGGAAAAGTTAATCCACGGTTCCAAGTACAGGTTCTTTAATGTGACCAGTAGATTCCCATATATATCTCCCTGCTCAACCTATCCAAGCGTCGTATTGTCAGGCTAAACGGATCTAAGTAGGTCAAGATCTGTCAAGTCTATGAATTCCTTAAGTTCAACTCTGCCTAGTCAAGTCCATTTAGAATCTTTCGTGCCTACCAGCGCATCAAACCCAGAGCATAGACCCTTCAACTTTGGGTACGTTACGCAGACTCAGATTGCCTGTTATCACATGATTATATCACTTCCCAGTACTATTCCAACAAGAAAAACTGTAATCGACAATATTTTTTGATTTTTCTGAATTTTTATTGTTTTTGGATTTTTGAAAGTTTTCTGAAAAAAATCAAACAGAAATAACACTATTTTTGGATTTTTAAATTTCTAATTTTTGTTTGGTTTTTGTTTATTTCTCCCCCTAAATTTGTGCATGGGAGAGAATGAAATGACTAAAATGCGCAAATTTAAACGAACCTAACCTATATAAAAAAACTTAATCCTCAAAACGAATCATTTTTAAAAATCCCACAAGCACATCGAATCGAGCTTTGTTAAAGGGCTTGGTGAACAGATCCGCCACATTATTTGCAGTGGGAACCTGTTCTAGCCTAATGAGCGAGCGCTCATAACAATCTCTGATAAAATGAATTTTGATATCAATGTGCTTGGTTTTGGAATGTTGGACCGGATTTTTAGTGATTTGATTTGCGGCCTCATTATCACAGTGAATTGGGGTTTCTAGATAATTCAAACCGTAATCCAACAGCTGATGTTGGATCCAGATAACTTGAGAACAGCAGGCAGATGCAGCAATGTATTCCGCTTCTACTGTTGAGGTAGAGACGGTATGTTGTTTCTTGCACTGCCACGACACCAGCCTATCGCCAAGGAATTGGCACCCTCCTGATGTTGATTTCCTGTCAAGCTCACAGCCTCCATAATTACTTTCAGCAAAAGCATATAAATGAAATTCAGAATTTTTCGGATACCACAGACCCAATTTTGGGCTGCCTTTGATATACCGAAAAATTCTATTGACAGCAATAAGATGAGAGAGTTTAGGATTAGCCTGATAGCGAGCACATTGACAAACTGCAAACATGATGTCGGGACGACTTGCAGTAAGATACATCAACGATCCGATCATCGACCTGTAGTGTGTCTCATCTACGGATTCGCCATCAATATCTGGATTCAGCAGGGGTCTTTCAGCCATTGGTGTCGATGCAGGTTTTGCATCTTGAAACCCGAACTTCTCAAGAATATCCTCCACATAATTAGCTTGATGTAGCAGGATTCCGGTTGAATTTTGTTTGACCTGAAGCCCCAGAAACATGGTCATTTCACCCAGTGAACTCATCTCAAACCGCTTTTTCATCACGCCTTCAAACTCTTTACAAAGCTGTGGACTGGTAGACCCGAAGATAATGTCGTCAACGTAGATCTGGACTAGTATCTGATCATTACCAACATGCTTGATGAATAAAGTTTGATCAATAGTGCCGCGAGAGTATCCATGCTCGAGCAAGTGCTTTGTTAGAGTCGCATACCATGCTCGAGGAGCTTGATGTAACCCATACAACGCCTTGTCCAACTTGTAGACATGATTAGGAAACTTGGAGTTAATGAACCCAGGGGGTTGATCAACATAAATTTCTTCCTTCACCTTGCCATACAAGAAGGCAGTCTTGACATCCATTTGGTAGACCGTGAAGTTCATATAGGAAGCATATGCGAGAAAGATACGAATAGCCTCCAATCGAGCCACGGGAGCATAAACCTCAGTATAATCAAGACCCTCAATTTGTCGAAACCCGCGAACCACCAACCTTGCTTTATTGCACACTATTACACCAGAATCATCTTGCTTGTTTCGATAGACCCAACACGTGTCAAGAGACCTTTTGCCCTTCGGTAACTCAACCAACTTCCAAACCCCGAGCTTTTCAAACTGATTTAGCTCTTCATGCATCGCATCTACCTAGCTGGGCTCATTCAAAGCCATGTCAACGTTCTTGGGCTCTATTTGAGATATAAAGCAAGAATAGAGACATGCATTTACATCTCCACTCTGACTTCTAGTTTTAACTCCGTCGCCCAGCTGGCCAATGACGTTATCGATCGGATGATCGTGTTGAACTCTTGAAGGAATGTCTTGGCTGATATCATTGAGTGAAACAGGAAGAGTGTGAATGTTGAAACCTCCATCATTTGCTGATTGATCCACATTGGATGGATCTGCTACAAACTCATTAGCAATTTCTTCAGGAAAGAGTAGTTCCATAAAAGTTGGATTGACAGCGGAAGCATCTATAGACATGAACTCTCTTTCAATAGGGGTAAGAGGTGTAGCATCAGCATCAGGAGTTCCATCTTGAACTTTAGACTCTGGACTAGTAGGTCGATCAGATGACTCCCCCTCAGGTGGAGCAGAGGACTCCCCCTCAACCGTTGGAGGTCTGTAAACAACTTCTTCGTCTTCGTCTTCAGAAACAATCTTCGAACCAGAAGAGGATCCATTCGAACCATCTGAAGACACATTTAAGGATTTTAAAAGCGATGTGTAATCAAATAGCCAGTCAGGACCCACTCGAGCGTCTGTTTCATTCTCTTCCAACCAGTGCACGTCATAGGATTCAACAATCTGCTTCGTCTTCTTGTTGTAAACCCTATACGCGGTGCGTGCAGCATATCCTATAAAGTAACAATCATCAGCTTTGGCATTGAATTTAGGGTTGGATTCCAAGTGAAGAAGGGTGCAAGGGCAGCCAAATACGCGGAAATGGCTGACTGAAGGCTTGTGTCCATAGAGAATCTCGTACGGTGTCTTCATCTGTGCTTTGTTGATTAGAACACGATTCTGCACGTAGCAAGCAGTGTTAATCGCCTCGGCCCAAAAGAAAACAGGTAATTTGGAATAACAAAGCATTGTCCTTGCGGCGTCTTTTAAAGTTCTATTTCTCCTTTCAGCAACGCCATTTTGTTGAGGCGTGTGAGCAGAGCTGTATTGACGCACGATCCCCCTTTCTGCGCAAAAATGGTCAAGAACTGCATTCTTGAACTCAGTTCCATTGTCAGTACGAACTTGATTGTTGGTTTGCTTCTCAATCATCATAATGAACTTCTTTATCAGATAAGTAACCTCTCAATCATCATAATGAACTTCTTTATCAGATAAGTAACCCCCGCTTTGTTGGATAAGAAGAAGACCCACGTAAACCGAGAGAAATCATCGATCACAACTAGACAGTACGAGCTTCTGTTGATGCTCAGGATGTTGACCGGACCAAATAAGTCCATATGCAATAATTGGAGCACTTGACTGATTGAGTTGACTTGCTTGGGCAGGTGTGGTTTTCTGTGATGTTTTCCTTGAGCACAGGACACACACTTCTCAAATGTAATAAAGTCTCTGACAGGTAAGCCTCGGACCATCTCATTCTTAGCAAGGCGATTCAGGTTTTTCGCGTTAGCATGACCGAGCCGTCGGTGCCACAGCATTGCGTTTTGTTCGGAGACTTTTGAGAATAGGCAAGTGACTTGTTCAGGTAAGTTACTGTTCATGTCAATAATGTAAGCATTCCCATCCTGCTTAGATTTGACGAGAATCCACTCTTCCGGGATGACAATGCCTGGCTTGAGAATCATGCATTCTTTATCGGTAAAATGGGTAGAATAGCCTTTGTCGCAAATTTGGGAAACGCTCAACAAGTTGTGCTTTAAATCGGGAGCAAAGTTGACATTTTCAAAGCTTAGCACTCCATTTGTAACAGTTCCTCTCTGAGTGATCTTGCCACCATATCCGCCCGCGAAGGAAACATACCCCCCATTAAAAGATTGAATTTCGCTCAATTGGGAGATGTCTCCTGTCATATGCCGGGAGCAGCCGCTGTCGACGTACCAAGGACGAACGACATTCCTCCGCAACTGTCCCTGCAAAATGAGCGGAATCATTTAGATTTGGGAACCCAGGTCATTACTGTCCTGGGTTTCCTTTTCGCTTTCTCTGGTTTATCCTTTAACGTTTTCAAATTAGAATCCTCATTCCTAATCACTTCAGAGGATGGTAATGATGGATTGGAAATTGATTTGGGCATCCAATGATATTTAGGTTTTAAAACATTCTCAGGTGGTTTTGAAATAGGTTTCTTATGAGTTTGCACTGAGCCTCCGGATGTTCTACCAGAAGTGGTTGAAGATCCAGAATTGCCTTTTGACGAAACCGATCTTGGCGGAGCCTTGTTCGGTTTTGGCAAACTATTTGGAGATTTGTTATTAAAAACCTTTTTATTCTTTTGAAAAATAGCCCTTTTTCTGCTTCGATCATCTTTCCAATCATCATTTCGAGAACGAGATCTTGAGGATTTTCTAATTAAAGACCTTCCTCGAGATTCGTTCTCTCCTCTTGGTGACATATAGTTTACAAAGATCCTATTTTGACAATTCCTAGCTATATGACCACCAATGCCACAATTAAAACAAATCTGTTTATTATTTGAACTTGTACTACATTTCTCAGATTTATTTTCTTGACAGACACTCTTACTCTTCTCGGAAGAACATGTTGGATTAATGTCTAAGTCCATAACTATATTTGGTATGTACTTGACCCGACCCGGCATGGTCCATTTGGGTTGCACTTCACCGGCACAATTTATATGGATAGTCTTTTGAGAATAGTATATTTATGGTTTATATTAATATATTATAAGTTCTAATATATTAATATGGAATCATATTATTTAATTAGTATTGATCAAGAATTAATTTAGAATTAATAAGTGATCAAAAAGAACTAATTAAATATGGACTCTTATATATATGGAATGGGCCAAGTTCATTTAGGTTGGGCTAACTTTTCATGGATGGTCCATGGAGCTTTTAACCCATGGATCCTATGTAAATGAAAGGTCATGGGTATTAGGGTTTACATGGATGTAACCCTAATCCTCCATAATATATAAAGGGGTCATTGGCTCACAAAATTGGAACAAGTGTGTGAAAATAAGAGTGGGCCGATTTTAGTGTGCATACATATTCTCTCAAGTTCTTCCAAGGTGTTTTGGTGATTTGTGATTCCATTTGAGGCTTCCACACTATTGGGGCTAAGCTCTTAAAGCTTGAAGACATCAAGCTACATCAAAAGGTATGTCATCAAACTAGAACTTTGTAGTACAGGTGCTTCATAATATGCTAGTTAGGATGAAACCTAGAATGCTCAAAACCCAACAGTGGTATCAGAGCCATGGGTTGTTTTCTGTTATATTGATGCAAATGTTTTATTTTCAAGTTGAAAAAAAGGAAAAAAAAAACATGACGTTTGTCAAATTTTAAGATAATTACTTGTTTTGTGAAAAACGAACTATTTGTAAAATTTGAATCATTTGTTATATGAGTTGAATTAGGTCAAATTTAGTAAAAGATAAAATGATATGATTATTTTATTAGTTTTAAAAGTTTGATCTAAATGTTTTAAGGAGTTACATATTTTGTCATAAAATTTTGGAGCTCAAAAGTTTTTTAAAGTTGTGATCTTAAGGGTTTTTGAAACTTCCATAAGTTATGGATATGAAAGTTTTTTTAAAAAAAAAAAATTGATTCAAAGTTTTTATGGAGTTACAAAATTTGGTATTAATGTTTTAAAGAATTTCATAACTTGTTCTTAAGTTATGGAACATGGAAAGCTTCATCATAAAACACCATTAATTCCATAAGTTATGGAATCCAAAGATTTTCAAGAATTACAAAACTTGCCCTCAAGTTTTGGAATTTGAGAAAAGTTTTTTATGAAAAAAAAGAATTGAATTCTAAAACTCTTGGGTTCATAACTTAAACAATTAATTAAATGGTTTTAATTTTGAGTTTAATAATTGGAATTATGATGTTTTGTTGAATAGTTCAAATTAACTCTTATGGACTTTATTAATAGTTAATTAAAGCGTTCAATTAAAAGAGTATTATTAAATCCATAAATATATGGTTTGAGTTTAATTAAATTAAAAGTCTAGTTTAATTAATAGATTAAACCACCAAGTATTTTAAATGTCTAAAATACACCCTTATACTATTATAATATTAAAAGTTTAATATATTATATGTATAAGAGCAAGTCGTCTTACCATTAGTAGGCCTCATTCACGAAGCCAGTCTATAAGGGGGTATAAGGTTACTGCCTATAAAATGGCAGTTTAATGGGTGTCCACTCTCACTCACCGCTTTCTTGACCGGTGGAGGGTCGTTAGCCGAACAGGTAGGACAAGGACTATAATTCTCCCTTCATTATAAGTATAATGATAAATACTAAGTAACTAAACACTTATAAATTCCCAATATTAGTTACTTAGGAAAATATGAATAAGGTGCTAATCCATGAAATTACACTTTGCACTTTGTTTAAGCTGTTAGTGGAGCGTGTGTGGTTAACCGACACACTAACCTGGACTTAACAAGGTAGGCAAAGGGTAACTTAATGTTTATCATAGTATCGTTGGAGCGTGTGTGGTTAACCGGCACATCGATTGAGGGGTAAATATTAAGGGTACCAAGTATATTTGCATGGTTACTTCACACCTTGTTTTGTGATCCTCGGCATCCCAGTCACAAAACTTGAAGGGCACACTCGAGATTGAAACATGCCATTGAAAAGTTCAATGAATCTCAAAAGAATCTAGGAGTTTCAAAACCAATTAAAACCTAATAATACATTTCGTTTATCTTGGTGGAAATTGGTGAATCGTCATTCACCTACCTTCAAATATTTTATAGCTTGGATTACGGCATCCCTCTTCCAAGTTATAAAATAGTTTGTTGGGTCCTAGCCTTAATATATCATATTGGGTGTTATATTAAGGACTTAAATGAACTTTACGTGAATTTCTCCCATTGTTGATGTCTGGTTTAGACAACAATGATCTTCCCAAACCAAGCTTTCCTAATGAATATGACTTCCCGAGTTTGGCTCATGGAAGTCATACTTCTCTTCCTCCACCTCCTCCAATTATTCTCCCTAACCCACAAGTTCAAGGTCACTCAAGCCCTAATGGCAAGCAACGTTTATGTGTGATCACATCTTAGAGATGAAGTCACATATTGACAAGCCGGGAGAGTTGGGTGTCAAAGTCTTGAAAAAGTTGGATGTTCAATCACTTTTTAAGTCACATAGTGAGTTCCTTTGGGACTACTATGAAACAGACTATGACATGAACCTTAATGATCATATCTATTTGCTTGGTGCTGCTGAATCAGCAATGATTTGGAACGATAGTAAAGCAAATTTGATTAGAAGATCAACTTCCCAAAAACTTTATGGACAGTGACAATGGTGACATTGGAAATCCAGAAAAAGCATTCTCTTCCCAATGGAAAGGGATTGGCCATAGTCAACCCGGTTGACCAAATGGTAAAGAGAAAGGCTAAGTCTGAGATAGTCCCATTACCAAAGGGTCCATATGTTTATTTTGCCAAAGGAAGGGGCGTTGATTGCAAAGCTGCCAAATTTACCTAAGGATGTTAAAGTCAATAAGTTTGACTCTACATCAGGGAGAGCCCATTATCTAACTCTGTTAAGTTCTATTCTGAGATCCTCATTACATGATGTGACTGGGTCAAATGTTGATGTTTTAAGAATCAAAGAATAGAGAGAAATCTTAAAGGAAGTATATGCTAATTCTGATCGCGAAGGTGGATTTCGATCGCATCAGAATTTTGAGCAGTTGCTTAAGAAGTTATGATATATTGCTAAGGAATAGATAACAACAATTTTCCATGTGGATTGTAAGGATAAGTTTTTCCACAAAGTTTTAAAATAAAAGAAAATTGTTTAATTTTATTTATTTGAAGTATCCTTACAATGGCATTTGTGGAAAATTGTTGCTTATATGATTCCACTGACAGCAATATTGGAAAATGGATTTGATTCTTTCATTTGTGGTAGTGTCTAAATTTACCAAATCAGGAAAGTTCCTCATCACCCAAGTTTCAATTGGACCGAAACTTGGAATCATGCAAGTTGAATAGTATGATGAATGAGAACTTTCAAGCATTGGAAAATCAAGACTAATTACTTGTTCACATGGATGTGTGAGTCAAGTGAAGGACTAAAGGGATCGAGTACACATTCTTGTGCACTGGTCATGTCCACCACAAAGCTCGTTAAGACTATTTGATTTACTAAAGTTTAGTAAATATGGTTATACTTACAAGTTTAAGTATAATTCTGAAACATTGGAAAAGTCTCAATGTATGGCAGAACGAATGGGAAGAATCAAATTAGGCAGAAAGATAAAAGTTTCTCAAATCTGAAAAGATGGGAGAGTACTTTAATATCATGTTTGTGATCATCTTAATGATTTAGAAATCATATCACAATTAGTCCTCTAAAGGTCATCTTAGTGCATTCTTATGACTAAGAAGAGGAGTCATGAATTGTTGAAATGGTTAGATCAGGAAGATGAGTCATACTTCGTTCCAAAACAATTCTTAGAGTCATACTCCAAGATTGTAACTTGAGTGACATATCTTAAAGAAAGGTTTAAAAACACTTGTCAAATGTAAGAGTAAAAGTGTCCTACTCTTGTACATTTGAAATTGGTAAGTTGTGATGTTTTGGATAAAACAAAGACCAACTAAAGCCAATTGTGTGAAGTGTTTGTCTTGATAAAGAATCCGCACTATCTCTTGAATATTTGGCAAGATAGTCTTATATGTCAAGAGGATAGTGGGAGTCTTCAAGATCCTAAAAAGAATTTCAAGAACTAATCAAGAATAAAACCTGAGGTTCTTCACTAGCACACGACTTGAGGTTTATAACCTATCGTGTTGACATATTCTGTGCCCATTCCAGTTAAAGTTGGCTTTGCATAGGAGTTCTGAAAGTTCTCAATTGGTTGCATAACAACTTGGAAGCAATGGCAGGCCCTGTACTGCCAGGTGGCAAGAAGTTAAGATTGCATAAGTTCAGTCCATATGAGTTTGGATTTGTCATTATCCTTGTCTTGTGACTATGGTTTTGACGATTCACATGGATAAGAACACATACACCATAAAATCTAAGGGTCATAAGGTTTCTCTCCGATTCATGAAAATGATGGTGAGGAAACACTTCCACCAAGTAGATTTGAAGCAGATGGCAAAAGGTCTAAACAATTGAGACTATGATTACGGCATCCCTTTTCATAGTTCTGAAATTGTTTAGACATACATGCATGCTATCTAAGGAAAGGTGTATGATTTTGATAAAGTTTTATCAAAGCATCTCGTATCAGAAATCTGAACTTTGGTAAGAAAGTCAATAAAGTATTGATTTCTAGAAGTCCAGCTGATTTCTGAGTACATGTCAAAGCTAGTGGGAGCATAAGTGTTATGCTAATAATCATCATGTTAGTGGGAGCATGATAATTATTGTTAGTGTTGCAAGTTAGCAATGTTAATTATAGAAAACAAAAGTTTCAATTCGTGAGGCTGCAGGGATTGAAAAAGTTGTTTTGCTATAATTAAGGGAGAGGATATACTTCATTTCAGTTCTAAAGGCTTAGATTGAGACCTTAATCATCTTTAGTCAAGAATATATATATGAATTTCATGTTGGATTGGTTCAACTTAAGGAAATTCTATATATTGCGTTCTCAAAATTCGATTATGATTACGACATCCCTCTTCATAGTCAAATTTTGAAAACATTGCAAATAAAAATATTGTAGCAAAAGACTGGTCTAGAATCATGTCTTTATGTGAGACATCATGAATCGTGTACCATTTGCTTTGGGTACAGGATCGATTGCATGTGCTATAATATTTGTCATTTCTAAATTTTTCCAAATGCCCAGAGGCATTAAGAAGGGAAAAGGTCTAGAATTGGATATGACTAAAATCATTAAGCAATTGTCGAGGACAATCTGAGGTTTACCAAAGATTGGTTGCTCAGGGACAGTTGGAAGTATAGTGCTAATTTTGGAAGGACCATATTGACATATTCTGAAAAGAGGCATCTCTTATTCAGAAGTGATAGTCAAAATGAGAATATGGAGTTGTCTCCATAGGTGGAAGTTATCTGTGTAAGATTAGAAAACTTAATGCAAGAAGCATGTCCAAAGCAATGTACTTTGAATATGAGACTTAGTTTCCATGGAGTTGATCTCCATTAGAATACCTTATAATGATTGTTGACAAGTCTTTGTGACTTTGTACATATTCATTACAGGAGGGTCAGTGCATATAAGTTTAAAATCTAAACAGATTTCGATAAATGATAGGAATTTGAAATTCTCACATTTTTCGATAAGGATTTGGGAGTGTGAAATTAGAATCATTGAAATTATGTTCAATTGGTTTATTTCACAAAGTAAGGATCATAGACAAACATAGAGTGCATACTTGGTGTATGGCAAAGCTATTGTTTAAGAAAAACATAGTGTACATGCTTGGAGCATGGGACAACTAGTGTTTTTAATTCAAGTATAAAGTTGATAAAACCGAAACAATGAATAATGAGTAATCAGTATGGTGATAAATAAAAGTGTTTATTTATAGTCATAGGGTTTGATACCATATTTGATTCATTTATTCTTGTGTTTCACTTTGCATGTTTTGACTTCCAGAATAACTAAGTCGCTTGTCCTAAATGATTAAGTTATTCAAACCATCCACAGTCGGTCATATGTTGGAAGTAGATATGAATCAAGACTGTCATGGGTTGGTTTGTAGAGGTCCAAGTTGGTGGACAAAGTGGTGCTACAACACTCATGCGTGCTCATAAGTTCTGAGTATTGGATTCAACCCACGCTCATTTGAATCACTTCATGGATTTTATCACGAGACGATAATATATTATATTCTTAAAACCTAGAGATATGAGTTGTTACTATGAGTTGGTTATACATTGATTGCACGAAAACGCATTGGTAACTCGATGTTATAAAATGTGCCTTTGTGTATGATTCAACAAGTAGTAGAACAAGCCATATGAGTCGAAGTTTATCCATTCCTTTTACCTTCGGGATAAAAGCGATATCTGTGGGCCCTTCGATGATTTAGCGATGACACATGTGAGTGCTTGGCCAAGCCAGGACTGATTTGATTTGTTCAATCAGTCAGTCATCATAAATCGAAAATCGGGAAACAACAAATGGACAGAGAGAATGATTATAATCCATGTCTCAGTCCATATGATATCTAGAATGGAGGAATATATGATCCCTTATCTAATCGACAAGTCATTGACAAGGTCAGAGTTCGACAGCGGCTTTAAGAGCTACGATTGCCAGTTAGGTTTTGAAGTCATACTCAATAATAGTTTTAGACTTATCCAAGTGGGAGACTGTTGGATTAATGTCTAAGTCCATAACTATATTTGGTATGTACTTGACCCGACCCGGCATGGTCCATTTGGGTTGCACTTCACCGGCACAATTTATATGGATAGTCTTTTGAGAATAGTATATTTATGATTTATATTAATATATTATAAGTTCTAATATATTAATATGGAATCATATTATTTAAATAGTATTGATCAAGAATTAATTTAGAATTAATTAAGTGATCAAAAAGAACTAATTAAATATGGACTCTTATATATATGGAATAGGCCAAGTTCATTTAGGTTGGGCTAAGCTTTCATGGATGGTCCATGGAGCTTTTAACCCATGGATCCTATGTAAATGAAAGGTCATGGGTATTAGGGTTTACATGGATGTAACCCTAATCCTCCATAATATATAAAGGGGTCCTTGGCTCACAAAATTGGAACAAGTGTGTGAAAATAAGAGTGAGCCGATTTTAGTGTGCATACATATTCTCTCAAGTTCTTCCAAGGTGTTTTGGTGATTTGTGATTCCATTTGAGGCTTCCACACTATTGGGGCTAAGCTCTTAAAGCTTGAAGACATCAAGCTACATCAAAAGGTATGTCATCTAACTAGAACTTTGTAGTATAGGTGCTTCATAATATGCTAGTTAGGATGAAACCTTGGAATAGTTAATATTTGCATGTATAATAGAGAAAACATAGATCCAAGGTTTATAGGGTTGCATGTACACCATAGGAGTGTTAGAATGCTCAAAACCCAACAGAACATGCATGAGAAATAGGTTGTGAGATAAGTGAGGGTGTCTCAGATGATGTGACTTGTGGAATTGATGGTTTTTCATGAGAATCACAAGCATCAGAATTACCAAACAGTTCATCAAACATATCAAAGAAATTAAATTCAACAGAATCAGAAGTAGAAACATCACACAAAACATTATCAGTCTTAACATCAGAATCACAAACAGAAACAGAAATATTAGAATTAGGAACAGAAACAGAAACTCCAACTCCAACTCCATGCTTCGCCTGATCTAAGGGTTGATCTGCAGAGGAAGTAGAAGCGTCAGTACTTTCAACATTTATAAATCCTCTTGAAACGAAACCAGATGGCTTGCCATAAACCATGACAGATTCCTTGGAAATCTCATCTTTGGATAAAGGTTGATACTGATATGTATGATTATAAGGAGGAGGCACACTATCATATCCTAGACCCTTTTGTTGGTTTCGTTTAAACTGCATGCAGTGATCGATCATGTTGGCAACTACCTCGCTTGATCCATCAAATTTTCTAAAATCAAAATTTGCAGTTTCAAATTGTCTTTTCAATGTATCAAGCTCGGTAATTAACTCATCATTTTGTCTTTTAACATAATCATACAGTTCACATTTCTCACTGTATTCTGCCTGAATTCTTCGAAAATCTTTTATCTTAGTTTCTAACTGGGCCTTAAGGGGGCTTTTGTCCTTTCCTAAGTTGGTAGCCCTCATATCTAAGGTCCTCTACTTCTCTACGCAATAATTGAATTTCGTCACGAAGGATTATAACATATTCATTACATGCATGAGAACAAGACGGTAGGTTTACCTCGCTTTTCTTGGGCTCGGAAGAAGTAGACACCATTAGAGCAAGCTGCAACTCCATCATCTCTGCTTCGGGATCAGCTGCATCATTCTTCAAGGAAGCATCATCAATCTGAGCTAGGTGAGCATTTTCTGGCCCTGACATATTCAAAGCCTGAATCTGGTCCTCCCAGTCAAAAGATTGAGGAACCATAGCAGTTTCACCATTAACTGCAGCACCTGCACGATTGTTTCCCACTGCAACCATCGTCCTGTTGTTGTTCATCCTATGATCTGGCTTTGGACACTCACGAGCAAAATGACCCGGCTCGTGGCAGTTGAAACAGCGCAACATACCTTTGTTGAATCCCACCTTCTTGTCAGCATTCATGCCCCAGTTGCTCTTCCCTGTCTTCTTAGCAAACTGCTTGGCCCTAAAGACAGCCATAACAATCTGCCATGTGATATCCATCTCCTCCACGTCTTCTGGATGAATCTGATCCAGGTCAGCAAATGACAGCTGAGGTGGAAGCTCTCCAGCCACAAAAGCATTGTAGCAGTTAACAAGCCTAGTGGCTAGAGCCAGATTTTCATCGGTGTCCTTTGTGTTTGAGGAGGAGGCTACAACTGGTACATTTGGATGGGGAACAGCTTGTGGAGTGACAAATGGCTGACTTTGTGGAATGGATGATGTAGCAGCAAAGGTTTGAATCTGAGGTTGTTGAGCAGCAAACACATGGCCTGAGGAAGTCATGATTGAGGAGAGATCATTGTTGGATGAGATTCCAAGATTCGCAGTAGAGTACGAGTTCACATGGTTGATCTCTCTCTGTTTGTCATCAATATCACAAGCTTTGATGATTGCCATTATTTCAGCAAGAGTGAGGCGATTTAAATCCTTAGTCTTCTTAATCACAACAACATTCATATCCCATGATCTAGGAAGAGCATTTACAAGCTTCTTGTTAATCTCTAACTTGGTCAAGAAAATCCCAGATATATTCATCTCAGTGGTGAGAGTTGTGAACCGCTGCAGCTGAGCCTCAAGAGTCTCTCCTGGAATGTAGTTGAACATATTGAACTTTTGTCTCAACATGTCCTGGCGACTCTCCTTCATATATTCATTGCCCTCATATACCTCAATTAGGGCTTCCCACAAATCTTTAGCTGATGTGTACTCTCGGAAACCTTGAGCAATATCAGGAGATAATGCCATGGTTAGAGTGGCTAAAGCCCTTTCCTGTTCTTCCACTTTTTCAAACTCTTCATCTGTGTAGTTTTCAACAGCCTTGTCAATCACCTGTCCTCCAACTGTAACAGTGATTCTGACAGGTCCTCTAAGTATGCTTCTCCAGACTTTAAAGTCCTTCATTTTGATGTACTTTTCAATTCTATACTTCCACTCAGGGAAACCATCTGCATACATCAATCTTGGAATGCGCGTAGTAGTGCCCATGACAGTATCAAGTTCATGAAAATGATTTTGACTTTGAGATTCCATTTGAAATTGAAGCAAATTAAAGTCACAAAGGTGTTTACGGTTGATGATGATTACGACCGTAAACTGAGTTTACGGTTGAAGGTTTACGACCGTAAACTTGGTTTACGGTTGAGCAGTTTACGACCGTAAACTGGGTTTACGGTTGAGGAGTTTACGACCGTAAACTAGGTTTACGGTATGGATGTTTACGGTTTAAGCGATTACGGTTCTTGAAGCTGTGTTTACGGTTTTTGAAGATTCACAGTTTACGGTTGACAGTAAACTCCCAGAAAGCCTTCAGAAACACGTTTTTGCAGTTGATTCAGTTCCTTTAACCACTAAAACACTAAAACCAGGCTCGAACAATAAGAATATCAGTTTAAACAGCCCAAAAATCGATTGAATGAAGCTTTGACACCGGTTTTTGCTCTGATACCAATTGTAAGTCCCCAAATATGCTTGTGTATCAATCAGATCCGTTTGATGGTGCGGAATCCCAATCAAACGGATGATGTCAGATCAAATAGAAGAGGAGGAGAAGAAGAATAATGTGAATCTCAATGTATTAATGAATAGAATGATGATCCTTTACATGAGATTCACACACACTCACACACACTCTCTTTTCTCTAGTTTCTCTCTCTATAACACCTTCAAATGCACACACTTAAGCTCCTCTAGTGTTCATCAATCACATGCACTCCTCACCCTATATATATATATATATATATATATATATATATATATATATATATATATATATGGACCTAAGGCCAAGCCCAAAATACAAATAATCCAATGCTCGGTCCAAGCTACAATTAATCCTATACTATTTTTGGCCCAAATAATAAAAACAATAAATGCTTAGAAAAGCAAAGTATAAACCATATTTTTGACCTAACAAGGAGCTTGTAGATCCAGCATCTACATCGTTTTGGCTTTCATTTGAAGGTAAAAAGTCATTACCTTGACTTCTCATTGCTTAGATCTCCCCTTGTGAAAGAAAATGGTCATTTCTAGTGTAAAATGGAATCACTTTCAGATTTGAGCTTGTCACAAGGGCATGGTTTCAGATCTGGACTCCTCTAGGCCCTTATGGACATAAAGCCTCAAGCTTTATAAAGCTTTGGCCCTCCTCCATGTCCAAAACCTTTTCCTAAGGCTATTTATGAGTGTTTTAGCTTCTTGGAGCCTTGCATGCACATAAAGTTAGCAAATTTACGTGGTAACTATACCCGAGGAAGCTAGATCTATAGTTTGGAGCCTTGGTTTCGCTTAAAAGTGTCTGATTGAGAAAAGGATAGAAGGAACTCGACTAGTTGCAGAGTCAACTCGACGAGTTGGGTGAGGGTTTCCCGCTTTCTGGATTCTGCATGAACTCGGCGAGTTTGTGAGATAACTCGACGAGTTGGTTAGTGTTTTCCCGACATTTTGGACACTGCATGGACTCGACAAGTTGTCTGGAAACTTGGCGAGTCGACTGGGGGTTTCACGATTCTTTGAGTTCGGAAAGAGCTCGACGAGTCGGTAAGTTGCACTCGACGAGTTGGGTCAACATGGACTGTTGACCTTGACTGTTGACTGTTGACTTTGACCAAGGTTGACCAAGTTTGACTCTAAGGGTACTTTGGTAATTTGGACCTTAATGGAAATTGGTCCTATAATGATTGTAGGTGTTTGAGTGTGGAGATGTGTTTGGGGAGTTTGACATTATCATCCAGTGCTACTTGTGAGGTGAGTTTTCCTCACTATACTCAAGGGTCTAAGGTATCGAGGCCGACCCTTTGAATTGTTATCCTGTTTTGTTACTGTTATGATCTGTTAGATCAGTATCCTAGTAGATAGGATGTTTCTATGTGATTATGATCTGTTAGATTGGTATCCTAGTAGACAGGTTGTTGCTATGCTTAGTGATCTATAGATCAGCTTGACTGTCTGTAGACTGTTATGTGATTATTGATATGTGTGCACATGTTTGATTGGTGGTTGAGGCATCTGCTTTGTGCATGAGCCAACAGACCTGGGCATTCCAACCCGATGGTTGTGGGCCGAGAGTATCCCATCCCGAGGATGATTAGACTCATAGTATGTGGGCATTCCAACCCGATGGTTGTGGGCCGAGGGTATACCATCCCGAGGACGATTGGACCCATAGTATGTTGGCATTCCTACCCGATGGTTGAGGGCCTGGGGCATTCCAACCCGAGGGTTGATTGGGCCCATAATATGTTGTTATTGTATATGTGTTATATGTTGTGCATGTATTTTGGGGGAACTCACTAAGCTTCGGGCTTACAGTTGTTGATTTTGTTTCAGGTACTTCAGATGATCGTGGGAAGGCGAAGGCGTGATCGTGTACCTCCTTATGTTTTTATGATTTGATTTTTGGGATACTCTGATATGAAACGATTTTGAAAACATTTTGTAATAATTAATGGTTTTTGATTGGTTGGAAAAGTTTTAAATTGGCTTAAGTTTTATGGATGTTACACTAATCACACCAAACATGTGGATGGAAAATAAGGTTTCTTGCATCATGATTGATGCCATGTCATCGAATCTTCAGAAGGCTTTTGAGAACACTTAGGCGTATGAAGTGAACTTGCAACTGACTGAAATGTTTCAGCAAAAGGCAATGCAAGGGCGATTTGAGATTGTGAAAACCCTAACGTCATGCAAACTCAAATAAGGTGGTTTGGTGTGTGCTCATGCTTAAACAATGAAGAGCTACATAGACCAACTCGATAAATTTGATGTTGTCTAGCTATGTACCTAGTCCTTGGTTCTCTCCCTAGTTCATATGATAATTTCATCATGCCTTATCAATTAAATAGTGTGTACAAGACATTGATAGAGCTCTATGACCTCCTCCAGATAGTTGAAGTCGGTGTAAAGAAAACTCAAGGTACACCTCAAACTTAAGTACTCACTATTCAGAATGGTGGTTGACACAAGAGCAAGTGTTCTAATCTAAAGTGGAAAGGGAAGGTTGTGGCTTCACATTCCCAAAAGGGAATTGAATTTGTTACATGTGAGTGATCCTATAGAGGCATTGTGTTTCTATTATGGTGTTAAGGGACATTGGAAGTGAAGCTTCCCGTAGTACTTGAAAGATCTCAAGGGTGGTAAGGTTCAAGCGAACGGGTCCAGTTCAGATACTTATATGATCAAACTTCATAATACTATTACCACCACTAATTCATGGGTTCTTGATACAGTATGTTGTACTTATATATGTATTGTATTACATGGACTAAAGGATAGAAGGAGCATGGAGATTTGAATATAATCATGGGGAATAGACGAATGTTGCTTGTCTAGATGGTTAGAGTGTTCGAGTTGAAGCTTAGCAGTGGGGTTTTGATTAATTTAATTAATTTTTGTTACTCTTCGTAGATGTCTAGAAACATTATCTCTTTCCATATATTGTATATATATATATATATATATATATATATATACACACACACACACACACACACAAGGTTTTCAGTTTTCATTTGATAATGAAAAAGGTGATATTTTAATTTATAAAGATGGGTTTTTATATTTAAAGCTTCCATTTGCAGTGGAATTTATGAAGGTGTTGTGTGTATTTCTAATAATAGCAACGTTAGCTATAATGTTTATTCTTCTGATATGTTAGATAAATCATGCTTGTGGAACTGTTGCCTTGGCCATATAAATAAGAAACGCATCACTAAGCTAGTCGAAAGGAATATTGGAATCATTAGACCTAAAATCGGATGATGTATGCGAGTCTTGTTTGCTAGGAAAGATGACTAAGTCACCACTTAAAAGTACTTATGAAAGAGGTGATAGATTATTGGATATCATACACATAGACGTGTGTGGACCCTTCTGATCAACCACAAGGGACAGTAAACACTACTACGTTACATTTATTGATGATTCTAGTAGATATGGTTATGTTTATATGATTAAACATAATTTAGAAACTTTTGAAAAGTTCAAAGAGTTTCAAAACAAAGTAGAGAATCAATTGGGCAAGAAGATAAATGTTCTCCGATCTGATAGTGAGGAGAATACCTTAGTATCGAGTTCAACGATCATCTTAGAGATTGTGGAATAGTTTCACAATTGGCTGCTCCAAGAACACCATAACTTATTGGTGTTGTTAAAAGGAGAAATTGAACTTTATTAGATATAGTTCGATATATGATGATTCGGGCTTCATTACCAATAACGTTTTGGGGTTATGTACTTGAAACAACAACCCATATCTTAAACTTTGTTCTAACTAAGAAGGATTCAAAGACACCTCATTAGATGTGGACATGAAAAGTTCCTTCACTCGATCAAATCAAGATATGGGGTTGTAAGGGTTTTGTTCAACGCGAAACCCACAATAAACTTGAATCCAGATTTGAGAAGTGTCGTTTTGTTGGTTATCCATAAAAGGATTTTGGATATTTGTTTTACAAACCCAGTAAAAATGTGGTGTTTGTAGCTCGAAGAGGAGTGTTCCTTAAGAGAGAACTTATATTTTAAGAAGTCAGTAGGAGTCATAATAACCTTGAAGAGATTTAAGAGCCAATTTAAAATAAACCTTTAGTTAACACTAGCACTCAACCAGAAGTTGAGCAACTTGTTGAGCCCAATAACATATCATTACCTCTTCGTAGATTCGATAGAGTTCGCAACCCTCCCAATTTTTATGGTTTCCATATAACAATGGAAGGAAACACTTTTATTAGTGATAGGACACTAGTAAATTTGGATGAGCTAGCTAACTACAAGGAAGCGATGGCAGGCCATGAGGCTGCCCAATGGAAAGAGGCAATGAATAGTAAAATTCAGTCCATGATGGATAACCACGTTTGGAATTTGGTTGATCCCACGCATGGTCTTAAGACAGTAGGTTGTAAATAGATCTTCAAGAAGAACACCGACATGGATGGGAATGCACACACATTCAAGGCTAGGTTGGCGGTAAAAGGTTTCTCTAAGACTCAATGAATTGATTATGATTAAATGTTCTCAGAAGTAGCTAAGATGAAGTCTATAAAGATACTCCTTGCCATAGATGCCTTTTATGATTATAAGGCATGGAAAATGGATGTTAAAACGACATTCCTTAACAGGAAACTTTCATATGATATGTACATGACACAACCGATGTGTACATGACACAACCTGAAGGGTTTGAATATGCCCAATATCCAAATAGAGTGTGTAAGCTTGAAAGGTTAATTTATGGACTCAAACAAGCATCGCGAAGCTGGAATTTGTGCTTCTTTGAGAAATTCAAAGAGTTTGGTTTTCGAGAAGTTCAGATAGGTCTTGTATATATTTCAAAGCTAGTGGGAGTGTTGTTGTGTTCCTAGTATTGTATGTAGATGATATACTAGTCATAAGAAACAATTTTCCAGAGTTACAAAGTGTTTCAGATTGCTGATATGGATAAAGATTTGAATCATGATTAAATTTGATTATTTAGTTGATTCAAATCTGGTTTATCTGGAAAATACCACAATTATATAAAGACCCTTCTAGGCCTTAGAAAATCTAATCATATATATATATATATATATATATATATATATATATATATATATATATATATATATATATATATATATATATATATATATATATATCTCTTTCTCTCTCTCTCTATCTATCTATCTCTTAAAGCTCTAGGGTTTTAATCTTTTGGCTGTGAGCCATTAGAGACATTCTACTTTAGGTTCTAGAATATTCAAAAGAAACAAAGGAACTTGAAATCTTCAAGAGGTCAAGTGACAGATTCAATTTTGTCAAAAGGTTAGTAAATCAACTCATTTTTTAGTTTATATTGCTAGTTTTGAAAGTACGTTGTCATAATAGTAAAACCTAAATCTATGGTGGATGTACACTTAGGGTTTATATTGAAAGCTTATGTTGCCTAATTTTCGTGTATATATGCCTAGTAAACCCATCACATGAGTCATTTTCATGTGGTTAAATCATATAAATCGGTTTTGTAATGAACTTGGCCCTACCACAATGACTAATTTATTTCGCATGAGCTGTAATTTTTATTAAATATTAACTATAAGTCAAATTCACGAAAAAATGAACTTGAACTTTAAATTAAAAATTAACGGTATCAAATGTTTAAAATTATGTCCTCCCCTAAGGGGTCTATGATTCAAGGTGGGAGTTCATGATATATATATATATATATATATATATATATATATAAGGATGAAAGTGGGTCCAAACCCGGACCCGGAAAACCCGGAAACCGGAAATGACAATTTATAGGAACCGAGAACCGGACCGGTATGCGACTGTGCGGGAACCGGTTCCGGTTCGGTTTCGGGTATCAAACCGGGTAAAGTGGGTATGGAACCGGTTGGAACCGGAAATTGATAATTGGAACCGGATTCGTGTATTAGACCCGGAAATGACTGAAAACCCGAAAATGGAACCGAAAACCCAGAATTTTGATACAAAATAAAAAAGTAATATGTCGTAATTGAAGATTATTACTGCAAAGTCTTACTTTATAAAATAAATGTCAACACTCTTGATCGAATAATAGGCAATATGTTTTTAAAACTACAGAAATTTGAAAATGCAGTATGTTTTTAAAACTAGAGAAATTGGAATTTGAATAATGCGATAAATGAAAATAATGAGCACCAACTTGCCGAACGTCTTCACTTTTTTTTTCTTGACTTTTTCGTCTTTTTTCATTTGAACTTATTCATCACTTAAATAAATTTTATTAACATATTCACATATGGATTTCAAATTTTAAAATACGAAAGACTATAAATTTAGCCATTAATTATAAGTAGTTATAAAAAAAATGAAAACAAGTTTTTATAGTCAAATTTTGGAAGACTGTAAACATAGTTTGATTGTTAAAACCCATACCGGCTGACATTTTTACATATTCACTCCTTTACCTATACAAAATGAATCAAAAAATGGGACCAAGGTAAAGGAAGGAAAAAAACGAGATGTAAGTTGCAATTGTTGGACGTGATCACAGACCCTATATTTTTTTTTCTATTTGTTCAACCCCAACAAGTTTTTGTGTATAAGGAGGAGTCTAGAGGTATAAGTAAAAAAAGCCTTAAAACTTCGGGTCTTCTATTGCATAAATCCGATTCCGACCCATTATCCGGTTCTGATTCTTCTTTAGCATTTCCGGTTCTTTTACCCGATTTACCCGGACCCGTTGGATCCATACATGGAATACCCGAAACCCGGTTAAGGCTCATTTTTAAACCCAAGACCCAGACCGGTTAAGCATATTCCGGTTCCGGTCCGGGTCCGGATCCGGTTCTGGTCCTGTTATCCGGTTCTAATTCACATCTATATATATATATATAAAAGCCAAAAATGTATAAAAAATAAATACAAGTGTACATTTAAAACCAAAACTATAAGCCTAACTATCTAAACTATTATAACAGATGATGCATCAATATTATTTCTTAACCTAAAATATAATTATTAAGAAAATAACATCAAAAGAGTCAGAAAAAATAAAATCTAGATATCAAATTTTATTAGCTTTTTTGTACAAAAATATAAACTAATTTAAAATGTTTCATTAGATTAACTAGGCATAAGACCCTTATACTACACAGGTGGATTAAAAAAAAAGTTAAATATGAAAGTTGATAAAAAACAAATAATTTATTTGTAGTTGTAGGACTCGTGTACTATACAAAATAATTAAAAAAAAAGTTAATCAATTTATGTTACTATGGATTTATGTTATTAAATATGAAATTGACAATCAATTTTGGAAAAGATTACCGGTACCAGTGTGATTTCCATATAGAATACAGTGACACGAAATGATTCCCTTGATTTCCATTAATTAAGCAATAGAGATGATAAATTGGAAAGTCTATAAGATTGACGAGCATACAATATAAATGTATGTTTGGGAGTGTTTTTTAAAATGACTTATTAGTTAATTGATTTTTCAAAAAACCAATAAGTTAAAAGGGGGTTTGACAAACACTATCTTTGTAGGGAAAAAAAGGTTTTTTTTTTTTTTTTTCCAGAAAGTCATGAATTCCTGGCTTTTCCGAAAAGCCAATAAGCACTTTCAAACGCAATGCTAAACACGCCCTAAATATTGAAATTCACAAATAAAAAGTTACTATCTATATTAATTAATATATTAATAATATTAATTATTAAAAACATTTAATATGTGGCATTTGAATAAAAAAATACAAAAATAACAAGTGGATATTAAATAACTAAAAAAACTAGAAAATGACAAATGTTTAATTGAATGAGATGATAGACATCAATATAAAGTGAAAACTAAATAATATTTTATTGATGTTTTTTTATATTTATTAATATATTGATATTGATATTATTAATGATTTTACTACTGATTTTACGATCTTGTTAAGGATTTTACAACCCTAACTTGTTAAGATCTAAATCCTTCTTAGATGATGAGATTTATGATTGTACAAACAGGATAATGTATCAGAATATTTGTCCCATCTACTACACCTAAAAATTGAGTAGTGTCTTCGGTTATAATATAATATAATATATGAAAACTAAATATTTTTGAATAAGTTTAAGTGGTGTCCAATGACTATGCAGTATGCACCCGTAAAATTACATATACATGAGAGGGGCGTACAAAAACTCGTCCTGTCCTGCTGTCATCCTAAAAGCAACAGCCAATTGTGTAGCAATTTTACGTAGCTGCCAATTTAATTGTGTTTGGTTTTAATTGATAGGCAGCTTTCATGGTGTCCGATGTGGGGATACTATTGGAATTAAATTTATGCTTCTTTGCCATGTGCTTTTCCCAATGTGTATACATCAACCGGAGCATTTGCAAATTGCAACCTAATTTTCAGGTTTGATTACAAGATTGTTCTTCTGTAATACTAAACTAATTGTAGGCCTGACAACTGAGTTGTGTTCGGATTTGCAGACCAGAAAACATAAACTCAATCTAACTTATATAATATATGGGTTGTCGGGTTTGGAACCTCAACCCAACCCAACCCATACAATCCGTTTAAGTATATGTGTTAGCGAGTTCACAGATTAGTGGGTCGAACCCAACCCGCATAACCTGTTTAATAAATAAGTACCACATTTTCAAAAAATAAAGTTTTTTCAACATAAAGTGATTAAAGTTATTAACATCAAAATAAGAGGTTTTCAACATAAAGTCATTAACATTCAAATAAAATTGAAAAATAAAAACATTCATACAAAGTGCAATTGTTCAAAAATATCCAAAACCAATTCGATAATTCATTCATGCTAGAATTCTCATTTCCTTCTCCAACACCGACTTCTTCATGATGGACTTCAAATAGAAACAATATGCAAAATTAAATTTATGATCTTTTGAAAGCTACCTAAATAATTTTATGCCTTCGTACTATTTGTACTAAAAAGAACTCACCAAATGACAACTTAAAGTATGTTGGAATTTGTAGCCTCCATATTGTCTTTGTTGACGTTCAAATTCAATACATTTTGAGTTAGGTTATCAAGAGCCACGTTCAAATCAACTGCATGAGGAATAGAAAAAAATAATTAATATAAAATTTTAGTTTATACGAAAAAACCGAAAATTATTAATATTACCTTTTTCTCCAAACAACCAATCCCCAATACAAACCAAAGCTTCAACCACATCAAGCTTCATAGAACTTCGATATTAATTTAAAATTCTTCCACCAAGGCTAAAAGCCGATTCAGATGCTACCGTTGAAACGAGAACACAAAGTATATCCATAACTAATTTAGCTAATTTTGGATACCTATATTGTTGGGCTTTCCAAAAGTCAAGCATGTTAATAGAAGAAGTTCTTTTAGCTCTTGGAATAAACAAAAAGTTCCATTTTAGTTTAAAATCACAGATTCACAGTGGGGATTTACTGATTTAGGAAGAAAATTTCACAGTGGGTAAATGGTAGTCGATGCATTTTACTTACTAGTGGACGGAGGTGGGTCGATTTAGGGTCGGAGCGAGTGAGCGAGAGTGGTCGATTTGTGTGTTTTTTGACTTTTCTGTCGTCGGTTGGTGATGTGCGAGCTAAGTAGCCGACGAGTGGACGTGAGGAGCGGCTGTCGACCAGTGGTTATCTGGTGGATGCGTTCTTCGTTCGTGACTAATGAGTATGTGTCTTTTCTTTTTTGATTAGGGCATCGTAAAAAAAACTAGCCACATACGATTATATTTATACGGAAGGAAATCAGATTATATATATATATATATATATATATATATATATATATATATAGGCTTATGTTATTTTGTTTTTACTAATTATTGTGTGTCAGAATGCACAGATCTGGACCACCGGATGAAATACAATCAAAGGTCATGATTTGAGGGTTTATGATACATAGGGTAACATGTACCATATAATCACATAAATTTCAGCATAAGGGCATTTTAGTCAATTGACCTATATTAAAAAATGAAATTTTCGGATTTTAAGGGATAATTAGATCTCTTATTTTTAAAAATCTGATTTTTTAAATTAATTCAAATTTAATTCTAATATAGTTTTTAGTAATAACCGATTGTATTATATCAGAATGACAAAGTCAAGCATAAACTAGTAAAGTTATTTTCGATTTTATTCTTGCAGAATATGGTTATATTCAATATATTTTTTTTATAATTAACATGCTCAAAGAATTGTACAACATATTATCACGAACAACATTTTGTAAAGAATACAGATTTTATTCTTTAAGAATCACTAATTATATTAATTCGTAAAGAATAAGACTATAAACAATTACTATAAACAATTAAAGAATTAGAATTTATCAAAAAAATAATAAAAAAATAAATGGCAAACAAAGATTCTATAAGAACACATATACTTTATTCTAACATAATACTTAGAGTCTAATAGCTATCAATAAACATATTTATTCTGCAAGAATGATACTGTAAAAATTCTCCAAGAATGGTTTTAAATATACTTAAAGAATTTGTATTATCAAGAGTATGAAATAACTAATAGAGAAATATAAAGACCTCATTAGGCCTACATCAGATCAGATTAACAAAACTACATATTCTAATTTTCAAATGGGTATAAATACTTATCAATGGACATCATGTGCAAATGAATGGATGAAATATTTGATTCAAGCATTTTAACAAACACTTGGCGGGCAAAAATCATATGCATTCTGAATCTGAAGCTAGATGATAGGTTATATGTAAAACCAAAATTTGCTCTACTAGAATATCTCCAGGAGGACCAATTTTGGATCTGAATCAAACTATATTTGATCTGATTTGAGAGAAGGGTAGTTGTGTGTCTCATGAACTAGAACCAAAAATCATAAAGACTAATAAATCATTGAGAGAAGGGTAGTTGGTTTTGTAGGGTTTAACTAATTAAGGAGAGATTAATTGAATTGTTTTTTACCATAACTAGATATACTAAGTTTACAATTATACCATTTTTTAAATTTATTTAATGATTTATTATTTTCTGAATTCTCATTGGTGCATACGTGCATACAATAGTTGTTAGAAACATTTGAACATAACTCTCTCTCTCTCTCTCTCTCTATATATATATATATATATATATATATATATATATATATATATATATATATATATATATATATACGGTTGGCGTGTAACGCCCTGTTTATTTAAATAAATTAATAAATGTAAGTCTCGGACTAATTTGTGAACAATTTTGATAGTTGGGGGTTGTTTAGTAAGTTATGGAGTTGTTTTGAGAAGAATTTTAGAGGCAAGGGTATGTTTGGTAATTTCCGTACCTAAGTTGTAATGGATTCTAATATTCAGGGTTTAAATTGTAAATTTTGGGTTAGATTTGAAAAGATCCCAAGGGGAGGGACCAGAACTGTAATTATGGGAAAGTTGTTATGTTGGAGACGGGTATAAAACCCTTGTGAAACCCTAACCCTAATAAGAGAGGCAGCCGTCACCCCCCCCCCCCTTCCTTGCCTCAGGCGCCGATCGCCACCTTCCCTTTCTTTATCTCCGGAGCCGCCGCCATCCCATTTACGATCAACGACGACGACAGGGACCACCGGCATCCACTCTGTAGCTCGACTTCCACCATCGTCCGTTGTTACGACCGTTCAGGGGCCCGTCGCCACCATTCCTTCGCCGTCAAAACGCCACAGCAGCTTCATTGTCGGAGTCGTCGCGTGCGTCGGAGGATCGCCAAGGCTGCCGGAAACGATTCAGGGCGGTGATGTTGATATTATCGGACGTTCCTCTTCCTTCTTCTTCTTCTGGTTCACGGTTGGGTGGCTACCTCAGCCTACGACCGCCGTTGTAGCGTTGTGGAGCCGCAGCGTCGCCGTTAAGCGCCGCCATTCCCGTGACTCTTGGCTGCTGTTGATGTCGTGAACGAAGATTGAGAAGGGGCCATCTTCGGTCGTTGTTGCTGCCGTTCGCTGCAAACCCTATCCGTCACCCCTGCCGCCTTCTCATGTCGTTGTACCACTGTGGAACGTCATGCTGCTGCCGGACCTCGGTGAACCACCAGGTGGGTGGTTGGGATACATCTCGTAAATTAGGAGCACATGTGTATGGGTTGTGTGTGTTTATTTGGCCAGAAAAAGTCGTTGCCGCCAAGCGCCACCTCCGGTCACCGCTAGGGTGGTTGTGTGTGTATGTGTTAGTTAGTGTGTGTGTGTGTTTATTTTTGGATTAAGCATTGTAATTGTAATTAGAAAAGAATAATGAAAAGAACCGCAACCACCACCGTAAGGTGGTGGCCGCCGCCGTGAGCCACCATTGACCACCACTACCCGAGGTGGTAGTGGGTGGTGCCCCACAAGCAAAACCCTAATGGACCTAGCCAAAACCCTAATGGGCTTAAAGATTTATTTTGGGCCTATTGGGCCATGTTTGAGTGGAAACCCTAATTGTGAGTAATTGGGCCTTAGACTTATTGGACCCACTTTTGGGCTATTGAGATTAGGTTGTGTATTAAGCCTAATTTCTCCATATCATTGATCTAGTAGAGTAAAGGACTTAATGGATTAAGTCCTTAATGGGCCATCCAAGAATAATCAAATGGACTAGAGTAATTAGTTGGGCTTTAGGGTAAGGCCCATATGAAGGATTGGGCCCAATTTGGAAAATTGGGCCATAAATGGGCCATAGTTTGGGCCTAGATGGTTGTATGATATTGGGCCCATAGAATGAGACATGTTGGACTGGACTGAACAATTGGGCCTTAAGGGAAGTCCATGTAGAGGTTTGGGCCCAATTTGGAAAGTTGGGCCATATGTTGGGCTTTGATCCCTAGTTGACTTTGGGCCTATGGATTGGACCTTGGGCTTGGGTAAGCCAAGCTAGGGGTAATGTAGTAATTACCCAAAGTATGTATTTATAGTTATGTAGTGGAACCCAATTATTAATTGGGTGTTATTTTGATATTGACATATCGGGAATCTGTCATCCAGCAGCTATGGTTTTGTCAGCGGGACTTCAGCAGTGTGAGGTGAGTTCTCCTTCAGTAGGAACGGGTCTAAGGCACCAAGCCCGGTCCATATATGTGATACGTTTGTAGTTGAGTGTGGGCGGGGCCCGTATCTCATTGTTATCTAAGTATAGATAACAGTCAGATTATTGGATTGCTATACTTGTTGTCTATGTGATACATGTATGTGTTGTTAGGAATGTGAGTGTGGGCGGGGCCCGTATCTCATAGAGTGAGGGCTGGGCCCGTATCTCATAGTAGCTGGGGGTGGGCGGGGCCTGTATCTCATAGATGACTGATATTGTACAGATGTATGTGCTTAGTGATACTTGTTGTTTGTACAGTACTTGTATGTATCTTTATGAATAGCTGAGTGTGGGCGGGGCCCGTATCATGTATGAACAGTAGATTAGCTTTACATGTTTTCTGTGTGATACTTGTATGTTGGGTTTAGCAGTTGAGTGTGGGCGAGGCCCGTAGCTCATCATAGCCGAGTGTGGGCGAGGCCCGTATCTCGAAGTAGCTGAGCATGGGCGAGGCCCGTACCTCAGAAATAGTGGACTGTGGGCGAGGCCTGTATCTCCTAGACAGTGGACTGTGGGCGAGGCCCGTATCTCCTAGACAGTGGAGTGTGGGCGAGGCCCGTATCTCCTAGATAGCGGAGTGTGGGCGGGGCCCGTATCTCCCAATTAGCAGAGTGTGGGCGAGGCCCATATCTCCATAAGTGTGGGCGAGGCCCGTATCTCCTAGTTGCATGCTACGTGTAGATGGTATGTGGTAGATTGGGGAGACTCACTAAGCTTCGTGCTTACGGTTTTCAGTTTTGGTTTCAGGTACTTCGGTTTTCAAAAGAGGAGCTCGGGATGATTGCAGTGCACACACCATTTATTCAGCCTGGGATGTTTATACTTTGATATATATTTGACAGACAATATGATATTCTTGGGATACACGATTCATGATTTCTATATGTTGAATGATAGATATGGTTTTATTAATGATTTAAAATGAAATTTCTAGACTGTATTTTTGGGATGTTACAAGTTGGTATCAGAGCCTTGGTTTGAGGGATTCGGACACGCTTTCGGGTGTGTCTGAACTCAAACTAAGGAAATGGTATAAGGTTTTCAAAAGAAAATCATTTTCGAAAAGAATTTTTGAAAAAGAAACTTAAAAAGAGAAAAGAGTTTTGAAAAAGAGAAAAGGATGTGGTGCATGCAATCAGCCGAGCTCAAGTAAGTACTCCCAAATTACCCATACAAGTTCATGTTATGATATGTGTATCAGCTTTATGAGAACTGCATGCTAGTTTAGGGCTAAGGATCTAGGAAGGATGCCTTATGTTCCTGTTATATGTGTTTCAGCTTGATGAGAACTGCATGCTAGTACAGATTAGTCAGTATGATAGCCAGAGTCGTGGATTCTTGATTATGTGTACTCAATGACCGAATGTTGCTTGCTTTGTGCTTTTAGGAGTTCTAGTTGTCTTCCACTAACTAGTAAACGAATATGTTAAGTTACATATTGCGAGGACTAAATAATTTCAGAAGGTTAGGTCTAGCTCTATTTCGCAGCTCTTGTTTGAGTCCAACCGTTGTAGGGTAGGATCTCTCATTCGAAGAATTATCTAGTCTGAGTAATATGTAATAGTATTCGCGAGCTAGTTAGGGGAAGAAAACAGGGACTTCTTATGCAGCTGATGGCGGAGAGTGGGTTGGTGATTACCCTAGGGCAAGCCTAGGATGAGATTAGCATGAGATCAGCAGTAGTAGTAGAAGGGACTTGGTGGATTCGAGGCAGTACTTGAGGAAAGTACGGATAGATGTGGAAGGTAGTATGGGCCCGTACTACTGAAAGCAGAGGATCCGTACTCGAATTAAGGAAGGCTGAGATGAATCCAGGAAACTTGTAGTGTGTGAGATCCCTCGAGTTTGGATGAGTATTGTGGTGTTAGTGATGGTATGTTGCCGAGTATAGTGACGCTACGTGGTAGACCAGATGGTAGTTCTGGTGTCGACGAGGGATCAGGCTCGGACTCTGGAGCCGGGTAGATTGATGATCAGATGAGGGAGTTCATTCCATCTGAGAATTACGCGCAGTATCATTGACCAGACTCATGTGATCCTCAGTGTGATAAAGGAGGGCATTATAGAGATTTGTGATGAGAGGCCGAGTGCATTCTGCACTGAAAAAGCGGTCATGATAGAGACCCGTACGTTAATGTTTCGGGAATTCAGAGTTTATGAGGCTTCAGATTGTCATGGGGGTTAGGGACCCCATTGTTAGCAGCAGATGGTTGGCAGAGGTCACCAACACTTTTCGTACCAAACGTTGTCTCGAAAGGAGACAAGATCTGACTTACTTCCTGTCTCCTGAGGGATAGAGCACGAGATTGATAGGAAGAGGTTGGTAGTGAGTTGAGTGAGGATGCGGTTGATGCTATGTCATGGGATGACTTTTAGATCAGATTCTGGGCAGAGTGTGCCCATGCGATTGAGGCGCAGCAGTTGGCGCAAGAGTTGTTAGATCTCCACCAGGCGACTGAGACTGTGGCAGAGATCACTGCTAAGTCTCGGGAGAGAGTTTAGTTGGTACCGCAGTATGCAACAGATGAGGAATTGAAGAAGATAAAGTATCAGGACATACTGTAGAATGATAGCAGGGAGATCGCGAGTATCTAGGGGTGCGAGACCCTGAATGATATGACTTCTAGAGCACGAGAGTGAGATATTGACTTGGAGCACATTGGGAAAGGGGAATCAGATCAGTTGTTTATATTAAAGGGTCTCGGGAGGAGACCCAAGTTTTCATAAAAACTCTTGAGAGGCCTGTAGGGCCAGAATCAGTGCAGCAATTGTGGGATTGGGAGAGTACAGCGTCATCTTGGTTTATTCCAAGACTGAGGAGCAGCACGAGAAGCACCTGCGGGAGGTGCTAGAAACTTTGAGGAGGGAGAGACTTTTTGCAAGGTACTCCAAATGTGAGTTTTGGTTGTGTGAGGTGCAATTTGTTGGGCACCTTGTCAACCAGAAGGGTGTACTAGTCGATCCGGCCAAGATAGAGGTCGTGATGCAGTGGGAGATTCCGAGGTCTCCAATTGAGATTCAGAGCTCCCTGGGTCTAGCGGGTTATTACCAGAGATTTATTCGGGTCCTTGGAGGTGGTGTGATCTTTTGGACTGGCTGGTATTGAAACACTAGCAATGGTAAGCGTGTTTTCAGCAGATTGGGCTTAGAATGGTAAGAAGGATTGAGAATCCTTCCAGTATTGTGTGACGTAAGGCGTTAGTTGAATCAAAGTGGAGGAGAATCATCCAAGGATTCAGAAGTAGGAGCAGTTTTGAAACTGGGATAAGTTTCGCATCCTTGTCAGGAAGGAAGACAGCCCAAGCGGCTGTATGGTTTGAGGATAGTGTTAGAGTGTTGTAAGTCTGCGGGTGTAGCCGTAGCATTCACTAGCAGCCAGATAGTTATAGAGTGTCGTAAGTCTGCGGGTGTAGCCGTAGCATTCACTAGCAGCCAGATAGTGTTAGAGTGTCGTAAGTCTGCGGGTGTAGCCGTAGCATTCACTAGGTTGGTAGATAGCGTGAGTGTGTTGTTAAGACGTGAAGGAACAGTAGTACCCACCAGTTCGGGTGTAGCAGTGAGGATATGGAAATCCACGGATTGGATTTCGAAATTACCCTGACGGATTAGACATGGTTAAGCAGTGATAAGACTGTAGAAATGCCACTACAGCTATGAGAGCAAGGAAGCAGTGGACTGCTTAAGGTCATTTATGGCATAAGGCTACCAATGGTCATGTAGCAATCACTTTTAGCCTTGGGTTTGGTGACGTCAGGATTCGACGCATGGAACCAATCAGTTAGATCAGAAGACCGTTAGGGCCACAGTGACAAGAAAACTAGTAGCGACTAGTTCCAGAGAAGGATTTCGTTCAGAAGTCGTGTGAGTCGACTAAGTAGGGAGCCCTTTGGCTCCGCGGCCGGGCCGGAACCCGGTATTTCAGGTGATTGGCGAGCGAATTGAGACCCAGGAGGTCTCGTTAGATTTTGGAGAGCAGCCTTGTGGCAGTATACTGCTTCAGGCAGTTCAGTATTCGGGAAGTTTCAGCGTTTGGGCAGTAATAATAATTGTGATTTAGGTTATATATACGAGCGGAATAGCTTGTTGACTGGGAAGTGACAAGTCACTTGCAGCGGGATTATCTGAGTTTTGGCCAAGTATAAGTGAATCACAGGGATAAGTGAATATGTGATTCTATTTTCTAGTGGGAACCCTAAATTATCAGAAGATGAGTAGGCAGCTGAGAGACAAGTGGATTGGATTCAACAATAATGAGTCAGTAAGAGTGGTCGGTCAGGGATCCAGACCATCTCGAGATAGCAGAATTCAGATGAGTAGATGTGATCTTGTTGTGGGGAAATTAGTTCGCCTGTAGATTTTAGGGCTTTGCGAAGATTGATCACAGCCACCCTGGGAAGGCTAGGGTGTGTCCAGGATAGTGACCATGTTACTAGAATGGTTGGGCGTGTAAGGAATGGTAAGGAATGATTTCGAGGACGAAATCTAATTTAAGTGGGGGAAAGTTGTAACGCCCTCTTTATTTAAATAAATTAATAAATGTAAGTCTCAGACTAATTTGTGAACAATTTTGATAGTTGGGGGTTGTTTAGTAAGTTATGGAGTTGTTTTGAGAAGAATTTTAGAGGCAAGGGTATGTTTGGTAATTTCCGTACCTAAGTTGTAATGGATTCTAATATTCAGGGTTTAAATTGTAAATTTTGGGTTAGATTTGAAAAGATCCCAAGGGGAGGGACCAGAACTGTAATTATGGGAAAGTAGTTATGTTGTAGACGGGTATAAAACCCTTGTGAAACCCTAACCCTAATAAGAGAGGCAGCCGTCACCCTCCCCCCTTCCTTGCCTCAGGCGCCGATCGCCACCTTCCCTTTCATTATCTCCGGAGCCGCCGCCATCCCACTTACGATCAACGACGACGACAGGGACCACCGGCATCCACTCTGTAGCTCGACTGCCACCATCGTCCGTTGTTCCGACCGTTCAGGGGCCCGTCGCCACTATTCCTTCGCCGTCAAAACGCCACAGCAGCTTCATTGTCGGAGTCGTCGCGTGCGTCGGAGGATCGCCAAGGCTGCCGGAAACGATTCAGGGCGGTGATGTTGATATTATCGGACGTTCCTCTTCCTTCTTCTTCTTCTGGTTCGCGGTTGGGTGGCTACCTCAGCCTACGACCGCCGTTGTAGCGCTGTGGAGCCGTAGCGTCGCCGTCAAGCGCCGCCATTCCCGTGACTCTTGGCTGCTGTTGTTGTCGTGAACGAAGATTGAGAAGGGGCCATCTTCGGTCGTTGCTGCAGCCGTTCGCTGCAAACCCTATCCGTCACCCATGCCGCCTTCTCATGTCGTTGTACCACTGTGGAACATCATGCTGCTGCCGGACCTCGGTGAACCACCAGGTGGGTGGTTGGGATACATCTCGTAAATTAGGAGCACGTGTGTATGGGTTGTGTGTGTTTATTTGGCCAGAAAAAGTCACTGCCGCCAAGCGCCACCGTTGGCCACCGCTAGGGTGGCTGTGTGTGTGTGTGTGTTTATTTTTGGATTAAGCATTGTAATTGTAATTAGAAAAGAATAATGAAAAGAACCGCAACCACCACCGTAAGGTGGTGTGTAACGACGTAAATTTTCAAAACAATTTTTCATTTTTAAAACATGCTTTCATTCATAAAATATCAGAGTAATCCAATGTTTCATATGTTATCATAATACAAATCCCAAGATCTCCAAATACATAAATCCTCTCAATGTGTATGAATCATGCCGACGCCTTCCCACGGTCCTCGCTAGTACCTGAAACACATATCACCACAACTATAAGCATAAATGCTTAGTGAGTTCCCCAAAATACCACATACAACACATACGCCACTCGAGGCTATAATACGACCCTTCGGTCGATGTATCTCAGCGGGACCCCCCAGTCCCGTAGCTCGTTGGACCCTCTGGTCCAGTCATAGCTCGTTGGACCCTTCGGTCCGGTCTGTATCGTTGGACCCTTCGGTCCGGTCTCTATCGTTGGACCCTTCGGTCCGGTCTATATCGTTGGACCCTTCGGTCCGGTCTATATCGTTGGACCCTCCGGTCCGGTCTATACAACACATAGCATACATATATCACAATACACATAATCTCATACATACACATAGCACACAAGACCCTCCGGTCTACACATAGATACCACTCTAGGTAATGTATAGTGAGAAGACTCACCTCGTATGATGTCTAGTAACTCACGTGCTCGAAAATCCTAAATCTCGAAATAACGACCTAGCCCCGCCTAATCACATAAAGTAATTATTCCAAATCATTAACGGCTCTCAAGGCTAGACTAAATCCCTTTCTACAATCCCACAGAAGGGTAAAAGACCATTTTACCCCTCCCTGACCCAAAAGTCCAGATGTTGACCAAAACCCTAAAAGTCAACGAAAGTTAACAGCAAGCAGTACGCGGGGAGTACCAGCTCTTGTACGCGGGGCGTACTCCAGCGATCCAGAATCGGGGTCTCGGACCCTTACGCTGCACATACTGAGAGTTACGCCCAGCGTAAGTCTCAGTTTCAGCCATTCCATGGTTTTTGGTCTTAAACGGTTAAGACACTTCTTCAACTTCCAGATCTGATTCTCCTTAAGCCTCTTATCCCATAAAGTCAGAACCTTTAAGCCTTTGCATGGCTGTAAAGGTCCCTACACCCTCTAACACCTTTCCTTTTTCCTCCAAAGGTCTAGATCTAATGCATGGCTCAATATTTACGCCCAAGATTGCATTTTTATGAACATACAACTCATATAGTCCTGAAATATGATAGATCTAGGCCAATGGAGATCATTTGCTCATAAAGTCTCCATCTTGGGACCAAAAACCCTAGAAATTGGTCCAAGAAACACACAACACAAAAGACAAGGCAAGTTTTGAGCTTTTTACCTCAGGAAGAAGCTCCAACCTTTGAAAAGCTCGGATCTACTCTTTCCCACAAACTTCTAGCTTCCAAAATGGCCTCTTCTTCTCTTCCACCACCATGAAATGACACTTAGAAGCTTAGAACACCAACACACTAGCTAGAAACGAAGGAGGACTCTCTTTTAGGGTTTCACTCTCTGGAATGGAGGCTGAGGTCAAGGCCATAGCATTCCTTTTATAGTGCACAAGCCCCAAATTAGGGTTTTCACCTGGGCCGGTTATGCCCGGCGTAACCTTGGGTACGCCCCGCGTACCTAGGCGCCTCCGCGTCCAAAATAAGCGCATGAGTACGCGCAGCGTACTCTTGAGTACGCCCAGCGTACTCATTTGCTACAAATTCCACTTAAGGGCTAATCTTGACAATTTGAGAAAAGAGAAGGGTTAAATAGATGTACCTGAATTTCGGGATGTTACAATTCTCCCCCACTAGAACCAGACTTCGCCCTCGAAGTCTCATGCTGCAAATAACTCCGGATGCTGCTCCCGCATCTCTGACTCTGTCTCCCAAGTCAGCTCAGACCCCCTCCGATGTTGCCACTGAACCTGAACCTGGGGCACCTCCTTGTTTCTCAGAACCTTGATCTTTCGATCCACAATCGCGATTGGCCTCTCAGCATAATTCAGACTCGCATCCACCTGAATATCCTCCAGTGGTACCACCGCCGACTCGTCGGCTATACACTTCCTCAACTGAGACACGTGGAAGGTATCATGAATCTGGCTCAGCTCCTCAGGTAGCTCCAACCGATATGCTACCTTGCCCACCCTCGCGGTCACCTTGAACGAACCGATGTACCGGGGCCCCAGCTTGCCCCTCTTCCTGAATCGGATCACTCCTTTCCAAGGAGATACTTTCAGGAGTACGAAGTCCCCTACCTGGAACTCAAGCTCGGATCGTCGTCTATCCGCATAACTCTTCTGACGACTCTGGGCCGTCAGCAACCTCTTTCTAACCTGCTGTATCTGCTCTGTCGTCTGCAGCACTATCTCAGTGCTACCCATCACACGCTGTCCTACCTCTCCCCAGCAAATGGGAGTCCGACACCTCCTCCCATACAACAACTCGAAGGGAGGCATACCAATGCTAGAATGGTGGCTGTTGTTGTAGGAAAACTCAGCCAACGGCAAGTACGTGTCCCAACTTCCTCCGAAGTCCAACACACATGCTCGAAGCATGTCCTCGAGCGTCTGAATCGTCCGCTCACTCTGTTCGTCCGTCTGGGGGTGGTAGGCGGTGCTGAAATGCAACCTCGTGCCCAACTCCTCGTGGAACTTCTTCCAGAACCTGGAAGTGAAACGTACATCTCGATCTGACACAATCGAGATCGGCACCCCATGCCGCGATACCACCTCCCTCACATACAACTCGGCCAACCTCTCAGCAGAAGAGCCCTCACTGATAGCAAGAAAATACGCGCTCTTTGTCAGCCGGTCGACGATCACCCAAATTGCATCGACACCCCTCGCGGTCCTCGACAATTTGGTGATGAAATCCATGGAAATCTGTTCCCACTTCCACTGGGGAACCTCAAGCGGCTACAACTTGCCATGCGGACGCTGGTTCTCGGCCTTAACCTGGCGACAGGTCATGCACCTCTCGACAAACCACGCGACATCCCTCTTCATACAGGGCCACCAATAATCTTTCTTCAGGTCCAAATACATCTTCGTGGCCCCGGGATGGATCGAGAACCTCGATCTATGCGCCTCCTCCATCAGAATGGTACGTGCCCTACCTGCATATGGCACCCAAATCCAACCTTGAAAGGTCATCAGCGCTCGACTATCGGTAACGAACTCGGACACCTGCCCGATCACCCGCTCCCTCTTGCGGTTCTCCGGTATCACGGCCTCTGCATGGGCCTCCCGAATGGTGTCCAACACCGGAGTCATCACTGTCAATCTCAAGCAAACATCTCGTATCGGGGCGCTCTCCGCCCTACGGCTCAGAGCATCAGCTACCACATTAGCCTTTCCCGGGTGGTACAGGATCTCACAATCGTAATCCTTTACCACGTCCAACCATCTCCTCTGGCGCATATTCAGGTTGGGCGGATCCATCAAATACTTCAAGCTCTTGTGGTCCGTGTATATGGTACACTGAACCCCATACAAATAGTGACGCCAGATCTTGAGGGCGAACACCACTGCCCCCAACTCCAGATCGTGGGTGGGATACCTCGTCTCATGAGGCTTCAGCTGCCTCGATGCGTAGGCTATCACATGCCCCCTCTGCATAAGTACTGCACCCAACCCTGATATCGACGCGTCACAATACACCACAAAATCATCCATCCCTTTCGGGAGGGCTAACACCGGGGCTTCACATAATCTCTGGCGAAGTGTCTCAAATGAGGTCTGCTGCTCCGGACCCCATGAAAAAGTAACGCCCTTCCAGGTCAACCTGGTGAGAGGCACGACGATCTTGGAGAAATCCCTGATAAATCTCCGATAATAGCCGGCCAATCCTAGAAAGCTCCTGATCTCGGTGGGAGATCTCGGCACCTCCCAACTCAGAACCGCCTCAATCTTGGCCGGATCGACCAAAATCCCATCCTGGTTGACGAGATGCCCCAAGAACTGGACCTCTCGCAACCAGAAATCACACTTGGAGAATTTGGCGTACAGCCTCTCCGATCTCAAAACTCCGAGGATCTCCCTCAAATGCTCCTCATGCTGCTCTCTGGATCTCAAATACACCAAAATGTCATCGATGAACACGATCACTGAACGATCCAACATCGGCCTGCACACCCTGTTCATGAGATCCATGAACGCCGCCGGTGCATTGGTGAGCCCAAAAGGCATCACCACGAACTCGTAATGCCCATAACGAGTCCTGAACGCCGTCTTCTGGATATCCTCATCTCGCACTCTCATCTGATGATATCCCGATCTCAAATCAATCTTGGAGAACCACGATGCTCCCTGCAACTGATCGAACAGATCATCGATCCTCGGTAAGGGGTAACGGTTCTTGACCGTCAACTTGTTCAACTCCCGGTAATCAATGCACATCCGGTGTGAACCATCCTTTTTCTTGACAAAAAGGATTGGCGCTCCCCAAGGCGAGCTACTCGGTCTGATAAATCCCTTCCCCAACAGCTCCTGAAGCTGTGAGGATAACTCCTGCATCTCTGGTGGCGCAAGGCGATAGGGCGCCTTGGCGATAGGCGCCGCTCCCGGAACCAAATCGATGTGAAACTCCACCTGCCTCTCGGGAGGCACACTAGGCAACTCCTCGGGGAAAACATTCGGGAACTCACGCACTATCGGCACATCATCAACAGAACTAGGTCTCTCCGTTGCTACTCGTGTATCCATCACATAGGCCACAAACCCATGACAGCCCTGCTGTAGACTCCGCCTCGCTCTAGCATCCGAACAGAATGCTGACCCTGAACGGGTACCCTCGCCGTACACCGTAAGAACTCCCCCACTACGGTCTCGTATCGTCACCAACTGTCGCTCGCAGTCTATAACTGCCCCAAAACGGCTCAACCAATCCATACCCACTATAACACATACATCCCCCATCGCAATCGGGACCAGATCAATCAGAAACTCAACCCCGAAGATCTCGAGTACACATCCCCGAATCACCTCCGTAGCATATACCGCTCGCTCGTCAGCTATGGAAACTGGTAGAGGTCGACTCAACGCCTCTCGCTGGATACTGATGTGCTGACTAAACGCTATCGACACAAAAGACCGACTCGCACCCGAGTCAAATAACACCAAGGCAGGTACAGAACTCACAAGAAAAGTACCTACGCATATCATAATATAAGCACAATATCTCAAACTCAGCATAAATAAATGAAAGAATACATACCAGCCACGACATCGGGCGCTGCGCGGACGTCCTCCGCTGTCAACAGGAAAGCTCTCCCGCGAGCCCTCGATGCCTCGGCCTTCGCTGGCCGGGTCTCAGTAGCTCGAGCAGCTGGCGCAGATCCCTGCAGTAGTTGTGGGCACTCGGCCTTCCGATGGCCGGTCTGGTTGCAATGAAAGCAAACCGTGAACCCCTTGGGGCAATCCCTCGCATAGTGCCCCTCCTTCCCGCATTTGTAACATACCCCAGCTCTGCACACTCCCTCGTGGCTCTTTCCGCACTTCCCGCAAGTGCGGCCCTTCGGACCCCCAGATATCGAATCAGAGGGCTTTGCCCGCTTGGCTGCCGGCTGCGCCTGTCCCACCTCTGAGACTCGGCCTCCTCCCTGACCTGAGTCTCCAGCTCAATCTCTCTCTTCCGGGCATTTTCCTGGAGCTCGGTAAATGTCCGGTACGACGAGTTCGCCACGAACTCACGGATATCCCTCCTCAGTATGCTCAAGTACCGGCTCATACGTGCCTGCTCAGTCGACATGTGCTCAGGGCAAAACAACGCCCTCTCATGAAACATCCTCGTAATCACTGTTACAGACTCAGTTCCCTGCTTGAGGGACAAGAACTCTTGGGCTAGACGTTCCCTCTCCACAGGGGGAACATACTCATCTCGAAACATCGTGGTGAACCTCTCCCAGGTCACCGCAGTCAGCTCTGCCGTAGTGAAGTCTGCCGTCACAAACTTCCACCAGTCCTTCGCTCCCAAACGAAGCTGGTTCAGCGCAAATCGAACCCTCAGATGCTCTGGACATGAGCAGGTGTAGAAGCATCCCTCGATATCAGAAATCCACCTCATCGCAGCAATCGAGTCCTGCGTCCCATCAAACTCTGGTGGCTTCGTGTTGCTGAACTCTCGGTACAGCAACGAGTCACCTCCCTGCGGCCTGGCAGCAGCAACAGCTGCGGTGGCTGCAGCAACAGCAGCGTCAGTAAGGGCGGCGTACCGCTCATCAAAGGTATCGATCAACGTGGTCTTGATAGACCCGAACATCTCTGGTATCTCAGCTCGAATGGCCGCAGCCACCTCCTCATGAATCAACCTACGGATCTCCTCATCACTGGTACCACTGCCTCCTGGGTGGTGGCGCGTCCCAACCATGATGTCTCTGAAATATAACACAAAAGAAATCAGAGACTCGCTCGAGTATACTCGCACTCGATACTCAACCCTACTTGCTCTTTAGTACCCTAAGGATTCTTACTTAGAGTGCGCACTGCTCCGGTGTTTTCAGTAGTACGGGCCCTATACTACCGTCCACACCGCATCAGTATTCACCCTAAGTCCTCCTCCTTGGATCCCAGATCACAAGTACTCTATATCTCACTGGCATAGGCTACCCTTCGGTAGACCTCTCATCAGCTCCTCCCTGCTACCTACTCGCTCTCAAGCATCACATAGCAGCAAAATCCTTCCTAGGCTAAGGCATCACAAAATCAGGCCACTCTAGTCCTAATATGAATACCTAGCCAACTCTAGCATGCATATCATATCATAACATATCTCATAACACATAATGTAAGCGTATTTTGGGAAATCACCGTTCGGGCGTTGGCTGATCGTACACACTGCTCCGTTCTGCTTTTCTCAAAATCTTTTACTCTTTTAGAAAAATTGTTTATTTTATGAAAAACTTTCTCATCTCCACAGTTTGAGTTCAGATTCATCCAAAGATGCACCCGAATCCCTCAAACCAAGGCTCTGATACCAACTTGTAACGACGTAAATTTTCAAAACAATTTTTCTTTTTTAAAACATGCTTTCATTCATAAAATATCAGAGTAATCCAATGTTTCACATGTTATCATAATACAAATCCCAAGATCTCCAAATACATAAATCCTCTCAATGTGTACGAATCATGCCGACGCCTTCCCACGGTCCTCGCTAGTACCTGAAACACATATCACCACAACTGTAAGCATAAATGCTTAGTGAGTTCCCCAAAATACCACATACAACACATACGCCACTCGAGGCTATAATACGATCCTTCGGTCGATGTATCTCAGCGGGACCCCCCAGTCCCGTAGCTCGTTGGACCCTCTGGTCCAGTCATAGCTCGTTGGACCCTTCGGTCCGGTCTGTATCGTTCGACCCTTCGGTCCGGTCTATATCATTGGACCCTTCGGTCCGGTCTATATCGTTGGACCCTCCGGTCCGGTCTATACAACACATAGCATACATATATCACAATGCACATAATCTCATACATACACATAGCACACAAGGCCCTCCGGTCTACACATAGATACCACTCTAGGTAATGTATAGTGAGAAGATTCACCTCGTATGATGTCTAGTAACTCACGTGCTCGAAAATCCTGAATCTCGAAATAACGACCTAGCCCCGCCTAATCACATAAAGTAATTATTCCAAATCATTAACGGCTCTCAAGGCTAGACTAAATCCCTTTCTACAATCCCACAGAAGGGTAAAAGACCATTTTACCCCTCCCTGACCCAAAAGTCCAGATGTTGACCAAAACCCTAAAAGTCAACGAAAGTCAACAGCAAGCAGTACGCGGGGAGTACCAGCTCTTGTACGCGGGGCGTACTCCAGCGATCCAGAATCGGGGTCTCGGACCCTTACGCTGCACGTACTGAGAGTTACGCCCAGCGTAAGTCTCAGTTTCAGCCATTCCATGGTTTTTGGTCTTAAACGGTTAAGACACTTCTTCAACTTCCAGATCTGATTCTCCTTAAGCCTCTTATCCCATAAAGTCAGAACCTTTAAGCCTTTGCATGGCTGTAAAGGTCCCAACACCCTCTAACACCTTTCCTTTTTCCTCCAAAGGTCTAGATCTAATGCATGGCTCAATATTTACGCCCAAGATTGCATTTTTATGAACATACAACTCATATAGTCCTGAAATATGATAGATCTAGGACAATGGAGACCATTTGCTCATAAAGTCTCCATCTTGGGACCAAAAACCCTAGAAATTGGTCCAAGAAACACACAACACAAAAGACAAGGCAAGTTTTGAGCTTTTTACCTCAGGAAGAAGCTCCAACCTTTGAAAAGCTCGGATCTACTCTTTCCCACAAACTTTTAGCTTCCAAAATGGCCTCTTCTTCTCTTCCACCACCTTGAAATGACACTTAGAAGCTTAGAACACCAACACACTAGCTAGAAACGAAGGAGGACTCTCTTTTAGGGTTTCACTCTCTGGAATGGAGGCTGAGGTCAAGGCCATAGCATTCCTTTTATAGTGCACAAGCCCCAAATTAGGGTTTTCACCTGGGCCGGTTACGCCCGACGTAACCTTGGGTACGCCCAGCGTACCTAGGCGCCTCCGCGTCCAAAATAAGCGCATGAGTACGCGCAGCGTACTCTTGAGTACGCCCAGCGTACTCCTTTGCTACAAATTCCACTTAAGGGCTAATCTTGACAATTTGATAAAAGAGAAGGGTTAAATAGATGTACCTGAATTTCGGGATGTTACATGGTGGCCACCGCCGTGAGCCGCCATTGACCACCACTACCCGAGGTGGTAGTGGGTGGTGCCCCACAAGCAAAACCCTAATGGACCTAGCCAAAACCCTAATGGGCTTAAAGATTTATTTTGGGCCTATTGGGCCATGTTTGAGTGGAAACCCTAATTGTGAGTAATTGGGCCTTAGACTTATTGGACCCAATTTTGGGCTATTGAGATTGGATTGTGTATTAAGCCCAATTTCTCCATATCATTGATCTAGTAGAGTAAAGGACTTAATGGATTAAGTCCTTAATGGGCCATCCAAGAATAATCAAATGGACTAGAGTAATTAGTTGGGCTTTAGGGTAAGGCCCATATGAAGGATTGGGCCCAATTTGGAAAATTGGGCCATAAATGGGCCATAGTTTGGGCCTAGATGGTTGTATGATATTGGGCCCTTAGAATGAGACATGTTTGGACTGGACTGAACAATTGGGCCTTCAGGGAAGTCCATGTAGAGGTTTGGGCCCAATTTGGAAAGTTGGGCCATATGTTAGGCTTTGATCCCTAGTTGACTTTGGGCCTATGGATTGGGCCTTGGGCTTGGGTAAGCCAACCTAGGGGTAATGTAGTAATTACCCAAAGTATGTATTTATAGTTATGTAGTGGAACCCAATTATTAATTGGGTGTTATTTTGATATTGACAGATCGAGAATCTGTCATCCAGCAGCTATGGTTTTGTCAGCGGGACTTCAGCAGTGTGAGGTGAGTTCTCCTTCAGTAGGAACGGGTCTAAGGCACCAAGGCCGACCCGTATATGTGATACGTTAGTAGTTGAGTGTGGGCGGGGCCCGTATCTCATTGTTATCTAAGTATAGATAACAGTCAGATTATTGGATTGCTATACTTGTTGTCTGTGTGATACATGTATGTCTTGTTAGGAATGTGAGTGTGGGTGGGGCCCGTATATCATAGAGTGAGGGCTGGGCCCGTATCTCTTTGTAGCTGGGGGTGGGCGGGGATCGTATCTCATAGATGACTGATATTGTACAGATGTATATGCTTAGTGATACTTGTTGTTTGTATAGTACTTGTATGTATCTTTATGACTAGCTGAGTGTGGGCGGGGCCAGTATCTCATAGTAGCTGAGTGTGGGTGGGGCCCGTATCATGTATGAACAGTTGATTAGCTTTACATGTTGTCTGTGTGATACTTGTATGTTGGGTTTAGTAGTTGAGTGTGGGCGAGGCCCGTAGCTCATCATAGCCGAGTGTGGGCGAGGCCCGTATCTCGAAGTAGCTGAGCATGGGCGAGGCCCGTACCTCAGAAATAGTGGAGTGTGGGCGAGGCCCGTATCTCCTAGACAGTGGAGTGTGGGCGAGGCCCGTATCTCCTAGACAGTGGAGTGTGGGCGAGGCTCGTATCTCCTAGATAGCAGAGTGTGGGCGGGGCCCGTATCTCCCAGTTAGCGGAGTGTGGGCGAGGCCCGTATCTCCACAAGTGTGGGCGAGGCCCGTATCTCCTAGTTGCATGCTACGTGTAGATGGTATGTGGTAGATTGGGGAGACTCACTAAGCTTCGTGCTTACGGTTTTCAGTTTTGGTTTCAAGTACTTCGGTTTTCAAAAGAGGAACTCGGGATGATTGCAGTGCACACACCATTTATTCAGCCTGGGATGTTTATACTATGATATATATTTGACAGACAATAAGATATTCTTGGGATACACGATTCGTGATTTCTATATGTTGAATGATAGATATGGTTTTATTAATGATTTAAAATGAAATTTTTAGACTGTATTTTTGGGATGTTACATGGCGGGTCAAAAATCTCAACCCAAACTCGTTTATTTTCGGGTTAGGTCAGTGTCGGGTTACAGGTCGAGAGTTGTCACCCCTAACTAATTATGAGATCTGTATATTACACATATTTATTAGAAGAAATTAAATATGAAGGTCTAAACATTTATGAAGTTTGAATTTATAATAAAAATAAGAAAAATATTGAATTATTGAAACTGAAGTGTTTTTTTTTTCTTTTTTAAAGTTAAACAAATAATTTAAATAAATCTACTCTAATAAATCAACTTCTTTTTTGTCACATGATAAATTATCATTCATTTTGTCACATGTTATTTTTTTGATTATTTTAAATTAGTTTTTTCCACATGTCATTTTATGTTTTCTTTTTCATTTTATTAGATTCCACAAAGTATTTAAATGTAATTGTAACACCCATAAAAATCAAGCCAATTTAAAACTTTTTCAAACATCCAAAAGCCATTAGTTATTACAAACTGTTTTCAAAATAATTTAATATCAGAGTATCTCAGAAACCCAAGTCATAGAAAGTGAGGAGCTGTACGACCACACATTTGCCTTGCCACAATCCCTTGATGTACCTGAAACAATAAACTGAAACTGTAAGCCCGAAAGCTTAGTGAGTTCCCCCAAAATACTCATACCCACAACAATACACATATAATTAGAAACAACATACTATGGGTCCAATCAACCATCGGGTTGGAATACCCCAGGCCCTCAACCAACAGGTTGGAATGCCAACACACTATAGGTCCAATCAACCATCAGGTTGGAATACCCCAGGCCCACAACCAACAGGTTGGAATGCCCACATACTATGAGTCCAATCATCGTCGGGATGGAATACTAACGGCCCACAACCAACACGTTGGAATGCCCAGGTCTATTGGCTTTCGCACAAAGCAAATAAGCCTCAACCGCCAAACAACATGTGCACATATAATAGATAATCCCATAACAGTCCATAGACAACAATTGATCTACCGGATCATAACACATAACATATAATATTATCCTACCCTCTAGGATACCGATCTAACAGATCATACTAGCATATCATAACCAGATAACAATCCAAAGGGCCGACTTGGTGCCTTAGACCCTTGAGTATAATGAGGATAACTCACTTGGCACTACTGAAGTCACGCAGATACAACTCCAGCTGCTGGTTGACAGATTCCCAAACTGTCAACATCAAACAATACCCAATTAATAATTGGGTTCCAAGCCCAAGGTCCAACTCACATTACAAAAGCCCAAAAGTCAAATAATGGACCAAAGCCCAACATATGGCGCAATTTCCAAATTGGGCCCAGACCTCTACATGGTCTTTCCTTAAGGCCCTTCCGATTATTCCAATCCAAATCCCATGGCCCATTATCACATAATCATAAAGGCCCAATTATGGCTCATCTATGGCCCAATTTTCCAAATTGGGCCCAAGTCCTCACATGGGCCTTATCCTAAAGCCCATCTAATTATTTTGGTCCATTAACTTGTTCTTGGATGGCCCATCAATAGTCCAATCGCCAAATACCAATAGGAAGGCCCAACTTAAGGCCCAAGTGAAATTAGGGTTTCATGGCATTAGGGTTTTCCAAACCCTAATTAGGGTTTCCAACCCAATACTAGCCCATTAGTCACATGGTTGGGCTTTTAGGTCAATTAGGGATTCATTGGGCCCATTAGGGTTTCATTGGGCCTACTAGGGTTTCATTAAGCCCACTAGGGTCTCATTGGGCCCACTTTGTCCAAACATCCCCAAACAAGTCGAAACGCAAACGAGACACACCGCCACCCAACACGACGGTTGGTGGCAGCAGGAGGTGGCAGCCACCACCTTACGGTGGTGGTTACGGATTTTTCTTTTGATTATTCCCACACTATTACAATTTTACAATGCAATCTCAAATATCACACACACACACACTAAATCACACACAGCCACCTCACACGGTGGCTGGTGGTGGCAGAAGAGCAGCATCCGGCCGACAGCCACCATGGTGGCTCCAACCGTTTTTCGGCCAACCCAAAAACGCATACATACGTCGACATGTACAGAACCATGCACACACACGTGCAAAAACACCCACCGCAGCTCTTCATCGGTCTTGAAGGAGGTTGACGGCGGCAGATGTGGCTGAGGCGCACCTCCGGCGAAACGAGGAAGGAGCGTCACGATGCCTAGGGTGGTGATCGTCTCACAAGATGGCGGTGGCTGGTGCTCCGTGATGGCGACTGGATGAAGAGAGTAACGAATTCCTTTGCTTCGTGACAACAGCACCGCCGGCCACGGCCATCAGTCGGCGACACCGGGTGGCATGACAGACGACCGGTTGGAGGAAGAAGGGGTTACGCTACCCCCGACAGCGGCAACGGCAGCCACTCCAGTTCTTGACTTCATCGGTGGAAGGAGCCGTAGCGGTCTCCAACGGACGCTATGTCGACAACGGCTGATGTGGCTTGGCGGCTTCCGACCTCAGCAATGGAGGTGGCGGCGAACGGAGGTTGGGAGGTGAGGGTGGTGGCGGCTGACATCTCCATTAGGGTTAGGGTTTGAATGGGTGTTATATATATATATATATATATATATATATATATATATATATATATATATATATATATATATATATGCTGAAAGAGGGTGACGGGTTCAACCCGTGTCCACCATTAAACATGTGCATATTGACACGTTTGGTCCCTCCCCATAAGAGCCTTTTCAACTTGAGTCCGAAATTTACCCCTTTAGTCCCTGTCTTTTAAAAAAATCCTTACAAACTAAGTCTGAGAGTTACTAAATGGCCCCTCCTTTACAAATTCTTTTCAACTTAGGCACTTAACTTACCCTTTTAACCCCAACCATCCAAAATCCTTTCATAATAAGTCCATATTTTACCAAGCACACCCTGACTTCTGAAATTCTTTTTCAAACATGTGCATATTGACACATTTGGTCCCTCCCCATAAGAGCCTTTTCAACTTGAGTCCGAAATTTACTCCTTTAGTACCTGTCTTTTAAAAAAATCCTTACAACCTACGTCCGAGAGTTACTAAATGGCCCCTCCTTTACAAATTCTTTTCAACTTAGGCACTTAACTTACCCTTTTAACCCCAACCATCCAAAATCCTTTCATAATAAGTCCATATTTTACCAAGCACACCCTGACTTCTAAAATTCTTTTCAAAATAAATCCTGAAATTACACTTCAACCCCCGGAGATTCAAATCTTGTCATTTGGCTTCCCGAAACCAACACCCCGCTAATTATTATTTGATTTTGGAATATAATAATATTAAATAATAATAATAATTACTTCTCGGGGTTTCGGGTCTATTATTTAATTATTATATTTAAATGGGATGTTACAGTAATAATTGTAATAAATATAATAATAAATAGATATCTGTTTAACTAATGCAACTTTCTTTTTCATTTTGAGCTTCAATTTAAGAATTTTAAAATTAAAAGGAAAGTTGCATTAATTAAATTGATATAAATTTATTATTACACTAGGTTAAAACCTGTGTCCTACACGGGTTGACAATTTAATGAAGGTCTTCCAAAGATAGTTAGACAAACAAATAACGTGTTATGTTCGACAACGAAGTTATTACTAAAGAAAAATGAAAGTACAATGCTATAATTTGGAAAATGTTTACATCGTACTTTCATTTGTTAATATTACAACATTGTACTTTTTTAAAATAAACCTAGTTATAGAAATTTCATCAAAATACTAAGAAATTTTCTTGTTATATCTAAGATAAAATTTTCAAGGTATCATGTCCTAATAAGAAAAAATAAAATAGAAATAATGAAATACAACAATATTAATTGAGTAGACTTTGAAGTATAATCCCTTCTATTCATTTTTCAAGAGAAAAATGAAATTTTAGTAATTTACAAAAAAGTAATACCTTGGTGAAAACAAACAGAAGCTAAATTCTCATGTTTTCTATGAAAGTTACTAAGTGATACGGATTGGCATATTTCCATAGCCCTAAACCACATTGACTGCAATGCAAATCTATCTTTTTGTTTTTATGATTCACAAATATTGTGGTCATATTGAGGCTTCGTATTGGATATTGGGTATCATTGAGTATAATTGACTTTCCATTTAGGATACCTTGTAATTTTCCTGTAATATTGTGTTTCCTTTTTACATAGCTTAAATGGTGGAGTAGATCGTGGACCGCCTCTTATATATTTATATCTTTGTATAGCTGCATAATTCAATTTTAAATATATCAAAAGAACAATTCTCTCTTTCATGATAACTCTATACCAATTTTAACATGGTATAAGAGCATGATAAGATTCTGTCAAACTAAACCATCCAATTCTTCTTTTTCAACCTAAACAACAAGCCATGGCTGATAAAGAAAAGAACACCTCGAGCGGTGCTCAAAATGCTGATACACAATCACCATTATATCTTCATCCATCCGATTGTCCGGGACAACTTCACGTTATCGAACAACTTCATGATGGTAACTATGATGAATGGGCAGATGAGATGAGTAATTTTCTTCTAGCCAAGAACAAAATGGGAATTATTGATGGATCGGTCCCTACCCTTAAAGAAGTAGAACCAGACCACGAATCATGGAAACGATGAAACACCATGATTAGAGGATGGATGAGTGCGGCCATGAGCAAAGAGATCAGAAGTAGTGTTCGATATGCCAAAACTACAAAACAAATTTGGACCGAACTGGCAGAGCGATTTGGCATAGAAAATGCTCCCCGGGTATACGAGTTAAGACGAGATCTTGCCCAAACTCATCAAAACAACATGAAGGTATCAACCTATTATAAAAAACTCAGAGGGATATTGGAAGAGATCCAATCAATTTTCTCTTGCACCTAAATGCACTTGCACAACACCAAAGGATTTCGTCGAGAATCGAGAAAAGGAACAGTTATACGAGTTCCTCATGGGACTCGATGAAGCCTTTAACACTGTCAAGACACAAATCTTGACCGCAAAGCCGACACCAAGCCTCAGTGTTTCCTACCATCTTGTTTCGGAGGATGAAAAGAGATGTGAGATCGCTACTGCCACGTATCCTAACAACAACGAGGCTGCAACCTTTCAAGTCCAAAACAGAAACAAAACACAATATGCAGAAAGGAAGGAGAGATTACCGTGCGCTAGATATGGGAGAACAAATAACCGGATGGAATATTGCTATCTTATTGTTAGCTATCCTAAGAAAATGGAGGAGTATCCGATTCGAGAATATGACAAAAGACATAGCACAATAAGAAATGAAGGTTGTAAAAAATCAAACAAGGTTGCACATGTCAAATCGAGTCTGATAGAAGGAAACTCAAATGAAGATTTCGCATTGATGGCATAATATTTTCGAGAACAGGCTAAGGAAGAAAGCAATGAGGAATCCCGAACAGTAAACATGGCAGGTAAGTTTCCATCAAGTCGTCCCTGGATAATTGATTCTGGTGCAACATAACACGTTACATGTGAAGAAGGTACACTTAAATTATCACATTCTAATGGGGATGTGACAGTAACAATACCAAATGGAAAAAGGTACCTGTTAAAGGCATTGACAACCTAACTTTACCAAATGGCTTAAAGATATATAATGTTTTAAAACACCCGACTTCAAATACAACTTAATTTCAGTTAGCAAAATGGCTAAGGATCCAAAATATTCTTTTACCTTTTATCCAAGCTTCTGTTACATGCATGGCTTACACTCGAAGAAACTGATTGAAATGGGTAAGGAACGCGATGATCTATATTGGCTGGAGCCGGTTGAAAAAGTGAAGTCGGTTTTGGAAGCTTCAACAAATAAATAAAAGTTGCAGCCTCAACAAATCCAAAAACATGGCACAAACGGTTGGTTCATGCATCAAAAAAGAAACTTCAACATGTTTGTTACTTTAATAATTTTTATGATTCTTGTATGAGAGAAAAAAACACGCTCACCTTTCCCCACTAGTTCAATAAAAACGTCTGATTGTTTAGAATTGATTCATTGTGATATATGGTGAGGATACAAAACTGCTTCTATCACAGGTGCACATTATTTTCTAACTATAGTTGACGATTATAGTAGAGGAGTTTGGGTATTTCTTATGAAGTACAAGTCTGAGGTTGCACGGTTACTGATCATCTTTTATAACATGGTCAAGATCCAATATGGGAAGACCATAAAAAGAATCAGGGTTGATATGGGCCCGCGTTCAAATCGCATTACATTTCTGATTTCTATCACAAAAATGGTATCATTTTAGAAACTTCTTACACCGACACACCACAACAAAACGGTGTGGTCGAAAGAAAGCATAGACATATATTAGATACCGCTAGAGCATTACGTTTTCAAGCTAACTTACCAATAAAATTTAGGGACGAATGTGTTTTAACGGTTGTGTACATTATAAATCGCTTACCTTCTAAAGTTTTAAAGGGAACCACACCATACGAAGTTTTGATGCAAAAGAGTCCTACTTACGATCATTTGAAAGTGTTTGGTTGTCTTGTTTATTCCCGAGACACAAAGAAAGAGGGTGTAACATCCCAAAAATCCAAGGTAAAATTTTCATTTTTAAAACAAATAATCATACAGTGAGTTGTTCCAAAACCGATCAAAGTGAATATATTATTTAAACATCATATTAATAGCATTAATTGCCAATGCGGAAAACTCGGGGGGATGCTGTGCAGTCATGCCAGACCCTTCCTTTTTGAACCTAAAGTACCTGAAACCATAAATATGAAACCATACGCACAAAGCTTAGTGAGTTCCCCAAAATACCGCATACCACATATATACAAATATTACAACACGTGGTTGTGTGGGGTGTGTGTCGTGTCAACCTTGAGTCCATAATGACTCTATGTAACATCTTGTAGCTGTATCGGGTCCGTATCAACCCTCGGGTCCGTATCAACCACGAGTCCATAATGACTATACATAACAACTTGTAGCTGTGTCAGGTCCGTATCAACCCGCGGGTCCGTTTCACCCCTCATACATAAGCATACAAACATATAAGCATGAGTCACAAAGACAACAAGCACATACAAGCATATCAACAATTGTCACAAATACAAACATCATCCTATACACATAATCGAGTGGGAAGGCATTGGTTCCTTTCACCTACGAGTATAGTGAAAAGACTCGCCTCAAAGTCTGAAAGAATAGTTGCACCGATCACTGCTCGAAAAGCTATCTCTACCGGTCACCTATACAATTAACCGTAACCCAAATCTCAACTATAAATCAAATTACCCAAAATTCCCTTAGGTCAAACTTGGTCAAAATCCTGGTCAAAGTCAAAATTCAACCAAGTCGACCGGGTCAACTCAGTTGAGTACGTTGGGCGTACTCAACATGTACGCGGGGCGTACTCAACACGTATACGGGGCGTACTACGCATTGACCAGAAGTCAAGGGGCTGACCACGTACGTACATCGTACCCTTTGGTACGCCCAACATACGCGGCTTCCATGCTCCTAATCCATTAAGAGCTTAATCCTTTAAGCTCTTTCGTCCAAAATCCAAATCTAACCCTCCAATGATATCCTTAACCATAAAGTTTCCAACTTTATGGTCTTGCATGGCTATTAAGTCTTTAACATCCAAAAACCCTAACTTCTTAACCCATTAAGACATCCAATACCATGCATGGAGGAAAACTAGGGACCAAGGTCACATTTTTATGGTTCCAAATGACTCCATAATGGATAAAGTTTCCAACTAAATCCATTAGAATGATCCAAACAAGCAAGATCTAGTCTTTAAGTCTCAAAGGGACCAAAAGTGCATCTTTTTCAACTTATTCCATTTAGTCCAAGTCTCCAACCGTTAGATCTGATTCAATATGATGTTTAGATGGATAAAGTTTCCAACTTTATCCATAAAAAGCTCACAAACTTTATGCACTAAAGTGACCAAAAGCTCATAACACCCAAAACAAGCTAGATCTAACAAATGCATCATCAAGATTCAAGCTTTTTACCTATAGAAGAAAGATCAAGGTGAACAAATTTTGGATCTACAAGTTCCAATTCAACCAACACTACTCCGATGAGCTCCTTGTTCTCCAAGATGCACCAAGAACACTCCACAACACTTAAAAACACCTTCTTTTTTCTCATAATGCTCAAACTAGGGTTAAGGTTTCAAGGGAGGGTGTTGGAGAGGTGGAGGCTGAGAATGGAATGGGTTTGGGGGAGTTAAGGAGCTTAAATAGGGCTCAAACCACGAAAATAGGGTTTAAGCAGTGATCGTGTACGCCCAGCGTAGTCCAGGTACACCCAACATACTCCAAGAATGCTTAGTACACCCAGTAGGGATGAAAGTGGGTCCAAACCCGGACCGGTTTACCCGGACCCGGAAAACCCGGAAACCGGAAATGACAATTTATAGGAACCGAGAACCGGACCGGTATACGGGAACTGGTTCCGGTTTGATAAACTGGGTATGGAACCGGTTGGAACCAGATTCGTGTATTAGACCCGGAAATGACTGAAAACCCGAAAATGGAACCGAAAACCCGGAATTTTGGAACAAAATAAAAAAGTAATATGTCGTAATTGAAGATTATTACTGAAAAGTCTTACTTTATAAAATAAATGTCAAACACTCTTGATCCAATAATAGGCAATATGTTTTTAAAACTACAAGAATTGGAAAATGCAGTATGTTTTTAAAACTAGAGAAATTGAAATTTGGCCGATGCAATTAAATGAAAATAATGAGCACCAACTTGCCGAACGTCTTCACTTTTTTTTTCTTGACTTCTTCGTCTTTTTTTCATTTGAACTTATTCATCACTTAAATAAATTTTATTAACATATTCAAATATGGATTTCAAATTTTAAAATACGAAAGACTATAAATTTAGCCATTAATTATAAGTAGTTATAAAAAAAATTGAAAACAAGTTTTTATAGTCAAATTTTGGAAGACTGTAAACATAGTTTGATTGTTAAAACCCAATGAATTACCGATTTGACGTTTTACATATTCACTCCTTTACCTATACAAAATGAATCAAAAAATGGGACCAAGGTAAAGGAAGGAAAAAAACGAGATGCAAGTTGCAATTGTTGGACGTGATCACAGGCCCTATATTTTTTTATATTTGTCGAACCCTAGCAAGTTTTTGTGTATAAGGAGGATTCTAGAGGTATAAGTAAAAAACGCTTTAAAATTTCGGGTCTTCAATTGCATAAATCCGGTTCCGACCCATTACCCGGTACTGGTTCTTTTTTAGCATTTCCGGTTCTTTTACCCAATTTACCCGGACCCGTTGGACCCATACCCGAAATACCCGAAACCCGGTTAAGGCTCATTTTTAAACTCAAGACCCAGACCGGTTAAGCATATTCCGGTTCAACCAATTTCGGTTCCGGTCCTGTTCACATCCCTAACGCCCAACGTACAAGTTGAGTACGCCCAACGTGCGCGGCTTAACCCAAAACTGCCCTAATTTCAAATGGTCATGACTTCTTCGTTTCAAATCCGATTTCAACTATCCTTATAACCACGGAAAGGTAATGAGAAACTTTATAATCCTATCAACTCTCCTTTGACTTAAAACTTTCCGAACTTAAATCTAAAATTCATAAAAGGCCCGAACTATCTCCTTACGGTTATACCCTCGGGCTCCACAACACTAACCAAACTATCAGATCACATAATTTACATTGCCCACATCCAAATGGGTCTATGTAACGCCCGTAGATTCGGGCTAGTTAATTTAGAGACAATAAGCGTCAAAAATGAATTTCTTATAGAAGATTATTTAGATTAAATAATCTTAACCAAATTATAGTATATATCACAAGGGTTCCGTACATATAAAGAACGCCGAAATCCGATTTATAACGATGAAGTTATGACCTGTCGAAGTTTTACGGCAAAACCGGCACGACACCGGGAATCGAAAAAAGGGAATTTTTGATAAACTACTTTTTAGCCTTAGATATCTAAATGAAAGTTGTGGTATACGTTAAACCGAGAGCGTGCATAAAAAGAACGTCAAAATCTGACTTCGTATGAGGAAGTTATGATTTTTCTAAGATTTCGTATAGCAGTATACAGCCCGGTATTCGAATTTCAGATCAAACGATTTTTAGCCGACACAACCTAAATGAGAATTGAATATATCATTAGTAGGATCTCAACCATAAAAAGACAGTCGAAAACGGAGTCCGTATGTAGAAGTTATGAATTTTACACGGTCGTTAACTGTGTAATCTTCTCATACTGTTAAATTTAAAATCGGTCGGGAATTATGTTGGGTTTTGGTATAATACAACATCCTATGGTGCACATACAACCCTAAATACCTTGTATCTATGTTTTCACTAATTATACATGCAAATGGTTTCCAAGGTATTGAACCTATAGCTAGCATGCAATTGTCATACAAACTACATAAAATACTAGATATAGTAACATACCTTTTGTGTGGCTGGAAGTCTTGATGTATTTGGCCTTAAGAACTTAGCCCTAATAGTGTGGAAGCCTCAAATGAAGTCACAACACATCAAGGATAAATGTAGGACTTGAGAGAGAATCTACATGCACTCTAAAACCTTCATGAACTCCAAGAACATGCACACACACTAGTGGTTGCGTTTTTTAGGTCATAACATATGTATTTATATGTGTTGAATTCTAAGAGTCATGGGTATAACCCAAACCCATATCCATGGGTTTTATGATCCATGGTTCATGTGGCCCAACTCTTTATGTATCTATACATAAACTTGGTCCAACATGGATCATAAGCCCAACACATATAAATATAACTAATTACCATAATTAGTCCCCATAGTTTTAATTAGTCTCTTTTAATCACTAAATTAATTCCAAATTAATTATTGATCAATACTAATTAAAACATATGATTTCATATTAATATATTAGAACTTATAATATATTAATAAATCATATATAACCTCTTCTCTCAAAAGTCCATCCTAACAAATTGTCCTGATGATATGCAACCCAAATGGACCATGCTACTCTCGGGTCGAATACATACCAATAATAGTTATGGGCTTAGACACCTAATCCAACAGTCTCCCACTTCGATAAGTCTAAAACTATTATTGCGTATGACTCCAAAACCCGACTAGCAATCGTAGCTCTTAAAGCCGTTGTCGAACTCTGAACAAATCAATGACGCGTCCATTAGATAAGGGATCATATATTCCTCCATTCTAGATATCATATGGATTGAGACACGGATTATAATCATTCTCTCTGTCCATCTGTTGTTTCCCGATTTCCGACTTATGACGACTGACTAATTGAACAAATCAAATCAGTCCAGGCCCGGCCGAGCACTTACGTTTTGTGACATCCCCTAATTTCTCAGCCAGAAAAGACCGATTTATTTTATGCTTTTCTTTAAGAAACATATATTTTCATTTCATATCAAAACCTCGGGATGTCATGTTCCGATACAGATCAAAAGCATAAACAAGACATTATAAGCCTTACAACAGTTATTTACAACTACTGGCCTATAATCCAAAAATCACTCATCATCATCATCCGACTATGTTCGGGGTCCACTACCTGTAATATAAAAAGCTACGTGGGTCAGGCTTGGAAGCCTGGTGAGCATATAGGGTTTTCAACCCACAATAAATAAATTTATTATACTTAAACATCAATCAATCAACCAAATTACCCCAACCCCATTATCTTATTTATTTCTTAAGGATTTACCCTAAGATTCAACTATCACTCACTCCTAAGGATTCACCCAAAGGAATAGGCACGCAGTCACATCGTCGCCAGGGATTATACAACAGGCACTAAATCCATAGCTGCCAGGGTTTATACAACAGGCTCTAAGTACATAGCTGCCAAGGTTTATACAACATGTGTTAAGTCCATAGCTCTTATTTATCAACGGTATTATTCACAGGAATATCCCTGTCATACATGTCAATGGGCTTTTAGAGTACGACTGATGAACATATAGTTCACACACTTACAGGTTGCGAGCCTGCTAGTGTTCCACAGATCATCTAGAATAGTCCATGGTTGTCATCCATACTCTGCTGAATGACGGGGGCCAACGTTTGGGTAAGGGCTTTTCTCATATTTCACCACTCACCCTCAACTCATGATCTATATCACTGATCATCTCATTTATCCAACTCACCTTTCATCACACACCCACTATTTCATCTACCCATGTTTTACCCAACATTTTTGTAGATAAAAATACATATACAGTTTAAATTATTTAAAAACCTGTATAAATCATTCATTCAACATCCATCTAAAATAAACAAACAATATATATTCACACAACACGTATTTTATATAAAATACTTCATATCTATGTGTAAGGAGAAAGTAACTACACACTCACATGATTTAATGATAATCGGGCAGCACTTCGTTTCCTAAAACGGTCGTTTATAATAAAACCGGGAGTTTTATTGAGAAACCGGGCTCTGCAAGGGTCGGGCTTCGAAACCGAAAAGATAATTTTCTCGGGCTTCTCGGGCATTTCGGGACGTGTTCCGGGCGTTGGAATTAATCCCGGGGCTTTGGGTGAAGTGGAAATAGTGAAAATATTGAAAAATGGGTGAAGACGCGGGGCAGCTTCGGATGACTCACCTGCTTCGGATGACTCACCTAGCTCGGACATGGAGAAGACGCGGGGAAGCTTCTGATTGGCCGAGCCTTCTGTGCGAGGAGGGTGCGACATGCCTCGCCAGCTGGCCTCCGGTGACTCAGCAGTTCGGACACGTGGCACGTTTTGAGCGAGGGTGACGTGGCTTTTCCGGGTGAAGCTTATCTATGCGAAATTTCTCGAATTTTGTGCCAAAATCTTCTAAAATTCATAACTTTCGCATACGAGCTCCGTTTTTTACGTTCTTTATATGCACGCGTAGGTAAAATTATGCTCTACAACTTTCGTTTAGACTTCCTCGGCTAATTTTGATTTTAATTTTTATATTATTATTTTTAACAGACCCGGACATGAAATCCGTTAAAAATTCATAACTTCTTCATCCGACGTCCGTTTTCGTCTGTCTTTTTACCGTTGTACTACTATTTACGAGACCTTCGATTCTCGTTTAGGTTGTGTCGGCTAAAAATCACTCGATCTAAAATTCGAGTTTTTAGTTGTCTACTGCTAAGCTGAAACTTAGAAAAATCATAACTTCCTCATACGAAGTCAGATTTGGGTGTTCTTTTTATACATAATCTCGGTTTAGCGAACACTATGACTTTTGTTTAGATCACTAAGGCTAAAAAGTAGTTTATCAAAAACTCACTTTTTACGACATTCGGCACCGTGTCGGTTTTGTCGCGAAACTTCGACAGGTCATAACTTCTTCGTTATAACTCGGATTTCGGCATTCTTTATATATCCGTAATCCTTGTCACGACCACTACAACTTTCTTAATAGATATCGGCTTTATCTAATATTTATTTTCGACGCTAATTTTTATTCTTAATTAATTAAATCCTAATAATTAAGCATAAAACACATAATTTTCACATAATATTCACATAATTCCTTTTCATTTCTTCTAAATGAGTTACAAAGGTTAACCTAGACTATCACGTCAATATTAATGCCTAGCCTAGAAACACGGGCGTTACAATTCGCTCCCCCTTAGAATGATTCCGTCCCCGGAATCACACATCGACAAACAACTACGGGTAGCGACTCATCATGTCACTCTCCGTTTCCCAGGTGAGATTTGGCCCATTCGTATGTTTCCAACGCACAAGCAATAAATCGACCATCTTGCGTCACAACTTCTTAGTCTTACGGTCAACGATTGCCTCAGGTTCTTCAATCAACCTCTTGTTTTCATCCAATCTTAATTCAGAAATGGGAATTATGTCGGGCACATCTCCCGTGAACTTTCTCAAATAACACATATGAAAGGTATTATGAATACCCTCCAGTTCTTCCGGTAATTCTAGCTTGTAAGCTTGATTCCCGATCCACTGAAGAACTTTAAACGGTCCAATAAACCTTGGACTCAACTTTCCCCTTCTACCAAATCTTATAAGTCCCTTCCATGGCGAGACTTTGAGTAAAACCGAATCTCCAACTTTGAATGATATCGGTTGTCTTTTCTTGTCAGCATAACTCTTTTGACAATCTTGAGCAGCTAACATCCTTTCCCTAATCACTTTCAACTTTTCAGCAGTCTGATGGACTATTTCAAGTCCCATAAACTGCTTTTCCCCAGTTTCCAGCCAACATGACGGTGTTCGACACTTTTCTCCATACAAAGCGTGATAAGGTGCCATCTTTATGCTTGAGTGGAAACTATTATTATAGGAAAATTCTACTAGAGGTAAGTGTTCATCCCAGTTACCTTGGAAATCCAGGGTACATGCTCTCAGCATATCCTCAAATGTTTGAATTGTTCGTTCGCTCTGACCATCGGTTTGTGGATGGTAAGCTGTATTCAAACACAACTTGGTACCCAATTCCTCTTATAGACTCCTCCAAAACCTTGAGGTAAAACGGCTGTCACGATCGGATACAATCGTTAACGGAACACCGCGAAGCCTCACAATTTCCTTCACTTAAGAATTCGCAAGTTTATCCATAGACCATTTCTCGTTGGCTGCTATGAAATGCGCACTCTTAGTGAAGCGATCAACGACCACCCAAATCATGTTGTGACCGTTCCTTGTTCTGGGCAGTTTAGTCACAAAATCCATGGTGATGTCTTCCCATTTGCCCATGGGTACAAGCAAAGGTTCCAAACTCCCATACGGTTTCTGATGTTGTGCCTTAATCCTAGCACAAGTTACACACTCGGCCACATACGTAGCAACATCGAGCTTCATCATCGGCCACCAGTAATAGGGTTTTAGATCCCTATATATTTTTGAACTGCCGGGATGAATCGAGTACATGGTCTTGTGAGCTTCTTCCATCAGAAGATCTCTTACTCCTCCTGTCTTAGGTACCCAAATCCTATCTTTGAATACCTTCAGTCCTTGACCGTTTGTATCAAACACCAACGTTTTATCCAAACGTCCTTCCTTTCGGTCATTTTTTTCTCTAAAACTTCCTCTTGAGCTTTCTTTATACCTTCCCCAATTGTCGAGACAACTTCAATTCTCAACGCTCTTGGCCTTTTCTTTTCAACATTTACCTTCCGACTGAGAGCATCAGCAACAACATTTGCTTTACCAGGGTGGTAAAGTATCTCACAGTCGTAGTCCTTGAGTAATTCTAGACAGCGTCGTTGCCTCATGTTCAATTCCTTCTGATTAAAGATATATTAAAAACTCTTATGATCAGTGAAAAGTTTGCGTTTAGTACCATAAAGATAGTGTTTCCATATCTTTAAGGCGAATACTACCACTGCCAACTCCAGATCATGAGTGGGGTAGTTCTTTTCATGCTCCTTCAATTGCCTCGATGCATACGCTATCACTTTATCCCTTTGGGTCAGAACACAACCTAACCCAACTCAAGAGGCATCACTATAAACTGTGAAGTCATCAACTCCTTCAGGTAATGTCACACCCCCAAACCAAGGATGGCGGAAACGTCCGGGGGTGGAGGACTTCATGTATAGTATCACAACAACGAGTATAATAGTGCCCAAAGTAAATACAACCATCATAATTATAATTGAAAAAGCTATACAATAGTATGTGTTTACATGTTTCCAATCAATTACACTTATGATGACAAAAATGAAATGTTTGACGATTTAACGTCCCATCCTCAAAAGCGGTTGATTTCCTGTTTCACTGAATTCCTGAGAATACAAGTAGTTTGAAAAAGCGTCAACAATTAAGTTGGTGAGTTCATAACAGTTTTATTTGATAAAGAAGCCGTTTCCTTGTAAAAAGCGATAGAATATGATTCCAGAAAATTTAATATTTTCCTATGTTATGCAATAATGTATCCTAGAAAGACCCGTAGATTCCTTCTATAATCACCCAGTGTATATAAGTTATATAAAATTTAATTTAAATAAACCGTCGAATATAATGGGTATGCCCTAGGTCCACAACCAAACAAGGAACATGAAGTAAGGCGGGCCCACCAATTCTAGGTCGATTGCGACTAGATTCTTATATAACTCTAGCATATACACTTAGCAATTATAGCTGAAGTCTAACAATTTTAGATGAAATGTAGTTTTGATAGAAATATGTTTTCCAAAGAAAATCCAATATTTTCCTTATAAAACTCATGTAGTCCTAATTGTTAAGACAGAGAATATGTGTGTGTTTTGTGCTTATAATGTTCATAATGGGAATGTGTTTCCAAAGAAAATCCAATATTTTCCTTATAAAAAGTCATGTAGCCTTAAGCGTCAAGACCGAGAATATACAAGTATTTTTCCATACTTAGAGTAATTTATGCAAGTTTAAATCGGCATAAACTCGTTTAATTTAGAAGTAAAATCCTTTTTTATTTTAGAATTTTTCCTGTAAACTTGAAAGATTGTTAACTCCCTATGTGAGTCGCTATAACCACACTACGACAGAATAACCTGCTTGCGACGTTCTTCAGGCGTCGGAATAGAAATGACACTTGTCACCCCCGATCGGCCGATCGGACTTATGCAAGCAGCATGGGTGTGGGTTGTCGATCCCAATATAGATCTATACACAATTATCACGCTCTCCCTACAAGAGACTCTGGTTATAACTAATTCAGGATTTTCTGTGGTACTTAAGAGTACCCCGAAGGAGAATGTCTCACAACTTACGTTAACTAGTTTACATATAGTTTTGAGTATAAAGCCTCTTCCGTGGAGGAAGTGAAATCACCTTTTATGAAAATACATTTGTGATATAAATCCATAAACTATTACTATTATAGTTTATCAAGTAGTATATGAAAAATTCATTTGTTTTGAGAGTAAAACCTTTTCCATGTAGTATGCTTTTATCGAAAATTCATAAACTATACTTAATGTAGTTTATTATATGTGTTCGAAATGAATGGAGGAAAAACCTTAACATGAGTGACTAATTTCTGTTCATGATGATAAACTAACAAGAATGCATCAAAACATTGAGAAACTTATCGTTATGCACTTTGCTCAACATACTACAAAGTGTTGTTAATATGGTAAACTATGTAACTAGTTTTTATCCTTTCTGCACGGTTTTGAAATCATCATAGAAAAATCATACGAAGTTGAAAACTAACTCCGTAGACTCTGAGAGTTTAGAAAATGTGTCTAGTTTACTCATATTTTTTTTATGATTATTAGAAGTCTCTAACTTATGTGAAACTGTTCATAATCACAGACTGGTCCGAATTCGTTTCTGAAATGATAGGCAGTTTTGTAAAAATCACCATAAATCTTAGAAAAATCATATGGAGATGTGCAAGTAGTCATTTTAAAGGTATAAACCTGAACTATTTGCATATTATACAGTTTTGAAAGATATTAAGTTTAAGTTTGGTAAAGCAGTTCGTGAACAGGTCACAACGTTTCTGTTGTAAGCTGTCAAGTTGAGTTTTGAATATGTTTTGGTGTTTTAACTTGTATTCCCCACCTAAAAGCTTAAGAAAACTAGAAAATGTAGGGGTATGAACTCACCTTGAGTGATTTCTTGTAGAGTGGAAGGTTGAAGATGATGAGTTTCAAGTCTAGATCACTTGATGAACACACGAAGTTTTGGATGATCCTAAGAACGATTTTTGGTGTGAAGATATGAGTCGTTAATCCAAGAGTGTTATGAAAACATGTAATAACACTTGAGTTAGAAGGAAATACTTACCAATAAGTGAACAAATGACTCAAGAATACATCAAAAGTGTGGCTGAAAGTTGAGAGAAAAGAGGCCCTCTTGATGGTTTAAGAAATGTATAATTTTGATGGTGAAGTAAAAGATCAAGGGAATCCCAGGCATTTCCTTATATGGAGGGTTGCTGGAGCAAGTGGCTAGGGTGAAGGGATGTTTGCCTTGGTTTGTGTGATGTGGATAAGGTTGGACCAATGAGAAAGTGACACATAGGAGGCAAGTGGGCACACTTGACCCACTTGTGGTGTAAAATACTCTTCTTATTGTAAAATAATGATTTATAATTAATAAATCCTTGAAAAATAATTAAAATAATAGTTATGGGGGTTAAAAATGATAAAAATATGAATTCGGTGAAAAAATCCCGTCAAAAACGGGTTTAGGAGGCGAAAGTAGTCAAAAATCAGCTTTAGGAACCGAACCTGCGAGGTTCGGCTCTAAGGAGCTAGGAACCGAGAGTAGGAGGGAAGATCCGAAGGTCCGAAGGGGGAGGCCGAAGGTCCGAGGTCTCGCATGGGGGGGCCGAGGTTCGGTCATCGCTGCTGGCTTCGGTCCGAGATGGCCTCTGACAAGTTCGGTTCTGACACTTTCGGCTCCTAAGAGGACTTTCGGTTCCTAAGAGGAGTTTCGGTTCTTAAGAGGACTTTCGGTTCCTAAGAGGAGTTTCGGTTCCTAAGAGGAGTTTCTGTTCCTAAGAGGACTTTCGGTTCCTAAGAGGAGTTTCGGCTCTATATGGCTGTTTTTCGAGAAATCTTTCCGTTTTGCGTGATTTTTGACCAAGTTAAGGGTCGGGATGACCCGGATGACTATAAAAAGTTCGAGAGAGATTTTGGGAGAGATTTGGGAGAGATTCCACATATTGGGAGAGATTTCACATACTTGGAGAGATTTGGGAGAGATTTCACATACTTGGAGAGATTTGGGAGAGATTTAACCTTAGCCATTATTATCGCATAATCTCGCAACTGCAAGGTTCGCGAACCCCGTTATGCTTCGTTAATGATCTTTTTAAGTCCCCGAAAGGGTCCTTAGTCGTGTTTTGATGCGTTTAACTCCCTTTTTAGGGTTTTTACATTATTAACACATAGATTCTTCAAGACACTTGAATTTTTGACATAAAGATGCACATTTTTATACATAGAATAACTTTTAACATACAAGTACTAGTTAAGTTGACTGGTTTGACTTGTTGACTTTGACTTTGACTTTGACTTGAATTTGACGGTTGTCACAGGTAACGAAAGAATCGGTACTTCACACAACTTCTTCTTTAACTTCTCAAAAGCTTCCTTATGCTTCTCATTCCAAGTATAAACTGCTCCTTTGTGGGTCAAAGCTGTCAATGGAGTCGCGATCGAAGAAAAGCCTTGGATAAACCTTCGGTAATATCCAGCTAATCCTAAAAAGCTTCAGATCTTCGTAGGACTTTCAATCGTAACCTTCAAGTTACAAAATAAATCCTTATTGAGGACTCTTTCTTCTTCTTAGAATAAGTACTTTCCTTCATTTATTGTAACAGACCGATGGGTCATGTTCTAATGATCTCTCATCGTATAATGCACTACTTAGACTCAGATCTCCTGGGGACAAATTTCGGAACAAACTATACCTTCCTTCATGTTCTAATGTGATACAATCACAGTTCAACATGTATCATTTCTAACTACCAACTTCTTTAACAATGAGTGCGATACTTCTATTGATCGCTTTGATCATCTTTCACTTCAATCTTCTGGCTTAAGTAAAATGCTACATCGAACTTGGTTCTCTAAACCACATAATAAACTCATCGTAGTCGGACTCAATTCGATATGACCTCTAGGGTCAGAATAACAATCATCTTCTTAGTCATTACCGAAATGATGGTAACGACAGACTAGAATAAGACGGAATCAATTACTAGCTCCTTGGTAACCTTGTGACTTTCCTTGATCCAAGTACGAGACCTGTGCTTCCGGTAGTATAGGCCTCTACTACCATTCACACCTACTCATACTCGTCCCAAGTATTGTCTCGCAGTTCTCCAAATCACAATACAAGAATTTCACATAGTCATTTAATTCATCAGATGACAAAACTAGGGTTTATATTATTTCCTTGAAACGATTACACAGAGGTTCAAGTTTACCCTATATTATGCCTCCAATGGGCTAAACCACTTGTTATTATTCACATTACTACTTCATAACTTGATCTTCGGGTATCAAGTCTTTACTTCTACTTCCTAGCGTTATTATTTGCTTTGTAAAGGATATTCTAAAATTCCCTTGGCATTGGCGGTGCACTTGGCCTTGTTACTTCATTTTTCTTCGGACAGTCCTTAGAAATATGGCCTTCTTCCTTACATACGTAACACACCCCCTTGGGAATCGTACACTCATTGGCGTAATGCCCAATTTCTCCACACCTAAAGCAATTCACCTTCCTACCACAATTCCCAGAGTGTGTATTTTTGCAATTCCCGCACCATTTTCCTTTACCTCCTCTTTTGCCAGACTTTGAGAATATGTTGCTCTTGTTGGGTCTTGAAGACCCCTCAAATTTCCTCTTCTTGCCAACTTCAACCTTGTTGGCGGTCCTGTCATTGATCATTTCTTCAATAGACTTAGCAACCAGATAGTTGCCTCAAGAACAGATGCCTGACGTACTGGCACAGTAAGTTCATCCTTACTTTGTTGAAGTAAACGTTTTGTTTCTTCCATCTGTTGATCCAACATCATACGCACCATTGCCTGCACCCCAGTCATCGTGATTGGCTCAGGCTGCGGATTATCGTTTCCGAATTCACTTTGCATACTCACCATTTCGATCTATACACAAATCGTAGGTGATTTTAGATCTTTATTTTCGATAGACGTTAAATCTTCGTTATTACTCCGAAACGTTTATATGTTAGTTCTAATATCGTAGTCATACGTTTAGAATCCTACACACATAAGGTTCCCAGATCCGGTCGGCAACAGACCATAGATCCGAACAAATAATGGCATATATGGCAAACATATAACATTTAGCACATTAGGCATCTTTCCTAAAATAAACTAGTGCTCGTGTCTAAAATATGGTAGACACTCATCTCACAATCATCACTTAGCATTCTAAGTTTAAGTCTAGAAATCCTACTAATTTCTTAGTTCGCTTAAACTAATGCTCTGATACCAACTGTGACATCCCCTAATTTCTCGGCCAGAAAAGACCGATTTATTTTATGCTTTTTAAAATAAAATCAGAGTAATCCTTTTAAAAGATGTTGCGGAATTTGTTCCCAAAACCAAACATGATAAAATTTATCAAAAACTTTTCTTGAAGAAACATATATTTTCATTTCATATCAAAGCCTCGGATGTCATGTTCCGATACAGATCAAAAGCATAAACAAGACATTATAAGCCTTACAACAGTTATTTACAACTACTGGCCTATAATCCAAAAATCACTCATCATCATCATCCGACTATGCTCGGGGTCGACTACCTGTAATATAAAAAGCTGAGTGGGTCAGGCTTGGAAGCCTGGTGAGCATATAGGGTTTTCAACCCACAATAAATAAATTTATTATACTTAAACATCAATCAATCAACCAAATTACCCCAACCCCATTATCTTATTTATTTCTTAAGGATTTACCCTAAGATTCAACTATCACTCACTCCTAAGGATTCACCCTAAGGAATAGGCACGCAGTCACATCGTCGCCAGGGATTATACAACAGGCACTAAATCCATAGCTGCCAGGGTTTATACAACAGGCTCTAAGTACATAGCTGCCAAGGTTTATACAACATGTGTTAAGTCCATAGCTCTTATTTATCAACAATATTATTCACAGGAATCTCCCTGTCATACATGTCAATGGGTTTTTAGAGTACGACTGATGAACATATAGTTCACACACTTACAGGTTGCGAGCCTGCTAGTGTTCCACAGATCATCTAGAATAGTCTATGGTTGTCATCCATACTCTGCTGAATGACGGGGGCCAACGTTTGGGTAAGGGCTTTTCTCATATTTCACCACTCACCCTCAACTCATGATCTATATCACTGATCATCTCATTTATCCAACTCACCTTTCATCACACACCCACTATTCATCTACCCATGTTTTACCCAACATTTTTGTAGATAAAAATACATATACAGTTTAAATTATTTAAAAACCTGTATAAATCATTCATTCAACATCCATCTAAAATAAACAAACAATATATATTCACACAACACGTATTTTATATAAAATACTTCATATCTATGTGTAAGGAGAAAGTAAATACACACTCACATGATTTAATGATAATCGGGCAGCACTTCGTTTCCTAAAACGATCGTTTCAAATAAAACCGGGAGTTTTATTGAGAAACCGGGCTCTGCAAGGGTCGGGCTTCGAAACCGAAAAGATAATTTTCTCGGGCTTCTCGGGCACTTCGGGACGTGTTCCGGGCGTTGGAATTAATCCCGGGGCTTTGGGGGAAGTGGAAATAGTGAAAATATTGAAAAATGGGTGAAAAGGGACAATTTTCCAAATTACCCGGGAAGACTCGCAAGCCTTCTATTTATAGGGCCGAGTTTCGGACCCGAAGCAACGAGAAGAAGACACGCGTCGCAGCTGTGAGGTTCGAAGGCTGATGGCGGTGCGAGGCTCGGACACGTGTGGTCTTCGGATTGATCCAGCTTCGGATGACTCACCTGCTTCGGATGACTCACCGAGCTCGGACATGGAGAAGACGCGGGGCAGCTTCTGATTGGCCGAGCCTTCGGTGCGAGGAGGGTGCGACATGCCTCGCCAGCTAGCCTCCGGTGACTCAGTAGTTCGGACACGTGGCACGTTTTGAGCGAGGGTGACGTGGCTTTTCCGGGTGAAGCTTATCTATGCGAAATTTCTCGAATTTTGTGCCAAAATCTTCTAAAATTCATAACTTTCGCATACGAGCTCTGTTTTTTACGTTCTTTATATGCACGCGTAGGTAAAATTACGCTCTACAACTTTCGTTTAGACTTCCTCGGCTAATTTTGATTTTAATTTTTATATTATTATTTTTAACAGACCGGGACATGAAATCCGTTAAAAATTCATAACTTCTTCATCCGACGTCCGTTTTCGTCTGTCTTTTTACCGTTGTACTACTATTTACGAGACCTTCGATTCTCGTTTAGGTTGTGTCGGCTAAAAATCACTCGATCTAAAATTCGAGTTTTTAGTTGTCTACTGCTAAGCTGAAACTTAGAAAAATCATAACTTCCTCATACGAAGTCAGATTTGGGTGTTCTTTTTATACATAATCTCGGTTTAGCGAACACTATGACTTTCGTTTAGATCACTAAGGCTAAAAAGTAGTTTATCAAAAACTCACTTTTTACGACATTCGGCACCGTGCCGGTTTTGTCGCGAAACTTCGACAGGTCATAACTTCTTCGTTATAACTCGGATTTCGGCATTCTTTATATATCCGTAATCCTTGTCACGACCACTACAACTTTCTTAATAGATATCGGTTTTATCTAATATTTATTTTCGACGCTCATTTTTATTCTTAATTAATTAAATCCTAATAATTAAGCATAAAACACATAATTTTCACATAATATTCACATAATTCCTTTTCATTTCTTCTAAATGAGTTACAAAGGTTAACCTAGACTATCACGTCAATATTAATGCGTAGCCTAGAAACACGGGCGTTACACGTTTGTCATCACTAAATCATCGAGGGGCCCACAAATATCGCTTTTATCCCTCCACGGTTAAAGGAATGGATAAACTTCGACTCATATGCTTGTTCTACTACTTGTTGAATCATACACAAAGACACATTTTATAACATTGAGTTACCAATGCGTTTTCGTACAATCAATGTATAACCAACTCATAGTTAACAACTCATATCTCTAGGTTTGAAGACTATAAGATATTATCGTCTCACGATCACTCGAGATAAAATCCATGAAGTGATACAAGTGAGCGTGGGTTTAATCCAATACTCGAATCTCATTCCAGGAGCACTCATGAATGTTGCAGCAACTTTTGTTATGTCCAACACCTTAGACATCTACAAACCCAATTCATGACAGTCTTGCCTTAATACCTACTTCCAATGTATTAACGACTGTGGATGGTTTGAATAACTTAGTCATTCGGGAAGAATAACCTAGCTATTCTGAAAGTCAAAACATGAAAAGTGAAACACAAGAATAATACTAATCACTCTATGGTCCCAAGCACCTTTGAGAGTAAATAAAACACCTTTTATTTAAACACCATATTGATTACTCATTATTCATTGTATAATGTTTCAAATAATCAACTTTATACTTGAATCAAAACAATAGTCATGCCATGCTCCAAGCATGCACACTATGTTTATCCAAACATTACTTATGCCATACACCAAGTATGCACACTAAGTTTGTCTATGATCTTTTACTTTGTGAAATAGATCAATTGAACATAATTCCAATGATTCTCATTTCACAATCCCAAATCCTCATTGTAAATGTAAGAATTCTAAATTCCTGCCATTTACCGAAATCTGTTAGATTCTAAACTTATATGCATTAATCCTCTCATAATGATTATGCACAAAGTCACAAAGACTTGTCAACAGACATTTATAGAGTATTCCACTGGAGATCAATTCCATGGAAACAAAGTCTCAAATTCAAAGTACATTACTTTGAACATCTTTCTTGCATTAAGCTTTCTAATCTTACACAGATTTGAAGAACAACTTCCACCCATGGAAACCTTTCCAGATTCCCATTTTGACTATCACTTTTGAACAAGAGTTGCCTCTTTTCAGAATATGTTAATATGGTCCTACCAAAATTAACAATATACTTCCAACTGTCCATGAGCAACCAATCTTTGGTAAACCTTAGATTGTCCTCAACAATTGCTTAATCATTTTAGTCATATCCAATTCTAGACTTTTCCCTTCTTAATGCCTTGAGCATTTGGAAAATTTAGAAAGGATGAATATTATAGCACATGCAATCGATCCTATATCCGAAGCATATGGGACACGATTCATGATGTCTCACATAAAGACATGATACTAGACCAGTCTTTTTGCTATAATGTTTCTATTTCTATTTGCCATGTTCTCATAATTCAGATTATGAAAAGGGATGCCGTAATCATAATCGAATTTTAGAACGCAAATAATGTAATCATGACTATATTCGATCAAAATCTCACAATCTAAGCTATTTAGAATTTGAAATGAAGTATAATTTCTTCTCCCTTAATTATAGCAAAACAACCTTTTCAACCCCTGCAACTTCACGAATTGAAACTTTTGTTTTCTATAATTAACATTGCTAACTTGCAACACTTATCATAATTATCATGCTCCCACTAACATGATGATTATTAGCATAACACTCATGCTCCCACTAGCTTTGACATGTATCCAGAAATCAGTTGGACTTCTAGACATCAATACTTTATTGACTTTCTTACCAAAGTTCAGACTTCTGATACAAGATGCTTTTGATAAAACTTTATCAAAATCATACACCTTTCCTTAGATAGCACACATGTGTTTCTAAACAATTTTAGAACTATGAAAAGGGATGTCGTAATCATAGTCTCAATTGTTTAGACCTTTTCCATTTCTCACAAGTCCATGTTAGTGTGCCGGTTAACCACACGCGCTCCACTAACGACTTTGAGAATGCAAATATCACAATTGCTATCTACTTAAAATCTACTTAGTGAAAGCATTTCCTCACCATCATTTTCATGAATCGGATAGAAACCTTATTACACTTAGATTGTATGGTGTATGTGTTCCTATCCATGTGAATTTGTCAAAACCATAATCACAAGACAAGGTTAGTGACAAATCCAAACTCATATGGACCGAACTTGTGTAATCTTCACTTCTTGCCACTTGGCAGCACAAGGTCCTACCATGTCTTCCAAGTTGTTATGCAACCAATGCAAAACCAACTTTAACTGGAATGGGCACAGAAATAGGAATATGTCAACACGATAGGTTATAAACCTCAATTCGTGTGCTAATGATAAACTACATGTTTTATTAGATCTTGAAACTCTTTCAGGATCTTTTAGAATCCCACTGTCCTCTTGACATATAAGACTCTCTTGCCAAGAACCATTCCTTGACAAACAAATATTCAAGAGTTAGTGCGGATTCTTATCAAGATAACACTTCACACAATTGATCTCAGTTGGTCTTTGTCTTATCCAAGACATCACAACTTACCAACTTCAAATGTACAATAATAAAAAACATCTTATTCTACATTTGACAAGTGTTATAAACCTTCTAAATATTATGTCACTCAAGTTACAATCTTGGAGCATCACTCTAAAATTGTTTTGGAACGAAGTATGATTCATCTTCTTGATTTAACCATTTCAACAATTCACGATTCCTCTTCTTATCCAAACAAATGCACTAAGATGTCCTTAGAGAATCAATTGTGATATGGTTTCATAATAACTAAGATAATCATGAAACAAGATACTCAAGTACTCTCCCATCTTTTCAGATTGGAGAAACTTTTATCTTTCTGCCTAATTTTATTCTTCTCATCCGTTCTGCCTTACATTGAAACTTTTCCAATGTTTCAGAATTACACTTAAACTTGTAAGCATAACCATATTTACTAAACTTTAGTAAATCATGACGAATAGTCTTATCGTTCTCTGTGGTGGACCTGACCAGTGCACACTCAAGTGTACCCGATCCCCTAATCCTTCACTTGACTCACATATACATGTGATCAATGAATTAGTCTTAATTTCCCAAAGATGAAAATTCTCATTCATCATACAACTTGCATGATTCCAAGTTTCTACCCAACTAAAACTTGGGTGATGAGAATCTTTCCTTATTTGGTAAATTATGACACTACCACAGTCGAAAGAATCAAATCTATTTTCCAATATTACTATCAATGGAAACATATAAACAACAATTTCTCACAAATGCCACTGTAAGGATATTTTAAAATAAATAAAATCAAAAACTTTTTCTTTTATTTTAAAACTTTGCGGAAAAACTTATCCTTACAATGCAAATGCATGTGAAAAACTATGTTGTTATGTATTCCTAAGCAATCTATCACACCTCTTTAAGTAACAGCTCAAAATTCTGATCACCGAACCATGCGACCGAAATCCATCTTCGCGATCAGAATCATCATATTCTTCCTTTAAGCTTCCTCTTCACTTTGATTCTTAAAACATCAAAATGTGATCTAGTCACATCATGTAATAAGAATCTCCAAATAGGAACTTAATAGAGTTAGATAGTGGACTTTACCTGAAGTAGAGTCAAAACTTTTGACTTTACCATCCTTACAGACTATCAGGTAAATTTGGCCAGCTTCGCAACCAATGTCCCTTCCTTTGTCAATAGAAACCTATGGACTCTTTGGGAATGGTACACGTGACTATTTCAGATTTAGCCTTTCTCTTTACCATTTGGTCAACCAAGTTGACTATGGCCGACCCATTTCCATTGGGAAGAGATAGCTTTTTTGGATTTCCAATGTTACCATTATCAATGTCCTTGGAAGTTTGGGAAGTCGATCTTCCAATAAAATTTGCTTTACCAGCGCTCCAAATAATTGCTGATTCGGCAACACCAAGCAAATAGGTAAGATTATTAAGGGTCATGTCATGGTCTGTCATATAGCAGCTCTAAAGGAACTCACTATGTGACTTAGAGAGTGATTGAAGAACCGAGTCAACAATCAACTTCCTCAAGACCTTGACACCCAACTCTCCTGGCTTGTCAATATGTGACTTCATCTCCAAGATGTGAGCACACATAGACTTTGCTTGCCAATAGGGCTTGAGTGACCTTGAACTTGTGGGTTAGGGAGAATAATTGGAGGAGGTGGAGGAAACAGATTTGCGAAGATCATAGTTGTCTGAACCAGACATCTAAAATGGGAGATATTCAAGTTAGTTGATTTAAGTCCTTAATATAACACCCAATATGAAATATTAAGGCTAGGACCCAACACAATATTTTACAACTTGGAAGAGGGATGCCGTAATCCAAACTATAAAATATTTGAAGGTAGGCGAATGACGATTCACCAATTTCTACCATGAAAAACGAAATAATTTATTAGGTTTTATTTGGTTTTGAAACTCCTAGATCTTTTGAGATTCATTGAACTTTTCAATGGCATGTTTCAATCTCGATTGTGCCCTCTCAAATTTTGTGACTGAGATGCCGAGGATCACAAAACAAGGTGTGAATAACCATGCAAATTCACTTGGTATCCTTAATATTATCACCTAATCGATGTGCCGGTTAACCACACACGCTCCATCGATCTATGATAAACATTAAGTTACCATTCGCCACTCTTACTAGTCCATGTTAGTGTGCCGGTTAACCATACACACTCCACTAACGACTTGGTAAGGTACAAAGTGTAAATTTCATAGGTTAGCACCAAATTCACATTTTTCCTAAGTAACTAAGATTAGGAATTTATAAGTGTTTAGTTACTTAGTATTTATCATTAATACTTTTAATGAAGGGAGAATTATAGTCCTGTTAAACCCGTTCGACTAACGACCCTCCACCAGTCAAGGAAGCGGTGGGTGAGAGTGGACACCCATTAAACAACCATTTTATAGGCAGTAACCTTATACCCCCCTTATAGACCGGCTTCGTGAATGAGGCCTATTAACGGTAAGACTGACTTTGTTCTTATACATATATATAACTATTAACTATTAATATTATAATAGTATAAGGGTTGAATTTTAACTTTTAAAACTCTAAGGGCTTAACTTGGAATTAAAGTATTCATGGGGGGAAACTTTACAAATTCCAAAACTTGAGGACAAGTTTTGAACAATTCAAAAACTTTTTCAATTCCATAACTTATGAATTTAAAGTAGTTTTAATGAAAACTCTTCAAGTTCCATAACCTGAGGACAAGTTATGGAAGACTTTAAAAAACATTTAAGGAAAAAGACTCTTCATTTTCATAACCTATTAGTTTAAAGTAGTTTAATGGAAAAACTCTTCAAGTTCCATAACTTGAGGACAAGTTATGGAAGACTTTAAAATCATTTAAGAAAATAAGACTCTTCATTTTTCATAACTTATGGAAATCTTATGAGTTTTTAAAAAATCATAAATGTGACTTTTCATATAACTTGAGGACAAGTTACAAAAACACATTTTATGAACAACTTTAAGATTAATTTGGATTGAAAACAAATTATCACATAACTTTTCTATTAATCTAAACTAACTCATAAGAACAAGATAATTCAAGTCAAACAATTTTCATGTAATTAGCTTAACCACTAAACTAATACAAAACATGAATCTATTGACAATTATCTTTTGAAATTGGATTAGCATGAACATTACCACATCAAAAACAGGTTTATAAGTTGAAAAACAGCTTAGGATAATGTTCCTAGTCCAATTCCAGCCAAAACAGTCGAAGATATGCTGTCTGGGGGTCCAACTCGTCGAGTGCATGAACCAACTCGGCGAGTTGGATGAGTTTAGCCTTGGACTCGTCGAGTCCCTTCATGGAATCGGCGAGTCTGCTGCGCAGACAGCAACAAACTTCGTTTTTTCAGCCAATTTTGCAAGTATAACAAGAAAACATGCCTTGGCTCTGATACCACTGTTGGGTTTTGGTATAATACAACATCCTATGGTGCACATACAACCCTAAATACCTTGGATCTATGCTTTCACTAATTATACATGCAAATGGTTTCCAAGGTATTGAACCTATAGCTAGCATGCAATTGTCATACAAACTACATAAAATACTAGATAGAGTAACATACCTTTTGTGTGGCTGGAAGTCTTGATGTATTTGGCCTTAAGAACTTAGCCCCAATAGTGTGGAAGCCTCAAATGAAGTCACAACACATCAAGGACAAAGGTAGGACTTGAGAGAGAATCTCCATGCACTCTAAAACCTTCATGAACTCCAAGAACATGCACACACACTAGTGGTTGCATTTTTTAGGTCATAACATATGTATTTATATGTGTTGAATTCTAAGAGTCATGGGTATAACCCAAACCCATATCCATGGGTTTTATGATCCATGGTTCATGTGGCCCAACTCTTTATATATCCATACATAAACTTGGTCCAACATGGATCATAAGCCCAACACATATAAATATAACTAATTACCATAATTAGTCCCCATAATTTTAATTAGTCTCTTTTAATCACTAAATTAATTTCAAATTAATTCTTGATCAATACTAATTAAAACATATGATTTCATATTAATATATTAGAACTTATAATATATTAATAAATCATATATAACCTCTTCTCTCAAAAGTCCATCCTAACAAATTGTCCTGATGATATGCAACCCAAATGGACCATGCTACTCTCGGGTCGAATACATACCAATAATAGTTATGGGCTTAGACACCTAATCCAACAAATTATCCGATGGAGTCAAAATGAGAGTTGTAGATCTTGTCAATACCTGCGTGTGGGTATAAATAACGTCGAAAACGGAGCTCGTATGCGAATGTTACGAAACTTAGAAGTCGGGAGGGTGCTGCTGCGAAAGGGGTGACGTGGCTTAATCCGTACCATTGCTTTCTCCCCAAGCCTTGCCACCAAAGGGTGACATGTGGCACCAACTAATAAAAAATAGTCGTACACTCAACAAAATCAACAGAACAAACAAAACGAACAAAACACAAAAAATGACTAAGCTAACAATACATAAATAAAAATAAATGTTTTTTTTGTTAATTTAATATATATATATATTATTTTATTTTTTTTAATGAAACAAAACCAAAAACAAACTAAAAATGGCAACAAAAAATTAAACAACCGAATTACTCTTCAACCAACTTCAAACGAAGCCAACGTCACTTCCTCATTTTCTTCTCCAAAATGGCGTTTTACTTGTTTTTTCACACACAATATTTTTCCGTTTTTCTCTTTTCAAAATATTATTGCATAGTCATGTCTCATCCCAAAACTTTTGAAATTTTGTATTTTCAAGATTTTGCATTTTAAGCTCGTTATGTTTCAAAAACTGCTTCAGTTTTTTCTTCCAACCTTCTTCAAGTGTTCTAGAGGGCGCTTCACTCTAAACATATGTCTATTCAGCTGGCAACACTCTTCCAGTCACACTATCCTTCACTTCAAGGTTCTCTTCCAGATTCACTTTTTGTTTAACCTTACACTCTCTCTTTGGCTCGTAGTGTTAAACGCTTGAGGAAGAGTGGTGGGTTCCGAGTTTTGTGGATATGGGAAGTGGGAACCATGGCCATCCATTGGGCTGTCCACCATAAGTGAGATGCACCTACTGTTGGGCCACAGACAAATTGGGCCAGCGCTGCTGCTGAGAAGAGTGTCCAGTAGGTGTTGAGTTGGGCCAAGGGGCGATTGCGCTGAAGGAAAAGGCAGCGGCCCATGCTACTGCTGTGAAGAGTGAAGGATACATAACCAAATCAATATATGAACTCAAGTTTATATAATCTTTAATTATGTCAAGGACTTCACCCCAAATTCCTAAACAAACATGCTCAACCTTCAAGCTTGTTAATTTTTACCGAGTGGCAATCAAATTGTCCATGGAGAAATTACGAGATAAAGTTTGTAAAGGAACTCGAAGCCTATAGAACCCTTAAATTAACTTCTTTGGTCATACACTCATACCCAATAGTTTTAAGCTCTGAAAATGTGGTACATGAAGAATTGTGTTCATAATTTACCCTTTCATTTTTATCTATGCATTAAACCAAAATCGTAGTTCATGGGGATTTGACACGAATGGTTACGATGGAGAGAAGAAACCAGACACATAAAGGTGACATGGATGTCTAAGTTAAAAAGATAAGACCAATAAAAAAATGTACTAGATTTTGGTAATTAAATTTTAAAGGACTATGTATCGGTAAAAAAAATCTATCGGTAAATACTTTTAGAAAACTCCCATACCATCAAGCTCATATGTATGTTAGGTTTTTAACTTTTAACCCATCGAATTTAAGATTAAAATCGCACATATATATATATATATATATATATATATATATATATATATATATATATATATATATATATATATATATATATATATATATATAAACTCACAAAATACAGATTAGACAAATAAACCTTTTAATATATCATACAAGAATACTTGATATGTCAAATTAGTACAATAAAAAATACATGGAATTAGTGGTATACAACTCATTATAAACATTATTATTAATGATTTCTGCACTTATAATGGCCTATAGAATTAAGTATTAAGTAACAATCAAAAAACAAAAGAATTTTCGTGTAGAACAACAAAAGATTTGAGATTAAATGACTTTGATTCCGCTAGGTCGTTTTCCTTCCATTGCATCTTTTTTATCCCGACAAGCAACACAGAGAAAAGGACCCTGTCGACATGGTTTTGAGCTTGCATGAACTGATATAACACCTTCGCTTGCAGCTACGTCGACTTGACACACCGCACACATGAACAGTCCAGATGTGTTTGACTTATCATCATTCCCCAATCTACATGTTTCAAAAACAAAATCAAGATCGCCATTAATGATCTAAAACCCATAGAAGAAACAGTAGTTATCATATATTCATATAAAATATAGTTGACCTTTCTGCAAGCATCGCTGAACCTTCTTCAAACAGTTCCTCTACGATTCCTACAGCCGACAGTTTCTTCGATAATTTAGTAGCAGAACCACGGAATTTGGTTCGTAGCAACATCGATCTGAGCTTGCTCTGTGGTTTACGCGGAGGAGAAGGTGGTGGGAGTGAATTATCCGGCGGAATTATGTCGACAACTATGCACGTTGTATCGTCTTTTAGTCCCCTTGTTCTTAATGCTTCCTATATAAATCGTAAAATTAGAAATCTGTTTTTGAAATTCGTGTTCCATGCGGAAAAAAGAAGACGATTACCTTCACTACTTGCCTAGCGGCAAGTTCAGACGGCAAACGGCGGCAAGATCCGGCGGCTGCTTCCGACGATAAAGCATCCCAAATACCATCTGAAGCGATTATAAGCCTTCCACCACGATTCGAAAGCTTTATAAACCGGAAAAATAACACTTATAAACGGAATCTTTAAAGAAAAAGGAAATCAGAAAACAGAGAGTGATTGTTTGTTTACCTTCACTTGCTTCACGTGAGGTATCGGAACGATAAATTCGCCGACATCCATGTCGCCGATGGATCTAGAAAGACATAACCCACCTGGCCAGCAACGAAGGGGTCCAATCTGACAAAATTTCAACAGAATCCATCAGGAAATGAAGCTAATTAATGATAGAAATTGATCATTTTCTTTGACTTTATAAAGGTCAAACCTCAGGGCCACCGATAACGTTGAGCCTCCCTACTTCGCCTCCACTTGCTGTTACACGTTCCCTTCTACAAATCGCATTTTGAAATCAAACCCATGTTTCCTATCAAGAAATAAGTCTGGGAATTTGAAAAAAGACATTCTACTCACTCTTCGGTGTTTTCTTCAAGCCTATGGTCAACGGTTAAGACAGATACAACTCCATCGGGGGTATCAAGAATGCAACGAGAGTCTCCCACCGAAGCAACTGTTACTGTCCATTCATCGATAATCACGAATGTAGCAGTTGTTCCTGATGTTAGACCTGTTGAATAGTCGATGAACAGATTAGTGTTTATACAAGAAGTTGGATCATTGATGTGTGTGTGTGTTTGTTTCTGCAAAGTTCTTCGTACCTTTGCTTTGAAATTGCTTATCCGTTTTGACGAAACCAGCGACCAAAGCTCTAGGTAAAGCCTGAAGCCATTCATGGCGTCCAAGACCACGAGGTATGGCGTCCAAGACGTGATTAAAAAGATGATCTTTCGAATATATTGCTGCAGCGTCCCCATTGTGACCATCAAAAATCTGGAAATTTAAACGAAATGTTTGACTGATATTTGATTCGATTCGGTTACAGAAATCAAAACCCTAATCGTGAAAGATAGAAATACGATCGAAGCACCAAAGTATTCAAAATATTTGATTGAGTGATTGTAAAATTTAGCATCACGTACCCCAAAAACAGAGAAAGTCGAAGAAGGGTTTTCATCAAGTCCCTGACAATCCGTCTTCATCAAGAAGTAATCTTCGCCTTTTCTCGATTGAGCAGCACATCCGAATCTCACAGATGGATTCTCCATTTTTTCACTTTTCAATTCTCTACTCATCAGTGCAGCTAAAGAGACATAATCAGGGTGATGTTGATGACTCTCTACCCTCGACCCCATACTTATAATCGGAAATCTCTTTCTTCTCCGGTTTGAATTTACAGAAATTCCCCCAAATTTTCAACTTTTAATCATCACATTCAAAATTTCCTACCACAAACAAAATTCGGCCTGATGAATGTTTAATTTACACCTTATGTTGGTGTAAGAACAGATCAAAAACCAACATACGAGAAGTATAATAGAAATGAAATCTGAGAGCAAAACTGTATCGAAATGAAAGAATTTATATGATAGTATAGAGGAAACTTGCGAACAGGTTAACTGAACTTCGAGATCCCGGAATTCTGCAACAATGCTAAACACCCACAAGAATTCAATTGAAAACAATATGAAAACAAAATGCAGATCTGATAACAACTGGGGAGCCGACAATTGTACTAGGAAAAAGAACAAGAACGAAGAAATCGTCAAAAATAGGAAAAAACAACGCGGAATGGCTGACAGCTATGAACTTGAAATCAATTCCCCCAATCATTTAAACCTTATAAACGTCAGCACTCTAGCTGTATTGACCCAAATTCCATATATATGTATACGAACATTAAAGAGTATTATATGTATAAATATATACGTATATATATAAATTAATTAGAAGAAACTGAAAAACCCAGGTCAGAATGTCAGAAGAGGAACATCCACATCCACCACACCAGACAGCGAACGGAGATTTTTTAAAAGGAATTATCTAATGTTTTTATTTTATTTTATCTGAAAAATAATAAGATTAAAAGAAAAAGAAACTACACTGAAAATTCCCCTTGATTCCAGCCTTTTTAATTACCGACTTCTTCAAATTTGATTTGTGTGCATAACCCATCGAAAAATTAGGTTTCAAAAATGTCGGTTTAGTGGCATATTAGGTTTCATAAAACTAAAAGATACCTCAATGTTGAATTTTAGATGTTCTTTAGATTAGGGTAAAAGGAGTAGGACGGTATGCCTACGCGGCTTGTCAATGTCGAGTAGCACACCAGCACTAAAAAAATATAGTTAGTAAAAGTTTGATAAATGACTTAAGTATCGCTAAATTAACAAAATCACATAATTTAATTGATAAGATATTAAACTAAATAGCTAATATATAACTTTGCATTAAAAGATTACCTAGATACTTTGTTGCTAAAATCATATAATTTAATTGATAAGATATAGAATATCATGATAAAAAAAAAAGAGCAATTATGTCCATAAAAAATGATTGTGAGACAAAAGCCTTTGGTCTAACCATAAGTGACTTGTTTGCCACTAAAATAAGGGACAATCGACCCAAATACAAATGCAAATGTTAAATGGTAACACTACCTCATAAGAGCTTGAGGATCCCCATATCCTACCAAATCTTCCACCTAAACTCGGGGGGGGGGGGGGGGGGGGTGGGTGGGTGGGTGGGTGGGTGGGGTGGGGCTTCTCTACGACCAAGGGTCTTGGTTAGGGATGAGCATTTTGACCGGGGAACCGGATAGAACCGATCGAGGCCTGGACAGGGACAATATTCTTGTAGATTTTTGGAACCGGCAAAAACCGAAACCGTATGTTGCTATTTCTTGAGGACCAGTTCTAACATTGAAGAGACGACAAGAACCGGTAGGAACCGGGAACCGGTACAACCGGCGGTCCGGTTCAGTTTTTAATTCCGGCCGACTTCAGTTCCCGGGTCCGGTCCGGTTCGGGCCTGTTCTAGCCGGGTCGGTTCCTTTGCTCATCCCTAGTCTTGGTCATGATACAAACCAAAATCTTGTATTTTACATATTCATACAACTGAGTCATTGGGTTTCCGAAAAAATGTAAAAAGAGGTGCTTAAAATCATTGTTATTTCACTCGGACCTGTTCTAAAAAGTCGACGTATTTCGAATTGTTTGTTGACACACACAAAATATAGATGATAAGTTCATAACCTAAGCCAATTACCATTTTGGGAGGAACAGATCAACTAATTCTTTGGTTCCAGTTAGTAAGAGGGATCTTGAACTAAGAAATAAACCCTGGAAACTAAAAAAATGGCATCCTAAGCGATTGCAATAATCGGATTCATTGATATTCCTAGTATAGCAGACGCTATATCACATACAATCATACTCGATTCGATAGAATTGTTTGATCTTAAATGAGATCTTCTATAATTTCGCACGTGAGGGGTTATTTATTGGTTTCGTCACGTCATTAATAACTTGATTATTTTTAGATAATAGTAGAGAAACAACACTTGTAACAAGTCATATTAATCTATCTAATGAATGGGGAATCCGCTTTAAAACTGTTCGCCTTGCACCCAGTGGCGGAGCCACCTTAGGACCAGGGTAGGCCCAGACCCACCCTCAAATTTTCATGTTTGTTTTTTTTTTGTATTTAGAAATAACATATTATATAGGTGCAAGTTATTTGAAAATCTTTTGTAGATCAGTTGGCAAGCAAGGCGTATTCTAATCTATGGCTTTACATTTTTTTTTAAGTAATTCATTTTTAAAGTTACATTTTGGCCCTCATATTTATAAGTTAAATTCTTTTAGTAACCTAGTTTTCAAAATTTACGTATGTCACACCTCAAATTTTATAAATTTGTATAATTCCATTTTTAGTTAATTTAATTTAGTTTTTAGTTTTTTTAGATTTATTTTTCTTATATATAAAAAAATTGTATTTAGAGGTCATTTTCACTTTTCGCATAGGCCTTTAAAAGAGAAATTAAATATCCTCCTACTATTTGTTCCTACATATCCTTCTATCCAATGAAATGATGACATGGGTAAACATTTAATGTTCATTTAATGATATTTTAGGATACTAATATGACACATGTCATCATTTAAATGGGTAGGAGGATTAGTAGGATCAAAAGGTAGGAGGATATTTAATTTCTCCCTTTAAAATCAACGGACAAGCTATATATATATATATATATATATATATATATATATATATATATATATATATATATATATATATATATATATATATATATATATACTAGCAGCTTACCCGCGCTAAGCGACGGGTACAAATCGTTCTTTTAGAAATTAGTTTCTAAAGCCGATTAGTTCTTTTGCACAAATAGTTTACTACATCTAAACAATTATCAACAAAAGTCATGCTAGCAAAAACAAAATAATATTTATTAAAAATGAAAATTTGAGATTCTTTAGATATGTACATGAACACATGATTGATTGTGCATTATTAATCATGCAAGTCTTTTAAATATATCACATTTTCTTTATAGACTTCATTATCGTTGAATTGTTCGTCAACGTTCACTAATACTTTTGTATTGGCACGTGATATTCTTTAGGATAATGTTATATAAAGTTGGTAATGCGAGAAAGCCGATTCTGAATAAATAAAAACTTTTTTCATTGATTAAACCTAAAAAATGGTTTTATGGAATTTGATCCGGCGTCTAAAAGGATGTCTTTATACTGAGTGAATTGCATTTTTCGTTGATTATATACAATGGGAGGGAATATTTGTAATTTTGTATTATGTTAAATTGAAAATATTTATGTTATATTATAAAAAAATGTTTTATAATTATCAGTGTTTTAAAATCCAAATCGTCATGTTCGGTCGAACCGATTGGCCTAAGGAGAAGCGGGCCTTTGCCTATTTTCCATTCGGAATGACCCAATCGGATTTATAAAAAAAAAATAGGTTGAGTCAATGACAATTAACCCGGTAAAACCCGGTTAATATTAAAATCTGTAATAATTTGATTAAGTCTAATTAACATCATCCGTTCACACACAAATGGTAAAAAATTCAAAGATCAATGAAGATCATACGGATTCAACAGTCGTATAACTAAATATGGATAGACGAACGTCGTTCATTAGTCCAATAGTACTTCAAATTTCATGGTTGAGCTTCTGAAGTTTGATCCGCCGCTTTGCTCTATACGGTCGCATCAAGGTTTTAACAATGAACATGTCCATAAACCAAACATTTTTTATGATAAATTACTGATTGACATTTAAAATAATTGTTCTAGCACAACTAATATGAAAATGTACATAGGGAAATAAAAGGAGAAATATATTCAAGATTCTTTTAGATCATTGTTTATTGATCATCATTTTACCAGAAACACAATCCTCTCAAAAGTATTATGAACGTCTTTTGTTGTTTATCAACTATTATTTTTCATTTGTTTACAATAAAAAAGCATTTTCACTATTGAATACATATAAATAATATATAGGAAAATATTTGTACCATAAACAATGATCGAGAATGATGATTTTGGGCAAGGCTTAATTAGCTTGATTCTTCCTGACAAACATCAACAAAAACAAACAAAAAAGCAAAAAAATATCATATTTATAACAAAATAAATAAGATATTTATTGACACATGCCTACTTGATAAGTGCTCTCTGAGAATGTCATTAGACATGAATTCATAAACTAAAATTTTGCAATGCAATCATAGGCCAAAATCAATGATATATGTATTGTGTGTGTATCACAAAAGTATTAAAAGGTAATTTACAGGCTTGGCTTATTCATTGCATAATCCAAGCAAATAAACCAAATCTGCAATGCCAAAATCCAATGTTATAAACTAAAATTATGCAATGCAATCATTGGCCTAGGATCTACATCACAACCTTAATTCAACACAAAAACTCTCAATTTAGTAGGGATATAGTTGTCATTAGAACCTTTAGATGCTCCCCATAGCCTGGAAAAAGCACATTGGTAGAATTGGCTTCTGGAAAGCCACAACATCAGTACCCTTTCAGAAAAGGCAACATAATCACTCGATCCATTATCATCAAGTGAATAGGAGACTATAAATTATTTCATAGTCCTTATTAGCTACTACACCCACTAATCAAATTACTTGAAAAAAACCTAATAATTACTCATAAAAGGTATTTCTTGCATATAGCCCTAAAATGGGAACTCGAATAGCTAAACACAAACCTTTTAAATATGTGTAGGTTCCAATGTCATCACCACCCTTTATACCTTTTGCTTTGCCTTTTGCACTACCATCCTCACTGCCACTTGCATGATTTGCTTTTCCGTTTATGCCCTTTGGATCGTTTCCAGTTTCACTTTGCTTGGTGATAGAATTTAGCTAAAATCAACAAAACATTCTCCAAGTCAATCAAACTGCCAAAAAAATCAAAAGAAGGTTAAAATCATAAAACAGTAAAACTTACTCATCAATTGCCAAAAAAAACCATTTTCACCATCTGTAGAGGATCAATAAACGAATACGACATCAACAAAGAAAATTACAAAATATAGTTAGGGCATACAAATAAACTTGTGTTTATTGTCATTTATGACTTTATATGAACACCTAAGAACCAAAAAAGGGTAATCATATACATCCCAACACACACCCATATTTGAAAATAAAATCAACAAAACAACTTGAAAACACTAACTTTGAAAAAAAAAATCTGAACTTCCGCAATACGAATAATGATTGTTGAGAGGCCTTTAAATTCTTATACCTTATTTGTTTGCAAACCAACATGAACAAGGTTATTGGATGATTTCATCTTGTTATCAACTGGTTTGTGCAGAGTATCCAGACTTGCACATGATTCACTAAATTTATAACCAAATAAATACCTCTTAAAATAATCATTTTAGTAATTTTGTAAAAATATAATAACTATCAAATGCTTTAAGTATCATAAACTTACAACAAAAAGAACAAAGGCATCAAGAAAATCAAGAAAATCAAACATTGAAGTACATGTAAACAAAAATAAAATAAAATAAAAATTGTTAGCATATATTCATATTGTATTTACTATCTGAGAAGTGTTAATGTTGGAAAATCTGCTTGGAGAAAAAAAATTGAATCGGTACATCCAAAAACATATAGAATCAATAAAATCAAAAACAATTTTGGAGAATCAATTAGCTTTCTTACCTGGTAAATCTGCAAGAAGGAAACATAAACATGTTTTAGACCATAATGCCCTTTATTTTGAAATTCACCCCAAAACTTCAAATTATCACATTGAGTCCTTCTCATTCATTTAACCAAAATTTCAAGTCTCTCCATTTATCCCCACTGAAAAAAAAAATCCATTTATCTCCGCTACTATTAATTAAAAAAAATAAAGCTTATTTGATATATCTTAACACAAACATAAAAGGATTTCTTTAAAAGAAGAAAATTCAAGTATAAAATGAAATTTGGAGAACTTACAGCTTCAATTATCAAATTATATCGAATATGCAACTATTATGCAGACCCTATTCAAATTTCAAACATGAGAGCATCTTGACATAGCTCACATTTACAGTTTGTTGGATTTTCATAAAAAAAAATTAAAACCTTCATTCATGCATTATATCAAACACCTGGGGTGTGTGTTATGCAAGTAATAAAGAAACACCAAATTACAACCACAATCGCATACACAATTTCAGATACAAACACACAACAACACACACACAATCATATTAAATATAACTTACTTTGGTTGAAAAGGTTTTGATTCTGATTTTTTTTCTTCTTACGTGAGAACGGATTTGGAGGCAGAGCAAGAAGAACCATCTCAAGAAGCATTTGTATTGGAACCATATTGACAAAAAACAAATTATTTCTTTCAAATCGTGTTCAAATCAAAATGAATATATGGGCCAGAAACGTTGGGGAGGAAGCATAAATGAGAAAAGGTGAGGATGGCAATGGTAAATGGTGGTGTGTAAGTGTGTTTCTGTTCCTGTTGGGATGTGGTGATGGAAAATAGAAAGGACGTTTTAGGGTTTTTATTATATAGAGGAAGGGCAAGAGAAAAAAAAAGGTGGTGAGTGTGGGGGTAACAACAATTGACAAAATTAATGAACCAAACATGGGAAATAGGATAACGACAATAATAAAGAAAGTAAAAAAGATCAAACCTGGTGGTCGATTTGAACCATTCCTGCTCTGGATTGAATAATCAAAATAATACAGATTTTCATTTAGAGCTCGTACAAAAGGTGAAAAAATCAAGCAGAAAAAGTCACAAACAGATACACAAAAATAGAATCTGCAACATATTTGAACTTGATAACAAACTTTGCATACCTTTGTTCCCAAAGAAGCATAAAGAAGTTGAGAAAATCTAGCAGGTTACCGAAATAGGTTTTACCTGTAGCAATTAGTGGCGGTTTTGATGGTATTTTTTCTGTTCGTGGTGGTTGATTGCTATGGAAACAAAGGTATATAGGTTTTCTTTAGGGAGAGACACAGGAGGTGGTGAGCGAGTATAATGCTGTTGCGAGTTGCTGAAGAGAGATAGGGAAGAGAATGAGGGGAGCAAGTCTTTAAATCGGCCGGAAGAGAGATATTGAGGAAGATGGCCCGGAATGGAGAGTAACTTGAGATGGAGATGAACAGTTTAACTAAGGAGATGAATAAGGCCTGATATATAGGGGAAGATGGCTAACACTGAGAGATATTTGCCGGGATTTCATGCTTCAAGAGACTCGATCAAGGATAAAATGACCAAGTCAAAAACCTGCGAGAGATAAGGAAAGCGGCCAGGTTTAAAGCCGATTTAAGGTCTACAATGCATAAATTTGTTGTACATGATGCATAAAAGGGTGTACCTCTTAAAATTCAGCAAAACATGTTAAATGCTTATTAAGGTATATATATATATATATATATATATATATATATATATATATATATATATATATATATATATATATATATATATATATATATATATCAATTATTTTAAAAGGACCACCGTAAAAAAAAAATTGGCTCCGCCCCTGCTTGCAACCACCCCCGAGTATATGCTTCACTGGGAATCATACAAGGTTAGTTTATAACTAATAAAATGATCACCCGTAACCCAACATATAAAGTATATTACATAGAATTACATAGTCCGTTTTAAAGATTTGTAACTTACCCATTTAGTAACTTTGGCATTGGATGTTCCCAAAGTCACTAGACGTTCCCCAAACATGTACAGGTCGGATGAATTCAATAATAGACGTCTATTGGTATTTCAACCTTCCTTCGCATTTCTTGACCACATATCTTACCAACTAAGGAATGATAAATCCTTCTCGTGTTCCACATATTATTATATATATATTAAAGTTGTGGAAGAAAGGAATAGTAAAGTTGGGGTACTTTGTCCAGGTTTGGTCCCTTGATTTACATATTCGGTCCCTGTACTTCTTAAATTAATTTATTCATGTCCTTTTGTTTGTGTTCCATTCAACTTCTCATTTTTTTGGCAGAATTGGTTCCTGTATTATTATTGGAAGTTAGGAATACTAAATTTGGATGTTTTTTGGCAACTTTGGTCATTATTCTTTACCCATTTTCACACTTTTGGTCCTTGCAATCAATATTTTTACACTTTTTTGGAACCTTTTAATATTTAAAGTTTGGCCACAAAACTTTAACGGTTTGACAACTTTGATCCCTTTTCTAAAAAGTTGTTAATTCCTACCCCTTTAATTCTTTAGCCATTTTCACACTTCTGGTCCTTGCAGTCAAAACTTTTACATTTTTTGTCCGGGGCAAAGCCCGGACTTTTCATCCTTGCACTTTCTATGTCTGTCATATTTATCAATTCGGAAACAACATTGAAAGCTTCTGGCCCCCGCGTAGCGGGGGTAACCTTTCTAGTTATTAGTATTAATATTATAATTATTTGATATTGTTTTATTATTATAAAACTTATTAGGACAGACAATGTTTATTATAAGATGTTAATACTATTAATAACAATATAAGTAATTTTAATAATGATATTATGTTAATATCAATAATATTCAAGATAAGGATAATACCTCCTTAAACTTTTTACTACAAGTTCCGCAAGAAAATTTGAGCTGTAGCCTCACGAACCCAGTTGACATAATTTGGTTCATCAGATGTTGTTTGCCACTTGGTCTCAACCTAAAAGTTATGATTGCAACCTTTTGTTTTAATTGTTTTGCTGACTGTTGTAACTGCTATAAATATACAAAACCAAAATTAATATGAAATAAATGGTCATAAACTATCCTTTCTCTTTTCACCCTTTTCAAAATCAAATTCGTACAAAGGGGCTCATAAACTATCCTTTCTCTTTTCATTAATGGTTCTCTTGAGTTCTGAAATTAATATAGAGGCTACTTGTTTACCGAAAGTAGAGATCTAGACATCCCAAAATGACCCCATGATTCCAAGTCTATGAGTTTGTTTTATAACTTAGAGAGATGTTATGTAAATTACTATATATGCTGGTATTTCAAAGAAAATATTAATATTTCAGACGAATTTCTTAAGAAATATTTTTCCTAAGAAATTATAGGAAACTTATTTCCAAAGAATTTTCTAGAATTTTCTAGGACTATAATTTGTTGACAAATACATATGGTGACGAAAAGGTTCACAGTCATTTCTTTGGAATTTCTAAGGAGATGTGCACCATTAAAAAAAAATTTAACTTTAGGAAATCCCTGAGAATTTCCAACACATTTGTGAGAAAATTGATTTCTATGTTTTTATCTCTACGTCTACTATTATAATTATTATTTATAGTGTGTGTATAATTATTATGTACAATATTACACTTAATATTATAACTATTTCATATCGTTTTATTATTGTGACTATTATTATTATTATTATTATTAGGAAATCCATCATAACTAATTTTCTATACATTTACAGGGAAATTGATTTTCAATTTATATTTTTTATAATAATAACTAGTGAATAGACCTGTGCGTTGCACGGGTCGGAATTTTTTCTCTATGTTTGGTGAGTCACGAAAGTAGGACGCTATAATTGGCTGAATATGAAAGAAACGAGCCGAGCCGAGCCCGAGCCCGACCAGGCTCGGCTCGGGCTCGTTTAAGTTATATGAGGCTCGAGCTTGAGTTCGGCTTGATTCGAGCTTTCTTTTACTGAGCTCGGCTCGAGCTTGTAAAAAGTTATACAAGCTCGGCTCGAGCTCGGGCTCGACTCGTTTTTATCTGACATGTCTAAATAAGCTTAAGCTCGACTCGAGCTCGTTAAAAAGCCCGTTTACTAATACCCTAAATTCATAATTCCCCTAATATGTTTTTATTTTAATATATATAAATAATAAAAATTTATATTATATAAAGGCTCGTTTAGGCTCGCGAGCCTAATCGAGCTTAGTGACATAGGCTTGAGCTCGAGCTCGTTTAATAAACAAGCTTAATATTAAGCTCGAGCTCGGCTCGGGCTCGTTTAAAATCGGTTTTTAGTCGAACTTTTAACGATCCGATCTCGAGTAGCTCGCGAGTAGCTTGGCTCGTTTGCACCCCTAGAAAGAACGATGCTTAAAAAGCCCAGGCTTCGCCCCGGGCTGGGTTTTTTTCTTATTAGGACATTGTATTTTGAAAAAACCCAATTATAAGTTAATTACTATAACAACCTCATGGGCGTAGCTAAGCTTCAACAAGGTAGGTCCTAGGACCTACCTTTTTTTTTAAATACAACAAATATATATAGAAAATATGAAGGACCTATCTCATTTTTGCTAAAAGACCCACCTATTTTTGCTAAAAGACCTAACTATTTTAGTTTTATTTACATAAAGAACCATGTGGTTTTTGGTTCTAGATTCGCCAATGAACAACCTACTTTGATTTCATCCTATTATAACTCTATAAAAAGAAAATCTTTGGAAGTATAATGTTTTATTTAGTTGTACAAAAAAATAGTAGGATGTTATTGCTACAACAAAAGAAATAATTGAAAGTACGCTTGTATTTGTTTTGATTAGCGTAAAGCCGAAAGAAAGAATATCCACTTTCTCCATTGTGTCACCCGGTGGTTTTCCGAAATTGCCCTTACAACATCGGGAATTTTACAAGCTAAATCAAGGCCATTGGCTTTTCTGTTTTGTGTTTGCCAGTCTTGCATCTTAAATGACAAAAGAATGAAGTCATTAACTGTTATTGTTAACTGTTATTGTTAACAGTGCACAATGCAGCAAAAATATACATAGAAAGCAACTTCACTGTTCATATGCTAGGACTTCTTTAATATATATATATATATATATATATATATATATATATATATATATATATATATAACATATATATATATATAACAATAATAATAATAATAATAATAGCAACAACAATTATTATTATTATTATTATTATTAACAAATTTAGTATGTCATTATTGTGTATATTACTGTTATAAGTTTGATAACTATTTGATATCATTTTATTATTATGATTTTCGACTAAAATATTTAATAATATTTTATTTTTATTACTTTTCTTTATTATTAGTATGTGTATATGGGTATAAATATTATGTATTTACTATTACCATTAATATTATAATTATTTGGTGTCATTTTATTATCTTAATTATTATTAGGATTTCATACTAAAATATTTAATATCTTTTTATTTTTTATTTTATATTAAAGTTGTTATTAATAATAATAATAATAATAATAATAATAATAATAATAATAATGTAGATAATGTTAATAATATGACGATAATGCTAGTAATAATAATATAAATAATTTTAATGATGATGTTATGCTAATTAATAATAATCAAAATGACGATAAAAAAGTTTAAAAGAGATTACTAACCATAAAACTCACTTCAAATTTCTTCTTAAAACAGACAAAAATATTCATTACCTCTTTAAAACTTTTGCTACAAGTTCCACGAGAAAAGTTTAGTTCTAGCATCACAAACTCAATTGACATAATTTGGTTCATCAAATATCATTCGCCACTTGCTCCCACACAAAATTTGTGATTCCAACAATTTGTTTTAATTGTTTTGCAGACTATTGTAACTGTTGCATATATAAAAAATCAAATCTGATATGAAGTAAATGGTCCAACTATTTTTCAAAATCAAAAGCATATGAAAGGGCATGCACTATACTTTTTTTTCATTAATGGTTCTTTTGAGTTCTAAAATTAATATAAAGGCTACTTATTTACCGAAAATAGAGATATGGACATCCCAAAATGTCCCCCCTGATTCTAAGTTTCTTAGTTTGATTTTTTTTGACTTGGAGGGATTTCATGTAAACTAGCGAAGAGACCCATGCTTTCCTACGACTCAGAAGGTATTTTTTTTAGATTTGTTGTCATTTTTATTGTTTTCTCTAATGAAATAGAATATGTTTGAAGAAATGATCTTTTAAACTATTTGATGATTTTCATTTAAGAAAGATGCATGTATTTTTTTTTAATATTTCTTTATAGAATAAAATGATATGCTATAATTTGAAAGCCCAAAATTGTAAACCATAAGGAAGTTACATTGCTATAATGAGTGAGGGTCTGAGGGAAGGAATTTATATTGCTAATACAAATAAAAAATAAAGTGCATTACCTATGTTGGCTACAAGAAGCATTTTTTAAAGTAAAATTTGAAATAAATACAAACGAAATGATGAACAAGTAAGTAATTCAATCTATACGATTGATAAAGTAATTCATATTCGAAAGCCATTACTTGATCATAATAACATTTATACCCTTTAACACAATGCAGCAAAAGGGACAAAATTTGTACAACTAAAACCCAAGGAACTCACACCACTTGTTGAAGCAACTTATGGTGTATTCAAACCACCATGCTAACGCATAATAGTACAACGACCAAGCCCCAAGAAAATACTTAAACATTAATAAATATGACAACAAAGCAACCACCAAGACCCGTGAATTTTTTTTAACTCACCAACACCCATTCAACAACAACTTGGATATTGAGGGAAAGTTTCATAAATACATTGCACTTTAACATATTCCATTTTCACACCTTTATATTAGGTATTTTTTAGTTTTTAAAGTAAAGTCACATTTTCATGCTTTTTGATTGAGTAGCTATTTTTTAGTTTTTAAAGTAAAAAAAAACTACTATTATATAAATGCTTAATTTATATTGATTAAAAAATGTCATTATATATAATCAATGTTTAAATATAAAATTTTATAAAAATAACATATTATGTTATTTTTAATTAAAAAACTCAAAAATTAAGAATAATAGTATTTAATAATAAAGATATTAAAAAACAAAAAATAAAATAGAGTCATAATTCAAATTTATATTTATATATGTAAACTAAATTTTAATAAATCACATATTGATGGACACAAGTTGGTGTTTGTCAATATGGCCCATAAAGAAACGAGTTAATGTCAAAATGTATAACATTTTCTTTGTATATATAGAATTATTTAAAAAAATATCATCAATAATAAATAATTAGAAGGCTTTGTTTACAAGTATCATTAAAGATGTTTGATTTCGTGATTGCGACTTGCAAATGTTGATTCAAACCTTAATAATAATAAAACTAATTTTCAGTTTTAGGAATTTAACTCGTTTATTTAAGAGTTATGATTTTCAAAAGTGACAATATTTTTTTATTATAGTTCAAATATGTATTTTAAATATTTTGTTTTCCTTTTTGTTCCAAACCTAAAATATAGGGATTCATACTATCTATGTTAATATATATTAAATAATATATTAATAAAATTAATTAATTTGAGGTGACATTTAATATGTGACATTTGAATAAAAACAAAAAAAAAATTGCAAGTGAAAAAAAATTCTAAAATTCTGAGAAAATGATGTGTCAAATTCAATAAGAAGTTGATATTTAGCAAAAATAATATTTATTTATTAAGATAGATTTTTTTATAAAGATAATTGAATAAATAGAAACATTCATATTTGAACATGTTTCGGCGACAAAAGGGATTAGGGTCTAGGGATTATCTTTGGAAATGAATAACCATAAAGTTATTGATGTAAATTAGGGGCGTGTTTGGCAGAAGTAGCTGTTAGCTGGAAGCGGTTAGCGGGTAGCTGGTAGCGGGTAGCATGTAGCGGGAAGCTGTAGCTTTTATTTGTTATATGAGTGTTTGGCAAAAATAGCTGGAAGCTTTTGAAATATATAAAATTACATAAAAGGACAATTGATTAATAATAAATAAATATATAAATATATTTTTAAGGGTAATTATGGAAATTGATTTCAAAAGCTCAGTAGCGTTTTGTTAAACGCTACATGAAGTAGCTTTTAGATTTGGAGCGTTTTGTTTAAACTAAAAGCTAAACGTTCGTACTACCAAACGAAGCTTTTTGTTTAAACTAGAGCGTTTTGTCAAAAGCTAAAAGCTAAAAGCTTCCAAACGCTTCCAAAAGATTTATGCCAAATTCGCCAATTGGTAATATTTTTTTACACCTTGTATATAATATAGTATAGAAAATATTTTCTTTGTTAATCTTATCATATAACCGGATAAATAAGACAACCATAAATTCAATTTGTTAGTTTTGTTCATGTGATAGTGAGGAGACAACTCATCCCAAAGTCATCCCTTTCTTCCAACTTTAAAGATTTCTTGAATACAAAGCTTGGAACCCTAATTTTGATTATATAAACTATGCATCTTTCCTAAAATCCAAATAACACGTACACACATGAACATCAAAATTTACGATTCTTGAATTTCATACGATCCCTTTAAACATGTTGATATATTCTTCTTCTGAAGCAGAAGACTCCAACGATCATAACGTTCCAACTACCAAATTGTTTGGTCGTGAAAGATCTGTACATTCCTTACTTGGTGGAGGACAAGGTATCTCTAAAAAACTTGTTATTTCAATAATGTATTAAGTTTTTCTTTTTAATATATAATGACCAGCATATATTGAGATTAAATTTTAAGTTATTTTATTGACATTATGTATCAAAATAACGAAATCTCTTGTGATTAACAAGATGGCTTTCCTAAATTAATAGTGTTTAATTGATTTATGTCGCAGTTGCAAACTTACTTTTATGGAGAAACAAAAGCTTGTCAGCAGCAATTCTGCTAGGAATTACGATGATCTGGTTTCTCTTTGAAGTTGTTGAGTACAACTTTGTTTCTTTAATCTGTCACATCTCGATCCTTGTCATGTTGATCGTCTTTCTCACATACACAGCAGCAAAATTCGCCAATTGGTAATGTTTTTTTGCACCTTATACAGATTTCCCAAAAGGAGAAATACTTTTATAAAATAACTTGTTTTGAATTTGTACTATATAGGGATCTTCCTGATATACATGAGATAACGATACAAGAATCTGCATTCAGATGGTTGTATAGGAAAGTAAATTGGGTCTTACTCCGATTCTATGAGATCTCAAGCGGGGAAAATTTCATTGAGTTTTTCTTGGTACGCATTTAAACTATGTTTCTTTACTCTAATATTAATTATTCTTGAAGAAATTTTCAAATATAATCGACTAATCGTCTTGTAGGTGATCGGATCTTTATGGATGATTTCAGTTCTTGGCAGTTATTTCAGTTCTTTGAATCTCTTGTTCTTCTGTAAGTTCCAATTATTATATATGGTTTTTACCTCAAAAACCCGACGGATGTTGATCTTATATATGTTTGGGTTGCATTCTCTATGTTTACGTAGGTTTTATTTGTCTTGGAACTTTACCTGTATTGTATGAACAATACGAGCAAGAAGTTGATCGCCTCATACGCAAAGGGAGCAAAGATGCAAAGAAGGTGTTGAAGAAATTTGATTCCAAAGTCCTAAACAAGATCCCAAGAGGACGAGTTAAGGACAAGAAGCGCAAATAAACGTTAAATACTTTCTCTTTAAATTCAAAAGATAAATTCAAAAGACATGTACGTACGCATGTGGTGGCTAATGTAGTAGTAATGCTGTATACTTGTACAGATAAGCATGTGAACATGGTATATGTATATATCTGGAGAAAACTTATATAAACATATATATACCATAAAAATTGAAAACTTATATAAACATATATACCATAAAAAATTAACTTGTTGGCATCGTATTATCTTTATTGGATCATTCTAACGTGGTCAAGTGTTTATTGGACAAAGAAATGTGAAATCTCACAATCGGAACTACATGAAATTGAACCTGTTTCATATTCTTTACGCCTCTTAACATCAAATAATTGTATTGTGGTCTATTTAGCAAACAAAGGTAACATTAACTATCAAAATTCTATCCAACAGTGTGGAAGGCATTCATTGATCAGTTGAAATCGTTCTTGCTTCGAATCCATAAAAGAAACTTAAACATTTAGGGCTTTAGTCTAACAAAGTAGAGGGTGGCGCTGGTGGCTTCAGTAGTGCAGGAAGAGCTATGAAGAGGGTGGCGATCTTTTACAAATTTCGCAAGAGAAAGAAAGCAATGAATGTTTGAAATCCCCTGTGATTTGGTCAGAAGTAGAAGTGTGCTAACCAAACACTGTTAATGTTGAACAATTAAGAGGTTAATGAATAAATAGCACCTAAAGTGAAAATGTTTAAAAATAAATAAAATACATCTTCTTCACAACTATCACAAATAATACTATACTATAAACATGAGATTTAAAAGATATACAATATATTTTATGTTTGCGTAAATTAATACTACATTTGTATTAAAATAACAAAAATGCATAAATTATTTATTAAGCAATTTCACGAGGCACATCCAAACACCAAATAGAATATTTTGGTACTTGCAAGCAATGCCAAATACTCAACTCAATCATCATCAACAAATTGATTTCTCCAAATAAACAATTCTAGTTTAAATTAAAACAACACTTTGCTTCACAGATTAATTAACTTGTACAATATTTTTGGCATGAATTATGATACAACATGAACATTGATCTTACTATATATTTTTCATTCACAAACTATCTATCTACATATTCTGGACAACCAACCAGCAAACATAATCTGCTCCATCGATCTTCCTTCACTCAATAAACCTCGTTTCCTTTCCTTAATAATAATATCATTTTTCAATGTCATCATAACGACTCAGAAATTCCACTACACATGGATACACTTCATTAACCGCCTGCATTCATTCAAACCTTAATATATTTTTAACTAAATTACATCTTTGGTCACTGAGTATAGCTAATTTTTGCAATTTTGGTCCTCATCTCAAATAACAACCAGAATTGCAGAGATCAGCTATATCACAAACAAGATTACAAAAAAAAGAGAGAGAAAGTATGGAGGTATTACCAATCGCCCCCCAACCAAATCATAATGCGCATAATGTGGGCCATCCGGTTCACCAAATAGTTTATAGCTAACCAACCCCTCAGGAATCAGCTTCGCTGTTTCTGTTCATTCAATAACAACAACATTATCAATGAAGGGTAGAAACCGCCATTTTATCAAAAGTACGAGGGTAGTTTCAAAACATATATACAACTTACCCTGTACAGCTTCAGGGGGGCATATTGCATCTCGATCCCCTGCAATGGCTAACACAGGAACATTGATTTTATGAATATGATCTTTATAAAAAAAATTCCCACTTCTGTCACACAAACCACCCTCACGAAACGCTGATGTCAGCTGCAGCAACAGTTTAGCAGGTATTGTACCTGTAACAAATTTAAAATCTCATTAAATTATTTATTATTACTAAACAAGATCATACAAAATATAATATGCTTACAGAAATTGTTTAACACTAGCTTTTTCAACAGCTCTGGATGCATCATGTCTTGTGCTGATATCATATGATTAAGCCATGATAAAACATAAGGAGGACGCGATGTTAGAGGATATGCAGCTGTTAACAGTGCTCCTAAAGGGACAATAGGCACATTCAGCACCTGTGCGGGGTCCGCCTAAATGAACAAATATAATAATAATAATAATAATAATAATAATAATAATAATCTAGTCATGTAAAAAAAAGTAAAACACAAGATATATTTACTTACAAGCGGTAACAGTAATTTTAGTGTTGATTTTGAAGAAGTGTAATCAAGTGAAGATGCCAAAGTAACAATAGCAGCCAACCCTGGTTCCTTTCCTTCAGCACCTTTAGAACGAGAATTAAATACATTTTAAAATTTGATTTAAAAAAAAACTAAAAGGGCTAAATGGTAAATATTATTACCGAATCGTGATAGCATGGAATATAGCAAAATGCCACCCATGGAGTGTCCTACAGCAACCAATTTACCATCTTCCGGTTTAGTTTGCGCCTTTATATATTTCATCTGTTGTTAGAATTTAGAAACAAGATTTGTTTAATAATATATCTGTAGATACAAAAGGGTAAAATGGGAAATTTTATATTAATGTCACCTCACCGCAGCAGGAACGTCTTCTTCAAGGTAATGATCAAAGTCCCAATCGTATTTGACAATCATGTCCAACTGTTTCTGGAAGTCTTCCATGGTTGTGGTCAAACGTTCTTGAAGGTCAAACAATGGTGGTGAAACAGAACGTTGACCTTCTTCGATAATATTGATTAGTTTTTGACTCAGGTCTTGGATTTGACTTGCAACAGTTGAGGTTTGTTTTAATTCCAATAAACCTAAAATGTTTTTCTTTATTTCGTTAAAACGTTCTGCTAGGAAAGAATCACCTATGAGTTTTGAAAATTGGTCAAATAATTTAGCAGAGATTAGTCTTGATTGACCTTCACTTAGGAAGCCGGATACTCTATCTGATAGGGTAATGAATGTTTCGGTTAACTTGGTGACAAGTATTGATTCCTCCCATACGGTTGGTAATTCCACTGGAATCTCTGATTCCAGTGGAATCGGTGATTCCGTTGTATTGGTAGATGAAGACTGTGATGCGGATAGAACGGTTTCTGCTCCGGAAACAGCAACGGCTTCCATCTGGTTGGATATTGCGTGTGCTGACTGTTCGATGTCTTTGGGGTGGGACCCGTGCATGCTTAAGCCAGCTCCTCGGACCTCAAGAATCCAGGTGTCGAATCCTTGTTCACACATGTATCTAGCAAATGAAGACTGCAACCAAACAATGTAATTTCTCAATCTCCTAGAATCTATCCTCATTACACAAAGAATGAAAGTAACTACCACATTTCCTCCTTATAATCTCATCTTTCACTAGAAGTTGATCGTTTACTATACTATGTCCCTTTTCTTCACTTGTAGATTCCATTTTCCCCTTCTTTTATTATCCAATTTCCTAGAATATATTTATTATCAGTCCTCACTACTCACTAAAAACTAGCAGACAACTTATTAATGTTTGCATCACTCATCTATGCTCATGTTTTTTACCCTTGACAGATATAAAATCAAAGAAATACAGAATATGATCGTAAATAAGAGAAAGAAGGAGAGACAATCGAACTCACCTCAGGTGAGAGATCGTACCCGATCGCATTTGTTCCCACCCCTGATAACAACAATAGTGGATGTTTTCTCGATTTAGCCTGTAATAACATATGTAAATCGAAGTTATACAGACATTGCAGTTAATGAACAAGCAAAATACGAAATCAGAAGTCATATGTAACTAAGATTCGTCTCCATTAACAATTTACCTGCGGAGAAGGATGGTATCTCCATAAAGCAAGTCTCCAGTCGGAATTATTGACAGAAACATAGTGTAGCTCGTCAGCAGTACAAATAGAAGGCTTATTAGAAACCTTCTCGCCACTGATTGAGATCTCGGACTCCGTCTCATCAGAAGAGAAAGCCCTAACTCTAAAAAAAGGTGTCAGCCGAAGGGATGGCAAAGGAGGAAAACGGCGGAAGGGAAGTTGAAAGCAGACGCGGCGGACGGCGGCGGATGCTGGCGATGCCATTTGGAAAGGGAGAGGGGTAGGAACGACGGTGTTGTGTGATTGAAAGTGGATGATCGCCGACATAGTCATTTTTAGAGGATTGTAATTGGGGAAAATGAAAATGGAAATTTTAGATAAAGCTTGAGTGATTGCGTGTCATGGAGTCAAAGGGTAGTTGTGGCGGTGGCAGCCGGGAGGAAGATGATGGATCTGAAGAAAGCGAAACTATTAATCCCCACGTGCTACTACCAGAGCAGGGCATGCACGCTTTGACTCTATCTGTCATATATGCATCAACATCTCTGGTCGAGCTTGCTTGTGAGTTGTGAATTTCGAAAATTTTAACCCCAAAAAAAAATAATAATAATAATAACCAAAATCTGGAAATATTTGGAATGAAATATTTGATATAGAGATTATAGTTGGTAAACTAAAGGAGAATGATTTTTTTTTTCTTTTTTTGAGTTATTCACTAATGACTATTTTTTTATGGAATATATATATTTATGACTTTTTTTTATCACAAAAGACCATGTAAATTGTCAAAAATTACATTGTGAATTCACGAAGTTATTTTTTCTAAAAATAAAAGACATTTTGTTATTGCTAAATTAGCCGTGAATTAGCAAACATACTAAAGTCGCGAATCGGAGGTCATTCTCACCCTTCCGTCTTCGGTCGTCCCACGATTCCACATTCTTCTCTCCACGTTCCTCACAGTCGGCAGTTCTTCTAGAGCAATCGGTTTCTCAACCTACCCATGACTCAATTGTCTGTGGTGGTTCCTTTCATAAGGATTGTGCTCCCATCTGAACCGGTAACTACACCACCTACGATCTCCATTCCCGCTATATAAGTCTTCGATTTTGGCACTTTTTTGTGCCAACATTATCGATGAAGCAAGAAGAGCCTCAAATTGTGGGCTGAGGTTAACTAAATCCTATTTTCCCTAAGTGTAACTCTTCGTTTTCTTCTTCATCCAGACGCCTCCACCTCCTGTTCTCTTATATCTCCATATTAATCGACGCCTCCTCCGTTGATCATTGTCATCCCTCAACATCAGCAGCATCGGTCTTCGGATTTCCATTCAAAACACAAGAAATCAAACATCTTTCCCAAGACGTCTACAAATCAGGTGATTTTTATAATCAATTAACATTTATCCTGAGATTTTATTGTTTGTATAGAAGAAGCTTTAGATTGACTCATAAACAACTCCTTTAGATTGAAATTTTTTACTTAACCTCTAATTTTTTTGGTGTTTGTAATTACTGAAGTACATTATTTTCAGTTTCAGAGCAGGGGAAGAACGAGGATGGTTATCTCATGTTATCGTTTTTTATTTTGGGGTTTTTGATTGTGGGTTATTGATGGTGGTGATTATTAGCTCCATAAGAAAAGCAAAAACATCAAACAATTATGAACTTAACAATTCTCATATTGGAGATGACTTTGAAGGTAAGCACTGTGGTGAGATTAGATTTGCCGACAAGGAAAAACTCGAATCTGATAGCCAAAAGGAACAAAAAATTAGAAAATGTGTACTTTCTTTATGCATATGAATGGATCACTTGCTTTTTTCTTTTTCATAATAAATCAATCAATTCATTTTTTTCTGTATTTTTTGTTTATTATGGGTTAAGTCACGGTTAGATGATTTACCATTGTTTTTTCTGTAATTTTTGTAGATTATACATCAATCTGCCATCATCTTTTTGTCATTAATTATTCTACTGGTTTGTTTTCCCAAATGACATTTATTTTCTATTGAAGGTTATTGAATACAACAATCTGAAAACTGATAAGCCTCCAAATATGTTGGTTTATCAAAGAAGGAAGCGCAGGGGCAAAATGGTCACAGACCCAAAAAAAGACCAACAAGTAACAAATTGAGTGATGGAATGATTCCTTTTAATTATGTTTAATTGGCTATGAGTATCTTTATTTCTGTTTTGGTCAGCAGTGGTGGGTGGGACAACTTTTCTCGTCATGGAATTGATTGTCCCCTTTTGTGGTCCCGTCTTAGAGGGTTTAAATAATTGTCTTCCTCTAGGGGTTTTGTGTGTGGAATTTTGTAAGCAGTCTCAGACTCTTTTGGAGAGCTTCCCCCTCTCGAATGTGGGATTCCTTGAGTTATATTTCAGTGATAATTGCATTCATCTTCTTTTCCAATCTATTAGTTTGTTGATACTTTGAGATAGATCCAAGGGTCTATCATATGTTATTTTTAATGCATATGAAGGTTATTGAATACAACAATCTGAAAACTAGGTTGGAAATTGTTGAAAAATTTAATGCATCTAAAAGACATCTTCTTGCTGAAATGCAGGCACACGCCATATGTTATTTTTTATATGTGTCTTATTGAGGGTATTTTAGGTATAATGTGTACTTTCCCTGTAGAGGAAATGGAACGCTCTTTAGACAGTCTTTGCAATCCAATCGGTCCATTAGCGTTAGTGTTGTTGCTTAGGAAAGTTTTTATCTTTATGCAAAGTTCTATAAGGTATAGCAATTTATGACTTAAATAATCCCTGTAATGAAATCCCTTAGAAAGATAGAATAATGAAACCCCAATTATAGGCATTTTATTTCCAAGTTTGTCTTTTTAAGGTATTTTACTAAAAAAAATCTAATATGTATGCTTTGTGTATGTGTTTGGTTTGTCGGTGGTGTGTGTATGCTTTGTATGTGTATGTTGTGTGTGTAATAATAAAATTGGTTTAAATGCAAGAAATAGCGATTCAGTTTGTTGTTATTTCTTTCATTTTGCCCATTATTAAATGTATGTTGATACTTCTTGCATTTCTGACATCTCACTTAGGCTGTATGACAAAAAAAAATCAGTGAAATTGATTTGAACTTGAACCTTTATGTTATCTTATCGGGATAATGACTTAAAAGGGTAACATATTATTAGATTTGTACATATTTCGTCACTGAGTTTTTTTTTCGTCCATATTTACCCCTTAAACTTGTTAAACTGTACACATTCAGTCCTTATGACCTCTTACTCCAGGTTAGCCGGGAAAAATGACTTGATAGGGTAATATATTTTTCATTTTGTACACATTTAGTCCTTCATATTTTTGTACATCGTAAGTCTTGTGGTTTGGCTTAGGTCTTGTATTTTGAACATCGTAACTTCTTCATACGATATCAGATTTTAAGGATCTTTATCCACATGTTCATTTTTTGAGTCTACTACAACTTTCACTAAGATTACTCCCGTTAAAATGTAATATATTTTTACTAGCGATTTTATAAAAAAATATACATACATGCATTCATAAAAAAACATATGGACAGGAGAATACGCAGTAATACATAGTAGGTGTTGCCGAGATGAAATAGGTGTTGTCGATACATGGAAAATAGGTATAAACGTAAAAAAATAAAGCGAAAAATTTTCCATTGCGAACAGAAAAAACAGGTGTTGTCGGTGCAACACCGGGACCATATTAAATCCGCCACCGCGTATGGATATAAAAATCGTAAGTAAAAATATATTATTTTTTAATAGGAGTAATCTAAATGAAAGTTGTAGTAGACTAAAATACAAACACATGGATATAAAGATCGTTAAAATCCGAAATCATATGAAGAAGTTATGACGTTCAGAACACATGACCTAAGCAACCAAGTAGTCGAGATCGCAATGGATATAAGCATCAAAAGCCCCATACAGCTCATTAATGAATGTCCCACGTAAGATTTCGTGAGAAAAAACTAAAAAATCATTCATAAGTACTGAATGAGTACAAAAAAAATGACTTATTTTGAAGAAAAAAAAAACTAAATGTGTACAAAAATATTAATGACTAAATGTGTACAAAGTGAGAAATATATTACCCTATTAAATCATTTTTACCGGGTAACCTGGAGTAGCCGGTCATAAGGACTAAGGACTGAATGTATACAGTTTAACAAGTTGAAGGGGCAATGTGGACGAAAAAAACTCAGTGACCAAATGTATACAAATCGAAAAATATATTACCCTTTTAAGTCATTATCCCTATCTTATCCTATAAAAAATAATTAAGCCATTATATAACATTTTCATACTAATGTTTTTGCTTGTTGATTTATATAAATAACTTTTGGAGATGATTTAATCTATGAATTGCCTTATACTTTGGTATGTATTTTAGCAATCTAATATAAAAATTATGTTGTTTGTTTGCATAAGGAAGATGATTATAGGGATGATTAGATGGAATGTGGAAAAAAGCATTTTAAATATATTATTCTTTTTTTCTTATTATTATATAAGGTAAAAATAGATATTTTTTAAGATAAAAGAAGTAACACAAATATAGTCCAAATAAACAAGTTGGATAGACCACATAATACATTGAAATATGTAGTTTCCTATATTTATTTATTATTGGCGTAATGTTCACATCCATTCTTTAACTTTATATTCCACATTTTTATCGGAAATGACACTTTCTTTTATTTTTTATCGGTTATTATATTATTAGTTATATTTTATTATATTATTGTAATTTTTTTTTGTCAAAATATGTCAATATTAAAGGTGTTAAATTTTTTTTTAAACAGTAGTGTCTAGATGCAAAAAAATACAATAATAATAAAATAATAATTGTTTCATTTGATTGTGTTTCTCGAAAAAAAATAATTGTGTGCTTGAAAGTAGGATGGTATAACCGACACATCACTAAATGTATATTTCTCCCTATGCATTGCCTACTATAAAAATAAACAATTTTATTTGAATGATATGACAATTATTGAGTAGATTTGTCATACTAAAATGTTATAATAGGAACAAATGAAAGTATAATGCTACAAAATAAAGTAAAAACGGTTCATTGTTTTTACATCCACATTTTAAGTAATTATTGTTTATTTGTCACCATATAATGCATTATCAATTATATATACAAACAGTCATGGTTATTCATTAATCGGTGAACAAACCGAACATGTATTATTCCCTTGCATGACAATTTTACCTCTTTGACTCTACTTGAATTTACAGTTAAGTTAACTACAAAAAATAACTACAATGAATGTATGTTGGTATAATGAACAAAAAGTAAGTTTGTATGTGTATGTATAATTGAAACAAATGAACGATATAAGTACAAAAATAAATGAATTTCATAGTACAATGTTATAACTGGAAAATTTAATATCATCTTGGATTGAATTTGGTTATCTAAAAAAGAGTATTACTTATTCCATGGAAGTACCTCCCACCGTCAATAGAACCATATAGATAGTGAGCCTGAATCTATATTTTATGGTTAATAGTTCTTGGGAAATAACTTTTATTATATTTGAACAAATTATAGAATGATGATATAGAAGAAAGTAAAATCAATATATTTTATTACATCGGTCTACCGTCCACCGGACGGGCATAACACTAGTTTAAAATGGTTATGATGAATCTTGGTTAAGATAATATTTCTAAAATACAAGAATGAAAGAAAGGGTTAAGGTAAATTGTTTTCACTTATGCCATAGTTCAATCCCAACATTTGAAAACTATCTTTAAGATTATCACATTAGATGATCATTTATAAAATTGATTAATCGTCGTATTACATGAATTTTTATTTATCTAGTTCATTACAAAAGTGCACGGCCAAGGTGGATGCTATAATGGAAAATTAGTGTTACTTTCAGAAGATATATCAGTGGATCTATTGTATCTTTGTTTGTTTCTACCATTATCTTTTCCAATATGTGTCCAAACAAATAAAAATATGTGTCCAGTCACATGTTCGTGTCAAATAGACTCTCCCTTGGAGAGAGTCAACTCATACACTTATTGTTCAAAAGGTAATGAATTTAAAGATAAAAATATGTGTCCAGTCACATGTTCGTGTCAAATAGACTCTCCCTTGGAGAGAGTCAACTCATACACTTATTGTTCAAAAGGTAATGAATTTAAAGATAAAAATATATGTCCAGTCACATGTTCGTGTCAAATAGACTCTCCCTTGGAGAAAGTCAACTCATACACTTATTGTTGAAAAGGTAATGAATTTAAAGAGTTGATGTAATAAATGTGTAATGAATTGTTTAAATTGTTAAAAAATCTTTCATTCAAAAGGTAAGGTTGAGTTTAGTTACGGAAAAACAGTTTTCATTTTCCGTTTTTCGTTTTTCCTTTTCAATTTTTGTTTTCTGTTTTCATTTTTCATTGGAAAAATTTAGAAAACGCGTTTAGTTAAAACTTATTCATTTTTCATTTTTCGTCTTAGGAAAATAAAAAACGTGTTTAGATGTGTATTTTTCTATCGGTTTTTATTTTTAGAAAACGATAGTGGAGGTAGGGTAGGCATGGGGGCGGTGGCGGTGGTGGTGGTGGGGGCAGCAGCGGGGGGCAGTGGTGGTGTCGATGATGGCGATGGTGGTGGCGGTGGCGGCGGCGGTGGCAACGGGGTGGCGGTGGTGGTGGTGATGACAGGCGGTGCCGGCAGCAATTGTGGCAGTGGTAGTGATGGCGGCGGTGGTGGTGGTGGTGTTGGTGATGAGGTAGAGGTGGTGGTGATGGTGATTGTAGTAGTGGTGTTGGGTGTGTGTGTGTAGTGGTAGTGATGACGACGGTGGTGGTGGTTGTGGTGTTGGTGATGGGGTAGTGGTGGTGGTGATGGTGATTGTTATGGTGATTGTAGTAGTGGTGTTGGGTGTGTGTGTGTGTGCGCGCGCATGTTTATGTGTGTGTGTATGTGGGTGTGGGGGTGGGGGTGGGTGTGGGTGTGGGTGTTGGTGTGGGTGTGGGTGTGAGTTTGTGGGTGTGTGTGTGTGTGTGTTTGTGTGTGTGTGTGTGTGTGTGTTTGTGGGGGTGTGTGTGTGTGTGTGTGTGTGTGTGTTTGTAGGGGTTGGTGTGTGTGTATGTGTGTGTGTTTGTGGGGATAGGTGTGTGGGGGTTGGTGTGTGTGTGTGTATGTGTGTGTTTGTGGGGGTTGGTGTGTGTGTGTATTTGTAGGGGTTGGTGCGTGTGTATGTGGGTGGGTGTGTGTGTATGTGTGTGTGTGTTTGTGAAAGTGGGTGTGTGTGTGTTTTTTTTTGTAGGGGTGGGGGTGGGTGTGTTTGTGGGGGGGGGGGGGAGTGGGTGTGGGTGTGGGTAGGTTGGGGTGTTAAGGCGGTGGTAGGTAGAGGTAGGTGGGGTGGGAGTAGGTGTGCGTTTATATTTTAGAAAAATTTTGAAATTAGAAAAATGTGGAAAACAATGATTATCGGTTTCCAAAAATTTCCAACTTCTTTATAATTTTAGAAAACGGAAAATTTTCATTTTCCATGAAAAATTTAGAAAAATAGATGAACTAAACGCGATTTCAAAATTCTCATTTTTTTTGGAAAATTTTTCCGGAAAATGGCCATTTTTTCCGCAACCAAACGCACCCTTTGTGGAAAATTGTTTTCATTTGCTAAGAAAATGTTTTCAGAAAATAGAGTTGAGTTTTCATTTCCATTTTCATTTTCAGAAAGTGTCAAAAATCAGAAGCCAAAAAGTATTATACATTTATATTACTGATATTGTTTATATTAAATCAATTTTTTTTCATTGTTTAATGTTTATGATTTTGATTTTCTCTAATTCGGGTGCATTGAAACAAAAGTAGAAGCAAAATTTATTTCAACAAATATTAGAAATATGAATATTTTCAAGTAGAAGCACAAAAAAATGGTATTATTTTTAATGGAATCTTAATTTTATGTATTTCGCAATAGAAAATGAAAAGTTATTACTTTTTTGCTTAAATTTTTAGACCTTTAAGTTTTAGGGCCTATTTTTTGTTAAATTGCACAAGCTCTCTAAAATTTTACGGTCGGCCCTGTTTAAGATTTGGGTTAACGTATAACGAACTATTTAAAAGGTTCAAAAAATACATATAAATTGAAAAATTATAATCAAAAGGGAAGGTAATTGTACAATTGTTTAAAAAATACCATGGTATTGTTTAATAGGTAAAACTGTGTTAAAGAAACACTCCCAAACTTGAAACGTTGGTTAAAAACACCCGTAACCACTTTAAAAACTTTATTTGAACAATATTTATCTAACTTAGTACAGATGGCCAAGGTCAATTGTATAAATGGGCCGGGCTTAATGTATTTTTTGTATATATGTGTATCCTTGGTAAGTTGGTATAATTCCAACTGATATATATATGAGAACTTTAACTTTTGAAACTTTATTAAACCTAATATACATGGACCAAGCCTTTTTTTTTTGTATACCCTATGGTTTATAGTGTATTTCATGTCTATACATACGCATGTATCCTTTGTATTCACTAAACATATATATATATATATATATATATATATATATATATATATATATATATATATATATATATATATATATATATATATATATATTGAAGATATTTACCAACTATATTACATAATTTTATGATTTGAGCGTTTTACCCACTATGATCCTTTCAAGCAACTGGTTTACAAGCATAATTTTACACTTATTTCATACAGAGAAGTTTTCAAATATAACCAAAACAAACATTTTAGTGCCAAAAAATGACCAATGAGTCCGTAAAGGGTCTCCTGTGTACTCGATTTCCGTACAGCATACTCATTCTAACAATCGAATTTTAGTGATTTTTTCGTAATTTTGTTTAGTCCGAAGTACCCTTTGTGCGGCGGGTGGTATCTTCTCCAAACTGAGCGGTATAAATTTCGATAAACCTTTTTTTTGTTCTGGAATTTTTTTTGTCTCGTTGCCTATACAAAATCTACATTCCGTAGACAAAAAAATCTGGAATAAAACCAAAAAAAAAATTATTGAAATTTATACTGCTTAGTTTGCATAGTATACCAGTCCGCAGAGAGGACATTGCGGACTCAGGTGTCGTATTGTAGATTAAGCAAAATTATAAAAATAAAAAAAAAATCCTTAAATTTTGAACGTTAGCACGAGTCCGTAGTACGAAAGCCGAATCCGCAAAGGACGTTCTGTAGATTCATTGGTCGTTTTTTAAACCTTTTTTTTATTTTTTGCACTAAAATGTGTGTTTTGATTATATTTGAAAATTTCTTTACTACGGTTTGATCTCCATGTTTTGTCGTGGTGGAGGCTCATTAACAACTGCCGAATAATGAACAAAAAGAAATGCATATATACTATCAAACAAAATAGATAACAAATATTGTTACACATCGTTTTTGCAATAAAAATCATTCGTCAAGTTATAGATACTCTTGCATTATCTTTATAAGCATCCACTCTATTCAATTTTAAAACATAATCCTTCAAGCTTACGTAGCACTTTAAATTTTCTATATGGCATCTATTTTATGTTTTTTTTTTTTTCATTTGCATGTTTAGTAGATTGCTTCTATCCTCTCAACCAAATGGTAATTTTCATCATAAGCTTATGTGTACATCCATATTACTTGACGGTTTTATTTATATATTAAAAGTTTAACTTATTTATAAGAAAACGTGTCAAATTGAAATTATGTTATTATTTTTTACTAACGGATAATGACAAAATTGCAAGAATGGTCACTGTGCTTAGGTCGAAATTGTCACTTTGGGCCAAACAGGTTTGGACTAGCACTTATAGTCCAAAGGTTTTCATTTTCTTGCCACTTTGGTCCAATTTACTTTAAATTTTTTAATAATGACCATTTTACCCTTTGTTTTTACTTTTTCAGTTTTTTTTATTTATTCAAATACTTTTATAATTAGACAAAATTGCAAGAATGGTCCCTATGGTTAGGTCGAAATTGTCACTTTGGGCCAAACAGGTTTGGACTAGCACTCATGGTCCAAAGGTTTTCATTTTCTTGTCATTTTGGTCCAATTTACTTTAAATTTTTTAATAATGACCATTTTGCCCTTTGTTTTTACTTTTTCAGTTTTTTTATTTATTCAAATACTTTTATAATTAAAAGAAAAATAAAAAACAAAATTTATCTCTCTCTCTCTCTCTCCATTAGAACGTGAAGCTATCTGCATCTACTCTGAGCATCTAAATCACCACCCCTCCACTATTTTTTCCAGAACCACCACCTACAGCTACCATCACCCCCTCTTGTCACCACCACCATCAGATTCCACCATTATAAAAGAATAAAAAATTAGAAATCATTTTTGTTTCTTGTTTTATCTTCTTGTAAAAGAAAAGTTGATCAGCTATGATCATCAAATATTAAACATTGATAACCAAAATCAAATTAGAAATCAACAATCTATCTTTGAATGTTCATCGATTTTAAAGCACACAAAACATTCAAAATCAAATTACAAAAGCACTAATATATCCCAGAACATTCCAAATCAGTTTTCAAAACTAGATGCAAAAATAAGATGTTAAAGCAAGCCCTAGCGCACACGATGCATCACCACCAAGAAACCCTAGCCTCCATGAACATCCCAGATCTGTGCAAAAATCATATTTTCCATCCTCTATTTCGGTAAGCCAATAAACTCATTTCCACGAAGCAGAAGATACTAATTACAAAAGGAGATGAGAAGGTGGAGAAGACGATAAACAGTACCAATATAGAGCTGGTACTAATTTTAAAGATCTGAACTGGAGAGTCACACACACCAGAGAAAACACACACACACACACATAATGTATTGAAGATCTGAACCGGAGGGAAGCCGACATAAAAGATCGATAAAAACTACAACACAAAAACAGACTTGAAACTTGGATTTTCTGGTGTATCTGAGGTCGAAGATGTTGGTGGTAATCAAACCACGGATCTGTTTTCCCGGCTCCACCTTTTCATTTCTCACTGATCGGTGGTTTGATTACCACCAACATCTTCGACCTCAGATACACCGGAAAATCCAAGTTTCAAGCCCGTTTTTGTGTTGTAGTTTTTATCGATCTTTTATATCAGCTTCCCTCCGGTTCAGATCTTCAATACATTATGTGTGTATGTGTGTTTTCTCTGGTGTGTGTGACTCTCCAATTCAGATCTTTAAAATTAGTATCAGCTCTATATGGGTACTGTTCATCGTCTTCTCCACCTTCTCATCTCCTTTTGTAATTAGTATCTTCTGCTTCGTGGAAATGGGTTTATAGGCTTACCGAAATAGAGGATGGAAAATATGATTTTTGCACAGATCTGGGATGTTCATGGCGGCTAGGGTTTCTTGGTGGTGATGCATCGTGTGCGTTAGGGCTTGCTTTAACATCTTATTTTTGCATCTAGTTTTGAAAACTGATTTGTTCTGGGATAGATTAGTGCTTTTGTAATATGATTTTGAATGTTTTTGTGTGCTTTAAAATCGATGAACATTCAAAGATAGATTGTTGATTTCTAATTTGATTTTGGTTATCATTGTTTAATATTTGATGATCATAGTTGATCAACTTTTCTTTTACAAGAAGATAAAACAAGAAACAAAAATGATTTTGAAACATCCCCAAAATACTAGCCAAAATTTTCGTTTTCAAAATCATTTATCAAACATAAATATCATTGTCATAGTATAGAATCATGAAACATGTATCTCAAAATCTCATAAAAACTGTTATAATATCACAATCTCATATAAAATATCAGAGTAAACTCCCAGACTAAGAAAAACTGTGGTGTGTGTCATGCCATCATCCCGAGCTCTTCCCCTTGCTAGCTGAAGTACCTGAAACCAAAACTGAAACTGTAAGCACGAAGCTTAGTGAGCTCCCCCAGACTACCACATACCATACACATAACATATAACAATCACATAACTCTAAGACCACTCCCAACTGCATCGGGACGAATCCCGTCATCGGCTTACCCGACATCGGACTCCTGCCCGGCATCGGGCTCGCCCCGGTATCCGACCGCATCGGGCATCGGGCTCACCCCGGTATCGAGCTTACCCCGACACATACACAACATATCATATATCATAAACATATAATCTGCATTGGGATTGCCCCGACATCGAACCGAAGCCCGGAACACATAATCATAACATATAACTATCATACATCGGGCTTGCCCTGGAACATATATAACTCATGGCATAATAATTAACATACATCGGGTTTTCCCCGGCATCGGGCTTACCCCGAAACACATAACACCTAACACATAAACATGCATGAATCACAAAGACATGGGGCGTTACGGATTTCTAATTTTTTATTCTTTTATAATGGTGAAATCTGATGGTGGTGGTGACAAGAGGGGGTGATGGTAGCTGTAGGTGGTGGTTCTGGAAAAAATAGTGGAGGGGTGGTGATTTAGATGCTCGGAGTAGATGCAGAGAGCTTCAGGTTCTAATGGAGAGAGAGAGAGAGAGAGCGAGAAAGAAATTTTCTTTTTTATTTTTCTTTTAATTATAAAAGTATTTGAATAAATAAAAAAACTGAAAAAGTAAAAACAAAGGGCAAAATGGTTATTATTAAAAAATGAAAAAGAGAGAGAGAGATAGAGAGAGAGAGAGAGAGATTTTCTTTTTTATTTTTCTTTTAATTATAAAAGTATTTGAATAAATAAAAAAACTGAAAAAGTAAAAACAAATGGCAAAATGGTCATTATTAAAAAATTTATAGTAAATTGGACCAAAATTGCAAGAAAATGAAAACCTTTGGACCATGAGTGCTAGTTCAAACATGTTTGGCCCAAAGTGGCACATTCTTGCAATTGCAATTTTGTCACGGATAATTGAAGTGTATATTTCAAATAACCCATAGGAAAGAATTTTCAGAGTTGGTTGGATATCGAAATGCCTAGGTATTGTTATTGTTGATAATGTAAAATAACCAAACAAATTATGCTAATAAGCCAACTAAGCTGGCACCTAACTCATCTCGTTTTAGGAATATTACGTAAACTAATCATATTTTAAATTAATATTAACAAATATAACTAAAAGCAATTTTTTTAGAAAAATGACCAATATTTTCCAAAATGGATTATTCTATACCACTCAAAAGTATTTCATTTAAAAAAAATCAAAATTTAAATAAGTCTGAAATCCAATGAATAATTCCGTAATTTCAAAAATATATTTTATTTTTTACTAAAATCTAATAAGAAATTAAATAAACATAGTAAATAAGAAATATACACCTATAAATCATGCATTTAATTGAAAATTAATGATGTTAGATATTTTGAAATTGACATTTCAAACATGGGTGAATATAGTTTTTTGGAAAAAAATTGTGTAAATAAGTAAAATAAATACACACTAAATATTTTTGATCAATCTTAAATGTCAAAAACAAGTCCGGAATTAGCCGTTTAAGACAAAATACGATTTTTCAAAAACACACAAATAATAATAATAATAATAAAATTAAATTAAAAACTTCATTATAAAAGGTTAATTCGATAATATCCCCTCATTTTAACATGTACTATGACACTTTTTGTTTCGACTTAAACTAAATTTAACTCCTAACCTAATCCTTGGTGTTTCTATTACTTGGATAATCAGAAAAATGATTAAAAAAAAATGAGATGACTTTATTACATTTGACAATCTTTAACTTATTTATCCCAAAATAATTATTTATTCAACAAATAAATGGTCCCCGTTACAAAAAAAGGGATAAAAAATAGTTTCACAAATTATATTTTCTTTTTCTTTTTTGTTTGGCAAAAATATTTTCTTTTTAAAAAAAGTTCATTTTTTGTAATATTTTTCTAGTGAAAACCACTGATAACATTATTTATCAACTATTTTACAAAATTCATTTTTAAATAAATATAATTTTTGTGATAAATACTGAAAAACTAGTCCTACCTTCTCCTTTTATGAATTAAGCGAAAAGCCCTTTATAGGGTTTTTTACAGAAAAAAATCTTATTATTTTATAAATTTTTTTGATAAAAGTCCTAAATTATTATTTTTTTAATAGAAAATTCTTGATTATTTAATATTTCCCGAAAGTTTTTTTTTATTTTAACTGACAGATTATCGTGTAAAATTAAATAATTAACATTTTTCTATTCAAAAAATTTATTTAGATCTTTATCAAAAAAAAAAATCAAAATAAGACTTCTCTACATAAAATCCGCTCTTTATATCTAGCTATTACACAAATTAATAAACTTATTTAAGATGGTCCACTTTTAAAAAAATAAAAAATAATAAATAAATCTAGACTGAATGGAATAAAGATTATACGTAGGTTTTTGTAGAAAATTATGAAATATGATTTAGGGAAATTATTAGACTTTTCATAAATCATTAATGCTTCATCTACCAAATCAACTCATTAAAAAACAAAAAAGATAATTCATTTTATTCTTATTTGCTAATCAATCACGAGTTTTATGTTGTATCTCGTTTCTTAAACCAAAAGCATTATAAAAATGCTTATCCATGACAGCATTTTCACTAACTAAAAGATACCCCACAAGCATCCAAGTAATCATTGGACCACAACCTATTGGATAGATGAAAATAGTTGGAGGCCATATATTTTTATGTATAGAAATTTTCAAAAAAACAAACCGACTAACTGTAATCTATTAAAATATGTAAAATGATAAAAGATATTAAGGATATATCTAGCAAAATGTTGAAAGCCGAAATTTTTATTTATATATTATTGTAAAATATTCGTCAAAAGTAACTGACGTTTTTGAAATATACAAAATTATATATTGAGTAGATACCAAGAAACACTAAGTATGTGATTAGAATGATTATTATGGGAAATCTAAGTAATTTTGGTATAATATATAAGATTTTTCCATTATACATTATTTGAAGAAGTAGTTTTCCAAATATGAGTTTTTTTGTTTAAAGTGAAAGCTTTAAATTCATACTCTCAAACCAAAATTTTTAAAACCTCCTAATGTCTTAAAAGCTTTTTGCCAAACATGTCAAAAACTAAAAACTTTTAAAACACGTCAAAACTAGTTGAAATAGCTTTTTAAAATATGAACTTTTTTGTTTTAAATAACATTTCTAGGTAGAAACTAAAAGCCAACATTCAAGGATTTAAATTTGAGAAATTAAATATCAAGAAATTTAGCCACAGGTTTTTACATGTTTCTGAGAGAGAGAGAGAGAGAGAGAGAGAGAGAGAGAGAGAGAGAGAGAGAGAGAGAGAGAGAGAGAGAGAGAGAGACTTGATAATTTGCATCCATTCCTCATGATTACAAGGAGCAACAGTCAAAAGAATTAATTACAGTCTGAAATTATTTTATAAAAAGACAAGTAGAGAATGGTTGGGTAGAGCAGGTATTACCATTGTGGATGACAACTTGCCATTGTACTCTCCCTCCCCCACACTCTTTCGTTCAGTTGTTTTTGTGGGTGGGGTGGGGTGGGGTCTACACCAGGTTAATTTCATTCTTTTCCATTTTCAATTGTTTCATCTCTTAATTTACTTCCCCCATTCTTTCACTTTCACCATTGTTCAAACTTACAAACCATGAGTTTGTCTTATTTTTTATTTTATTTTTTTTGAAAAGACCATCTTAGTTTTAAACTGTTTTGTTTCATGACAGGTGATCACCATTAGAAATAGAAGTGACTAATCCTAAGGCAAAAAGCACTAATCATGAGAAGATTTTCAAGTTTTACCTAATCATGCTTCACTTTGGTGTTTGATTCACCAATGGCCAATGGCCATTAATGACATTATGACACTATTTATGTAATTATTATTTGCATGGTGATCATGTGATCCGAGAACAATAACACCTGTAGGTAGGGAAACAACTAAACACAACCCAAAACCATTTACACCAAACATTCTTCTAGTAATTCTATTATTAATTAGGCCTTCCATTTTGTACACAGGCTCTTCTTTTTTGCAATGCCAACTGTTTTCTTTTAAGTTTTACCCCTTCGGTTAAAGAGTACAATCATTATTCTTTCACAATGGAATGGGAAACAATTGCTTTACTATATAGCCTATAGGCTCATGCACCACTTTCAAGAAAGTCAAAATGAGTCGCACTACTACTCTATATGCTAATAATAATAAGAATAATTAATGTGAAGAATATCTTTACATGAAGATCAGGTTAGTTGTTGTATGATGATGATGATGATGCCATTTGAGAATTGAGAATATAGGAACAAATACCATGCCACTTGCTAGACAAGAATATATATATATATATATATATATATATATATATATATATATATATATATATATATATATATATATATATAGCCACCCACTCAAGGACTCAAGGTAAGGTAAAACTTTGATATATTAACAATTCAATCGACTGATATAATATTATAGCATTACACATATACTAAGAATAAAAAAATCAAGCTTTTTTTTTTTTTTGTTGTTTTTTAACAAGAATCACAAATACATACCACAAACCAATACCAATGCAAAAGATAAAAAGATAAAATATAAATATAAGAATAAGATAGAACAAAACACAATTGGCTGCAAAATTTTCACCTGTCAAGGGCTCAAGGCTGTGATGTTGTTCTCAAATTATTATCTGTCTGAAGATGAGAAGCGGCAGCTTCAACAGGAGAAGGAACAGACAAACTTGAGACCATGGTTTGATATTGTGCAGCAGAAGCAGAAGGAGAAGCAGATTGAGGTGTTGCATAGTATACATGTTTTGAAGGATCAGTAAACTCATAACCAAAATTACCTCCAGGGGTAGGGTACCCAACATATTGAGGCTGATGCTGAAGCTGACGTTGTTGTTGTTGTTGACCTGGCCCTGAGCTTGCTGTTCTGTACATGGCTGCCGGAGATTCAGTTTTAGTTGCAGGTTGGACAGTTCTTGCTCCGGTGAATAAACTAGAAGGAGGTGGTGGGACTTGATTATTAGGAGGAGGCATATAATACACAAAATTATGCTGATCAAGTGGGCGAGGAGCATGATGTTGGCCCTGGGAATGAGATGGGTACATCTGGTAGTAAGATGGAACCGCCCCGGATGGGTATGGGTGGTGCTGGATGTACTGTGGTGGTGGAATAGCGGTATGAATGAACTGTGGTTGGTGGTGCAATTGGGGATGCTGTTGATGTTGATCACCTTGGGTTGGTGTTGTTGGAGTTGAGATTAAATAAGCAGAATCTTGAATCTGAATTCTTGTGTTTTGATCATGAATATTACTTGGAATGTGTTCAGAAGCTCTGTTGTTGTTGTTATTAGCAGAAAATTGGGCTTGTGAAACTGGATCTTGATAAACCACAGGGGGAGTTCGTCGTGATAAGGGATTTGTTATACTGCCATCACTGCAATTTATGGCGATATAAACTTTATTCAGAACAAAAACACACTTTGGCATTTTAGCAAACATCTAGCATGCATTTGCATACAAGTAAGAAGAAAGTGGAGGTCTTTGAGATACCTTGAAACAGAATCCGGGGAAGGCAAATCAAAAGCTATGGATTGTTTATGCTGATATTGTTGTTGTTGTTGCTGCTGTTGTTGCTTGCGATAGGCCAACTGATACCCCTGCTCCGATTTCTCATCTTGTGATAACACACGATTCGGATTATCGGTGATCGCGACCTTGGAAACTATCGGCACGCCGGTAATCACCACCGGAACCGGTGCCGGCGCAGTCAGAAAACTCACATCCTCTTGATGTTTGATTTGCTGTTGATGTACACTGATATGAGAAAACTGCTCCTCGATTCCTCCTCCAACCTTCTGTTGATCATCCACGTTTACTCTAACCGGCGGCAAGTTAGCCAGTGACGGGGATGACGAGGCTGACCCGAACGATGATGACGTTTCCAACATCGGAGAGTCAGGCACCGATTGAATATCCTGAACCGAATTATTTCCTCTCAAATGCTTACCGATCACACCTTTGTGATTAGCATCCTTCTTCGCCGGGATCGAAACGTCATCTTCAAGACCTAACAAGCAATTCACGGATGAAGTATCGGAAAACATCGAAGATGTACCGTTGAGCGCGTTAAGGAACCAATCTTCTGATTTATTGGTGCTCTCTAGAAGCGATCCGATGGAGGAAACGGATTCTGGTTTAGACGGAAACAAGAACAATCGGAGCCGTGAAGATTTGTTAACGTCGGTAGACGAGTTCAGTCTCTCATATTCGTCGATCATGTTTTCCAAGTCTTCATCGGTGGTTACGGAGATCAATGAATCAAGGTCTTCAGAAGGTAGTTGGTATTTAAGTGTAAATGATGCCGTCGTGGATGAGATAGAGGATCGGAGGAGGGTTTTGGCAAGACGGTGAGTGAGGTCTGAAAGAGTAGTGTGGCGGTCTACGACAACGATGCGTGTATCTCCGCCGACGTAACACAAGGTCTTGTCGTGAGGGCGAGGAACTATGTGGCCGCCGTAGCTGCACATCAACCGGAGCTTAGCAGAACCACCCGGCGCCGCCGCAGCCGTAGAACCATTATTAGATGGGTATAGCGAATTTTCTTCTGCCCAGCAATCATTGTTGCGGGAACGAGGGGAAGTCTCTACGGAGTCCGGGTGTGTAGTAGTGGTAGTGGTGTTGATGGTTGCCGTTGTGGCAGCGGTGGTGGCGGAGAGAGGCTGTGGTTGTGGTGGAGCGGCGGTTTGCTCCATTCCTTTTTACAGAATTTTGGGGAGGAATGGGTCTTGTTGGAAGGTGGATGCTCTTATAGTTCTCCAGCTGGATACACCTTTACTTTAACTTTATTTACTATTTACAAATATATTTTTGTTCTTAAACTTTTTGACAATTTACAATTTTACATAGGGATATATACATTAAAGTCTCAATATTTTCATCGATTTGACAAGAAAGTCCTAAACTTTATTTTTTTGACAGTGAAGTCCAAATTACCGGCATTTTTTGACACTTTTACCCTTTTTTCTGGTTAGCCGGTAGTTAGGACTTTTTAGTCAAAAAAATAAAGTTTAAGACTTTATTGTCAAAAAAATAAAGTTTAGGACTTTCTTGTCAAATCGTTGAAAGTATTAGGACTTTAGTGTATATATCCTTTTTTTTGTTAGAAATTTAATGGTATGATACTCTTTAAGCATAAGAGTTATTAAAACCTTCTGTAGTCAGCTAGATCCTATTGAAATCATTAACATTTGCTTATTGTTAAATCGTTTTTTTAATCTCAACAAACCGACATTGAAAAAAATGGAGATAATCAAGAAAGAATCAGGGTTGTGTTGGCTTTTTACATTCCCAAAAATGGAGAAATAAGAAACCGAAAAAAACAAAATTGCCCTGGCTTTATACAAACACAAACAACACATGTCTAGTCAAAAGGGTGTGAATGTGGAGAAGGGAAAGAAGGGCAACTTCGTTTTTTTCGGTTTCTTATTTCTCTATTTTTGGGACTGCAAAAAGCAACACAACCCTGGTTCTTTCTTTCTTTCTTTCTTGATTATCTCAATTTTTTTCACTGTCGGTTTGTTGAGATTAAAAAAACGATTTAACAAGAAGCAAACATTAAGGATTTCAATAGGATTTAGCTGATTAGAGAAGGTTTTAATAACTCTTATGCTTAAAGAGTATCATACCATTAAATTTCTAACAAAAAAAAATTATATATACACTAAAGTCCCAATATTTTTAACGATTTGACAAGAAAGTCCTAAACTTTATTTTTTTTACAGTAAAGTCCTAATTGACGATTTGACAAGAAAGTCCTAAATTTTATTTTATTTTTTTGACAAAAAAGTCCTAATTACCTGCTAACCGGGAAAAAAGGATAAAAGTGTCAAAAAAACTGCCGGTAATTTGGACTTTACTGTCAAAAAAATAAAGTTTAGGATTTTCTTGTCAAATCGATGAAAATATTGCGACTTTACTGTATATATCCCTTTTAAATATGCTTTAAACTTTTTGTAAATGTTTTTATAGTTTTTATTTGTGAATAAATGTTGTTAGATCAAATAAATATCTATGTACAATTTTTACAATAAATAAGGTATCATGAGTAGTGCTTTGCTTGTTTTTTAATCGATTAGCGTAATTTTTAAGATTAGTTGGTGTGGCAACATGAAATATTACTACATTTAAGCGCGTGTAGACAACTAGATATAATATAAAATTTGTGTCATCTTACATGTCACATCACCAATGTGTTATAACATCAAGTCAGAAAATGGTTTTCATGTTATAACAAGATGTAACATCAACTTTTTTCCATGTTATATTTTTTTTTTGTATTTTTTTCTGAGTTTTTTTTTTACTTTTTTTTGTTTGTATTTTTTTTTCAAATTAATAAAAGAAATACAATTTTATAAAATATAATATTTAAAAAACAAAAAAAGACATAATATTTGAAAACTAAAATTAAGATTACAATAAAAAAAAAGACATAATTTCAAAAAATAACATTTTTTCCAAGTCCTAATTAACCCAAATAACATTTAAATTAAACCTAAAACCATAACATTTTACTACTAATTCTAATTAACCCAAATATTTCTTCTTAATTTGATCATTCATTGCTTGTAGCACCGCTAGATCTTCAGGCCCCAAACCTTCATCGGTAGTCCGAAAAATAACTGATGTGTCATTAGTTCTCTTTTTTTTTCTCATGCTTCTCCTGTGCTTGCCTTTGTAACGCCCCGATGCTCAGGTGTCGATTTTATATGTCACAACTAGCAAATTTGGCTAGGAAGTTCTATCCTTATGTAAGCATTATCAATGGCAACAATTGTAACCATCACTTGAAAACATGATGTAACAACAAAATTCCATCAAACACTCTATACAAACACTTCAAATGGTCAACAAAAGATTGGAAACCCTAAAAATCCCGGTTTAAGTCTATTATAGACTAGAATTTTTTTATTGGGCCTAATGGACCAATAAGCTTCCAATTTGACTATTTTGGGCTTAGGACCCTTAAATGGGCTCTAATTGGACCCACTCTCATGAGACTTAACCTTTTGGGCCTTATGGGTCTAAAATAGATCATTTTACCTCTATTGGGTCATATTGGGCCGAGAATAAATTCTTGGGCCCCTTATTTTCGAGCAAAGCCAAAGAATGGCCCAAGGTAACCCATTCTTCCCTTTTAAAACCCAATAAGAATCGGCCCATACACATATACATATATACACACATTCATATATATATATATATATATATATATGCAAATCAAAAAAAAAAAGTGAATTATGTGCATGAGACACCTCACTATTGCATGGAGGGTATCCATGCACATCACCTCACCTTTCCTTTCCCCCTCTCTCCTTAGCTACGGCCGAGAGCACCACACACCACCACCATTTTCATTTTGATCAAACTCCTACAAGAAAACTCTCAAGAACTCTTCCCTTTTCTCCAAATTTTCGAACATTGGTGTGTGTCTTCAAAGAGTTTTTCAAGTAATATCATCATTCTTGGTAAGTCTTTACTTGAATCCATGGCTTAACTTCTATACTTCATCAAAAATCTCATCTTAACTCATGCAAATTCATGAGCATGCTTCATAGAACCCATCTAAGCCCAAAGACCTCTCAAGAAGCTTGTTAGGGCCGAGAATCACCTCAACCTCTTCCAATTCTTCTTCAAACCGAGAACAACTAAGCAAGGTGAGTTCATACCCCCTTTTTTCGGTTTTTACTTGTTTTTGGGGGGAGAATACAAGTACTATGTGATGATCTATGTGTGTTTGCATCTTATGTGTGATTTCCTTAGTTTTTGGTTGTGATAATGTGTAATACTTGTGATATTTCAAGATCTATAGCAAGAAGGGTGAAAGAATCATGAACAAAAACATAATAAACAACATACATCATAGATCTAAGGGTCCTTAAGTTTAAAAAGTGAAAAACAAAACCAAAAGAACCTTACAAGTGTCATTTTTGCAAAAATAACAAAGATTGGGTATAAATTGTAAATTGTCGGTTTTATGAGGGCTATAAGTTGTTTATTTGTATAAAAGCTGATTTCTATGAAAATAACACTTTTCAAGGGTCAAAAACATAAATTTTAGCTTAATAGGCTTAAAATTGGGCCTAATGGGTTTTGGGCCCAAAGTTGCGAAAAAATGAGGTTTTGAGGGGCTGAATTGGAAAATTTAACAAACTATGGGTCTAAAATGTAAATAAACTTTTTCAGGGGTTAAAAATGAGTTTATTACCAAATTTGGACTAAAATTGCAAAGTTTTTGAATTTGGGGTCGAAACTGTAAAACTTACGGAATTCGGGCCAAAAATGTAAACTTTTTACAAATAAAGGCTGGAAATGACAAATGAAATAGTTTTGGGCTAAAATTTATATTCAAATAAAGTTTGGGTGGAAAATGTCAAGAAAAATGGTTTAAAGACCAAAAATGTAAATTTTCATAAAAAGGGACTAAAAGTGTCATTTTTCTAGAAAAAGGGACCACAATGATCAACCTAAATGTTTTGGGCCAAATAAACAATTATAAATGTTTGGGTTAAAAATATCAAGTTTATAATGCATGATTTGAATATATATATATATATATATATATATATATATATATATATATATATATATATATATATATATATATAACTAAAGCTTCGTTATAATTCGAACGTTAAGTTATTTCTTTTCAAACATTGTGAATAAACATTTAGTAGACAACAAAGATATCAACAATACGAACTTAAACTCGATAAAACATAAACGATTCAATGGTTGGACTCAAATACCTTCTTTCGTGTTATTGGGCCTTTGTGGCCCAATATCATGATTTTTGGGCCCAACATAAATACACATGTTTATTGGGCCTCAGGTGACCCAATTACATGCCTAATGGACCCTCAATGGCTTTTACATGCTATTGGGCCGTAGTGGCCCATTTGCATTGCTAGTAAGGTCCAAATAAATCGTATGCGTGATGGGCGAACGAGTCCTTCGCATACTCGACAGCCTTTAATAACATACGTGATTAGTGGGCCCCCGTAGTCCTCTTCTCTTCGTCTGTTAGGCTTATCTTCTATTCAAGTAAACAAAAATCAGGTCGTTAAACAAGGTTATTCAATTTCATTTGGATTTAATAAGTAATAACGGGCGACACCAATAATTGTCGGTCGTAGTCTGTAGTTATAATCAAAGTCTCCTGGAGGGAGAGCGAGAGTTTGTGTATAGATCTATACGGGGGTGACTCCCCCACACCTAAGTTGTTCGCTACAGTTAGACTCGACCAGTCTAGGGTGACAAAATCTTAATTTCAATACCGGCATTCGCAAGAATGCCAAGACAGACAAACTAGTCATTATTATGCATGGTTATAACGACTCACATAGAGATCCAATACCATCTAAGTAATCATGGGAAATCATATTCATTCGTTGTGACGATACAATAATACAAAACGAACATACTATTTTATCGGAAAACATCAGGTTTTCCGGGGAAACAACATTATTCACTTGCACTTTCAATACAAGAATTCATTATGAGAAACATATTACTTTTTTCACGTTTTGAAATCATTCACGCATATACTTATGGATCATCACACCTATTGTAATAACAATTGCCGTTTCAGAAAATATCGGATATTCTGGGTTTTACAAACTATACAAAACATTTTCATAACAAACCTGCTTATGAACTCACCAACATTATATATGTTGACCATTTTCAAAATAACTTGTATTCTCAGGTAACAGATAAGCGGAAGAAAATTTCCAAGTGTGTTTGGATGTTATGTTTTGTGACTCTCAAACAATTTATGCTATTGATATGTAATATTTAGACAATGTACTTGATGTGAACAAAGTCAATTGTAATGTATTAATGCATGGTTATGTTTATGTTATGCTTCATGTATATTCATTGTGATGATATTTCAATTTAACTCACGCAAGCCCTCGGACGTTTCTGCCGTCTGGTTCGGGGGTGTGACATTATATAAGAATTTTCTTGATTTCAAGGTCTACTCGACGAGTTGGTTGCCCTACTCGTCGAGTAGCAGCGGGTTGGTCTGCGTGTTTTAGTGGCCTACTCGCCGAGTCCAAAAAGGGCTCAACGAGTAGGATCTGGAGGATGAAACCCTATTTCCGGGGTTTTGCACCCTATTTAAGGATCACTTATTCCCCCTAACCTCTCTTACTGCCTCCCTCGAATTCAGAAACCCTAAGTGTGCTTTCCCCTCTATTTTTGTGTGCTTTTTATCTTGAAAGAAGATTCTTGGAGTAAAGGGCTTGGAGTTCAAGAAGTTTGAAGCAAGGGGCTTGTCACACCCCCAAACCTGAACGGCGGAAACATTCGGGGGCGGAGGACGTCATGTACAATATCATAACAAATGTAAAATAGTAATCAAAGCAACAACAACCATTGTATTGATAAAATATATAATTTACATTGAGTTCAAAACATTACATGAATTACAATATCAGATCCTCTTGTTGCCTTTTGATAGGCCCTTGAGTCGAACTGCTCCCCTTTTCGTTCCAGAACTTTCGTTTCATGTTTTTAGGTTTGTGGGTTGGAGTATTATTGTAGGTAGACACTCGTTGGTTTCCTTGGTTGTTACTTAGATTTGATATGTCGACACCATTTCCATTTTTACTAGCGTTACTTGCATTGTGATGTGCCATGATGGCTGTCACGGCGGTTGTGACCGCAGCTTGAAAAGTAGCTGAGTCTATCTGTAGAAATGGTGTTTCGTTGGTTGGCCGGTTATTTCCATGTGAAGACATGATTCTGCAACATGATGTAAAACAAGTTGGTTAGATAACTATGATCGTGGTTAGTTGGGCTCTATAAATACAACTTTTTCATTTTGTTATTCGGTTTTTAATGTTTCAACCTACATCCTTATTATGTATTTATGGTAGGGAGTTAAAATAGGTATTGTACCAACGTTAAGTTTTAGCAAAATAGAGTATAGATGTTGAAATCTCATGTTGATCTGGTTTCATGGGTTTTGGGAGGGGGTATCTCTCTTGATTTTTACTGCTACTAGTTATGAAGAAAGATGTGATATACTTATCACATAGCGTGAGTAATATAATTACCAATTCACTAGGTAATATCAATTTTTGTTATTAGTATGACGCATCGGGTTCTCTACCACCTCGCATGTCTCACAAGTGGTTTCCTATGTTCTCTGTCCTATTCTTGGTGGTAATGATTTGTTATCTCCTGGTATCTATATGGTGTCCTTGATCTTCTCAGGCATGTTGAATCTCTGTTCTATCATGCTTCAGGTTTTGACCCGATCCCCATTACTTCATAATGGAGGGTTTGAATCTGAATGTTTGAGCGAGATTCTCACATCTGCTCTTGATAGGATAAAGGTCCTTGATGATTTCTCTATTTCTTTGATCCTCGTCTGTTTCCTTCTCAGAATTCTCCTTATGAATCTCTTTCTGATCTTCTTTGACTCGTCTGTTGACTGATGTAGTGGAGTGGTTATATCTAACTATGTTGTTCTTGCGAGAATGGGGATGTCTAAAGAATATTAAAAGTTTTTATGGTGATCCTTATTGGGTCCTCCTATAATTATGCAGTGTATACTAGTTGTATATAATTGAGATTAAATAGACCTTCGAATAAGCGATCCTACTCTAAAACCACAACCAAACAAGAAACAGGAAGTAGAGCAAAGATCACAAACTCTAAGTCTATGGAATCTTAACTATATATAACCTTGGGGCATACACTCCGCAAGTGTAGACCTGCCAATAAGGGTCTTTTAGTTTTCTCATAATTTTTTTTTTTGCACTTAAAGTACTCCTATACTATTTTAACTTTATGTTTGGCTCCTGGGTTTTCTTTGGTATACGAAGTTTATAAGTTTTTAGACTTGTTGTTATTCTATTGCATCATAAAATACTCCTATAGTATTTTAAATCTTATGTTTGGTTCCTGAGTTTCTTTGTATGAAGGGTTGGTAGGTTTTAGACCTTGTTGCAACACCACGACCATTCCTAGGCATATGCTAATCACCTCTCGAATAAATATAGTTGCTCATGCAATATTCATCCCAGACCTGATTATATATCCCAAGGTTTACTCGTGTTATTCAAAATCTTAATACTTTTTGTTTTGTTCTTATCATGATACTATTCTTGTATATATGTACGTGTGTATACTTTTATAAAAATATTTTTATATTTAAAAGTATAACTCTTGGTCAGAGTGTTTTAGTCCCATTGTATTTATAGTTGTATATATTTTATAAGTTGATATACTTAGTTCACTATAAACAATGCTCTGATACCAATCTGTCACACCCCCAAACGTGAACGACGGAAACATTCGGGGGCGGAGGACGTCATGTACAGTATCATAACAAATGTAAAATAGTAATCAAAGCAACAACAACCATTGTATTGATAAAATATATAATTTACATTGAGTTCAAAACATTACATGAATTACATTAAAACTATAGCAAAAGATAAGACGTGATACTACTATGCTTCGTCTTCAAAACGCCCGAGGAAGTACCTGTCTACTGTTTTTCCTGAGAATACAATTGATTTTGAAAGTGTATCAACATTTAAGTTGGTGAGTTCATAAGTATTTTGTTTTAAAAAGTAAGTTCATTGTTCTTAGGTAAAGTTCGTGTATTACTCCAGAAAATCCTATATTTCCTATGAAATGAGTTAAGATTCGTTGTGTCTAAAATAAATGCATTAAACCCGTAAAATCCTATATTTTCCCTAAGAATGAATTTGTAATACTATGTATTTGGAAAGTGATAACGTTTAACCCGGAAAATCTTATATTTTCCATAAATCGAGTTGTAGTCTATTATAAATCAAGACTGAAAAGCGTAAGTAAATATGTCATACTTAGTTCGATAATTTGTAGTTTTATTATTAAGTAAAACTAGTTGAAGATGTGATTACCCTGAATTCTAAAGGTGTTGATAATACCCTATCATGATTACTTAGTAACTACAAGTTATATATAACTAAGATCTGAACAGACAGTCGATTGGGTGATTCTGCCATAAGCCCACAACCGAACGAGGAACATGAAATGAGGCGGAAGTCACATATTCCACTGTCTATCGAATAAAAACCATATATAACCCTGAAGTAAATACGAAGTAATCATATAGTTATTATCCCTTGAGCTTGATTGAGTTGCGTATTACTACGTGCATGATTCATTGTTTCGGCGTGCGAGTTCTTATAACCATACTAGACGTCAATATCGATGTTGACATTTGTCACCCTAGAGACTGTAGCTAACAGTCAGGGTGCGGAATCTTCAGTCCCGTATAGATCTATACACAAATTCACGCTCTCCCTCCAGTATACTCTGGCTATAAGTGGGGGACTTTCGTTTGATACTAAACAAAGACATTGTCTCACATATGATTTGCTAACAACGAGTTCACGAGTAATATGTTGAAAAACCTTTTAGTAAATAAAAATAACAATTTTTATTTATAGCTTTGTACGATAGAAAGAGTGGATTGACTCATAAATTATCCTTATCACAATTTATATGCTTGTTTTCATATTGTTTTTCCTTTTAAGTGAACTAACCTGTAATTTCCATACAACTATACCTATCATAGTTTATATGCATATTATCTATATAATGAAACCTTGTTACTAATAACTTTTATAAGTTCAAAAGTTTGATAATAACGTCTATTATTCGTAGTCGATATTTTCATGTAATAAATACGTAAAGTATTAAAAAACATAATCACTAGTTTGTAACACAAGTTTCCTTGTGTTATACCTGTATTCCCCCTATAAAACATATAAAAAGTTTGGAAAAGTGTAGGGGTATGAACTCACTTGACGACACGTGATTTGGACAACGTTTCGTTTCTAGAACTGAGATTTCTTGATGTAACCTCGAGTTCCTGGTGAAGAACCGGGCTTCACGCGGGCAACACTTTGACTGGAACGAGGCCAACTTCTCGGGAGTTTCGGGCTTCGGGCTTCCGTCAGAGTTTGGACACGTAGACGGGGCGTCGGGGTAGTCTTGAGAGGCTTAACACAGAGTAAAAGTAGAAAGGAGAATAGAATTGTGCAGCCTAAACCCGAGACCTTTGGTTTCTATTTATAGGGTGTATTTTGAGCTTCACGTCGTGAACATGAGGTTGTTCACGTCGTGAGTTTGGTTCTTATCCATACACTGACTCGACGTCTGATAGCCCGACTCTGGAACCCATCAATCACTGGCTCACGTCGTGAGTTTTCTAACAGTGTGGGAATTCGTGTCCCGAACTTTAGAAATTCATATCTCTCGCATACGAGTTCCGATTTTAACGTTCTTTATATCCATGCGTAGGTGAGATCATGCTCTACAACTTTTGTTTAGACTCGGTCGGCTAGTTTTAACTTTATTTTTAATATTATATTTTTAACAGGCCAGGACAGGAAAAGTCCGTTAAAAATTCATAACTCCTTCATCTGACGTCCGCTTTCGTTTGTCTTTTCACTGTTGTACTAGCATTGTCGAGATCTTCAATTCTCGTTTAGTTTGCGTCGGCTAAAAGTCGCTCGATCTCTATTTCGAGTTTTTAGCTGTCTACTGCTATATCCGAAACTTAGAAAAATCATAACTTCCTCATACGAAGTCATATCTGGACGTTCTTTTTATGTATGTTTACGGTTTAATGATATTTACGACTTTCATTTAGATACCTAAGGCTAAAAAGTATTTTATTGAAATTTCGCGTTTTACGCTTAACAATGTTTTACCGGTATCGTTGCGGATCTTTAATTTGTCATAACTTCTTCGTTATAACTCGGATTTTAGTGTTCTTTATATTTCTGAAAACCTTGCTACGATATCTACTACTTTATTCATCCCAAATAAGATTTTAGAAAAGTTTAATTTTGACCTAAATTTGACTGGTGTTGCAGGGCTGTTGTAGATCCAGATTCTTCTCTATATTGGCATCGTTTTGAAGGTAACAAGTTGTTACCTTGACTCTCCTTTGGTTATATCTCTTCATTTATGGGTTTAGAGCCCTTTTTGGGGTTTTGAGGTGGTTCTCCGATTTGGGTCAAGATCTGAGGTTTGCAACCTCAGGTCTGGACTCCTTTAGCCCCTGTTTGTCATAAAGTTTCAGTCTTTGTCAAGCTATGACCTTTCCCTTACCTTAATCCACTCCTTTAGCTTGTTTTGGGGCATTATCATCTTGCATGCACGTAAAGTTTGCAAATTTACGTGATAAACATGCCCTAGGAGCTTAGATCTGCAATATGAAGCCTTTGCATGGCTTAGAAAGCACCTGTAAGGAGGGAGGATTGCAGGGCCTCGGCGAGTCGCATGGTAGACTCGGCGAATCATATGAAGATAGTCATGAACTCGACGGGTTGGATGAACAACTCGGCGAGTCCGATGAAGATTGTCGTAGACTCGGAGAGTCAGTAGAGTGACTCGGCGAGAGGGTTAATTATGCAAGGAACTCGACGAGTGTCTAGTTGCACTCGACGAGTTCAGGTCAACATGGACTGTTGACCTTGGCAGTTGACTTTGACTTTGACTTTGACAATGGGTTGACTTTTGGACTTTTGGGGGCATCTTGGGAGCTTATGAACATGGTTGTATGGCGATTATAGGTGGTGGAGTTTTCGGCAGTGATCCGAGAGTGCAAGCTTATCTTTCGAGTCGACATTTGCAAGGTGAGTTATCCTCACTATACCAATGGGTCTAAGGCACCAAGGCCGGCCCTTTATATATTGTATCTGGATTATGGCATGATATGTTTATTGATTACATCCTGGTAGTTAAGATGATGGTATGCTTATGCTTAGTGACCTGGTTAGGTCAGTGTCCTGATTATGGGATGATGCTATGTTAGTGACTGGTTAGGTCTGTATCCCGGTTATTGGGATGTTGCTGTGATTAGTGATCTGTTAGATCGGTTTGACTGTTATATGATATGAGCTAGCGTATGATATTTATGTGCATATGTTTGTTTGATTGGGGGTTGGGTTGAGGCAGTCCTGCTTCGTGCTGTAGGCCAACATACCCGGGGAGCGGTCCGGATAGGCTGTAGGCCCTGCGAGGCGGTCCAGTCATGTCGAAGGCTCGGGAGCAGTCCAGATAGGCTGTAGGCCCTGTGAAGCGGTCCAGTCAGGCTGAAGGCTCATTATGCATGTTGATCTGTAATTTTTATTTGTTGTGGTTATATTGGTATGGCGTTGGTATTTTGGGGGAACTCACTAAGCTTTCGAGCTTACAGTTTCAGTTTATTGCTTCAGGTACATCAGAGGATCGCGGCAAGGCGAATGCATGATCGTACAGCTCCTCATGATTTGTTTATGTTTCTGGGAAAAACTCTGATATTATAAAGTTTGAAAACAAAGTTGTAATGATTTTTAATGGGTTGAAATGATTTAAAAGTTCAAATTTATCTTGAAATTTTTGGGTGTTACAGCCTTTCTAGAAACTTCAAATGACGACCTTTCAAGTCATTTTTTTCTTTTATTAATAAATTGTGTTCATCGAATTTCACTCTCATTTCCGCCGCATCTTTTGCTTTCGCCTCAACCTCCTCTGCATGCCTTGCAGCACGCCTCACTTTATCGTGTCCGGGCGGTCGTCGTGGTGGCGATATTTCCTAGATATCATTCAGGATGTCATCGATGTCGGCGTTTAGGTCGATGTGAGTCCATGCGTCTGACACGTCGACCGAGCTCGAATTACGAGACCTTTTGGATTGAACATCTGACGATGTAGGAGTTTTATTCAACTTTGGATCCGCTCTCAACAACTCCCATGATTTCTCAAACTCGAAAACATGTCCCATTTCGACTGGATATTGTTCTTTTGCAGATTTAGACAAATCGAAGTCGTTGGTTCCGCTTTGCTGTTGCACCTCAAGCCGATTGTAAATACCGTTGAATTTGTTGCACCGCTTAGTTATTTGACTCCATTTACTGCTTAACATGTCATTATTGCGATATGGGTTTTCCTTCAACATAGCATGAAATTTTTCGCGCACGCCCCCCAATAAGCACCTTTCTTCATTCCATTTCTGCGGAGTTTGTCTTTTGAAGTAGTACACCATGCCGTCGTCAAAGCATATTCCTCCTCCAGTGTCCACCATTGTGGAACGTCTGCATTTTCCATTTCAACCGCTATCGATTTCCCTTTCGTTTTTCCTTTCACTTTCCCTCTCCTACTACCTCCCGCTTCCACTTCAACTGATGGTTGTGTTGGAGGTGGTGGTTGGGTGACTGTTTGTTGCATCGAAGCAAAAGTAGGGAAAAGATTGTGTTGTAAATTTGGGTTTTGACCAAATAGATTTTGTTGAAAGTAAGGTGAGCTGGAAAATTGCAGTGGTGGTGAAGCGGGATTGAAAGCGGCGCCTTGGTATGAGATTTGTCGTGATCCTTGAGACGATAGAGGGTTGAAATAATTTTCGAAACCCGCAAATCCGAGAGGCGAGGTTGTGTTTGGGTTTGATGATGGAGGGGGTGTTTGGGTTTTGCTCCATTTTTTTGGATTAAGAAAGTATAAAATATAGAGAGAACGAGAGAAAGGTAAAAAATTGAATTAAAATGAGTATTTATATAAAGTTAAAAGGGTACAAAAAAATAATTTAAATAAGACCGTTTGCAACGGTTATTACTCCAACGTATACTTTTTTCGTGTTTCAATACGTGTTAATGGGCACGAGAATTGCCTGAACGAGAAGAAACGAGAAGGGGGGGTGTTCCCCCCGTTACAACGTCGTTAAGGCGTGTCCACGTCAGTCATAACGAGCAATCTCAAACCCATACTGCATCGTCTAAAAAACATTAACTCACATGTCATGTCATTCATGGTGTTATAGCACCAAGTGAAAAAATGAGTAACGTGTCATAGGACTAATTTTCCATTTTATCATTTCTTTTTTCTTTTTTTTCAATTTTTTTCTTTTTTTCAATTTATTTATTGTTTATTTATTTTTTGTTTTTCCAATTTTTTTGTATTCACTTTGTATTATTTATATTAAAAAAATAAGATATGTAATTTAATTAAATCCTAAATTAACCATAACATTTAAAAACTAAAAATAACATTACATAAAAATATAAAAATATAAAAACATTGAACGCAAAAGAAACCATATTCCTAATTTAAAAACATAAAAACGATACACCAGTTATCCAAATATTTCTTCTCGATCCTCTCATTTATCTTTCGTAACACTTGCACTTGACGTGGTCCCGGTTGGATTAGGTGTGTCTAAGCTTATAACTATAATTTGTATGTACTTGACCAGATAGTAACATAGTCATTTTGGGTTGCCTTCACCATAACAATCTGATATGATGAATTATGGAGAAAAGAGGTTAATTATGATCTATTAATATATTATAAGAATAATATATTAACTGAGAAATCATATCATTTAATTAGTATTGATCAGAAATTAATTTGGTGATAAAAAGAGACTAATTAAATTACGGGGATTGGTATTGCAATTATCTAATAGTTGCAAGTTGGGCTTGAGGATCCCTTGGAAAGGGATGAACGAAATTCTATGTGTAACCCACATAGAATTCGTCCAAAGGGGAGTTCTGAAAGGATCTAGTGGGTTGCTTAAGGCCTAAGCAGAGAATTAGAGTTCTAGTCAGAAACCCTAGCAGCTCAGCTATATAAGGAACCCCTAGGACTCCCAAAATCGGCCACTTGCTTCCTAGAGAATACCCTAGCCGATTTTTAGAGCCTTCCCACCTCTCTCATATTCTTCCAACTTGCTACTTGGTGTTTGTGACTCACTAGAGGTGCAACAATTGAGGCACTAAGCTCTTGCAGGTCAAGATATACAAGCAGAAGGAAAAAGGTATTCATCTAACTTTGTTTTATGTTACAAATCTCAAAAATTGTATGCTAGTTAGGGTTCATGCTTTTCATGATTAGAATTGCATGTATAACTTGAGAAAAACCTAGATCCAAAGCATTAGGGTTGCATGTACACCATAGGAATGTTGTAGTCCACAAAACTCATCAGTCCCATATTTTTTTCGCTAGTCTGAAGAATTGCTAAATCATTCGTTATTTGATTTTCCTCCGCTTGCTTACGAAGTAACTCCAAGTGCTCACGTTGCACTTCAACCTTTTGTTGTGCGATTAGATTGTATTGGTCGAACTTTTCTTTCATTTCCGCCGACCCTTATGCCCTTTTCTTGACTTCGTCTGCATGTCGTTAAGCGGGTTTCACTTTGTCGCGCCTGGCCAGTCGACGTCGGGGGGGGGGGGGTGGGGGTGGGGGGTGGGGGGGAGAGATCTCTTCAATGTCTTCGGGGATGTTATTCGTGTCAGTGTTGAGGTCGATGTTAGTTCGTGTATCGGAAACGTTAAACGAATTAGAATTGCGAGACCTCTTTGATTGTACCTCCGACGATGTTGGCGTCTTAAGCCATTTTGGATCTGCTCTCACAACTTCCTAAATTTTGTCGTACGGAAAACGTGACCCATTTGGCCGTGATATTGCTCCCTCGCGACTCTAAAAAAATCGAAATATTTCGCACCACTTTGATTTTGCGAAGAAAGTTTGTTGTAGATCAAATTAATCTTGGTGCACTTCTGATTGATTGCAGTTCACTTGATACTAAGCATATCGTTGTTGTGATATGTCCCCTCTTTTTGCAAAATTTGTGCGAAACTTTACAAGCACAGCTTCCCAAAAACCATCTCTCCTCATATCGTTTCCTATACTTAGATTTTTTGAAGTCCCGCATCACGCCACCGCCAACGCACACTCATCCGGTGTCCACCATAGTGGAGCTTCTTCTTCACTTCCCGCGATCGTTTTCCCTTTTCTTTTTCCTTCAAGAAGCTTTGCAATTTTACCTTGAGGAAGTCGGAAAACCATTCAAGTGGCACGATTGTTGGAAATTATTTGTTAAAAGTCTTAGGTGGAAAAAATACGAGCAAGATTTTATTTTTGGAGTACAACAATCAAAGCGAACGAAAACGGGCTCTAGTGGTTACACAACTTCCTCCGATGCTCGGGTCGGTCTAGATTTAAATCAGGAGGACGAACTCGAGCTAGAAGAAACTGTCCGACCGATGGATAGGGACAAACCAAAGAGGAAGGGAAAGGGGACTTCTTCGGGTGCATCGGATTTCAGTATGGACGTTGACTAAATGCGGAAAATAACAGCGTTGTTTGATCGATATAATCTTAATTTCGTTGAATGTTTGGCGTTCGACAAAGAAAAAGAAGCAAGAAAGAAAGAGCACGCGGAGAGACAAGAAATGGAGGATATGAAGTTCTTGATGGAAAACACCGACCATCTCTCGGGACCGGCTCTCGAGCTCGTGATGAAGAAGAGGGAAAAAATTATGAAAAAATATTTTCCATAGATTGTTGTTGGTTTGTTTGATTTTTTGTTTGTGTTTTTTTTTAATATTCTACTTTTTTAGATTTTAGGTTTATTGTAATTTTTATTTTAATTAATGAAATACATTTTCTTTTTAATTAAATTTTTTGTTTATTGTTAATTTAAAAATTATAAATCATAAAAATGAATTAATTTTATTTAAAAAATTAAAAAAACAAATAGTGAGAGAAACTTCTCATTCATTCCTTAGGTTTAGATGAGAGAAAGGAAAGTGATGAAAAGAATGTTATGCTCACAAAAAATAAGGAGAGTTTTTCGCCCACGTCCTCCGGTCTTTGGGTTGTAACTGTTTAGTTCAAAAAGAAAAATCATTAAAAACTCACAACCCAATCGACTTCTAGTCCTCTAATCATAACAATAACAATGACCATCAACAAACATGGCACAAGATGATTGGTTGTTAAGTCCACTTGTAATTTTGGTGCTAAAAAACAGTTCGATAATATACTAAACCTAGTCAGCTAACCAAATCAATTTAGGTTATTTATCAAAACTAAATATATTTTATTACCTTTGTATTAAATTATTAATATTTATCTTTTTTTTTCTTAATATTTATATCAGTTATAAATAACAATTTTACTTTCATTTAAGTTATTTTCTTGATATGCTTTTTTTTTTGGAAATTAAAAATTCATAAGGTCATACAGTATTGAAACACTCTAAATATGGGACTAGCTATAGTCACCAGATGTCGCGACATGTAAAGACACATAGGGGCATACAACACAATGTTGAACCCAACATTTATATTGCATGACATGTCACATTGGGTCACACCAAGAATGACATGGATTTGTAATGAAAAATAAATGGGGGATTACACTTTTACTTATTATTATTATTTTTAAAGTTAGTTCATGAGTTATATAAAAAGGAACACGAATAGGGCTGTAAACGAACCAAACGAACAAACGAACCCGAACAAGGTCTTGTTCATGTTCGTTCGTTTAAGTTAGCCGAACAACAAACAAACACGAACGGATAAACGAACGAGATTTTCTTGTTCATATTCGTTCGTTTATCAAATTACCTTGTTCATGTTCGTTCGTTTATGTTTGTGAACATGTTAAACGAACATAAACGAATAAAGATAAAAAAACACAATTGAACATATATGAACATAAACGAACATATAATATAGCAATATAATAAAAAAAATTAAATATAAATGAATATAAATAAGCTTAAATGAACAAACATAAACGAACATCATAAACGAACGTTCACGAACATAAGTGAACGAACGAGACCATTGTTCATGTTCGTTCATTTAACTTAACGAACGATAATTTTTGTTCATGTTCGTTCATTTATTAAATAAACGAACATAAACGAACTTCCCACCGAACAGTTCACGAACGGTTCGCCGAACGTTCAGTTCGTTTACAGCCCTAAACACGAATAGTCTTATACAGTAGCGGATCTAGAAAAAAATATTACTAGGATCCATCTTATATAAAAAATTAAACAAAAATTTGAAAGTAGACAAAATCTAAAATTTTGAGGTTTTTTGGGAGTTTTTTCTGTTAAAATATTATAAAAATAAGGTTTTTTAACAAAAGTGGATGACAAAAGGGATAATTTCAGCAAAAAAATGAATTTTTCAAGAGGTATTTTATTAAAATGAGGTTAGTATCAACTTTCAAATATAATCCATGGACCCCTTATTATGTTGTGGCTTGACCACTGGTCTTATAACCGTACAAGATTTGAAGAGATTTTAACTTTCATTCAAAGGTAAGATATTTTACCTACCTCATCTAATCTTATTATGAGGAATTGGGTTTAATTTAGGGCCCTTGATGAATTGGGGTTATTGTTAAAAGATGATACATGTTGAAGTTGTTTGGGAATGGATGAGTAACTTATATGAGTAGAGACGTGAAAAATTCTCATATTCAAGTTGGTTAATTGTGATGGATGAAACGTGTTGACTTTGATTATTAACTTTGATTAAAAGAATTGCTGATGATATTATAATGGAATCTTAGAACACACTCATATATATATATATAAAACTCATATATATATATATATATAAAGGAATTGACATATGTTTTAGAAAATCATTGACTCTAAAAGTAGGTTCTTAAACTAGAAAAATAAAAAAAGTTTTAGTTGGAACTCAAAGTGGAAAGTAAGGAATGGCGATTAATAAGTTGCGTATCATTTCTTTATTGAAACGAGAATGATTTGATACCTAATAATGGATGTACGTGAGGGTGTGGTGTCACAAAAACCACATTTTTTCTCTGTTATGTGAGTGCCAAGTCATTTTTATCATAAAATGTGGTTTCTTTGACACACACTAGATGTGCTGCCATTTTTTTTAACAATATAATTTAAATATAAACTTCAATTTTAATAAAAAAACATAACATTTGATTATTTAAAAATAAAAAAACATAACATTTCATTACTTAAAAAAAACATAACATTAAATTAAAAAAAGTCCTAAATACTTAGAAAATAGAAATAACTATAAATTTTAAACCTACAACCATAAAAAAATACACAACAACCGATTAAAAATAAGTAGAAATGTTAAACCTACTTAGCATAATGTTTTTTAACGTCGGCTTTCATCGCCAAAATAATATCAAGCTCCTCCTCGTTCATGTGCGATGTGTCCATCATTAGTACTTTCATTTCACCATCCATTTGTTTTTGAAGTTCTCTTTCGGAAACAATTTGCAAAAGTTTGTTCATTCTTTCTTTTATACCTTGATATCATTCAATATTTCATTCAAGTCATAAAAATCTACCATTTTGCCTTTGTCTTTGTGTTTTGTTTTGTCCCGTTCTTTCTTTTGGTTAGTTATATGGTCTGTCTCCGTATAACAAACTAAATCACAAATTGGACTGAGATATAATTTCCATTTTCCACTATATCCTAAAAACTAAAAAGCATTTTTATAATTTACTCATTATTATTTTATGACTACTAAAAAACAGCTAATGTTTTTCATAGTTGTGGAAAAAGAAAACCGTGTACAAAGCACGTGGGTTTACATTACAGCGCGGATGATCGAGTCTAGGTGGTTGTGTTTGTGAACCATCTAAAGGACAGACTATTAATAAACCAAATAATACTTGTGGTTGTACACTTGTATTGATCACCAAAAAAACTTTATTAACTATTAATATAAGAAAATTTAGAGACTAAATTTATATTCTTATCAAAATAAAGTAGGGGAAGATTGTATTAACGTTGATACGGCTTTCAAAACTTTTGAAGCATGGTGACTTCGATATGACTTTCCATAACTTTATATTCTTTTGATTTTCTTTATTTTGTAATTTTTTTATTTGTTGGAAATTGATATATTCAAAATTCAATGTTTTACTTAATCTTTTGTCAATTGTTTGTTACGAGAAGTTTAAAGAAAATATAGATAACTATTTGTAATTTCAAAAACAATGCTTAGAAGTAGAATAATGTTATAAACTCTAAAACGTTTTGGATGATTCTAAAAAGTAAAATCCAAAACTCTAATAAACTATCTCACATGGATATAATAATAGAGTGGGGAAAAAAAATCAAGGACATTCTGAAAAATGAAATATGTAACAATCGAACAAGAAAAAGAATGAAAATTTGAGTGGAGAAATATACTACACTGATATATGATGATAATAAGTTTAAATACCTTTACATCTTAAGTTTTCTATAGACCGTAACAAATAAAAAACCAATCAAATTAATTTAATTTGCATTAGAAAAGCCTCCCAAAAATTAAATTGACACAAGACAAAAGAATGACCAATTTGAGCACACAAAGGCAAAGCTAATCAATTAATTTTCACTAACACTTTTTGTAGAATTACTCTTGTTAAATATTGCAATGATTGTAACATACATGTGTTTCTTGCGGGTCTCATTCTATATTTATTTGACATCAACATATTACGCCGTATGCATGCATATAAGTCTATCATGTTAGTCAAAGCTAATCGATGCATATAATTTAGTTTTTAAAAAGGAACATTGTTTCTCATGCTTAATTGTTTATGGAAAAGTCTTTTTTGCATAACTATATAAATGCAAAATGTGACTTTTCAACATTTTAATATAACTTATCGCAATCAAACAAAACTGTCATCGCTATCTCAGCCAAATGTCTAGGTTCGAGTCATGTAAATGTAGTTCATCATTTTCTTTTTTAAATACTGCAATACAAAAGTTACAAAAATAGCTCCTGCAGTTTTAATGATTTTCACCTTTCTGAAATGAAACCATAATTACAGACCCTGTAGTTTGGGCAACCTCCTTTGTTTTTTTACAATATCCAAAACTCTTTCACTTCATCCGCTGCACTTTTTTTAATTGGTTGGGTATTTTCTTTACGAAATTTTACACCTTAAGCTTCGCAATTATAGTATATTACTAGGTGTAAAATTCGTATAATACATGAGTTGATTAAAAAAAAATTAAATATCAAAATGTACACAATAAATATTTTTTAAAACAAAACTTTGAAATAAGGAATGATAAACATATTAATTGCAATTTATTATCACATTTATTACATTTAATACTTTACATATATATCTATAAGTATCATGTTTCTTTAATTTTAAAAATTGAAAAATCTAGAAATTGACATGTTGATTTTATTTTATTTTAAAAATATCGCAAAATGACAAATGTCAAAGCTTATGAGAGATCGACATGTGGCAAAATTGATCTTCATTTATTATAGTAGACTAGGTGTGGGACCCGTGTATTACACGGATTGATTTAAAAAAAGATTAAACATTAAATTAAAGTGTAAACAGATAATATTTTTTAATGTACAACTTTAAAATATGAAAGGAAGAAACGTTCTCCCCCACTCAGGGGTCGAACCGCACTTGAACGGATCGATGATCCTCTCAATAGTATACCCAGTTCTCCCCCACTCAGGGTTCGAACCATCACCTATAGGCATACCAACAATCTACTCCATAGACTGTTTCACCAGGTATATCACACTTGACTCTTGGAACGTACCACGTGATCACTCAATGATCTTCCCGATGAAAACCAAGCAACTCCAAATATCCCGCATCTCAGATAAAAACCTCAGAATCCTCCCAACGTGAATGCCTCTAGTCATCTTGAATGCCTCATACCGACACATCGCCGGATACCCAGACTGTTCCGAAACAGTCCTGACTCTCAATCTGGAAACAATGCACTATCACACACCTCGTCTCTGATTCCTCGACCAGCCTCACATAGCTGGAATCATAAAAGCATGAGACCTCACTCTCACATTCGGTACACAACGAGGGCCACAGCCCCGATATACTCCTCTTAATCACCTGGAACAGCTGCTAAAAGTATGTCTCCCTCAATAAGGCACCTCCTTGTCCTCTTCCATCTTAATCCCACTGATGACTCTCTCATGGTATAAGAAATACCTCGCAGCAACATACTGCCCAAATACTCTGATGGAAAGGTTGCAACCTTATGCTACCCCACGAGGTTAACCTCCAAACTCTGGAACCGAAAGCTCGCTATCTCTTGTCACAGAGGGTGACATCTCAACTATCGACCGACTGCTCAACTCAAACTGCAATCCTTCATGAAACCTCATCTCTACTCACCTCTGAGTCTTGCGACTCCAACTGGTGTCTCACCTATAAAATCTGTCGGAAACTAACTCAATTTCCCTCTCAAGGCATACTCCATTAAAACTCGTTCAACATGGCCCTCTGGCCCCACACTCTATCATGTTTGATCTCAGTCTAATCAATCACAACGGGATAACTAGTAAACTTTGAAGCACTAAATGACACCAATCATGGTACTCGAACCATGTTATCACCTCTCAATCTGCCACGAATCATGGTACCCGGACCATGTTATCACCTCTCGATCTGCTACTTAGAACCTTTAGGATTCCCCCTGTTTTGAGTACGGGTCCTCTGCTTTCAGTAGTACGGGCCCATACTATCTGCCACATCTACCCATACTTTCCACACGGATCGTCCCAGATTTCCTAAGTAGCTGCTCAACCTTCTCGATCACCAATCCCGATATACTTGGTCGCTACCCAGCGAATACTCTCCTCTATCAGCATACTCATCTGACTACAGACACTCCCTAGGCTCTTCCTAGGTTCTCACACTTCTCTGCCATCAGCTGCTGAAGAACTCCTTATGATGGCAGCCACTTACCTCCTGAATATCGTCATATTCACTTAGTAGCTGACTCCCATCATGAAGTGTTCCACAAAGCACAAAGCAAGCATCATTCGGGCATCGAATAATCTCCACCAACACGTAAAACCACTCTAGGTTACAACTCTATTTGCTCTACTCGCTCTCAAAAGGTATCACTGAACTCAAGCAACCCTACCTCTCGCAGGTATCTAACTACTCCCTCAGCAGGCTCCCCCAATGCCCATCTAGGTATCTCTCCTAGATTTACTCCTCTACTCAAAGCTCTCTCTAAAGGATTCCTGCTGGATACTCTTACTCTGCACATACTCAAAGCAATTCACATATAGCAACAATTCCTAGGCTAAGGCATCACAAATCAGGCAACTCTAGCCCCAATATATGAAATACCTAGCCTATCTTCTAGCATGCATCACTAATATCTCAATAAGAACTCATAACACCAACAAATAAGTAAGGGTATTTTGGGAAATCACCGTTCGGGCTCTGGCTGATTGTACACACCGCTTCTTCTCGTTTTCTCTTAGAAACTCTTGCTCGTTTTTAGAAAAATCATTTCTTTTGAAAAATTTTCTCAAATCCCCAGTTTGAGTCCAGACATACCCGAAGGTGCATCCGAATCCCTCAAACCTAGGCTCTGATACCAACTTGTAACACCGTAAATTTTCAAACAAAATTTTCATTTTAAAACTACATAATTCTCATAACACATTTCACAAAAATCCCATTTATTTAATTTACAAAAAGCAACTCCATAATTGTTTAATTACTAATCCAGGATCCTCGAAACATAACTTTTCTCTGATGTATACAATCAAGCCAGCGCCCTCCCGCGATCCTGAGAAGAACCTGAAACACATATCACATAACACGGTAAGCACGAAGCTTAGTGAGTTCCCCAAAATATCACACATATCACATTAGCCACTCGAGGCTATAACGCAAATAAGACCCTCCGGTCAATGTGTCTCAGTGGAGACCCTCCGATCCCACAACTCGGGTGGACCCTCTGGTCCTATCTCAATAAGCTCATAACAATAATACACAACATGAATCACAAAGACATAATGCATGATATCACAATACTCAAGATAAGCATACAAGACCCTCTGGTCACACAAAGATACCACTCATTGTAAGTATAGTGAAAAGACTCACCTCGTAAGCAAGTAAGCAAATAACCTCGTACTCAAATCTCGAACTAGCCTCCGCTTAACACAAAGGATGAATATCTCTAATTAATACTCTTTTCACGACTCTAATAACCGAAGGCTATTCTTTCTCTCTCTAACTCTTGAAGTGGATAAAATACCATTTTACCCCTCTATGGTCTCCATTACTCATGTTTGACCAAACAGTCCATGCTTGACCCGACTCGCCGAGTACACCCGTGTGACTCGTCAAGTCCACTCCTTTCCTCAGAAGTCTCGTGAAGGTCCAACTCATCTCGTCGAGTTGACCCCCAACTCGCCGAGTTATCGCATGATCAAGCTCATCGGGACAAACCCTAACCGACTCGTCGAGTCGGCTCATCGACTCGGCGAGTCCATTCAAACTCATTCCTCATTCAGACGATTTCAAGGCAGAAAACCTTTCCAAACTCTAGATCCAACATCCCAAGGCTCTATTATCACGTAAAGCCACAAGCTTTACATCCAGGCATGGCACTTAGGGTTTGAAAGGCCAAGAACATGCTCTATTAAGGGGTTTTCACTCGAAATCTCTATTATGGCTGAATAAAGCAATGATCTTTGGACTCTAGGGACCTCACAAGGTCCAGATCTGAAGTCCAAATCTCTATATGCACTCAATACACTCAAAGTCCCAATATTAGATGGAAAAAGCCCTAAACTCCATAACCATGAGATCTACCTAACAAAATGAGAAAGGTGTGGACTTTTTACCTTTCACAGAAGCTCTTGGATGAAATTGGAACGGATCTAACAGCCTCTTCTCGTCCCTTGGCTTGAAATCATTCCCTTCTCTTCAAAAGATGCACCAAAGCACTCAATGTTAGCTCAAACTGTAACGCCCCGTTTATTTAAATAAATTAATAAATGTAAGTCCCAGACTAATTTGTGAAGAATTTTAGAAGTTGAGGGTTTAAAAGGTAAGTTTTGGATTTAAAATGAAATGAATTTATGGAATCGGGGTCTAAAGGAGTAAAATTTGGACTCCTTTTGAAGAGATTTTGTAAGCTTAGGGGTTGGTTGTTAATATATGGACTTCATTTGAGAACAATTTGTAGAAGAGGGACTGATTAGTAAATTTCGGACTTTATTTGTAAGGGATTTCAGAAGATGGGGTTAAAAGGGTAAATATTGGGGTGAATTGGAAATGATTTTAGAAGGGAGGGACCATAATTGTTATTATGGAAATATCTTTGAAGGGACCGGGTATTTAAACCATGTAAACCCTAACCCTAAGGCATAACCCCCCCAGCCGTCACCTTAACCTCCCACTCCCTCTGGCGCCGCCACCTTGTGCCCCATCCTTTCCTCCGCCACCGCACAGCCGTCGTGAAGAAAGAAAACGTTGTGCCGTTCAGTTGAAGACGCGAGCCACCACTGCCAACCGTGGATGCCGTCGAGACGTGACACTGCGTGTCTTCCTTGCTCACAGACGTCGTCACCACTTCAGTCGTCGGACGACGCAGCCGTTGCCGTCGTGTTATCTCAAGCCTCCAGCGAAGCGGTGAAAGGAATGGATCGACCGCCGACTGTCGTGGGTTGCCGTTCCACCGCCCTTTTCTCCGGTTGTAATGCGCCACCGCAAGGGTGGAGGTGTTTAGATGTATTTCCGGTGAGAACAAGCGTATGTTGACATTTTTCGGAGCAGCGAACCAAAAGAAAGTGTCGCCACCTCCATGTGGTGGTAGTTGACGACGTAACCTGCCGCTGCCGCCTTTTCGGGTTCCGTCGCCGCCGTGTACGCCGCCAGGTGGTGACTGTATTCTATTCCGAGCATAGTAGTGGGTATGTATTATTCCGATGATGTATGTTTGGGTTTGTTGGCCGGATAGATTAAGAAAGCCACCGCCACCACCGTGAGGTGGTGGCTGCCGCCACGAGCCACCGCCGGCCACCATGGTGTGGCTGTGTGTGTGTGTGTATTAGTTAGTGTGTGTGTATTTTGGATAAAAGCCTTGTAATTGTAATTAGCATGAAATAATGAAAATAATAATAGTAACCACCACCGTAAGGTGGTGGCCGCCGCCGTGAGCCGCCATTGACCACCACTACCCGAGGCGGTAGTGGGTGGTGCCCCACAAGCAAACCCTAATGGACCTAGCAAGACCCTAATGGGCTTAAAGATTAATTTTGGGCCTATTGGGCCATGTTTGAGTGGAAACCCTAATTAGGGTTTAGAAAACCCTAATTGTGAGTAATTGGGCCTTAGACTTATTGGACCCACCTTTAGGCCATTGGGATTGGATTATGTATTAAGCCCAAATCACTCCATATCACTTATCTAGTAGAGTAAAGGACTTAATGGATTAAGTCCTTAATGGGTTAAGTAAGAAACACTTAACCCTAGTTATCATTTTATGTGAAACCCTAATTTCACTTGGGCTTTGTGTTGGGCCATCCAAGAACAAGCAAATGGACTAGAATAATTTAATGGGCTTTAGGGTAAGGCCCATAGGAGGGTGTGGGACCAATTTGGAAAATTGGGCCATAAATGGGCCATAGTTGGGGCCTAGATGGTTGTATGATATTGGGCCCCTAGAATGAGACATGTTGGACTGGACTGATCAATTGGGCCTTAAGGGAAGTCCATGTAGAGGCTTGGGCCCAATTTGGAAAATTGGGCCATATGTTGGGCTTTGAACCCTAGTTGAATTTGGGCCTATGGATTGGGCCTTGGGCTTGGGTAAGCCAAGCTAGGGGTAATGTAGTAATTATCCAAAGTATGCATTTATAGTTATGTGTTAGAACCCAATTAGTAATTGGGTGTTATTTTGGTGTTGACAGTTCGGGAATCTGTCATCCAGCAGCTGGGGTTGAGTCTGCGGGACTTCAACAGTGTGGGATTGTGTCTACGGGACTTCAGCAGTGTGAGGTGAGTTTCCTTCCAGTAGGAACGGGTCTACGACCACAATGCCGGCCCGTTTAGTTAGCAGTAGTTCCGGACTTCGGTCCGATGTAGTAGTTAAGTGTGCTTCATGTCTTTGTGATTCAAGCATGTCTTTGTGTTATGTGTTCTGGACTTCGGTCTGATGCAGTATGCAGTATATGTGTGTTATGCTAGTAGTTATGATTATGTTATGCTATGTTCAGCCAGTTCCGGACTTCGGTCCGATGCAGAGGGCAAGGCCCTGGTTAGTTCCGAACTTCGGTCCGATGCAGTTTCCGGACTTCGGTCCGATGCAGAGGGCAAGGCCCTGGTTAGTTCCGGACTTCGGTCTGATTCAGTTTCCGGACTTCGGTCCGATGCAGTGGGCAAGGCCCTAGTCAGCTCCGGACTTCGGTCCGATGCAGTGGGCAAGGCCCAGTATGTGCTTTATATGTTATTGTATGGTATGTGGTAGTTTAGGGGAGCTCACTAAGCTTCGTGCTTATGGTTTTCAGTTTTGGTTTCAGGTACTCAGTTTTCAAAAGAGGAGCTCGGGAAGATTGCAGTGCACACACCATTTGTTCAGCCTAGTATGTTTATACTCTGATATATTTGACAGTTGTTATGATATTTTGAGATACATTGTTTATGATTCTTATATGACGTTTGATGAATATGGTTTTATTACTGATTTAAAACGAAATTTTCAGACTATATTTTTGGGATGTTACACAAACACTCTTTCTTAGCCCAATGGCCGATTAGGGTTTCTCTCAGTGAAGTTGGGTAGCTGGTGAGCCGCAAATGAGGCTATAAGTTTCCTTAAATAGGCCCCAAACCCGGGGATTTAGGGTTTCATCACACAACGTCTACTCGGCGAGTCGACTCTCTGACTCGCCGAGTAGGTTACTAGTCCCACGTGGCCAAACACGACTCTACTCGACGAGTTGAGGCACCAACTCGTCGAGTCACCCACGCAACTCAAAAATAACATATAAAAATGTTATACCTCAAAGTGAGGATGTTACAATATTAGTTCCCTATCATGTGTCACTATGAGGTGGAAATAAAAAAAAAGTGTTATATTTTGATAAAGTTGTTGCATTGTTTTACCTATTGACGTAAATAAATATACATGAAAACCATCTAGGCCCTACTATTACCCAATTAGAACTTTAAATGTGTGCAACCCAAGAAACAATATAGTGAGTGACAATGGAAAGGCTTAATTGGGTAGATGACGCAACATAGGAGTTTTACGAAGATATAGTGAGGGACAATGAAAGTTGTAGTACTCGTAAATACCAACGCGTGGATATAAAGAACGTAGAAAACAGATCTCGTACGCGGAAGATACAGACGAAACTTAGAGCCTACTCTATAATCAAACCCCTATAAATAAATGATGAATTCTTCATATTTTCTTCACACCATAAGCTTTTCTTTCTCTCTCTAACTTCTCTCCAGACTCCCAAAACCCCTCTAAATCCCTAGTAACCTCAAGGTGCTAGAGGAAATCCCCGGAGCCCCCGAAGACTCCGAGAAAAAGAGCTTTTCGGCTCAGAAGCTTTGCTCCATCGGAACCCGGTTTTTAGCAAAACCCGTTGTAAGTGAGATACGCCTACCCTACTTTAAATATAGCTTGTATTTAAATATAATGTCGTTATTATTAACTTATAAATAAGATTTATCAGTGATTCAAAGTCGTTATACTGATTGATCTACTTACGGGGATGATGTTTAAGCTGTGATTTAGTGAGGTGTTTAAAGTGGAATTTCCAAACAGTATACTTCGTATACCAAACGGACCCTACCTCCGATATGATCCTACCTGGTTGTTCCTTACTTGATAGATCATGAAGTAGACTCTGAGTTAATGATGAATCTAGACTAATAATTAGTTGCAATAAATATTAGACTAAAATCTAGTGATAATAATACTAGGTTTCGTCGAAGGAAATTATTTTTAAGAAGCGAAGCGCTGTCTGAGTTCGGAATCACCACCTTAACAAGTGAGTGCATAGTCCCTTTCATGAACATTATTTTAATACAAATATTGATTGAAATATTAAAGATATGTTTATGTGTGAAGTATTTGATGTTGCCTGAAATACGTGTTAAAGAGCATACTTGATAATATATGATTATTTAGGATAAAGAGTAAACCTAAATTAATTATGAGGAATATTGGGTAGTATCTTCTTATGAGTACGAGTGAGAGACACACGGAGAATAGAACTTTAATTTATATCATTGATCTGGGAGCATGGATTAGACATAGTCATTCATCCCTAGACCGAGAGTATGGATTGGGCACATTCATTTGTCATTAATCCGGGAGCATGGATTAAGACATAGTCAGTTGTCCTTAGTCCGAGAGTATGGATATGCCATTATTATTTGTCATTAATCCGGGAGTATGGATTTAGACATAGACAATTGTCCCTAGTCCGAGAGTATGAAATAGGCACAGTTATTGATCCGAGAGCATGGATTAGATCCGGGAGTATGGATTAAGTTAAGAGATAAATTTTAAGGTCTGAGAGTATGGATAGTTTCGTTGTGAGGATCGACGGGGTGGGGTAAGAGTTGCTTATATATGGTGAAATTGTATACTTTGTAATTTCTAATATATATATATATATATATATATATACATGATATAAAATTGTGGGATTGAAATCCCTATGTACTCATCAGGTTTCCCAACCTAACCCACTCAGTTTATTTGTATCACAGGTGTCGATATGAAGCTACATTACACTAATAGATTAAGGAGATGTAGATCACTAGTGTAAATGAATGTAAGGTCTGATTATGCTTATGTTTATGTATTGACAATGACATCCCAAAGTTTTAAAATGAATAAAATACATTTATTCAGAAATGATTTGATAACATATTTATAATGTTTTTCAGGGAACAAATTCCGCAACACTTTTCTTTAAAATGTTACTCTGATTTGAAAATAAAGCATAAATAAATCGGTCCTTTCTGGCCGTGAAAATGGGGATGTCACATGTTTCAACATAGAGAATTCTATATATGGAAATATTTTAGCAAGAGACTGGTCAAGTATCATGTCTTTATGTACGACATTATGAATCGTATCCTATACACTTCGGGTATAGCATCGATTGCATATGCTATAATATTCGTCTGTTCTGATTTTTCCAAATGCCTAGCACATTAAGAGGGAAAAAGGAATGGAACTAGATATGACTAAAGTTGTTAAACAACTGTTAAGGACAATCTAAGGTTTACCAAAGATTGGTTGTTTGCGGATAGTTGGAAGTATAGTAATGGATGGACCATATTGACATTTATGAATAGAGGTAACTCTTGTTCAGAATTGATAGTCATATGGAAATATGGAAATGTTTCCATTATGGGAGTTAGATGTGACCTCCCCATTTTCACGGCCAGAAAAGACCGATTTAATTTATGCTTTTAAAATAAAATCAGAGTAATCCTTTGATTTAAAAGAGTTGCGGAATTTGTTCCCAAAACAAAATGTGATAAGAATTTATCAAGCATTTCTTTAAAGAAATGTATTTTGCATTATATAACAAAAATCTCGGGATATCATGTTCCGATACAGAACAAAAGCATAAACAGTACAAAATAGACCTTACAACGGTTATTTACAACTACTGATCTATAATCCAAAATATCTTGATAAGTCATCCAACTTATGCTCAGGTGCCACTACCTGTAATACAAAGAAAACTGAGTGGGTGAGGCTTGGGAGCCTGGTGAGCATATAGGGTTTTCAACCCACAAATAAGTTCCAAAAACCCTCTTTCAAAGAAAACTGAGTGGGTCAGGCTTGGGAGTCTTTATATCTTTTTCTTATTCAATTAAGTTCCAAAAACCCTCTTTCAAAAAAAACCCCACAAATAATAAATTTATTATGTTTAAACATTAAACAATCAACCAAATTTCTCATCCCCATTATCTTCTTTATTCTTAAAGATCTTAAGAATCATCTATCATTTACTCATTCATTCCTAAGGGTTATCCTAAGGAATAAGTGTTGGATAAGGTGTCTAAGTCCATAACTATTTCTGGTATGTACTTGACCCGGTTAGCATGGTCCATTTGGGTTGCATGGCATTGCAATACTTGGATAGACCAAAATGAGAGAAAGGACACTTAAGGGTTATTAATATATTACAAGTTCTATTATATTAATAATATTATTTAATTAGTATTGATCAAAGAATTACTTTGGAATTAATTAAGTGATCAAAAAGAGAGTAATTAAATATATAGGGTTGATTGTGTAAATCATCTATTCTCGTATAGTGGGCTAATGATCCATGGTTTGTATGGATTGGGTTACAACCCATAAGGTGCTACATGGATAGTTCATGGAGGTTACAAACCCATGGATCATGGAATATGGAAAGCCATGACAATTGGGGTTTACATGATGTAACCCTACTTGTGCCACAACTATATAAAGAACCCTATGCAAGCAAAATCGTGCACTACTTGTACAAGAGATAGGGCAATCCGATTTTGAGGTGTTAGTGAACTTCTCTCAAGGTTATTCCACGTGTTGTGGTGTTGTGTGAGACATTTGAGGCATCACACTTGAGGTGCTAGGCTCACAAGGTTCTCAAGGAATCCAAACCACAAAAGGTATGTTCTTCTTCTAGCATTTATGTTTAAAAGTTCCCCATGCTATGCTAGATAAGATAAGAACCTTGGAAAATCAATTTTGGATGTATCTTAGTAAAACATAGATCCAAGGTTTCTAGGGTTGCATGTACACCTTAGGAGTGTTATAATGCTCAAAACCCTACAATGGTATTAGAGCCTAGGCTTGTTTGTTTGATACTTGATGCAAAATTGTGAAAAAAACTCAGTTTTTCTGCACTCTGCAACATGAACTCGCCGAGTCCATGGGGGGACTCGACGAGTCCATGACCAAATTCATCCTACTCATCGAGTAGGTTCATGCACTCGACGAGTAGGAGCCCTTGAATGCATATTTTCGAGTTTTGCTGCTGGAAATGGACTAGAAACATTACCCTAAACTGGTTTGGTGTTATAAAACTTGTTTTAGATGGTGTAATGGTTATGCTAATCCATTTTTAATGGCTATTATCAAAATTTGAAGTTTTATATGGTTTATTTATGATTCTTGAAATTGTTGATATGCATGTTCATGAACTTATGAGTTTAGAAGATCATAGGAATTATTTGTAACTTGCTTGTTAGTTTAATTCTTGATCATTATGTGTTTTAATGGAATCCATAATTTGTCCTCAAGTTATGGATTACCAAAAGTCACTCTTTTAAAGTCCATTATTAAACACATAGGTTACATAAAATGAAAAGTCTCTCATTTTATTAATCCATTAACTCATAAGTTATGAAAGATGAAAAGTTTTGAAAGTTACAAAACTTGCCCTCAAGTTTTGGAACATGTAAAGTCACTTTAAAAACTTTAGTTCCAACCCCTAGAATTTTAAAAGTTAAAATTCAATCCTTATACTTTATAATATTATAAGTTTAATAATATATATATATATATATATATATATATATATATATATATATATATATATATATATATATATATATATATATATAAATGTATATGTATAAGAACAAGTCGTTTTAGCGTTAGTAGGCCTCATTCACGAAGCCGGTCTATAAAGGGGTATAAGGTTGTTGCCTATAAAATGGCAGCTTAATGGGTGTCCACTCTCACCCACCGCTTCCTTGATCAGTGGAGGTTCGTTAGCCGAACGGTTAAGACAAGGACTTTAAATATTCATTAAAAGTATGATGAATATAAAGTAACTAAATGTTTTTATAAATTCCCAATCTTAGTTACTTTAGGAAAATGTAAATAAGGTGCTAACCCATGAAATTACACTTTGCACTTTGATTAAGTCGTTAGTGGAGCGTATGTGGTTAACTGGCACACTAACCTGGACTTAACAAGGTAGACAAAGTATAACTTAATGTTTATCATGGTATCGATGAAGCGCGTGTGGTTAACCGGCACATCGATTGAGGGGTAAATATTAAGGGTACCAAGTAATTTGCATGGTTACTTCACACCTTGTTTTGTGATCCTCGGCATCCCAGTCACAAAACCTGAAGGGCACACTCGAGATTGAAACATGCCATTGAAAAGTTCAATGAATCTCAAAGAATCTAGGAGTTTCAAAACCAATTAAAACCTAATAATTTATTTCGTTTTTCATGGTGGAAATTGGTGAATCGTCATTCACCTACCTTCAAATATTTTATAGCTTGGATTACGGCATCCTTCTTCTAAGTTATAAAATATTGTGTTGGGTCCTAGCCTTAATATTACATTTGGGTGTCTTATTAAGGACTATCTTTATATCTAATCTAAACTTGTCTTTTCTTCTTTTCAGATGTCTTCCAACAATGTTGCTTCTGGCTCAAACGCTACCGACTCCTTTTCTCTGATGAACCTTTGTGGGAGAGTCATCTTTGATGGATCCAACTTTATGGATTGGATCAGGAACATCAGGATGGTCACTCGGTATGAGGACAAAGAATATGTCCTCGACAAGGAGCTTAAAGAACTTGAGTCGTCTGCTACTCCTGAGGAGATCGCTGAATATCAGGCACATGAAAGAGATACTACCAAAGTGGCATGTATCATGTTGGCCACTATGACAGCCGAGCTCCAAAAGTCCTATGAGGACTACTATCCTTTTGAGATGCACCAGGATTTGATGGACCGTTACCATCAGAGTGCTCGTCAAGAGCGATATGAAATTATCTCCTCCATGATAACAACCAGGATGAAGGATGGTGAACCCATCACGGGCCACATACAGAAAATGCAAAGGTATGTGGACCGTTTGCTGAAACTGAATGTGAACTTCCCAGAGGAGTTGGCAATTGATATCATTTTGCACTCTTTACCTTCGTGTTATGATCAATTCCGCATGACATACCCCATGAACAAGGAGGAAGTTACACTCAGCAAACTTCAAGGACTTTTGAAGACCGCAGAAAGTGGTCTTAAAGGTAAGTCGGTTGTTACTACTCCTATTCCTACCGCGGCCCCTGTCTTGGAAATTGGGCAAGGCAAAGGAAAGAAGAGGAATAGCCCTTCGAAGGGTACCAAGGGAAAGTCCCTTGATGGCTCCTCTTCAAGTGGAACCAAGAAGGGTTGCGTCACTCCTTCTGCTAATCCTAAAGAGGCTAAATTCTTCTATTGCCATGAAAAGTCGCACTGGAAGCGAAACTGCCCAAAGTACCAGCAAGATGTTAAGGATGGGAAAGTAAAACCCAACCATGCAGGTATTTACACTATATTGTCTAATAACTCACCCTATTCTAATTATTGGGTCCTTGATACAGGTTGTGGTATTCACATATGTTATGATTTACAGGGACTAAGAAGAAGTGAGAATGTGGAGCATGGGAAGATAAACTTGATCATGGGAAATAGGAAAGTTACACCTGTCACAAAGATTGGAGTTTATTCTTTATTGCTAAGTAGTGGGTTAACATTAGATTTGAATAAATGTTGTTATTCGCCTGAAATGGCAAGAAATATTATTTCCTTTCATGGTTTGTACAAACAAGGTTTTACCTTTTCATTTGATAATGATAGTGGTGGTATTGATGCTTTCTTGAATAATGTTCTTTATTTTAAAGCATTACCTTGTGATGGTGTGTATGAAACTTTGTCGGTTGTAGATAACCTAGGAAATAATGTGTTGTGTATCGATTCTTCCACTAGCTTGGATAAAGCATCATTATGGCATTGTTGTCTTGGACATGTAAGCAAGAAATGCATGTTGGGTTTTGAACATTCTAACACTCCTATGGTGTACATGCAACCTTATAAACCTTGGATCTATGTTTTCTCTATTATACATGCAAATATTAATTATTCCAAGGTTTCATCCTAACTAGCATATTATGAAGCACCTATACTACAAAGTTCTAGTTAGATGACATACCTTTTGATGTAGCTTGATGTCTTCAAGCTTTAAGAGCTTAGCCCCAATAGTGTGGAAGCCTCAAGTGGAATCACAAATCACCAAAACACCTTGGAAAACCTTTAGAGAATATGGATACTTGGCTCACACTATGAAATCGGTTATTGCCCTCTTTAGTGTATCCATACTAGCCACTAGCATAATTTCATGAACCATAAGACCCTTTATATAGTGTGGAGGATTAGGGTTAAACCCTAATACCCATGACCTTTCATTTCCTAGGATCCATGGGTTAAAGCTCCATGGACTATCCATGAAGACTTAGCCCAACCTAAATGAACTTGGCCCACTACACACACATATATATATATATATATATATATATATATATATATATATATATATATATATATCTAAGAGTCCATATTTAATTAGTTCCTTTTGATCACTTAATTAATTATAAATTAATTTTTGATCAATACTAATTAAATAATATGATTATATATTAATATATTAGAACTTATAATATATTAATATAAATCATAAATATACTATTCTCAAAAGACTATCCATATAAATTGTGTCGGTGAAGTGCAACCCAAATGGACCATGCCGGGTCGGGTCAAGTACATACCAAATATAGTTATGGACTTAGACATTAATCCAACAGTCTCCCACTTGGATAAGTCTAAAACTATTATTGAGTATGACTTCAAAAACCAATTGGCAATCGTAGCTCTTAAAGCCGCTGTCGAACTCTGACCTTGTCAATGACTTGTCCATTAGATAAGGGATCATATATTCCTCCATTCTAGATATCATATGGACTGAGACATGGATTATAATCATTCTCTCTGTCCATTTGTTGTTTCCCGATTTTCGATTTATGATGACTGACTGATTGAACAAATCAAATCAGTCCTGGCTTGGCCAAGCGCTCACATGTGTCATCGCTAAATCATCGAGGGGCCCACAGATATCGCTTTTATCCCGAAGGTAAAACGAATGGATAAACTTCGACTCATATGGCTTGTTCTACTACTTGTTGAATCATACACAAAGGCACGTTTTATAACATCGAGTTACCAATGCGTTTTCGTGTAATCAATGTATAACCAACTCATAGTAACAACTCATATCTCTAGGTTTTAAGAATATAAGATATTATCGTCTCATGATCACTCGTGATAAAATCCATGAAGTGATTCAAATGAGCGTTGGTTGAATCCAATACTCAGAACTTATGAGCACTCATGAGTGTTGTAGCACCACTTTGTCCACCAACTTGGACCTCTACAAACCAACCCATGACAGTCTTGATTCATATCTACTTCCAACATATGACCGACTGTGGATGGTTTGAATAACTTAATCATTCAGAAAGAGCGACTTAGTTATTATGGAAGTCAAAACATGCAAAGTGAAACACAAGAATAAATGAATCAAATATGGTATCAAACCCTATGAATATAAATAAACACTTTTATTTATCACCATACTGATTACTCATTATTCATTGTTTCGGTTTTATCAACTTTATACTTGAATTAAAAACACTAGTTGTCCCATGCTCCAAGCATGTACACTATGTTTTTCTTAAACAATAGCTTTGCCATACACCAAGTATGCACTCTATGTTTGTCTATGATCCTTACTTTGTGAAATAAACCAATTGAACATAATTTCAATGATTCTAATTTCACACTCCCAAATCCTTATCGAAAAATGTGAGAATTTCAAATTCCTATCATTTATCGAAATCTGTTTAGATTTTAAACTTATATGCACTGACCCTCCTGTAATGAATATGTACAAAGTCACAAAGACTTGTCAACAGTCATTATAAGGTATTCCAATTGAGATCAACTCCATGGAAACTAAGTCTCATATTCAAAGTACATTGCTTTGGACATGCTTCTTGCATTAAGTTTTCTAATCTTACACAGATAACTTCCACCTATGGAGACAACTCCATATTCTCATTTTGACTATCACTTCTGAATAAGAGATGCCTCTTTTCAGAATATGTCAATATGGTCCTTCCAAAATTAGCACTATACTTCCAACTGTCCCTGAGCAACCAATCTTTGGTAAACCTCAGATTGTCCTCGACAATTGCTTAATCATTTTAGTCATATCCAATTCTAGACCTTTTCCCTTCTTAATGCCTCTGGACATTTGGAAAAACTTAGAAATGACAAATATTATAGCACATGCAATCGATCCTGTACCCAAAGCAAATGGTACACGATTCATGATGTCTCATAAAGACATGATTCCAGTCTTTTGCTACAATATTTTTATTTGCCATGTTTTCAAAATTTGACTATGAAGAGGGATGCCGTAATCATAATCGAATTTTGAGAACGCAATATATAAAATTTCCTTAAGTTGAACCAATCCAACATGAAATTCATATATATATTCTTGACTAAAGATGATTAAGGTCTCAATCTAAGCCTTTAGAACTGAAATGAAGTATATCCTCTCCCTTAATTATAGCAAAACAAGTTTTTCAATCCCCGCAGCCTCACGAATTGAAACTTTTGTTTTCTATAATTAACATTGCTAACTTGCAACACTAACAATAATTATCATGTTCCCACTAACATGATGATTATTAGCATAACACTTATGCTCCCACTAGCTTTGACATGTACTCAGAAATCAGCTGGACTTCTAGAAATCAATACTTTATTGACTTTCTTACCAAAGTTCAGATTTCTGATACGAGATGCTTTGATAAAACTTTATCAAAATCATACACCTTTCCTTAGATAGCATGCATGTGTGTCTAAACAATTTCAGAACTATGAAAAGGGATGCCGTAATCATAGTCTCAATTGTTTAGACCTTTTGCCATCTGCTTCAAATCTACTTGGTGGAAGTGTTTCCTCACCATCATTTTCATGAATTGGAGAGAAACCTTATGACCCTTAGATTTTATGGTGTATGTGTTCTTATCCATGTGAATCGTCAAAACCATAGTCACAAGACAAGGATAATGACAAATCCAAACTCATATGGACTGAACTTATGCAATCTTAACTTCTTGCCACCTGGCAGTACATGGCCTGCCATTGCTTCCAAGTTGTTATGCAACCAATTGAGAACTTTCAGAACTCCTATGCAAAGCCAACTTTAACTGGAATGGGCACAGAATATGTCAACACGATAGGTTATAAACCTCAAGTCGTGTGCTAGTGAAGAACCTCAGGTTTTATTCTTGATTAGTTCTTGAAATTCTTTTTAGGATCTTTAAGACTCCCACTATCCTCTTGACATATAAGACTATCTTGCCAAATATTCAAGAGATAGTGCGGATTCTTTATCAAGACAAACACTTCACACAATTGGCCTTAGTTGGTCTTTGTTTTATCCAAAACATCACAACTTACCAATTTCAAATGTACAAGAGTAGGACACTTTTAATCTTACATTTGACAAGTGTTTTAAACCTTTCTTTAAGATATGTCACTCAAGTTACAATCTTGGAGTATGACTCTAAGAATTGTTTTGGAACGAAGTATTACTCATCTTCCTCATTTAACCATTTCAACAATTCATGACTCCTCTTCTTAGTCATAAGAATGCACTAAGATGAACTTTAGAGGACTAATTGTGATATGATTTCTAAATCATTAAGATGATCACAAACATGATACTAAAGTACTCTCCCATCTTTTCAGATTTGAGAAACTTTTATCTTTCTGCCTAATTTGATTCTTCCCATTCGTTCTGCCATACATTGAGACTTTTCCAATGTTTCAGAATTATACTTAAACTTGTAAGTATAACCATATTTACTAAACTTTAGTAAATCAAATAGTCTTAACGAGCTTTGTGGTGGACATGACCAGTGCACAAGAATGTGTACTCGATCCCTTTAGTCCTTCACTTGACTCACACATCCATGTGAAGAAGTAATTAGTCTTGATTTTCCAATGCTTGAAAGTTCTCATTCATCATATTATTCAACTTGCATGATTCCAAGTTTCGGTCCAATTGAAACTTGGGTGATGAGGAACTTTCCTGAATTGGTAAATTTAGACACTACCACAAATAAAAGAATCAAATCCATTTTCCAATATTGCTGTCAGTAGAATCGTATAAGCAACAATTTTCCACAAATGCCATTGTAAGGATACTTCAAATAAATAAAATTAAACAATTTTTTTTTATTTTAAAACTTTGCGGAAAAACTTATCCTTACAATCCACATGGAAAATTGTTGTTATCTATTCCTTAGCAATATATCATAACTTCTTAAGCAACTGCTCAAAATTCTGATGCGATCGAAATCCACCTTCGCAATCAGAATCAGCATATACTTCCTTTGAGATTTCTCTCTATTCTTTGATTCTTAAAACATCAACATGTGACCCAGTCACATCATGTAATGAGGATCTCAGAATAGAACTTAACAGAGTTAGATAATGGGCTCTACCTGATGTAGAGTCAAACTTATTGACTTTAACATCCTTAGGTAAATTTGGCAGCTTTGCAATCAACGCCCCTTCCTTTGGCAAAATAAACATATGGACCCTTTGGTAATGGGACTATCTCAGACTTAGCCTTTCTCTTTACCATTTGGTCAACCGGGTTGACTATGGCAAATCCCTTTCCATTGGGAAGAGAATGCTTTTTCTGGATTTCCAGTGTCACCATTGTCACTGTCCATAAAGTTTTTGGGAAGTTGATCTTCTAATCAAATTTGCTTTACTATCGTTCCAAATCATTGTTGATTCAGCAGCACCAAGCAAATAGATATGATCATTAAGGTTCATGTCATAGCCTATTTCATAGTAGTCCCAAATGAACTCACTATGTGACTTAGAAAGTGATTGAACATCCAACTTTCTCAAGACTTTGACACCCAACTCTCCCGGCTTGTCAATATGTGACTTCATCTCTAAGATGTGATCACACATAGACCTTGCTTGCCATTAGGGCTTGAGTGACCTTGAACTTGTGGGTTAGGGAGAATAATTGGAGGAGGTGGAGGAAGAGAAGTATGACTTCCATGAGCCGAACTCGGGAAGTCATATTCATTAGGAAAGCTTGGTTTGGGAAGATCATTGTTGTCTAAACCAGACATCAACAATGGGAGAAATTCACGTAAAGTTGATTTAAGTCCTTAATATAACACCCAATATGATATATTAAGGCTAGGACCTAACAAACTATTTTATAACTTGGAAGAGGGATGCCGTAATCCAAGCTATAAAATATTTGAAGGTAGGTGAATGACGATTCACCAATTTCCACCAAGATAAATGAAATGTATTATTAGGTTTTAATTGGTTTTGAAACTCCTAGATTCTTTTGAGATTCATTGAACTTTTCAATGGCATGTTTCAATCTCGAGTGTGCCCTTCAGGTTTTGTGACTGGGATGCCGAGGATCACAAAACAAGGTGTGAAGTAACCATGCAAATATACTTGGTACCCTTAATATTTACCCCTCAATCGATGTGCCGGTTAACCACACACGCTCCAACGATACTATGATAAACATTAAGTTACCCTTTGCCTACCTTGTTAAGTCCAGGTTAGTGTGCCGGTTAACCACACACGCTCCACTAACAGCTTAAACAAAGTGCAAAGTGTAATTTCATGGATTAGCACCTTATTCACATTTTCCTAAGTAACTAAGATTGAGAATTTATAAGTGTTTAGTTACTTAGTATTTATCATTATACTTATAATGAAGGGAGAATTATAGTCCTTGTCCTACCTGTTCGGCTAACGACCCTCCACCGGTCAAGGAAGCGGTGAGTGAGAGTGGACACCCATTAAACTGTCATTTTATAGGCAGTAACCTTATACCCCCCCCCCCTTATAGACCGGCTTCGTGAATGAGGCCTACTAATGGTAAGACGATTTGCTCTTATACATATAATATATTAAACTTTTATTATTATAATAGTATAAGGGTGTATTTTAGACATTTAAAATACTTGGTGGTTTAATCTATTAATTAAACTAGACTTTTAATTTAATTAAACTCAAACCATATATTTATGGATTAATAATACTCTTTTAATTAAACGCTTTAATTAACTATTAATAAAGTCCATAAGAGTTAATTTGAACTATTCAACAAAACATCATAATTCCAATTATTAAACTCAAAATTAAAACCATTTAATAATTGTTTAAGTTATGAACCCAAGAGTTTTAGAATTCAATTCTTTTTTTTTCAAAAAAAACTTTTCTCAAATTCCAAAACTTGAGGGCAAGTTTTGTAATTCTTGAAAACCTTTGGATTCCATAACTTATGGAATTAATGGTGTTTTATGATGAAACTTTCCATGTTCCATAACTTAAGAACAAGTTATGGAATTCTTTAAAACATTAACACCAAATTTTGTCACTCCATAAAAACTTTGAATCAAATTTTTTTTTTTAAAAAAAAAAAACTTTCATATCCATAACTTATGGATGTTTCAAAACACTTAAGATCACAACTTAAAAAAAAAACTTTTGAGCTCCAAAATTTTATGACAAAATTTGTAACTCCTTAAAACATTTAGATCAAACTTTTAAAACTAATAAAATAATCATATCATTTTATCTTTTACTAAATTTGACCTAATTCAACTCATATAGCAAATGATTCAAATTTTACAAATAATTAGTTTTTTCACAAAACAAGTAATTATCTTAAAATTTGACAAACTTCATGTTTTTTTTTTCTTTTTTTTTTCAACTTTAAAAATCAAACATTTGCATGAATATAACAGAAAACAACCCATGGCTCTGATACCACTGTTGGGTTTTGAGCATTCTAACACTCCTATGGTGTACATGCAACCCTATAAACCTTGGATCTATGTTTTCTCTATTATACATGCAAATATTAACTATTCCAAGGTTTCATCCTAACTAGCATATTATGAAGCACCTATACTACAAAGTTCTAGTTAGATGACATACCTTTTGATGTAGCTTGATGTCTTCAAGCTTTAAGAGCTTAGCCCCAATAGTGTGGAAGCCTCAAGTGGAATCACAAATCACCAAAACACCTTGGAAAACCTTTAGAGAATATGGATACTTGGCTCACACTATGAAATCGGTTATTGCCCTCTTTAGTGTATCCACACTAGCCACTAGCATAATTTCATGAACCATAAGACCCTTTATATAGTGTGGAGGATTACGGTTAAACCCTAATACCCATGACCTTTCATTTCCTAGGATCCATGGGTTAAAGCTCCATGGACTATCCATGAAGACTTAGCCCAACCTAAATGAACTTGGCCCACTACACATATATATATCTAAGAGTCCAAATTTAATTAGTTCCTTTTGATCACTTAATTAATTATAAATTAATTTTTGATCAATACTAATTAAATAATATGATTATATATTAATATATTAGAACTTATAATATATTAATATAAATCATAAATATACTATTCTCAAAAGACTATCCATATAAATTGTGTCGGTGAAGTGCAACCCAAATGGACCATGCCGGGTCGGGTCAAGTACATACCAAATATAGTTATGGACTTAGACATTAATCCAACAATGCATAGGCCAACTCCAAAAGGATGGAGTCTTGGAGTCATTTGACCTAAAATCAGATGATAGTTGTGAATCTTGTTTGCTTGGGAAAATGACAAAGTCACCCTTCACTGGTACTTGTGCTAGGGGTGAGGGTTTGTTGGACCTCATACATATTGATGTGTGTGGACCCTTCAGAACCGCCACAAGAGATGCTAACCGCTTCTATGTGACTTTTACTGATGATTTTAGTAGATATGGATATGTCTACTTAATCAAGCATATGTCAGAGACCTTTGAAAGATTCAAAGAGTTCAAACAGGAAGTGGAGAATCAGTTGGGCAGGAACATTAAGATGCTTCGATCCGATCGAGGTGGTGAGTATCTTAGTACAAAGTTCCTTGACTATCTTAAGGAATGTGGGATTGTCTCACAATTGACACCTCCCAGGACACCGCAGTTGAATGGTGTCGCTGAGAGGCGCAATCCAACCTTGTTGGATATGGTTCGTTCCATGATGAGTCGAGCTTCGCTACCAATCTCATTCTGGGGGTATGCCTTAGAGACTGCCACCCATATCCTTAATCTAGTCCCTACAAAGAAGGTTGCCAAAACACCTCATGAGATGTGGACCAGAAAAGTTCCCAATCTGGACCACATCAAGATTTGAGGTTGCGAGGATTTTGTGAGGCGTGAGTCTCACGATAAGCTCGAACCTCGAAGTGAGAGGTGTATTTTCATCGGCTACCCACAGAGATCCTTTGGTTACCTCTTCTACATACCTAGTGATAATGTGGTCTTTGTAGCAAGGAGAGGAGTCTTTCGAGAGAGAGAATTCATGGGCCAAGGAAAAAGTGGGAGGCAAATTGACCTTGAAGAAATTCAAGAGTCAAGTGGTGAAGGAACCTCAAACCCTAGCAATCAAACTGAGGAGGAAACTCATGTTGATCCGATAGAAGAGTCTGTACCTCTGAGGCGTTCCACGAGAGTTAGGAATGCACCTGAGCATTACTATGGTTTCCATATTACTGCGAAAGGTGATACACTTATCAGTGATAGCACACTGGTGAGTCTGGATGAACCTAACAGCTACACAGAAGCCATGGCAGGCCCTGAGGCTGCTAAATGGAAAGAGGCTATGGATAGCGAAATACAATCCATGTATGACAATCAAGTTTGGAACTTGGTTGACAATGTACCAGTTCGCAAGACAGACGGGTGCAAATGGATCTTCAAGAAGAAGACCGACATGGATGGTAATATACACACTTATAAGGCGTGATTGGTTGCAAAGGGCTTTTATCAAACTCTGGGAGTTGATTATGATGAGACCTTTTCACCAATAGCAAAGATTAAGTCTATTAGGTTTATGCTAGCCATTGCTGCATTTCATGACTATGAAATATGGCAAATGGATGTCAAAACCGCTTTCCTTAATGGAAAGCTGGCTGAGGATGTTTACATGGGTCAGCCAGAGGGTTTTGTCAGTGCAGAGTACCCTAATAGAGTGTGTAAGCTTGAGAAATCCATTTATGGATTGAAACAAGCACCTCGCAGATGGAATCTTTGTTTCGATGAGAAAGTCAAAGAATTTGGCTTTTCGAGGAGTGAAGATGAGTCCTGTGTATATGTCAAGGCTAGTGGGAGTATAGTTAGATTTTTGGTATTGTATGTGGATGACATACTACTCATAGGAAATGACATCCCAACTCTGCAGGAAGTGAAGTCCTGGCTTGGGAAGTGTTTCGCTATGAAGGACCTTGGAGAAGCTGCCTATATCCTAGGGATAATGATTTTGAGAGACAGGAGTAAAACACTAATTGGACTTATTTAGAGTACCTACTTGGATAAGGTGTTGAATAGGTTCAGCATGCAAAATTCCAAGAAAGGAGAGTTACCGATCCAGAGTAACGCCAGACTGAGTAAGACTCAGAGCCCGAGTACAGAGGCTGAGATAGCAGAGATGAGTCGAGTACCGTATGCTTCCGCTGTAGGCTCAATCATGTATGTTATGACTTGTACTCGTCCTGATGTGGCCTTTGCGTTGATCATGGTCAACAGATATCATTGGAATCCTGGCAAGGCTCACTGGACTGCGGTAAAGAACATTCTCAAGTACCTGCGGAGGACTAAGGACTGGGTCCTTACCTTCGGTGGGAGTGATGACTTGAGAGTATTAGGGTATAGTGATGCTAGCTTTCAGACTGATAGGGAAAATTTCCGCTCTCAGTCAGGCTGGGTCTTTACCTTAAACGGAGGAGCAATTTATTGGAAAAGTTCCAAGCAGGAGACAGTGGCTGATTCAACTTGCGAATCAGAGTATATAGAGGCAAGCGAGGCAGCAAAGGAGGCTATATGGCTAAAGAACTTCATTGGAGACCTTGGGGTTGTACCATCTATAAAGGAGCCTATGGATATTTTCTGTGAAAGTGCAGTTGCCTTAGCCAAGGAACCAAGGGATCACGGGAGATCCAGACATATCGACAGAAAATACCATTTCATCAGACATCGAATAGAAGAAGGACTCCTCGTGGAAAAGAGGGTATCATCGGATGAGAACCCAACAGATCCCCTCACGAAGGGACTGAGTAAGGTTAAGCATCTCCAGCATGCAAGGCGAATAGGGCTGAAGGATGATATTAGTTTTAGTAGTTAGATAGCTTTGAAATGTGTAAAGTGTAATTCATATTTGATGATGAATAAAAGTTGTTGTTTATTTATGAGTAAAGTGTTGCTATCTTTTGTCAATCGTTTACTATCATGTCATTTTGCATGTTTTGACTTCCAGAATAATTATGTTATGTTATTTCATATTATTCAAATTCTCCACAGTCTGTCATATGTAGGAAGTAGATATGAATCAAGACTGTCATGAGTTGGCTTGTAGATGTCCAAGGTACTGGACATAGTAAAATGTTGCTATAACACTCATGAGTGCTCATAAGTTCTGAGTACTGGATTCAACCCACGCTCGCTAGTATCACTTCATGGAATTTATCTCGAGTGATCGTGAGACGGTAATATCATATAAGTTTTCAAACCTAGAGATATGACTTGTTGCCTATGAGGTGGTTATACATTGATTGTACAAAAACGCATTGGTAACTCGATGTTATAAAACGTGCCTTTTTGTATGATTCAACAAGTAGTAGAACAAGCATATGAGTCGAAGTTTATCTGTTCCTTCTTGGATTAGAAGCGATATCTGGGCCCCTCGATGATTTTGTGTTGACCCATGTAACGGGCCCGATCAGAACTAAGTTGATGTGTTCAATTAAGTTCTATGTCAAACAAATCGGAAATCGAGAAACAAACTGCTGGACAATAAGTAAGACATTGTTCCATGTATTTGTCCGGCTGATATCTAGAATAGAGGATTATATGATCACTTATCTCAGTTTCGCGAGACCTTGAAAGAGCTACGATTGCTGATCGGTTCCTGAAGTCATACTTGCAGTTATAGTTATTAGACTTATCCAAGTGGGAGACTGTTGGATAAGGTGTCTAAGTCCATAACTATTTCTGGTATGTACTTGACCCGATTAGCATGGTCCATTTGGGTTGCATGGCATTGCAATACTTGGATAGACCAAAATGAGAGAAAGGACAAAAACTCATAAATATGTGACATGTTTGTATATTTTCAAAACTTAACATTTATATAAATATTAAAAAATTTCTATGTTCATGAATGAATATATATATATATATATATATATATATATATATATATATATATATATATATATATAAATCCATAAATATGCACGCAACATATATGCTCATACATATTCATAACCGAACATTTAAAAAAAAAATCCATGTTCATAAATGAATATTTATGCAAAAACCCATAAATTATTAATGCTAATATATATTTAGTACCACACATATATGAATGTTCATAAAAGATTATGAATGTTCATAAAATGTAATCCACCACATCTTCAACCAATGAAGCATCCACACCTAAAAGTGGTAATCTATGAATCAACTAACATCAAACACCTAAAAGAGGTAAAAAAAACGTTAACTATGAATCAATTAACCTCAAACAAAAAATGTCAATTTATCTATGATTCAATTAACCTACATTCAAAAAAAAAAAGACATCGTTTATTAGTTACCAAGAATCAACAACTTTTATTCGGCAAACAATTTGGTTTGCTTTATGATTATCTAATAATATTTTCAGTATGATTGAAACATTTCTTATGAGATTTTTTATGAAATAAATATATAAATATAATATGAATTCAAGATCCACTATAGCCTATTTTTAGGAAACATGAATCTTAGATTATATAAATTTATGTATGCTTTTTCAAAAAAAATTATTAGATAAACCATCCATAAATTCCCCTTTAGAAAACATGAATCAATTAACCTGAAAGCTTTGTTTAGGCATTGCTCTAGAAGAAACAAAAAAAAAAAAACCTAAACATTTTACCACTGATTACTTTTTTGTGGATCATTATCAAATGAAATATTTATAACATTCCTTGGAATCGGAAACTAACACCCCATTCACATAAAATAAAAGGCTTCTATTTTTTCTAAAAAAGATCTGATCAATAATGCAATTAAGTTTTGAAGATTTGGAATTACTTTTGACGATTTGAAAGCGCAAACCATATGGACGTCATCTTCATGTCGCCGTTTTTTTATGTTTTCCCTTTCTCTGTGTCTCTCCCGATGGCAAACATTTAATTTATTATTGTCTTTCCTTTAAATTTCATTTTTTTATTACCTTAATTTTAGTACCAATAAGAAGAAAAATAGGAGACAATGAATGAAACCGATAGGTTTTAAAAAAATTTAATCTCCATTATACCTTTTTATGTATGTGATTGTATGGAATAGGGTGTCTCATTTTTATTGTGGACTCTTTTATTAATCTAATTAATGCATATAATAATCCAAGGGTTAGAATTGTAATTCTATAGTTCTACGAGTTCCATTATATATATATATATATATATATATATATATATATATATATATATATATATATATATATATACACCACTTTTGTAATCCCTCGTGATGCTGAACTTCATAAAAGAGTTCTTCTCCGGTGTTAGCATCTTCCTGGGTTGCTGAACTTCTGTCATCGCTCGGGATCTCAGCCTCCTATTCACCTCTACAGCCTTACTTGTAAGTCCACACCACACTTGTTCTGTATCTTCTTCCTTCTCTTATTAGAGTACTTTACGTTTTTTTTTTTGCTTTGATCTTTCATGGTATAGATGTGGCTTTGTTTGCATTAGGACTCAACATATAAGAAGTATTCTTATCTGTTAACCAAGTAATTGATTTAACTTTTACGTTATCAAATGCAGATTATAGTGGGATCATCAATTAACAAATTTTCTTATCTATTACAAGATATAACAGAGAATGCAGTTTGATCACGATAATGTTAGGCGAGTTGTAGAACAAGATAGATTGAGCAGATTGCCAGATGAGCTTATTCATAAGATCATGTCTGGTTTTGACATGAAATTTGTTGTTGAAACGTGTTTGATGTCATCAAGATGGAAGCATCTCTGGACATCAATGCCCTTTCTCAACTTCTCAAGCTGTCAGTTTGGGTCTTTACTTAGGTTTGCTGAATTCATGACTCATGTTTTGTCTCATCGCAATCATCAAACAGAAGTGTCTTTGTTAAAGCTACATTTCCAAGGAGCAGCTAATGATTTTTTTGTGAGAAAGATTGCTAATTATGTGTTCTCTCACAATGTCCAAGAATTAACTATGTGGCTCGGACACAACCTTCCAAATAACCCTCCTTTATTATTTAGCTCTAATTCACTTAAACATTTCACATTGACTAGCGTTGTGATTGGAGCTTGCAATATTACACCCAAAACACCTTGGGATTTTCCAGCTTTAACAACTTTGCATCTCAGTGGCATCGTATTGTCTGGTGATCTTTTCTCCAAGTGTGTAAACGTAAAGAACCTCACTTTGGAATCATTCGGTATTGTGGATGTGGAGGAATTTGACATCATTACCCCTCGACTTTCTAATCTCATGCTTATCGGTGGCAAATGTTCAAGAGTCATCATCAATCTGATTGCACCTCAACTTGAGAATCTCACAATATATCATTGCATCATCAGGCTCTTGAATGCTCCATCAATTCTCTTTCATCTTTGTGTTACACGGGTTTTCCGCATCCACAATTGTTCAAAGATTGTTTCCGTTCTCTAAATGAAGTGCCTATTTGTTGGTTAAAAATGCCATATAAGGAGGAAGATGCTCTCAAAACTATTCACATGCTTCAGAAGCTCCGTAGTGCCAGATATCTTACACTTGATGCTTACATTGTTGAGATATTGTGATTAGTTTTTTTATGCTTACAACAACAAAATATATATCGTTATTTTCAGTTCTATATATATATATATATATATATATATATATGGGGATAGGGAATATACATTACAGCCCCACCTAAGCTTATGTACTAAACCTCTAAAATATATCGTTTTAACATGCTAAATATACCCGGTTTGGTTTCACTTGGTAAATATATCATTCTCCATAACATTTCTTTCTTTCATTATCGTTTTATCATCTCCGTTTTCTTTCCTCAATTATCGTTTATTACTTCATCCAAGTGAACATTACTAAACCCTAAACCTAAACCTAAACCTAAATCCTAAATTTAAACCCTAAACACTAAAGCTAAACCCTAAACCCTAAACCCTAACCCTAAACCCTAAACCCTAAACCTTAACCCTAAACCCTAAACCCTAAACCCTAAACATAAACCTAAACCCTAAACCCTAAACCCTAAACTCTAAACCCTAAACCCTATTGTGTCGATCTTGAATTTATATCTTGAAGTATTAATCGTGAATCCATTAACCGTAATCTTTATATAGTAAAATAATGTATTTTCAAGAGGTTTAATACCTAAGCTTAGGTGGGACTGTAATGTATATTTCCTTTTCCATATATATATATATATATATATATATATATATATATATATAATGGCAGGTATACAATCTGTATATATATGTATATGCATCTTTAATGTATATATTTCTTTTTGTTTTTGTGCTGCAGTGTATTTCATCATTTCCGGATTTATTATTGCACAATTCTTCACCTTTTACCAATTTGATTTGCCTGACTATAGACTCCAGCATGCGTGTGGATCCCTACAAAGTAAAAATGTCTATTGAAGCTAGAAACTTCTTGATTGAGAACTCTCCAAGTGCCACTTTAATCATGAAATGACCCGAAGAACTTTTATCAGAAAGGTATTAATTTTCATTATAATTTCCATGTAATATTGCTTTTATATATATTGTTGTTTATGGTTTTTAGTTCTTGGGTCAGTCGAAAAAATGTTGATATTTTTGCAACTACATTTGTTTTAAGTTCTTAATGCTCTCTCCGTTCTCAGAATTAAAACTTTAGGGCTGCTGATTATTGGCCAACATGAAGATGTTTGACGCCATTGGATTTATGCAAATTTTCGTGAAAAAGTCAGAGTTACCATCGTGGGAATTGAATTTTGTTGAATGTTCTTGAATCTTACTTTTTTTTTTGAGTTCTCTTATTGAAACTTTTGATTACTATATATCTTAGCAAGTAATATCTTCAACATTGTGGAAGATACAACCACAAAGATAGTCCTATTTCTTATTTCAAGTGAAAAACCAGTTGATATAGGATGTTGAATACAAGCTAGAAGTCATTTCATATGAATCCAAATTATAGACCTTTCACTCAGAAATCATGCAACGTAAAAGTCGATATTCCATTTATTTCAGAATATTTAGTATTATATATAATCCAAGGATTAAATTTAGACTTCATACAAGGCCATAGGCTTACTTACGAATGATACAAAATGATCATATTTATCTCACATAATAGTTATGAGTCTTACAAAGTAAATGGCATCACTAGCTATAATGTTGAGAATATCGAGACTACTCCGAGGCACCTTTTCTCGATATGTTGGACATGATGAGAGTTTTACACAGAAAATAACTAAGAAATCTTGTAGTGTAATCACTACACGTTTACATACAGAGTTTATACATATTTATAGACAACTAACTCATACATCCCTTCATGAGAGTCGGTTCATACTTAACATAACTGCCATCTAACTGTCAACAGGTATAACTACCAACAAACGGATTATTACTATGTACATGATAACTTATAATCTAATATCTCCCCATAAGTTAGGCTCTGAATAACTCCAAGTTCCCTCTTCAAGTGACCAAAGCTTCCACTTTGCAATGCTTTAGTAAGAATGTCAGCAACATGATCTCTTGATCCACAAATCCCAATCTCAACTTCTTGATTCTGAACCAGCTCTCTAGTGAAGTGAAACTTGATGCGTATATGTTTACTCTTATCATGAAACACCAGATTTTTGGTTAAGGCAATTGCAGATTTATTGTCACCAAACACCTCAGTTGGTTTGCTTTGATGTACATCAAGCCCTTCCAAGATTCCCCTGAGCTAAAGAGTCTGACATCCAGCAGAAGAAAGGGCCATGTATTCTGCCTCTGCAGAAGACAAGGCAACAACTTTTTTGCTTTCTTGACTGCCAAGAGATTATAGATATAACCTGTGGTGCTTTGACTATCATCCAAACTTCCCCCATAGTCACTCTCACTGAATCCTTTCAAGCTCGAGTCTTTAACTTGAGTATACATGATTCCATGAGATAATGTTCCTTTAACAAAGAGAAGTATGCGTTTCTCAGCCTCCCAATGATCTTCTTAGGGGCTTCCATGAATCTGCTTACTAGACTTACAGAGAACATGATGTCGGGTCTTGTTGCAGTTAAATACATAAGACAACCAACCAGACTTTGAAAGAAACTAGGATCAACATTCTCTTCTAAGTTATTCTAAGTGAGTTTCAAACTAAATTCCATGAGGGTTGATGCAGGAAGACAATGCCTCATATTAAAACGACAAAGTAAATCACTGGCATACCTTTTGTGAGAGATAAAGATCTTTTTGTTTTCTTACTTCACCTCAATCTCTAAGAAATAGTGAAGAATGTTGGGTTGAAACACACTTTTATTCAAAAATGGAACAAAAAGAGGAGCTTTCACGCTCAATATTACAAGAAAAGAAAACAACCCTCTAGACTAATACTCACTCTAAGTATTACTCTCTATCACTATCAGTTTTGTGGTGCTCTACAACGGAAGTTATAGCCTTTATTTATACCTAAACCATCCACTAAAGTTACTGTAGTTATTTATTGTGTTCACCGTATGAAATGAAGAAGCTGCCATTTGTAGTTCTTATTGTCAACATAGACAGTGGTGCAACTATCCATGTCAGGTTTACACCCAAGTCAGATTTACACTCACATTCTCCCCCTTAAACCAAACTTGGATCGAGATTCGTCATGCCGATCATGTTTCTCATTTCACCATGTTTCATGTATGCTAAAGCTTTTGTAAAGATGTCCGCCCGTTGATCCTTCAAATTGACATATCCTACTATTATTTTCCCACGTTCAACACATTCTCGTATGAAGTGATAACGAATTTCAGTGTGTTTGCTTCGACCATGAAACACGGGATTTCTCATTAATCTGACTGTTGACATACAAGGTGATAGGCGTGATATGATGTCCCGTGAGCTCCTTCACGAGATTAGCAAGCCAAATGGCTTGACATGCCGTTGTTGTAGCTGCCGTGAACTCGACTTCACATGTGGATGTGGACAGAGTAACAACCTTTCGCTTTTGGAATTTCCAAGTGATCGCATTCCTTCCTTGATAGAAAATCATCCCACTTGTGCTCTTGCTATCAACAGGGTCACCTCCAAGATCACTATCGGTAAAACCAACCAAGTCTTTAATTGCACGAAATCTTCCATAGTTGAGTCCATAATCAATGGTTCCTTTCACGTATGGTAAGATGTGTTTCACAAATTGGAAATGCAAAGTGGTCGGTTCCTCTATGAAATGACTTGCAGTTCCAACCGAAAATGACAAGTTCGGTTGAGTGTGAGTCAAGTACCTCAAACAACCTACCACTTGCCTATATTCAGTTGGGTCAATTTTTTCACCATCTTCATCCTTCTTAACCTTCAACATAGGTTCCATTGGTGACGTTGTCGGATTGCAATCTAGTAACCAAATTGCTCTAAAATCTTCTTTGCATAAGCCGTTTGTCGCAAAGATATTCCCCACTTCTTTTGCAAAACTTCGATTCCAATGTAGTAAGAAAGTAATCCCAAGTCACTTATTTCATATTCTTTCTTCATTTGTTCCTTGAATTCGACAATGCCGTTGGTGTTCGACCCGGTAATGATCAAGTCATCAACATAGACACCAACAATAAGAATTTTGTCTTTCGAGTTCCTTTTGTAAACAGTTGGGTCTTGTGAACTTTTAGTAAAACAAACAATAAGAATTTTGTCTTTCGAGTTCCTTTTGTAAGCTCGAGGAGCTTGTCGTAGACCATAAAGAGATTTGTAGAGCTTGAACACCTTGTGACTGTGTGCTTTATCAACATATTCTTCCGGTTGGGTGACATAGAACTCCTCCTTGAGATCTCCATTGAGAAAAATCCGACTTGACATAAAGATGGTGGACAACCCACCAATGTTGAGCTGTGAAGGCAAGGATGAGACTTACGATGTCAAGTCATGCTACAGGTGCAAAAACCTCATCAACGTCGACTCATTCCTTTTTTACAAATCCTTTTGCTACAAGTCGAGCTTTATGCTTCACCAATTTACCCAAGTTGTCTTTCTTTACTTTAAACACCCATTTCAAACCGATTGCTTTGTGTCCGGGTGGCAAATAGGTAAGTTGCCATGTCTTGTTATTATCAATTGCATTCAATTTTGTTTGCACAACCTCTTGCCATGCTCTAGAGATTACCACCTCCTTAAAATTCAAGGGTTGATCTGTTGCAATCATCAACAATTCTCTAGGTTCAAGGAACATATTTCTGGCTTCCGAATAAATATCGGTTAGTGAACAAAACCCCCTAGGCCCAATCTCACTAGAAGGGCTTTCCATATGGGTTGAGGCTGAAGAAAAGGGGGCTGGAACATGAGTGTTTGGGGCTAATTCGGGTTGGTAAAATTCACCATATGGTTGTCCAATTTGGATAACATCAATTTCAGGGTTTTCTGGTTGTTTCGGGTTGGTTTCATGGCCGTTTTGGGGTGTTTCAAGGTGTATTTGGGTTTGTGGTTCGATTATGATAAAGGTCTTGGGAGTCACCATCTCTTCTTCTTTGTTTTTGTACCAATTCCATTTTTTTGTCAAAAACAACATCGCGACTAACTCTCAACTTCTGGTCTTACGGATCAAATAACAGTTGCCTTTAGTTCCATCTTCCACTCCTAAATACACCATCTTTTTACATCGATCATCAAGCTTCTTCAAGTGACCATCTACAAGTTTAGTAAAAACAACACAACCAAAAAATTTTAGATGCTCAAGGTTGGGCTTTTTGTCAAACCAAGTTTCATAAGGCATCATGTCGGGGAGTGCTTTTATTGGTAGATGGTTGAGAAGATAAACTGCATGTCTAATTTCTTTTCTCCAAAACTCTCCAGGAACATTTCTTCCTTTGAGCATACTTTTTCCTTGTCCATAGCGGTTCAGTTTTGCCTTTCTACAAATCCATTTTGTTGAGGAAAATATGGTGCCGTAAGATATCTTTGAACACCGTTTTCTTCACAAAATAATGAGAATTCTTTTGAAGTGAGCTCTCCCCCTCGATACGTTCGAAGTGTCTTCATTTGATAATCCGAATTCTTTTCAACCATTAACTTGAACCGTTTAATAGCGCTCAAGGCTTCAAACTTTCTTGATAACATGTAAATCCACCAGGGCCGGTCCCGAGGATTTAAATACCCGGGACGATCCGGAACAAAAAGGCCCTTAATCTTTAAGGTGTAACGGATTAAATTACATAAACTATTTTTTTTAAAACGACAATAAACTTTATAGTAATAAATTAAAGCGTTGCTTTTTCCTGCACTTAACCCTAAAGCTCATTACTTGTTACCAAATGACATTATTTTTAACCGAAGTTCCAATACCCTTTCTACATGAATCACTTCTTTCTTGAATGAGAATTTTGCAATAGAACTCCCATAAGAATAATATAAATTTTCATTTATTCATATGTAGAATTTAACATCAAACAGGAGACACATGGAAAGAACAAGAAAAAAATTGTCTCAAAACAAGAAAACAAGAAAAGAGGATAGTTCTAGAAACAATAGTAAGCCTCCTAGGTTCCTACTAAGAGAAAGAAACATAATGTCGGTCAACTTTTGATAGTAAGCTTCCTACCTTGAATACGAATTAGAAACCAAATATAATCAAGAGAATGACATGGAAAAAGTTGGACAGTTAATGCAAAGTTATCTTGTCGAAATATCTTCTGATAGGAATTTATTACTCAAAATTTATGAATTTCGCTAAACATATTCCTGAACAAGCTAAGGTATAGATGATGGAATGTGTAGAGCCATTGATATCTACTTGAAGGTATGTCTGTGTATCTTCTTCTTCAAATTAAGTATATCATTTATAGGGTTTATTTCATAACTCATTAACTCAAAACTCATGAACTATTATATTAATCTAATAACCTGAAATACTGAACTAGTGATAAACTAAAAAACACTAAAACTGATAAAGATTCATTCAACATGATTACATGACAACATTCATTCAACATTCAAGATTTCAAATAAAACGGATAATTAATGATAAAACTGATAAAACTCAATCCGATAAAACTATTAAAACTGGTAATGATAAACTGTAAAACTAATTTAGAATCATTTACCTGATTACTATTAGATTAGCAGGAGTGGCTGTCGTTTTCGTTGAGTTGCATTCAATGTGATCGACTGATCTCTACGAGGCCTTAAATGCTGCCTTCTCCTTCTGCTGCGATGCTCCATTGTGACCTTCTCCCGTACGTGACAGAATACGATTCTGGAGTATTTTGCATTGACTTTGGGCCAAAACTAAATATTGTGTTAAAAAAATCGGGCCCTAAATAAGATAGGCCCTGTTCATGTGCCCATCTGGCACACCCTCATCACCGGCCCTGAAATCCACATGTAACACCCTTAAAAATACAACCTGAAAATTTCATTTTTAAGTTGATCAACCATAAAATAAACCATATTGTTTTTCCCAAAACCATATAAACATAAAATAGTTTAGTTATGCACTCCAACAATACATATAAAATCATCATCAGAGTCATAATCCCAAAATCACTAATGCAGAAAATCATGGTGTGATGCGATGCGATCAAGCCGGACCTTTCCCCTTCGAGCTGGAAGTACCTGAAACTAAAACTGAAAACCATAAGCACGAAGCTTAGTGAGTTTCCCCCGCCATACCACATAAAAATCATAAAAATACTGTCAGGCATATCTGGGTGCCCGACCTACCCTGCCAAGCATACCTGGGTGCTCAACTTACCTATTTCAGACATATCGGGGTGTCCGACCTACCCCTGTCAGGCATACCTGGGTGCCCGACCTACCCATCAGTTTTATTCCAACCGATTACGGGGTCTATTTCACCCCTACCACTACCACATAAATCATGTATATCACACATAAGCATCAAGCAATACATACCACCTCAATAATTATCACAAAGACAATTACTAAGTCATATCAGTACTAGTGGGCCGACATTGGTGCCTTCGACCTACGGTTTCTACGAAGGGAGACTCACCTCACTGCGTATGCCGAAATTGTACTCCTCGGCTGGCTCGTAACTGTTCTCCCTAAATCATAATAAATTCCTTAGTCAGTCATTGGGTCCAAATAGAACTCCCTTATGGCCCAACTTCTAATTTATGTCCCGAGGCAAGGTTTCCTAATCCTTGGCCTATTGGGTCTCTTTCTCTCAAGGCCTAACTCCCAATTAAATTAAGGCCCAAGTCTATTCATTTAAGTTTCAAGTCCCAATAAGTCCCATTAAGGACCAATACCATATATCCTAGGTCTAGGCCCATAAGCATTACTCCACAGTGGGTCATGAGGCCCAACTATTTTCAGGCCCAACATCCTGAGGCCCAAATACCCATTTATCCATTCTGCATGCGTACGCATGACGTACCTGGCACATACGCCCAACGTATGTTGGTCTTGACCACTTCGGGGAGGTTGACCCAGTACGAGCAGCGTACCAGGGGTACGCCCAGCATACCGACCAGTTTCCTTAGAACTCCTTTTGTGACTTAATCTATTAAGTCCTAATGACCAAAACATAGATCCAGGTCCTTTAAGACGTCCTAAACCATAAAGTTACAAAGTTTATGTCTTTGCATGCATGGATGGGGGTTAAGACATGATTTAAGTCCTTAAACACACTTCATGACCATCTAACACTTGCATGGTTGTGGCTTAGCCATCAAGGCCCGATTTTTATGACTCTAAATGCTTCCAAGAGCTCAAAAGGACAACTCTTATGGGCTGGAACTACCAGAACACAAGAAATCGCAACTATGGATTCAAAATGTCACATAAAACACCCCAAAACTACAACTAAGCATGCAATGGTCAAGTTTGAAGCTTGATACCTCAAATGAGTCAGAAAAGATGCTAAACTCTTGGATTTACAAGCTCCTCCCAGGTTCTTGCTCCTTCTTCTAACTTCTTCTTCTTCAAAGCCACCAAAAATCACCCAAAATGCACCAAATTAGCTCACAAAGCATGCAAGAGGTTTAGGGTTCGATTTCTACTCTTTAGGGACAATGGAGGCTGATGGAATGAGGTTTGGGATGGAGTTAATGTATTTATATATGGTGTAAACCCTAAAATTTAGGGTTTGCAACTGGACAGGTTACGCCCATCGTACGCTTGGGTACGCCCAGTGTACGTGAGGCTCCCCCCCCCCCCCCGCTTCGCGCCTTCATCATGTACGCCGCGCGTACACTATGTACGCCCAACGTACTGCCTTTCACAAAGATTCAATATTTAAACACTTAATTAAATCAAGGGAAATACCTGGTGACTCGGATGTTACACCACATCCACAACTAAAATCATCTACTAAAAAGAGAAAATATTTACTACTTCCAAAAGACGTAGGTGTGATCGGACCACATAAGTCCGCATGATCAAGTTGTAGAGGTTTTTGAGCCCGAAAGATCGTGTGTTCTGGGAAAGTAATTCAGGTTTGTATGGAAAGAACACACCCTTCACATACTTGGTTTGGGTGCTCAATCTTTGGGACTCCGGTTGCAGTATTCTTTCGGACAACTTCTTTAAGGCAAGAGAGTTAACATGACCGAGTTTAGAATGTCATATCCAAGTTGGTTCATCTTTTGTTTCTAAAAGAAAAGTCGGTCTACCGGTCCTTAAAATAGTTATATATAACTGGTTTGGGGATCGTTTAACTCTCAAAAGTAGAGTTTTGTTTCTGTCAAACAATGCCAGATTCAAGCCATCCATTATGTTCGAATCCCTTTCTGTGTCATTTGTCCAAGACTAATAATATTGTTTATTAGACTTGGAATGAAATATACCCCATTAAGGAGTCTTTGGTCGCCATTTTTGCTATTGAATAAAATCAAACCTTTCCCAAAATAGCAACGGTCGAACCATCCGCAAATCTCACATGACCAGTAACGTGCTCATCCAGATCGCGGAACTTTGAGCGGTCTCTGATCATATGATTTCTAGCACTGTTTTCGAGATACCATACCTCGGATTCGACACAACTTTCTCCCGATGCAAGAAGATTAACAAAAATATTCTCTCTTAGAGGAACCTTTTTTGTGCATATTCTTGTGAGACTTCCATCATTAGAATAGGCTCTACTTCATTGGCTTAAGTGAGGTTCACATCCTCACCTCGATTCTTGTTCGGGCACTCTAACGCATAATGACCAAACTGTTCACAAGTAAAACATTTGATTTTACTTTTATCCTTTCGAGGAGGATTGTGGTTATTCTAGTTTGTGTTGGACTCACGACTACCTCCTCGGCCACACCCACGACCTTGGCCTCGGTTACCATGTCCTCCTTGTCCCTTTGAAGTGTTTGACGAGTTTCTCTCACCAGTTTGCTTGGAACGAGATGCCCACTCGACATGTGTAAGCAATAGAGAAGGTCTTCCTTTTTTTCTACACAACTTCGAAGTCTCTCTTCATGGGTCTTAAGACGATCCACAACCTCTTCTAACAGTTATATTCTTCAAATCTCCAAATTGCTCGATAAATGTTACGATTTGCATAAATCGTATCGGTATGGCTCGAAGGAACTTCTTCATGATTGTAATTTCCTCAATCTTTTCACCTAGCGATCAAATACCAGTCACAGTAATATTCAATCTCATGGAAAAATCATCCATCGATTCACTATCTTTCACCTGGATCACCTCGAAGTCACTTCTCAAGGTTTGAGCTTTGGCCTCCTTGATCTGATTGCTTCCCATGTGCGTTGTATTTATCGTTTCACATGCTTCTTTAGCTATGTGCTTCTCATCTAACATCCGAAGTACATCCTATGGAATTGCTTCATAAATAGCCGCAAGAACCATCCGATCTTTATGTTCTTTCATTTTGAATTACATCCCATACTCCTTGTGCTTGTAAATTCACTCACATTGTTATTGCCCACATCGCATAGTTAATCTTCGTGAGCATTGGATAGTGTGACGTAACACTACCGTCTTTCCGTGTCCTTTGAACACTTTTAGCTTCGGGTTGAGAAGACGACGAGCTTTGTGTGGTCATTCTTGGAATACACTTTGGCATACACAACCTCATAACTTTTTTTTTCTAAAAGAACGGGAACAAATATTAACTTATTAGAAGTTCAGGAGGACAAATAGAACTCTTACAGAAGTAAAAGGGGATAAATTGAAATTTTTCAGAAAAATAGGACCAAAAATGCAATTTTTCTGAGAAGCAGGGCCAAACAACAATTTTTTGAAGAGCATGGGCCAAATTGAAATTGATAGAAGTTTGGTTAGCTGTTGACTTCACTGCTTATGTCAGCCTTCTTCTCCGATGAGTTCTCCGACACACTGGTTTTTTCGGCCGGAAAGCGACTTTCCGGCGAGACTTTGACCAACTTTAACTGACGATTTGGAGGCCTTCCGGTGGTCGAAAAATTCTCTCTCTCTCTCTCTCTCTGTATATATATATATATATATATATATATATATATATATATATATATATATATATGGAATCTTCGGAACAAGAAGTTTCCAACGGTGTACAAAGTAATCGTTTCCGAGATAAAAACAATTTGACCAAAAAACAGAGAATGCGCTATTGGAGCTTAAATCAAGCTCTGATGCTACTTGTTGGGGTTGAAACACACTTTTATGAAAAACTGGAACAAAAGGAGGAGCTTTCACGCTCAATATTACAAGAAAAGAAAACAACCCTTTAGAATAATACTCAGACTAAGTATTACTCTCTATCACTCTCTGTTTTATGGTGCTCTACAACAGAAGTTACAACCTTTATTTATACCTAAACCAGCCACTAAAGTTACTGTAGTTATTTATTGTGTTCACCGTATGAAATGAAAAAGCTTCCATTTGTAGTTCTTATTGTCAAGCTAGATGGTGGTGCAACTACCCATGACAGGTTTACACCCAAGTTAGGTTTACACTCACAAAGAAGACCTAGATCTGTCATTTCAAATTCCAGCTTCATTGACTTCTTAAATTCATCAATAAGTTGAGAAGAGTTTCTCGTAAATACCAGCTTATCAACATATAAACATATTAGCCGAATATTCCTCATATTGAGAAAGGTTTGCTAAAACAAATATGCTCTATTATAGAGGATATACTATACATTTATTGTTGAGATAATATCTCTAAATAACGATAGGACTTTTGTATATATTTCGATTGATACTCAATGGAATACACAAGGAATTATATTGGTTAATATGGTATCAGAGCACAAACTTCATTAAGCCTTCTGCCGGCTCCTATTTTTTCTTTTCCAATCTGTCTTCATCTCCATCCCTCCCTTCAACACTTTTCTCAAATGGATCCTAAAAATCTTCCAACCATCACAGTCACTAAGATACGAAATTTCATTCCGTTTACTCTTGAGATGGAAAGAGGACAATATACTTCCTGGGCAGAGGTTTTTCGGATCCATTGCCTGGATTTTTAGGTTGCTAATCACATGGACTCTTCCTTCATTCCTCCCTTAAAGTCTCTTTCTTCTTCATCAACCACCGAAGTAGAAAAAACCAAATTAGCCTCTGAGTTTGAAACATGGTTCAGACTTGATGCTATTGTCCTCAAATGGATATATATATATCACAATTTCAAAAGATCTCCTGCACACAATTCTTAAACCAAACACCACTTCCTCTCTAGCTTGGAATGCTCTTGAAAACATTTTTCAAGACAACTAAAGCAGTAGGGTTGTCTACCATGACAACAAATCCGTGTCTACAAGACTTGACCACCATCCCAATATCTCCTCCTATTGTCAAGCCATGAAAATATTTGCTTATCAACTTGCAAATGTGGGCAATCCCGTCTCCAATCAATGTCTTGTTCTTCAATTAATTGTTGGTCTCAACGAAAGTTTTGAAGAATTAGCCATGATTATTCAATAAACAACTCCACTACCTGATTTCTATAACATTCGATCCAAACTCATCATGGAAGAAGCACGAAAAGCACATCAGGCCGTCGCCACCGCTGCGTCACCCACCAGTGGCACCTCTGCTACTACTTTGACTTCCTCATTGCTAGCGTTTCATCAAAAATCCAAAGATAGCGCCCGCTTCAATTAGCAACATCTGTACTACAATAACACCCATGGACGTGGACGGGGATGAGGGGGATATGGTCGGGGTCGGTCTTCTAATGGACGCGGACGTGGTGCCGCCACCAATAACTCTTTACAACAGTCATATAATAAGGGGTCCTATTCCTATCAGTCGTGGTCTACACCCCCATGAAATTTCCTTAATTTTACACCATGGGTCTACCCTCCGTATTTGTACTTGATTCTGCAATATGGTTCCTCCATACCACCATCGACTGCTCCTAGGAATCTGGGAAATCAACCTCAACAAGTCTATGTCGCGTCAGAGACTAGTTACACACCCACTAATCTTGAGCAAGCCTTCCACACCATGTCATTACATCCACCTGATCAAACATGGTATGCTGACACAAGAGAAACATCTCACATGACTCACAACTCAAGTAACTTTACATCTTATGTCAATAATGGTCCTTTTCGAAATGTCATTGTAGGTAATGGTACCACTATTCCAATCCGAGGAACCGGTCATCAAACCCTCCCTTATCCACTTCCACCTTTACTTCTCAAAAAGTTCTTCACACTCCAAATGTTATTAAAAATCTTTTATCCGTTTGTCATTTTACTATTGACAACAATGTTTCCGTAGAACTTGACACGTTCGATTTTGATGTGAAGAACTTCTGGACGCGGACTCCAATCCCCCGTTACAATAGTACCGAAAATCTCTACCCCTTTACGTTCCAATCATGCAATCATACGCCCAAGTCACACAAACTTCTATTTTTGCTACAATATCCAGAGATATTTGGCATCATCGCCTTGGACACCCGAGTGAGGTTGTTTTGTCTTCTTTACGTTCTACTTTAAATTATCAAAGTTCTAAAATTTTGTCTTCTGTTTGTCATTCTTTTGTGTTGGGTAAACAAAAAAAGTTTCCTTTTTTAGTTCTCAATCAATTACTCATTTTCCCTTTGATATTATTCATACGGATTTATGGACATATTCTTTAGCCAATAAATCTCAAGTATTTTCTATCTTTCTTCAATTCTTTTCTACGATCAAAACGCAATTCCCCTACACTATTAAAAACATATAATGTGATAATGGTTGAGGGTTTGATAACAAAAACTTTCATAATTTTTTCTCTCAAAATGGCATTTAATTATGATTTTCTTGCCACCACACATATACATAGAATGGAAAAGCAGAATGTAAAATACGTTCGATCAATAACATCCTTAGAACTCTTCTCGCTCACTCAAACGTCCCTATAAATTTTTGGCACCATGCACTCCAACATGCCACTTACCTATTAAACATCCTTCGCAGTAAACTTCTTGCAAATCTCATCCCCATCCATCTTCTCTATAATCTCTAACCTACATAATATCATCTTCACACATTCGGTTGTTCGTGCTACCCACTTACCCCATCTCCCAACATTCCCAAATTACAAAAACACTCACGACCTTGTGTTTTCTTAGGTCATCAAACCAATCATCGAGGATACACATGTTTTGACATACAAACTAAAACTATCACTCTCTCCCGCCATGTAATATTTGATAAACAACATTTTATTATTCTAAACTCTCATACATAACTCTAAATACTACCACCCAAACATCATCAAAACCATAACCACTCATCTGGTCTAAACCAATCCCACATTCCACCACTGTTGCTCCGCCCCCACTAGTCGAAAATGTAGCTCCGACATCCACCCCACCACCCCTTCGTACGACATACACTCGTCCCACCAAACCTACCCATATCTCATATCAATAAACGCATCCCCCAACCCCCTCCACTTTCCATTTTTTCTTCATCACCCATTAGTTCACAAACAACCTCTGTCCATCCTACTTGCACTATCCAAACCTGTAGTATGTCCGACATTACAAAGCAAAAACAACCTTATAACCTACACACTTCTACCTCTATCTCTCATATACCTCGCAATCCTACAGAAGCACTTAAAAACCTGGATTGGAATAAAGCCATGACAGACGGATTTTGGGTCATTATCGATAATAACACGTGGGAGTTAGTTCCAAGAAATCAGAACATGAACGTAGGTGCGTAGTTTGTGGATTTTTCGTCATAAAACTAAATCTGATGGTTCTTTAGTACAATACAAAGATCATTTGGTTTTTGATGGCAGGTCTTAAAAAGAAGGCATTGACTGTGGCAATTTTTTTTCCCTATAGTAAAGTCGGCCATAATGCGTACCGTTCTCTCTCCATTTCCCTTTCCAATGCATGGCGAATTTATCAACTAGATGTGAAAAATGCCTTTCTACATGGACATATTCACAAAACAGTCTACATGCATCAACCCCCCGAATTTCGTGATTATTCATATCTAAATCATGTTTGCCTACTTACAAAGTCACTTTAATGCCACAAGCACCACGGGCCTGGTACCAAAGATTAGTTGACTATGTGTTCACATTGGGGTTCAAGCACAACAAATGTGACCACTCTTTATTTGTCTACAAAAGGTACTCATACGACATTCCTCCTACCTTACGTTAATGATATCTTGCTTATTACATCATCACCTGGTCTACGCCATGAGTTTATGAATCTGTTATCAAAAGAATTCATAATGAAATACCTTGGACCCCTCAAATATTTTCTTGGGATTTTGGTGTCCTGTTAAAAAGTTCACTTTTTTCACAACAAAAATACGCTGCTGAAATCCTGGAAAGAGCGGTAATGAGCTCTTGTCACCCATCCTCCACACCAGTTGACACAAGGCGGAATTGAGCAACATCGATAACACTCTTCTACCTGACCTGGGGGGGGGTACAGTATTGTCAACTTGTTGGGGCCCTCCAATATTTGACTTTTACTAGACCAGACATAAGCTAAGCCGTTCAACAAATTTGCATGCACATACATGCTCCCCGGACATCACATTTCAAGGCTCTTAAAATAATTTTGAGGTACCTTCAAGGTACTATTACTCACAGGTTGCACCTTATCAAATCACCTTCCTAGAAGCTTCTAGCCTACACCGATGCTAATTGGGCGGGATATCCGGACACAAGGCACTTCACTTCTAGATATTGTGTTTACTTTGGAGATAACCTCATCTATTGGTCATCTAAACGCCAACCAACACTCTCCCGCTCTAGTGTAGAAACGGAATACAAGGGCGTTGCCAATATTGTCTCCGTGACGTGTTGGATAAAAAATTTGGTACTAGAACTCCATGTTCCACAAACCACAGCCACTTTAGTTTATTGTGACAACGTTAACACGATTTACTTGTCATGCAACCCGGTTCAACATCAAAGAAGCAATCACATCGAGCTCGACATTTATTTCATTCGGGAGAAAGTAGCTCGTGGTCAAGTCCGTGTATTCCACATTCCCTCGCATTGTCAAGTTGTAGACATCTTCACAAAATGCTTACCTTTCATGCTCTTTAAAGATTTCAAGAAATGTCTCAACATTCGCCATCCTCTCGATTCAACTATGGGGGTGTATTAGCCGACGATTACCTTCCTCATATTGAGGAAGGTTTGTTAAAAATAGATATGTTTTATTATAAAATATATAATATACATTTGTCGTTGAGATAATATCCATAAATAGCGATAGGACTCTTGTATATATTTCTATTGATACTCAATGGAATACATAAGGAATTATATTGGTTAACAAAACACACTACCAACAGTTTATCGCTACTTTCTTTCATAAAAGGTGTGTGTTCATAAGTGCATTTTTTAAATCCATGGTTTATAAAACACCCTTCGATTCTACTATACCAAGCCCATGGGGCTTATTTGAGCCCGTAGAGAGCCTTCTTTAAGTGGCGGACTTTGTGTTCCTCTCCTTGCTTCGCATATCCACTTGGTTGATCAATGTACACATCTTCTTTTAATTACCCATTCAGGAAGGCTGATTTCACATCTATTTGATGGACATCCCAGTTGTTTTGATCAGTGTAGACAAGTTGAATGGTTTCATGTTGGTTACAGGGAGCAAAGACGTCTTGATAATTTACACCAATATTGTTGTTTGTAACCTTTTACTTGTGCTTGTCCACCTCACCTTTTTCACTGATTTTTGTTTTGTAAATCCATTTCACTCTAATGGATTTTTGTCCTTTAGGTAATTCTACCGACTCCCAAATCTTAGGTGCTATTTTTTTTGAGGTAAAATGTCTGCAGTCTGCATACCACATCTGCAGACCCTCTATAGTAGAAGAGGTGAACCAAACGTCTGCAGTCTGAAAGAAAAAGACTATTTGTTTTTTAATATTTGTAGATTGTTAGAATAAATTAAAATCTAATTAAACTTATTAAAAAAACTTAAACGAGTTTTTCAATAATTTAATTACTTTATTATAGATAATTAACACATGTATATCAACTTTTATGTATTATTGTATAAAAAGTGAAAATAAAATGATACAGATTAACGTATATATTTGATAAAACTTTGATTTTAAATAAACATTTTGATGGAAATAAACTTTGATTTTAAATGAAAATTTTCAAAAATTTTATTTTACCTTTTCAATTAAATCAATTAAAAATTAGGCATTAATATTTTTCCTAAGAAATGAATGATACTATATTAAATAATGTTTTATAAAATTTGATGCAAAAAAGTATAAGACAATATTAATATTTTTTTTTCATGTCTATATAAATAACTCCAATGACCTTATTGTAATTAAATTTTTATTTATAAATTTGTCAAAAATGTCATGATTGTGTCGTCGAATTTTTTTCTTTTAGTATTGTAATTTTTTTTATAAAAAATTGTTTATAATAGATAAACTTGGAATAAATCTAAGTTAAAAAAACAAAGATATATCTGTTTTTTTTAGACTAGAAAATGTTTGAAGACTCTGGTCTAGATCTGTGCGAAGAAGAGAACGCGCTGACCTTTTTAGGTGTGTCGTCTTAAAAAAAAAACAAACAGTCTGTGAAGCATAATGTCTGAGCGTGGTCTGTGTTGCGCAGACAGAAGAGGCCAATAAGATCTACAATAAAAAACAAACAACACCTTACTCTTTTGTATAGAATGCATTTTACTGTCACTACTAGAAAAAAAATGCTTTTCTTTATAGATGAGTGACGACGTACAACAATTTTATGACGAGCATAAGAGTCTGGCATAAAATGTATGTCATATTTCGTAAAATAACAATGATTTAATGCAGACAAAAATGTATATTTTAATGTGAATATTAAAATGGAAAAGAAACACATACTATTAAATACTATTAAATGACTAAATTAATTTTGTTTTTTATCATTTAATACCATAAGAAAAAGTCGAAATGAAAAGGGTATATGATGTAACTTATTTATAAGATAAATGAATATTTTTGAAAATTAAAATTCAATCCAAAGAAATGCAGAAGAGTAAGTTTAGTTATTTAGATATTATCTTAGATGGATAATTTTAAACATAAGGTATATTTAGTTAGGTCGAAGCTATATATATATATATATATATATATATATATATATATATATATATATATATATATATATATATATATATATATATATATATATATATATATATATATATATATAGTAGTCGTTTACCCGCGCCAAGCGACGAGTGTGAATAATTTTTTTCAGAAATTAGTTTCTAGAGACGATTAATTCTTTTGTGCAAATACTTTTCTATATCAAAACGATTATCAATAATAGTTATGATACGAAATATGAAATCAGTGATAATAAAAATGAAGAGTTATGATTGTTTACAAATATGTAGGAACATATGATTGATTGTAAATTATTAATCGTTTAACACTTCTTTATACACAACATCTGATGTATAGTTTTCGGGTAGTGATTAATTCATTTCGGTGAATAATTTCCTTACGACTATCTTATTAAACTATAAACTATTACATATTAATCAAATTACAAAATATTGATAATTCTTTAGTTTTTACAAACTTCAAATGTTGATAAATTCTTTTCTGTGTCACTTTTTTTGCAAATTGTAATTAATCTCTAATAATGTTAATTCTAAATAACCATATAATCTTAACTTGTTCTTGAACTTTTACTTTTCTGATGTGTTGTGAGCCGCTGCCTAGTGAACAATATTTTTTCATGAGAATTGTTACCTTTTGCAAATTAGTTTATTTTTGAAAACTTATAATATTAAACACGCAACGTATCAACAAATATCTTTAACGTTAAAATATATTTAGAATGTAAGCAGTTGTTTTTCCATTAAATGTCAAAAATAGTTTGCTACTTTGGATTAAAAAAATATTCTTTTTTGGTTTAAAATAAAGAATATTGTTTTGGGTTAAAAATAAAAAATGTTTTAAGATTGACAAATATTATTTATCAAGTTTTTTTTATGATTGATAACTTTTAAAATTTATCAACCTATGATAGTATTTTGTATGAATTAAACTAATCCTACGTAAATAAACTTGTTAAAAGAAATAATCATATTTTTACTACTGAAAGATAAATTTTTTATCCATTTCATACTTATTTTTTAAAATTCCAAGGTACTTTTTTTTGTTTTTGCAATTTACTTTTTCAGTGAAATCTTATTACTAATGTTCGAATTCAACTAAATGTCCAATTTTAATCAATTGTACAATATATACTTCCGTTTTACATTGTTTTTAAATATTTTTGCTAAATTTTTATAAAAAAACGAAGTATCTTCTTCAAATTTCAGAACTGTTTAATAATTTTTAGACTTGTTCTTGAAATTCTTACGTTTTTTTAGTTTCATATTCTGTCTGCAACTCTAATGTCAGTCTACAATCCGGAATTCCTAACCGATATCCGAAATGTCATTCTAAAAAGTATTTTTTTTTTTTGTAAGAAAAAAATAACTTTTTAGGCGGTCCACCATTTTAAGACTGGGTTAATTTTTTTTAAATGGGTTTATTATTTTAATATTAATTTAAAATTTGGTTAAATTTACTAATTCCCCTTTTTTAATCTTCAAATTATCATGTGTAAAACCAATTTTACAAACGATCTAGGTTTTGGATGGTTCTTTTTCTTCCACCCAAAGTTTCAAAAAGCATTTAATGTTTGCAAGTATGGATTGTTCATTCATAAAAAATAAAAATTTAAATAATTAAGGATTCAGTCGCATCATAACATTCTGGTTTCCTTATTTGCAGCAAAACTCGAAAACCACAAAAATTTTTTTGATTAATTGTCACATATCTGCAAATGCAAAAGAGAGTTCAATTAAATACCATAAAAGAAAAAAAAAAGCCATGTATAATGAATTTATAACTTCAAAAACAGAACATGGGATTACATATAAAAAGAAACATCACTTACACAGTCACTAAACATCATGCTGCATGTTGTAAGAATGAAATGGAAGTATGTTGTTTTGAGCCTGTAAAAAACATATAAATGGAAATTACTTTTCAATTTCATTCATTTATCCTCGTAATGTATCATACTCCTAATTATTCTTATTACAGAGTTGTAAAAAGAGAAATGAAAGTACATTGTCATTTCATGTGCCTAGCCCAAAAAGATGCAAAACAACTGTTTGAATTAAAGTAGAATGCTTGAATTAAAGTACACATTCAAACAGGCTACTTGACAACTCTTAGAACTTTATTTACTTTAAATTATTAAAGATTATAACATGTTCTATTTTCGAACAAATTATGAATTTCCCCATTCATATAAACTAAACCATCAACATGATCTTTCTATTGAAAAAAGAGCACCAAAATATTTGAAACAAATGTCAATTATTTAAAAGACCTAATAATCATAATGATAAGAAATACCTTTAAATTATCCTTTTCTGAAAGCAATTTGATATCGGATCCCAAATCAATTTCTATGGTGTTGTATCAGATAGAACACCACGTCCACCTGCCAATTAATACAAAAATGCTAGAAAATATGAAAAAACATTAGTACAAAGTAAGAACCTGGAAAGGCACTCAATTAGTTGATACCATTTTAATTGGGAGATTTGATCCAAGTGAAGTAGATTAAAAATCAGGGGAATAAATACACTGTAAGAAGAAAGAAAAAACATAAACATGAGGGATTGATAGATACCTGTATCATACATGTAACCAAACAAACCCATGACAAAAATCAATAAAAAGGTTTTTGCTTTCAGGAACTATAATCACACACAGAGTTAGAGAAAAGGAGAAGGTTTCTTCTAAGAAGAAAGAGGGATGGCTGTACAACACCATTTTTTTCTCGTGAACCTCATCAAGATCATTTTAGAAGGAGATTATCATGATTGGTGTTTGCAAGAAAGAGAGAAAAAACTTACCTCCTTCCGAAGACGTTATTATCCCTGTTAGAAACAAAAAATACAAACAAATAACTCTTTGAGTAATTACATCAAACACCTTATGTGCGAATGTTAAATAGGTTTCTTCCTCTCTTCTTTGGATCTTACCTACAAACTAAAACAAATTTTGAAAGAAAATAAATCACAAAATCAAAAGTCAAAGTAAGAACACAGAAGAAGCACCAAACTGAAAAAAAAATTGCATTTTTTCACAGCTCTGTTAGGACTTTGCCAAGAAGTTGTCTGTGGTTGTTTTTTTTGCAAAGAAATAGAGGGAGATAGAGAGGAAGGATGTAACAACACCAGTAATCTGTTAGGATCGAGACACTTAACACACGACTCTAAACACACACACAGCTCACGAAAAACAAGAACACAAGGATGAACACGAGGGATTTAACGTGGTTCGGTCCTTCTCTGACCTACGTCCACCGGTAACTAGGAGTTTATATTTCTTGGTGCTAATCTGCACTCACTCTTTGTTGCTTATTTTTACAATACAGATGAGACTCATATATAGAGTCTGAAGTAAACAATTGAACAAGAAAAGCAGCATGAAACATGCATCCGGGAAATATGGATCACCTCTCCTTTTCCACCTTTTTGACTTGCTTTTCTTCCATGTTTTCTGCCATGTTTTCTGCCTTTTGACCAGCCCAATGGCTTCACACTCAACAATCTCCCACTTGAAGCCACAAAACAATCTTCACCATAGCTTCAACTGTGTATCTGTATTTCTGTAAAAACTTTTGATCTTGACTCCTTCCTAGTTACCCTGGCCTTCTCTTCAATTTACCTGAAGGATAGTTGAAGCTTCCGTTAGCTCCAACACATCAGTCATGACTAAGTCTGCCACTGACCTGTTCTCTGTCTCCACCGGCTCCCACTGAAATGAACTGCCCGATCCTGGAACATCTTGAGAACAAACGACACTCTCCATATGAAGCAGATAATCTGGAGAGACTTTTACAGATGGAATACTGGTTCTCTTAACCCACTGTGTTCTGGGTATTCTAGCTGAAGCACAAACCTTGCTCCCACTGCTATGAATGCCCTTGACTGGTTTTTCTGAACCGTTCCAAACACGTTCAACCTGAATCTGACCTGTGACTCTGGGTTTGCCATCTGCAAAGCAAACCTTCTTCTGTCCACGAGACTCTATGAACCGGATTTTGTTTTTCTTCTGAACTGGGACGGTTACTCCCTCAAATGGTAATCTGACCATATATAATGAACCCTTCTTATGTCCACGAGCTATCACAAGATTTCCTTTGACAACCTTCCACTGCCCATTCCTGAACTTAACCTCGTGTCCCTGTTCATCCAACTGCCCAACAGAAATCAATTGTTTCTTCAGACTTGGAATTACCCGGACATCCTTCAAAGTCCATGGACCAACTGGAGTCTTCAAAACTAAGTCACCTATGCTCGTCACATCAAGAACCTCATCGTTCGCCAGTCTTACCTTACCAAAATCTCCTTCTTTTAGATTCTGCAGTGCTTCACGGCTGTGGGTAGCGTGAAATGAAGCACCCGAATCCATAACCCAGGAATCCACATTGCTCTCCACACTACAGATCAAAACATCATCATCTGAATGGTCTACTGCAGCGTTAACTTCTTTCTTGTCTTTTGGACATTGATTCCTGAAATGTCCAACCTCTTTACAGTTCCAACAAGTCACATCATTTCGAGTCCTCGACAGACTCCTTCTCTTGTTCCCGCTCCCACTACCTCTGTTATTTTTTCTACCTCTGACCGCATTCAATTGTTCACTTGATGATTCCCCAGAATTTCTTCGTCTGACGTCTTCGCCTAGAATTAAATCCCGAATTCCCTCAAAAGTGAGCTCTTTCGATCCTGTGGAACTAGTAACGGCTGTAACTGTTCCGGACCAACTGTCAGGTAATGATGATAACAGTAGTAAAGCTTGAACTTCGTCCTCAAATTTTATTCCCACTGACCCAAGTCTGGATAAAATCGAGTTCAAATTGTTGATGTGTACTGTAACTGAACTTCCTTCCCTCATCCTCGTGTTGACTAGCTCCCGAATCAGGAAGACTTTATTTGCTGCCGACGGCTTCTCGTACATATTAGACAATGCCTCCATGATTCCCTTTGCCGAGGTCTCCTTCAAAATGTTGAAGGCAACATCCTTTGACAACGTCAGTCTAATAAATGCCTTGGCCTTCTTATCCAAAATCTCCCAGTTTGCCTGTGTTATCGCCTCCGGTTTTTCACCTAAAACTGCGTCCAAGTCTTTCTGCACGAGCAAATCTTCAATTTGCATCTTCCACCAACCAAAATCTTTCCCATCAAACTTCTCAATCTGAAGCTTACTGTTTTCTGCCATTTTCTGAAAGATTAGGGGCTAAACTGCAATTTTCTGAAAGTTCAGGGGCTAAACTGTAATTTTTCAAATCTGCTACAGTGCCTGCTGACGTCACCGCTGACGTCGTGCTACAGTGCTTGCTACAGTTTCTGATGACGTCACCGCTGACGTCGTTCTACAGTGTCTGCTACAGTGTCGTCTTCTCTGGCAGAACTCCGGTGCTACAGTGTCGTCTTCTCCGGCGGAACTTCGGTGCTACAGTGTCGTCTTCTCCGGCGGAACTTCGGTGCTACAGTGTCGTCTTCTCCGGCGAAACTGGTTTTTCCGGTAACTATTCCGGCAACCTTTGACCGGCGATTTGGACGTCTTCCGGTGGTCAAAAAATTCAGAAATTTTTTTTTTCGGAATCTTCGGAACGAGACCTTTCCAACGGTATACACCAAAATTATTTTTGACGAAAAAAAATTTCGACCAAAAACTGAAAATCACCTTCTGGAGCTAAAACCTTGCTTTGATACCACTTGTTAGGATCGAGACACTTAACACACGACTCTAAACACACACACAGCTCACGAAAAACAAGAACACAAGGATGAACACGAGGGATTTAACATGGTTCGGTCCTTCTCTGACCTACGTCCACCGGTAACTAGGAGTTTATATTTCTTGGTGCTAATCTGCACTCACTCTTTGTTGCTTATTTTTACAATACAGATGAGACTCATATATAGAGTCTGAAGTAAACAATTGAACAAGAAAAGCAGCCATGAAACATGCATCCGGGAAATATGGATCACCTCTCCTTTTCCACCTTTTTGACTTGCTTTTCTTCCATGTTTTCTGCCATGTTTTCTGCCTTTTGACCAGCCCAATGGCTTCACACTCAACATAATCATGGGTTTCATAGACAGAAAAATAAAATAAAAAGCAGCAGAGTAGCAGCTCTAACCTGATACCGAATTCGGAGGAAGAGACTGTGGGGGTAATACCATTTTTGAAGTCCATAGTGATTAAGCGTCTGAAGTAGGCGAAGGAGAAAGCGTAGTTGGAATATTTGACAAAAAGTTGACTCGTTGAACACATAGATTTCAAAAATCAGAAGAAATTACACTACTATAAGTAAAGAATTCAACAAAATCGGTCAAAATAAATCAATACTTACTGGGGATTCGACATCAAGTATCTCGATGGAGGATCAAATCAAGGGTATCAGCCTTATTCCTTGCCCATATATTTCTATTCGATGAATTTCATCAGATATGAGAGAGAGAGAGAGAGAGAGAGAGAGAGAGAGAGAGAGAGATAGAGAGAGAGAGAGAGATAGAGAGAGAGAGAGAGAGAGAATGGCTAAATTGGAGGGTTTGTTCAAGGTTTTTTTTCAATCGATACCCTTTTATCCTAAATCACCATGAATCAACGGCCCTGCCCCACCCATTTTTTTCTCTCCTGTTGATACCCTTTTCCAAATCCAAACATATATTTGATCTTCGAACCAAAATGGATTAAAAATCCCAAAATGGTGACCGTAACAACTGTAAAAAGAGAAAGAAAGTAGGCGATTCAAAGCTTATGTGAAATCGTACCTAGAGGGTCGTGATGGTGGTGCAGACTTCGCTGAGTCTTGAAAATCCAAATAATTCATAAATTAGAAAAAATAAATGTAATCGATAAAATAGATGATGTTTGTGAGTGGTGTGAAGGTCGCAATTAGGGAAGAGAGAAGGAGGAGATTAGTGGTGGTGGTGATTGCGTTAACTGATAACTGAGGTGGTAGTTATGTGGTGAAGGGTATTGATTTTTGAGTGATGGTGGTTCTATGGTGGTTTGGAGAGAGAGAGAGAGAGAGAGAGAGAGAGAGAGAGAGAGAGAGACGATTATATGAGAGTGCAAGGATGGTGCAAGTTGTTGATTTGGTGGTGGTGCACTGGTGGTTCGGTGATGAAGACATATGCGGCGGAGGCAAGAGGATGGTGGTGACCATGGTGCTAGAATTGGCTGGAGGTGGTAATCGATTGAATTGGGTAAAGTCGTAAAGATTATATAAATGGTATCAGTGTTTAACCAATTCAGTTAGGCATGAGGAAGACTCATTCAATTTGTTTGAGTGTGCAAAAAAGTTGGCAATCAATTAGAATGAGTCTTTCGATTTTAATAATGAGTTTGACTTTTTCATATGTTGACCAGGCAAGATTCATGGTTTTTTCAATGCATAAATTCATTATACATATTGCATAAGAGATTGTACCTCTTAAAATTCAGCATTTTGAGGTAAATGCTTATTAAGATATATATATATATATATATATATATATATATATATATATATATACACACACACTAGATGTGTGTCCGCGCAAAGCAGCAGCGATAAATAGTTTTTTTTACGAATAATTTTCTTACGGGAAAATAATTTTTAGGTTTTGTTATTAGTTATTATGTAATAAGAAAAATTATCACTTTTTATTAAAATATTTATGTTTAGAAGTTATATTTATATTGTATGTTTATACATTTAATGTAAATTAATTATTATCTGTATCTAGTTTAAGAAAATATAAATTAACTTATATTGATGAATTTAATATTTTAAAATTGTTATTTTGCTCCAAATTAATTTAATAACCTTCCTTAATTCAAGTTTTCAAAATTTTGGTAATTATTAATGGTTTTGTTATGCATAATTGATTTGTACAAAAAACATTGTATCTTGTACCTCTTAAAATTCAAGATATGACTAATATGTTTTATATATAGTATATAAGATATATATATATATATATATATATATATATATATATATATATATATATATATATATATATATATATATATATATATATATATATATATATAGCAATTATTTGTTAAGAGATGTAAGAAAGAAAAGAAATATTTGCACGTTTCTAAAGATGTAAATTTGAGATTGATAATTTTAAATATAAGGTGATTTATATTAATGCGACAAAGTAGCATGTTTTGAATTAAAAAAAAAAAGCCGATAAAATGGATTTCTCAACAATTTGATTGTATAGTGATATTTCTAACTTATTATTTATAGCTTGCAAACATGTTTTTGCATTAAGAAAATACCAAAGGACTATTTTATCAATTTTAAAAGCAAATTTCAATTCTGAAGGATGTTAAGATTTATGGAGTCTTGAACAAATTGACAAGTTCCTAAGAGTTCAAGGGCCATAAATGTAACATTACATTTAACAATTGAATTATTCAATTGTTGTCGGCAAACGTTTGAATTAAATATTCAAATGGTCGGTGGACAATTATTTAATATTTGTTGGACGGCTAATGTGAATGGCAAAATTTTCAAAGTCAATCTTTGCGGCAATCCTGTGCATATTGCGACTCACAAATATACCTATATATATGCATGTATGTTTTGCATATTTTGTGTGCAAAAACTTGAGAAAACATCAAGTGTAGAATGTCAAGCCAATTGTAATCTTGTGAGTTTTAACAAAATTCTCTAGTTGCAGCCCGTGGACGTAGGATTTGCACCGAATCCGAACCACGTAAAATCCTTGTGTTCTTCTTGCTTTATTTTCGTGAGTTTGTGTGTGTGTGATAGTGTGTTTCCGCTGCGTGTACCCGGTCCGGTTCCTAACAACTGGTATCAGAGCCAGATTAGCGAGGTTTGGAGGGTACAATCATTTTTTTTATCACGCACGAGTGTACCTGATTTGTATCTTGTTTGTCGTAATGGCTGAAGACAAGGTTGTAATCGAAAAGTTCAACGGTTCTGATTTTAGCTGGTGGAAAATGCAATTAGAAGCATTGCTATGTCAGAAAGACTTGGACATGGTACTCAGAGACAAATCGGAGAAAATGGAAAAAGCTGCTGAAGATGCGTGGAACTCAAAGGACAAGAAAGCCAAGGCGGTTATTACATTGTCGTTGACGAAGAGCGTTGCTTTCAACATCATGAATGAAACCACGGCTCGTGGTATGATGGAGGCTCTGTCAAATATGTATGAGAAACCATCGGCGGCTAACAAGGTGTTCTTGATGAAGGAGTTGTTCACTACAAGGATGAATGAGGAAGGCTCAGTTACGGTTCACATTAACAATCGAAATTCAATTCTGTCCAGATTATCATCTGTGGGAATTAAATTTGATAACGAGACTCAAGCATCACTGCTACTAGCTTCTCTACCTGATAGCTGGTCCGGAACAGTTACTGCTGTTACGAGTTCTGTGGGGACCAGTGGTATGACTTTTGAAGGGGTTAGAGATTTGGTTCTTGGCGAAGATATCAGACGCAAGAATCAAGGTGGATCTTCTTCTTCTGATTTATTAAATGTCGGAAGAGGTAGAGGGAATAGCAGGAGCAGTGGGAGTCAGGGAAAAAGTTATTCTAGAACTTTGAAGAATGTGAAATGCTGGAACTGCCAAGAGGTGGGACATGTTAAGAGTCAATGTCCAAAGAAAGAATTAAACATTGCTGGTGCTGAGAGTGTGTCTGAGGATGATGCACTGATACTCAATATGGAAAGTTCTGTAGACTCTTGGGTCATGGATTCAGGGGCTTCGTTTCACGCCATGGATAACGGGGAAACGATGGTGAATCTAAAAGAAGGAGATTTTGGAAAGGTACGGTTAGCAAATGACGAGATGCTTCAAGTAACGGGCATGGGAGATATTGATTTGGTTACTTCATTGGGAACTACATGGAGCCTGAAGGATGTCAGGGTGATTCCGGAGCTGAAGAAGAAATTGATTTTTGTTGGTCAGCTGGATAAACAAGGACTGGAAGTAAGGTTTGGTGGTGGTAAATGGAGGGTGGTCAATGGTGATCTGGTGATTGCTCGTGGTATGAAGCGTGGGTCATTGTATATGGTTGAGGTACCTGCTGAGGGAAGTATGACCGTCCCTGTTAAGCAAGACAAAATCTGGTTCGCTAAATCTACGGCTAAGAGAGTTCATTTTGCAAACATGAATTCTGAAGCCAAGGGGATGTTAGCTGAACGAGTCGGAAAGTCTAAACCAGTCAGGAGATTCTGTGACAGTGGGAGCACGGGGCGTGTTCCGGGTACAATTACAAAGAGCCGTTGGGTTTTGAAGACTAAGACTGAAAAATTCTCTCCTGTTGAAAGTTTGCAAAGATTGGAGAGTGTTAGTGGTCCTCGGTGTATCTCTGGATCTGGTGGAGTGTCCAAACCAGTTGAGACAGAGGATGAGTCGGTGGTGGGATTAGCCACGACTGAGTTGGAGCTAGTGGGAGCTTCAACTGGCCCTTCTAGTACTTGAAGATGAGGGGCGGCTGCAATTAGAGAAATCAGACTAAGTTTTAGCTTGTTCTTTGGAATTGGAAGCTTGAAGGACTTGGTTGTTTTTCAAGATTACTGGAATAATTGAGAGTTGGATGGCGGAGAAAGACTAATTTGTTCAAGTCTCCAAGTGGGAGATTGTTAAGATTTATGGAGTCTTGAACAAATTGACAAGTTCCTAAGAGTTCAAGGGCCATAAATGTAACATTACATTTATGTGACATCCCCATTTTCACGGCCAGAAAAGACCGATTTTGTTTATGCTTTGTTTAAAAATCAGAGTAACATTTTAAATAAAAGTGTTGCGGAATTTGTTCCCAAAATAAAATATGATAAAGATTTATCAAAGCATTTCCGTAGAAATGTATTTCATTAAAAACCTCGGGATGTCATGTTCAATACAGATCAAAAGCATAAACAGTACAATATAAGCCTTACTACATTTATTCATATCTACAGGCCTATATCCGTAATCTCTCATCCCAAACATCATATCTATGCTCGTGCGCCACTACCTGTAATACAAGAAACTGAGTGGGTCAGGCTTGGGAGCCTGGTGAGCACATAGGGTTTTCAACCCACAATAAATAAGTTTATTAATTTCATCAATCAACAATAACCCGATTACCCGTTCCCGTTATCCTCACATTACGTCCCTAAAACACCTATCATAAGGGACCTAGACTAAGGATCAATATCGGGATGGACACTACTGCCAAGGGGTTTCCTTAGCAATAAATGTCCTAAAGGCAACCATGAGGGGGATGGAGTACACCGGTGAACACATCGTTCACAAACACCTACAGGTTGCGAGCCTGCTAGCGTTCCACTGGACTGTCTAGAAGAGTCCGTGGTCGTCATCCATACTCCGCTAGATGACAGAATCAATAACAACAACATCGAGGCCTCTCATCATTTTATCACACATTGTCTTATTACATCTACCCATGTTTTACCCCAACATTTTTGTAGATATAAAATACATATACAGTTTAAATTATTTAAAACATGTATAAAAATCTTTCATCAACATAGGCAGCAAGTATTCAGATAATATGCACACATAGCACGTAATTAATATAAAATACTTCATATCTATGTGTAAGATGAAAGTAACTATGCACTCACCTGATTAGGTGGTGACTCGGTATTTGAACAGCACTTCGTTATCTCAAAACAATTTTTCCTTGACCAAAACCTAGTATTAATACCACTAGAGTTTAGTTTTAACGTTAACCGTGACTAATTAATAGTCTAGCTATTATTATTATTATATAAGCATTAAATAACACTCAATATATAAATAATAATAGCCCAAATAATTATTTTAAGGACCTAATAACATTACTATAATTATTTAAAAGTTATATTAAAAATTTCGTAGGCGTACCTTACTTACAGCGGGTTTTTTCTCAAAACCGGGCTTCGCTGGAGCAGCGTTTCCGAGCCGAAAGGTTCTTTTCTCGGGACTCCGGGAGCCTCGGAACTTCCTTCGGGTGCTAGGGGGTTTACCTAGACTTTTAGGGGCTCAAGGGAGCTTAGAGAGAGAGTTTAGAGAGGGAAAGTGGAAGAGGAAAGGTGTAAGAAATGAGAGAACCCGACACTTCTATTTATAGTGAGTTGGGGCATGTGGTGGCCTTCTGGTGGTGCCACTTGTCCAAATTCTGGTGGTGTCACATGTCCAATTTCTGGTGGTGCCATGTGTCCAATTTCTGGTGGTGCCACATGTCCAATTTCTGGTGGTGCCATGTCACCCAATATCGCGTATCGGCCTCCCGTCTTAGAAAAATCATAACTCTCGCATACGAGCTCCGTTTTTGACGTTATTTATATCCACGCGAAGGCGGGAACGTAATCTACAACTTTCGTTTAGACTCCGTTGGCTAATTTTGAATTTATTTTAAAAGTTATATTTTTAACAGGCCGGGACAGGATTGGTCCGTTAAAATTTCATAACTTCTTCATCCGACGTCCGTTTTCGTCTGTCTTTTTATTGTTACGCCACAATTAAAGAGCTCTTCGATTCTCGTTTAGGTCGTGTTGGCTAAAAACTCGCTTTATCATAAATTCACTATTCACGCTTCCCGGTATCGTGCCGGTTCCGTCGTGAAACTTCGTCGGGTCATAACTTCTTCGTTATAACTCGGATTTCGGCGTTCTTTATATCTCCGGAATCCTTGTTTTGACCACTACAACTTTATATAAAGATATCGGGCTTATCTCATATTTTAATTTTGACGCTTATTTTTATTCTTTATTAATTATACATTTATAATTAAATAATAAGCACATAAATTCACAAAATACTCAAATATTTCATTTTTATTACATCAAAAGAGTTACAATAGTTGACCTAGACTATTACATCGTCTAAAAATGCTTAGCCCCGAAACCCGGGCGTTACAATTCTCTCCCCCTTAGGATGATTTCGTCCCGGAATCATGCGTCAGCAAACAGATGCGGATAGCGACTCATCATGTCATCCTCTGTTTCCCAAGTGAGATTCGGCCCATTCGAATGTTTCCATCGGACTAGCACTAAGTCGACCATCTTGCGTCGTAACTTCTTAATCTTACGGTCAACAATTGCCTCGGGCTCTTCGATTAGCCTCTTATTCTCATCCATTCTTAACTCCGAGATCGGAATTATGTCGGGAACTTCTCCCGTGAATTTCCTCAGATAACATACATGGAAGGTGTTATGAATACCATCGAGTTCTTCGGGCATTTCCAGCTTGTAAGCTTGGTTCCCAATCTTCTGAAGAACTTTGAACGGTCCAATAAACCTTGGACTCAGCTTTCCTCGTTTCCCGAATCGTATAAGTCCTTTCCACGGTGAGACTTTAAGCAAAACGGAATCCCCAACTTCGAAGGTCATCGGTCGTCTTTTCTTGTCAGCATAGCTCTTCTGACGATCCTGAGCTGCTAACATCCTTTCCTTTATCACCTTCAGTTTCTCAGCAGTCTCATGGATTATCTCGGGGCCAATAAACTGCTTTTCTCCAGCCTCAAGCCAACAAGAAGGCGTACGACACTTTTGTCCGTACAAAGCTTGATAAGGTGCCATCTTGATGCTCGAGTGGAAACTGTTGTTGTAGGAAAATTCTACCAAAGGTAAGTGCTCATCCCAGTTACCTTGGAACTCGAGGGTACATGCTCTCAACATATCTTCAAGCGTTTGAATCGTTCTTTCACTCTGACCATCAGTCTGCGGATGGTAAGCTGTACTCAGACATAACTTCGTACCCAATTCCTCTTGTAGACTTCTCCAAAACCTTGACGTGAAACGACTATCACGATCCGATACAATTGTTAGAGGAACACCGTGAAGTCTCACAATTTCCTTCACGTAAGCATTTGCAAGCTTATCCATAGACCACCTTTCATTGGCAGCTATGAAGTGTGCACTCTTTGTGAAACGATCCACGACCACCCAAATCATGTCGTGACCGTTCTTCGTCCTGGGTAGTTTAGTCACAAAATCCATGGTGATGTCTTCCCATTTACCCATGGGTACAGGTAAGGGTTCTAAACTCCCATATGGTTTCTGATGTTGGGCCTTAACTCTTGCACAAGTTACACACTCGGCCACATATTTCGCAACGTCGAGCTTCATTGTCGGCCACCAGTAGTAGGGTTTTAGGTCCCTATACATTTTAGTGCTACCGGGATGAATCGAGTACATGGTCTTGTGAGCTTCTTCCATCAGAAGATCTCTTATTCCTCCAGTCTTAGGTACCCAAATCCGATCTTGGAATACCTTTAGTCCTTGACTGTTTGTACCGAACACTAATGTTTTTCCCAAACGTTCTTCTTTTCGGTCACTCTTCTCTGAAGCTTCTTCTTGAGCTTCCCTGATACTTTCCACAATGGTCGAGACAATTTCTATTCTCAACGCTCTTGGCCTTTTTCTTTCAAGGTTGACTTTTCGACTGAGAGCATCAGCGACAACGTTTGCTTTACCGGGGTGGTAAAGTATCTCACAGTCATAGTCCTTGAGTAATTCTAGCCAGCGTCGTTGCCTCATGTTCAATTCTTTCTGATTAAAGAGATATTGGAGACTCTTATGATCGGTGAAAAGTTTGCACTTCGTGCCATAGAGGTAATGCCTCCATATTTTTAGAGCGAAAACTACCGCCGCCAACTCCAAGTCATGAGTCGGGTAGTTCTTTTCATGTTCCTTCAACTGTCGAGACGCATATGTGATCACCTTTTCTCTTTGGGTCAAAACACAACCCAACCCAACACCAGACGCATCGCTATAAACAGCGAATTCTTCAACTCCATTGGGTAGAGAAAGTATCGGTGCCTCGCATAGTTTCTTCTTTAGCTTCTCGAATGCTTCTTTATGCTTATCACTCCAAGCATAGGTAACTCCTTTGTGGGTTAACGCTGTTAATGGACTAGCGATTGAAGAAAATCCTTGGATAAACCTTCGGTAATATCCGGCTAATCCCAAAAAGCTTCGGATCTCCGTGGAACTTTTTGGTTGTTCCCACTTCATTACCGCTTCAATCTTTGCTGGATCGACCATTATCCCTTCTTGGTTGACCACGTGACCCAAGAATTGGACTTCTCGAATCCAAAAATCACATTTGGAGAATTTAGCATACAACTTCTCCTTCTTCAAGACTTCTAACACTTCCCGCAAGTGTCTACCATGCTCTTCTTGGCTTTTTGAGTAAATCAGAATGTCATCTATGAACACTATCACATATTTATCAAGAAACGGATTACAAACCCTGTTCATTAAATCCATGAATGCTGCTGGAGCATTGGTTAGTCCAAATGACATAACCAAAAACTCGTAGTGTCCATATCGTGTTCTGAATGCAGTCTTCTCTATATCTTGCTCTCTTACCTTCAGCTGATGATATCCTGACCTTAGGTCGATCTTTGAAAAATAACTTGAACCTTGCAGTTGATCGAACAGGTCATCAATCCTTGGCAACGGATATCTATTCTTTTTTGTTGCCTTGTTCAGCTCTCTGTAATCAATACACATTCTCATACTTCCATCTTTCTTTTTCACGAATAACACCGGAGCTCCCCAGGGTGATGAACTAGGTCTAATGAAACCTTTGTCCAATAACTCCTGAAGTTGCATCATCAGCTCCTTCATCTCCGTTGGTGCTAATCGGTAAGGTGCGTTTGCTATTGGTGTCGTTCGTGGTAATAAGTCAATACGGAATTCTACTTGTCGATCAGGCGGTAATCCGGGAAGATCTTCGGGAAATACTTCCGGATAATCACACACGACAGGAATGCTCTGTATCACCTTCTTTTCCTTCTTAGCATCGATCACGAATGCTAAATATGATGTACATCCCTTGGTCAAACATTTTCTAGCTTTCATTAGAGATATGATTCCAGAATTTACCCTGCGTTTGTCCCCATACACCATAAACGACTCTTTCCCAGGCGGGTTTACTTTTACGATCTTCTTTTTGCACAGTATTTCCGCATCATTGGTGCTAAGCCAATCCATTCCCAACACGATGTCGAAACCGTTAAGTTCGATAGGCAATAATTCCTCGTGAAACTTATTCCCGTTCAAATCAATTAAGATGTTTTTCATACGATGGCTAACAAGTACAAACTTGCCACTAGCGACTTCGACTAATAAGGCATTATCTAGTCTATCGACAGGCAAAGCTAGCTTTCTACCAAATTCATGCGAAATAAAGGAGTAGTTGGCTCCAGAATCAAATAAAATTTGGGCAGGCAATTTGTTTACGAGAAAGGTACCTGAAGCGACATCAGCTTCTTCCTTAGCAGCTTCCAGTGTCATCTGGAAGGCTCTAGCCTTCGGCTTTGGTGGAATGTTGGGTCTTCCTGCTTCCTTCTTCTTCGGGCAGTCCCTCGAAATGTGCCCCTCCTCGTTGCACTCATAACAGACCTTCTTAGTGAATGTGCATTCATTGGCATAGTGCCCAGGCTTCCCACATTTGAAACAAGTGACCCCTCCGTCACACTTCCCAGAGTGCTTCTTCTTGCACTTGTCACACCACTTCACTTCGCCTCCTCCACCTCCTTTCGAACTAGACTTTGAGAATTTACCCTTTTTGCTGGACCCCGAGGGTCCGTCAAACTTCCTCTTCTCACCAACCTCTGACCTTTCTAGACCTTTCTCCCTGATCTGGGTCTCAACATTTCTGGCAGCCCAGATGGCGGCTTTCAACGTGGTTGCTTGCTTAACCATTGGACCATAGTCCGCTGGTAGTCCAAGGGCAAACTTATTGACCTTTGAGAGTTCTGTTGGAACTAGGTATGGGATAAGCTTCATTTTCTCCGTGAAACTTGCAGCGTATTCAGCAACGCTCATCTTTCCCTTCTTCAAATTCTGAAACTCGTTATTGATTTCCAGTAGGTCCTGCTCTGAGCAGTATTGCAGTTTCAGTTGTTCCACAAAATCTTCCCAAGACATTTTACTCGCTTCTCCCTTGGGCATAGAATCAGCTAACAGCTTCCACCAACTCAACACGCCAGATTTCAACAACGGGATCGCAAGAGCGGTCTTCTGCCTGTTGCTGCATTCGCAACTTTCAAACATTGTCTCCATTTCGGAGATCCAATCCATAATTTGCACCGGTGTCGGGCTTCCGGATAGACACGGTGGCTTAGACGCCATAAAATCCTTGTATTTACATCCTCTTCCATCATTTCCTCCATTACGATTGCCTTGTCTAACAATTTGTGGGTTGTCTTGACCAACAGTACCACTGAAGTTTCCACCTTCCGATGGCCCTCCATTCACTTCGGGCTCTTCAACTTGGATTGAAAGTTCTTCACGATTTTGTCGAAGCAGACGTCTAGTTTCTTCCATCTGATTATCCAACATCGCCTGAATCATCAATTGTACACCAGCCATCGTTACTGGCTCAGGTGCTGCAGCTACAACAGGTATTTGCTCAATTACAGGTGGTCGATTCCTGTTTTCTTTTGCGTTTCCAGCTCCACTGCGGGTTCTTGCCATTTTGATCTATACACCGAATAAGGTGAATTTAGATCTTTATTCAGGATAGACGTTTAAATCATCCTTATCTCTCCGAAACGTTTACATGTTAGTTCTAATATCGTAGTCGTACGTTTAGAATCCTAAACACATAAGGTTTCCAGATCCGGTTGGCAACAGACCATAGATCCGAACAAATAACAGCATATAAGGCATAAATCATTTAGCACATAAAAGCATTTTAGGCACAATTCCTAAAATAAGCTAGTGCTCACACCTCACAATCATTGCTTAGCATTCTAAGTTTAAGTCTAGAAATCCTACAAATTCCTAGTTCGCTTAAACTAATGCTCTGATACCAACTGTGACATCCCCATTTTCACGGCCAGAAAAGACCGATTTTGTTTATGCTTTGTTTAAAAATCAGAGTAACATTTTAAATAAAAGTGTTGCGGAATTTGTTCCCAAAATAAAATATGATAAAGATTTATCAAAGCATTTCCGTAGAAATGTATTTCATTAAAAACCTCGGGATGTCATGTTCAATACAGATCAAAAGCATAAACAGTACAATATAAGCCTTACTACATTTATTCATATCTACAGGCCTATATCCGTAATCTCTCATCCCAAACATCATATCTATGCTCGTGCGCCACTACCTGTAATACAAGAAACTGAGTGGGTCAGGCTTGGGAGCCTGGTGAGCACATAGGGTTTTCAACCCACAATAAATAAGTTTATTAATTTCATCAATCAACAATAACCCGATTACCCGTTCCCGTTATCCTCACATTACGTCCCTAAAACACCTATCATAAGGGACCTAGACTAAGGATCAATATCGGGATGGACACTACTGCCAAGGGGTTTCCTTAGCAATAAATGTCCTAAAGGCAACCATGAGGGGGATGGAGTACACCGGTGAACACATCGTTCACAAACACCTACAGGTTGCGAGCCTGCTAGCGTTCCACTGGACTGTCTAGAAGAGTCCGTGGTCGTCATCCATACTCCGCTAGATGACAGAATCAATAACAACAACATCGAGGCCTCTCATCATTTTATCACACATTGTCTTATTACATCTACCCATGTTTTACCCCAACATTTTTGTAGATATAAAATACATATACAGTTTAAATTATTTAAAACATGTATAAAAATCTTTCATCAACATAGGCAGCAAGTATTCAGATAATATGCACACATAGCACGTAATTAATATAAAATACTTCATATCTATGTGTAAGATGAAAGTAACTATGCACTCACCTGATTAGGTGGTGACTCGGTATTTGAACAGCACTTCGTTATCTCAAAACAATTTTTCCTTGACCAAAACCTAGTATTAATACCACTAGAGTTTAGTTTTAACGTTAACCGTGACTAATTAATAGTCTAGCTATTATTATTATTATATAAGCGTTAAATAACACTCAATATATAAATAATAATAGCCCAAATAATTATTTTAAGGACCTAATAACATTACTATAATTATTTAAAAGTTATATTAAAAATTTCGTAGGCGTACCTTACTTACAGCGGGTTTTTTTCTCAAAACCGGGCTTCGCTGGAGCAGCGTTTCCGAGCCGAAAGGTTCTTTTCTCGGGACTCCGGGAGCCTCGGAACTTCCTTCGGGTGCTAGGGGGTTTACCTAGACTTTTAGGGGCTCAAGGGAGCTTAGAGAGAGAGTTTAGAGAGGGAAAGTGGAAGAGGAAAGGTGTAAGAAATGAGAGAACCCGGCACTTCTATTTATAGTGAGTTGGGGCATGTGGTGGCCTTCTGGTGGTGCCACTTGTCCAAATTCTGGTGGTGTCACATGTCCAATTTCTGGTGGTGCCATGTGTCCAATTTCTGGTGGTGCCACATGTCCAATTTCTGGTGGTGCCATGTCACCCAATATCGCGTATCGGCCTCCCGTCTTAGAAAAATCATAACTCTCGCATACGAGCTCCGTTTTTGACGTTATTTATATCCACGCGAAGGCGGGAACGTAATCTACAACTTTCGTTTAGACTCCGTTGGCTAATTTTGAATTTATTTTAAAAGTTATATTTTTAACAGGCCGGGACAGGATTGGTCCGTTAAAATTTCATAACTTCTTCATCCGACGTCCGTTTTCGTCTGTCTTTTTATTGTTACGCCACAATTAAAGAGCTCTTCGATTCTCGTTTAGGTCGTGTCGGCTAAAAACTCGCTTTATCATAAATTCACTATTCACGCTTCCCGGTATCGTGCCGGTTCCGTCGTGAAACTTCGTCGGGTCATAACTTCTTCGTTATAACTCGGATTTCGGCGTTCTTTATATCTCCGGAATCCTTGTTTTGACCACTACAACTTTATATAAAGATATCGGGCTTATCTCATATTTTAATTTTGACGCTTATTTTTATTCTTTATTAATTATACATTTATAATTAAATAATAAGCACATAAATTCACAAAATACTCAAATATTTCATTTTTATTACATCAAAAGAGTTACAATAGTTGACCTAGACTATTACATCGTCTAAAAATGCTTAGCCCCGAAACCCGGGCGTTACAATTTAACAATTGAATTATTCAATTGTTGTCGGCAAACGTTTGAATTAAATATTCAAATGGTCGGTGGACAATTATTTAATATTTGTTGGACGGCTAATGTGAATGGCAAAATTTTCAAAGTCAATCTTTGCGGCAATCCTGTGCATATTGCGACTCACAAATATACCTATATATATGCATGTATGTTTTGCATATTTTGTGTGCAAAAACTTGAGAAAACATCAAGTGTAGAATGTCAAGTCAATTGTAATCTTGTGAGTTTTAACAAAATTCTCTAGTTGCAGCCCGTGGACGTAGGATTTGCACCGAATCCGAACCACGTAAAATCCTTGTGTTCTTCTTGCTTTATTTTCGTGAGTTTGTGTGTGTGTGATAGTGTGTTTCCGCTGCGTGTACCCGGTCCGGTTCCTAACAAAGGATATTTTATATTAGTTAAAAAAATAATGCAAAACAAAATATTAAAATGGCGTTCAAAGTTAAAAAAATGGCTGAATATCATATTTAGCATACAGATAGTTGTCATTGACTATCTTGAGTAGATCGAGAAAATGCCACGAGTACCATTCTCTTCATAGGGCGTGTTTGGCAAAAATAGCTGTTAGCTGAAAACGGGTAGCGGGTAGCGGTAGCTTTTATTTGTTATATGAGTGTTTGGCAAAAGTAACTGGTAGCTTTTAAAATATATAAAATTACATAAACGGACAATTGATTAAAAATAAATAAATATATAAATATATTTTTAAGGGTAATTATGGAAATTGATTTCAAAAGCTCAGTACCATTTTGTTAAACGCTATATGAAGTAGCTTTTAGATTTGGAGCGTTTTGTTTAAACTAAAAGCTAAACACTCGTACTGCCAAACGAAGCTTTTTGATTAAACTAGAGCGTTTTGTCAAAAGCTAAAAACTAGAAGCTCCCAAACGCTTCCAAAAGCTCCGTGCCAAACACGCCCATAATCAAATAGTCACTTAAAAAAGTGAAGTGCAGATGTGTGTGTATTGAAAAATCAAAATCAGATAGTCACTTAACCATTTTCTTAGAGCTAGGGGTAAATTGGTAATTTTACATTGATGTTAGTAGTTATTTTCAGAGTTTATCGGCCTACATTGAATGTTTTTTCCAAGAAAATTTGCACAAACTTTCCATTAGTAACTGATGAATGGATAAAATGATATATGCCTGGGGAAGTTTGTATGAACATTTTGCCACGTGTTGTTGAATAAGAAATACCTTTTACCTTTTTGTAGGACATTAACACATTTTATATTTACAGAAAATGTTTGCAGTGAAGGCTCAAGAAGCGTTAAAAAAACTTATGATAGTTTAGAAGTTGGTTGAAGTCCATGGAAGGTGTAGACCTTTGCTGCTTTAATACGTGGGGCAGAAGAGTTTTTCCATAAGTATGAAGGTTTTGCTAATTTATGAATAATAATAATAATAATAATTCTTTTTACATATTTCTCTTTTGTCCCTTAATCTTGTTTTATTTTGGTTATTAGAAAAATGTTTTTATTAAATATAAATGCAAGAAATGGCAAATTACTTTCAATGATTTCTTAATTATAGCATCTACAATGGATTTAAAGGAATACGATGTAAAAGATATTATTTTCATATTTCCCTCTTAGTTCTTTTTTTAATTTTTTTCAGAAAATGGTCTGTGTATCAGAAGTTAGCAATGTACTTTTTAATCATTTAGGGAAAAAGCAACATATTTTTATAGATAATTCAAAGTAGGATACCCTAATGTAGCCATTTCAAAGGTACAATGCTATGTTTGTTTTCAAAAAAAATATTAAAAAGGAAACTGTGTAAAATTATCCGTGGACTGAAAATCACTTAAATTTATTCATGGGAGTAAAAATCACGACACAATGGGATTCGGTAATAATCAATAAAGTATATTGCTATTTAGGGGTAAATAGATCTAAGTAAATTGCTATTAAGATTAAAACCAAAAAATATATGTTAACAAAAATGATCCTTGTTCAATTTTATGAAAGTAAGGTGCTATTGTTTGAACCTGGCCCCGAAACACATGGATTTAACACACTCGTCCACTCTTCAAATCAAATGGCCGAAAAGAAGAATAAGGTGAAAAAGGAAAATATACGAAGGTTTCGAAAAAATATATCAAAAAAACATGAATGGAATTTAAAGTAATTAAGTAAGACAGTAATAAAAATAGAGAGGAAGAAGATGAACCAGGAACAAGAGGTAATAGTGAACTTAATTGATGAATCTTTTTATTTCTTATATGGAATTGAAACAGGAAGAATATGAATGAAAAATGAAGAACGAAGTATATAGGTATATATAAATGATTGGGAAACTTAATCCCTGATTTTTTTTTATTTGGAATGTTTAAATAAAATTTTGAAAAGAATTGAATAAAATATTCTTAAATTAATGGGATTAAACCGATGAAGGATATCAATGACAAGTAAGAGAAATTAAATATTCTCCTACTATTTCTTTCTACAAATCCTCCTACCCAATTGAATAGTGACATGTGTATCATTTAATGTTCATTTAATGATATTTTAATACATTAATATGACACATGTCATCATTTAATTGGGTAAGAGAGTATCTTTAAATGTTTGTACAGGTCAAATGCAAAAAATAGGAAGATTTCAAGGGAACATCACGAACTTAAAGGCCAAGGGTATATACTAGTATATAGTATGCATGGGCATTTTCGGAAGTTCAATTATAAATATTGGGCGGGAAAAGAAGCTTTGATAGCGTAATAGGGAGTCGTAGATTTGAAAGGAGTTTGGCATGCGGATATGTTGTTTATGGAAAGAACGCAATAAAAGGGTTTTTAAGCAAAGCTAAAACATCCCCAACGATACTATCAACGGTGTATGATCTCTATTCTCTGGTTAAAGTGTAGGGGTTCATAAGGTGATTGCGGATAACATACAATCAACGATAATTGCCTTCGATGGCGGTATAATTTCAGAGGTACGTCTCTGTCAATCCCTAATTTTTCGTCGGCATCCATGATCCATGCCTTAATTATCAACTTCCTCCTGTTCTAGTTTCATCGACGTGATCATTTTACGTTCTTTTAAGCGTTCTCGTGTCTTAGTTGATAGGTTATAGAGCTTTTCGCCTGATGTATCAGCGAGAATATCGTAAAACTACTGATTTGTGGATTAGTTAATATCTATAGCGATACTGCAGTACTAACAAAAGATTGACGTGGATGTTTGAGATTTATAGTTTTTTCTCTTCTTTTCCATGGTGATCGGTGATAGGTACTTAATGTTGCTTGTCAGTAATAAAAATACTAATTCTTATCAAGTTTTTTAAATGACGTATTTGGCATGATTATTATTTTTTTAATGTTAGTCTATATATACGACCTTTTAATTGATGATCCCACTCTTAACCAAATCAGATGGAATTGGGGCTTTTGGTTTATCCCATTTCATTATTCATATGTTTATATTTAGTTTTCTCATATGAACATACATTTTTATACATGTTCTTAATTGTGGTCTTTTAGTAACTTCTTTTACGCCTTGTTCCCGAGTCTCATTTAAGGAGGGAAGAGGAGGTAAGTGGAAGAAATCGGAAGGAAAGGCTGATAAAATCTTGTTCCCGAGTTTTTTTTTGGATGATTTGGAAAGAAAAGAAGAGAAGATAACGGAAGATCTTCCCTCCTAATCTTCCTCCCAAATTAGAGAGATTTGGAGAGAAGTCGATCGTATCCACATCCTTTTTTTTTTTTGAATTTTACATAATTATCCTCATATTATTGTATAAACGAACCATATAAACCAGAAAACACATCACGTATTCAAGATTCTGCGTAACCCTCAAGCTGTTCAACCACGTCTTCATTCTTCATCCCTGCAACTAGTAAATAACTGTAGTAAATAATTGTTTCTGCCTTCTTTTTAGTTTTAATTCACTGCTATTGGAAGATCTTCCCTCCTAATCTTCCTCCCAAATTAGAGAGATTTGGAGAGAAGTCGATCGTATCCACATCCTTTTTTTTTTTTGAATTTTACATAATTATCCTCATATTATTGTATAAACGAACCATATAAACCAGAAAACACATCACGTATTCAAGATTCTGCGTAACCCTCAAGCTGTTCAACCACGTCTTCATTCTTCATCCCTGCAACTAGTAAATAACTGTAGTAAATAATTGTTTCTGCCTTCTTTTTAGTTTTAATTCACTGCTATTATTTGCTTCTTACTCAACCATGAATTGTTGCTGAGTTTTGGATTATTAAACTTCAACTTCGAAATCATTATTATAAATGCCCTATCAAATAATGTATTTGAGTGTTGTTTGACTGTTGATTCAATAAATGATCAACTGTTTTGGTTCGTTGAGTGGTGGTGTTGTTGCTTTACGTATTGCAAGCCATCTCACAGTTTCATAGCGTTTTTGCCCTTGGCTCTACCTCTTGTTTGTTGTTGCAAGGAAACATATTCCTTTATATTTGTGATTACGTTTGGTATCTGTCATTAATAAACTTCTAGCCAACAAATGTTGTGTTAAAGAAATTAAGTTATTGGTTATTTGATTTACACTTTTTTTGACATCAGTAGATTGTATCAGCATTTATGGTGGTTTCCTGATGCTTATATCGTATTCATGCTCATAGTGGCCTTATTTTGAACAACAATCATAAAGAATTTTTATGTAATGTAGTAAATAAGTAAATTCATATAAAGCCTTTAATTAGCAAAAAGAAAAAGTGTGAAAGTAAACATTGTATCAAGTATGTAACAACTTTTGATTATTAGTTGCTGCTCATTTTGCAGTTTGTTCTGCTTCTTTCATCTATAATTTTGCTTCTTTTGGATATGGGATGCTCCTGTTAGGATGTAGAACAACATTCTTTTTTCTAATTATAACTATGTATTTAACATGATTGCTTAAAAAATAAGGGTAACATTGTAAAGTTATTTATTTCCTTCCCCTCCCTTTCTTTTCTCTCCATATTTCCTTCCCTTTCTTTTCTTTCCTTTACTTACACTCGGGAACTAGGCGTTAGGCATTTATACACTTGTATTATGAGTGAAAAATTGGGTTCTCAGTGTAGGATGTAGAATTATATCATGACCTCTTTGGATTCTTAATTTCACTAGCAGAATAGGAATAAAGCATGTCTTTGTTAGAATAAGAATCATACACTTATCAGCTAGCTAAAAGAGTTGTGACATTTTCAAATTGCCTTGATACATTTACAAAAGTGGCATAAGACCATCCTTATAACTTATAAGCAGCACCATCTGATGCAGTATTGATGTTATGTCTTAATCTGTGTTCCATATATTTAGTTGGTATTCTTATGATCTATTAACCAAGTAAATATAATTGATTTAACTTTTACATTATGAAGTGCAGATTATCATTTGCTTGGGAATGTGATTTGTGGACTCAAAAGAGAAGGAAGGATGGTTATCTGGCTATCAGTGAAGATGATCAGAATCACAAGAAAACTAGGATTGTGTGTATAAGGGATTGACAGGATTGTGTGAATAACAGAGAATGGAGTTTGATCACAATAATGTTAGGTGGGTTGTAGAACAAGATAGATTGAGCAGATTGCCAGATGAGCTTCTTCATAAGATCATGTCTTGTTTTGACATGAAATTTGTTGTTGAAACGTGTTTGTTGTCATCAAGATGGAAGCTTCTGTTGACATCAATGCCCTTTCTTAACTTCTCAAGCTGTAATTTTGGGTCTTTACTTAGGTTTGCTGAATTCATGACTCATGTTTTGTTTCATCGCGATCATCAAAGAGAAGTGTCTTTGTTAAAGCTACATTTCCAAGGAGCAGCTAATGACTTTTGTGTGAGAAAGATTGCAGATTATGTGTGCTCTCACAATGTTCAACAACTAACTATCTGGCTCACACACCACCTTCCAAATAACCCTCCTTTCCTGTTTACCTCTAATTCACTCAAACATTTCACACTGACTAGCATTGTGATTGGAGCTTGCAATATTACACCCAAAACACCTTGGGATTTTCCAGCTTTAACAACTTTGCATCTCAGAGGCATCGTATTGAGTGGCGATCTTTTCTCCAAGTGTGTAAACTTAAAGCAACTCACTTTAGAATCTTTTGTTATTAATGTGGATGTGGAGGAATTCGACATCATTACCCCTCGACTTTCTGATCTCATTCTTATCGGTGGGAAATGTTCAAGAGTCATCATCAATCTGATTGCACCTCAACTTGAGAATCTCACAATATATCATTGCTTCATCAAGCTCTTGAATGCTCCATCAATTCTTTCATCTTTGTGTTACACGGGTTTTCCGCATCCACAATTGTTCAAAGATTGTTTCCATTCTCTAAATGAAGTGACTATATGTTGGTTAAAAATGCCATATAAGGAGGAAGATGCTCTCAAAACTATTCACATGCTTCAGAAGCTCTATAGTGCCAGATATGTTACACTTGATGCTTACATTGTTGAGGTATTGTGATATTATACAATCTATATATATATATATATATATATATATATATATATATATATATGCATATGCATCTTTAATGTATATATTTCTTTTTGTTTTTGTGCATGCAGTGTATTTCATCATTTCCAGATTTATTATTGCACAATTCTTCACCTTTTACCAATTTGATTTGCCTGACTATAGACTCCAGCATGCGTATGGATGTAAAAATGTCTATTGAAGCTAGAAACTTCTTGATTGAGAAGTCTCCAAGTGCCACTTTAATCATGAAATGACCCAAGGAACTTTTATCACAAAGGTTTTAATTTTCATAATATTTTCCATGTATGGCTGCCTTCTATTTATTGTTGTTTATGGCTTTTAGTAGTGGGGTCAGTTGGAGCATGTTGATATTTTTGCAACTTATACATTTGTTTTAAGTTGTTAATGCTCTCTCCATTCTAAGAATTAAAACTTTAACACATCATATCATTAACTTTTCAGGGCTGCTAATTATTGGCCAACATGAAGATGTTTGACCCCATTGGATTCATGCAAATTTTTGTGAAAAAGTCAGAGTTATACCATCTTTGGAATTATTGAATCTTATTTTTTTTTTACTTCTGTTATTGAAACTTTTGATTACTACATATACCTTGTTCAACATTTTGGAAGATACAACCTCAAAGATAATAGTCCTATATCTTATTTCAAGCTAGAAGTCGTTTCATATGAAACCAGAATATTTCCAAGGATTAAATTTAGACTTGATTGATTTTTGTTTTGTAAACCCGGCAATGAATGGATTAGGTAATTCTACTAACTCCCAGTTGTCTTATTCTTGTGTATAGCTCCAATGCATTTCACTGTCTCCATTTTTTGTTGAGACATAGTGTATAGGATCAGCATCCGCAAAGTCAGCTATATCATCAAGAGAATGTTCACCATTGACATTGTTGGACTGAGGAGGGGTATTCTTGACCACAGATGAACTGGATTCCCCTAGCTTGGTCATAGATGGAGTGGTTTGTATATGCTTTCGTATTGTCATCTTCAATGAAAATTGTTGTTTAGACTTGTGATCATCTAGTTTCCACCTTCTCATCTGTGTGTACTAGTTACTTCTCCAAGATTTGATCATGAGGGAAGGAATGTTGTGCCATTTCATTCTTGTGCATGTAAACATGCCCAAATCTGTGATGCCAAAGCATCTTTGGATCTCATGCTAAAAGAATAAATATTGTTGCTGTTGGGAAACATCTTGTTTGAGGTCATCAGTCATCTTTACCCTCCCCATTAGAGAGCATTGGTCGCATCTTTAACCATTCTTAAGAGACAAATTATATCCTTTTGAATAAAACCAGATGCTTGTTTTTCTTCTGCAAAACTTGATCTTGTGACCAAATTTATGGCAATAAAAACATTTATGGCCATCTTCCTTGTCTGAATCATCTTGAGAATCCTCTTTATTTTGTTCATGTTTTGGATGAAGAAATTCTTTCAAATATATTTTCATCAACGGCCTGATAAATCAGGAACAGGGCTTTCTTATCTTGTTTCTTTGATTCCTTTAATTCATTTGTTTGTTGCTTCTTTAATTCCTTCTTTTATGATTTCCCATGAGTCTTGTGATCCAAAGGCTTGAATCTGAATACTCCAATGGAAGTACTTCCTTCCATTTAGTTTGGGCATTTGAGTTTGTGATGGCAATCGACATGAAGAGAAATTGGCTCTGATACCAATATGTTGGAATAGATGAGAGTTTTACACAGAAAATAACTAAGAAATCTTGTATTATAATAATCACCACACGTTTACATACAGAGTTTATACATATTTATAGACAACTAACTAATACAACCCTTCACGGGAGTCGGTTAATACTTAACATAACTGCCATCTAACTGTCAACAGGTATAACTGCCAACTGTCGGATTATTATAATCGAATAGGATAACTTTCTTCACTATATCAACAGACGCATACGTTGCTAGTCCTCGATTCTTTGGAGGATGTTTACTCCGTGTTTGGGCCATCCAACAGACACATCATGCCCCTATAATTTTGCACATTATAACCATTAAAGCTTATCTAAGCTTTGCTAAGAAGAACAAATTACCTTCAATCCAAGATGTAGAAGCCTTGATTCTTAATCCTCTTGGAAATCCTTGGATAGAGCTTCAATCTCCAGGTCTCGAGCCCTAGATGGTGTCAAGAAGTGTGCGGGTGAAATGAGAGGCTAAAGACCCGACATTGCACATGTTATAGGGACTTTTCTCGACCACAAGAATGGGACACGGCTGTGTTACATGGTGATAGGGCCCATGTTCCACCCAAAAGTGCTTAAATGGCAATGTATTTTATTAAAACTCATTCCCAAACGTTTTTGGGACTTCGACAGTGAGACACAGCCCGTGTCACCCAAACAAGGCCGTGTTCTGCATTAGGCAGTGTATTTTTAGTGGAAAGTTCAAACAATCATAACTCACTCATACAGACTCCAATTTCAATGGTCTTTATATTCATTTATTCGTATTAGAGTCAACTACAACTTTTCTTTAGATTACTTTTGCTAAAAGCACTTACGTTTCAATTTATATTCCATGAATATAGGGTGGTACAGCTTCCTTTCTCAACAGCCAAAGGATATACTATTTTCGAATGAGAGTTTATTCGTACACAATTTTTTTCATACACAACAATTTGTACTTTAAAATTTTGTATTTGTACAATTTTATAAAGCTTAAAATGTTGTGTATGGAGAAATACTGTTGTTTACGAATCGCTTCTCTTTTTCAAATTGCCCTAATTTCTTCGTCTCAACTCCGAATAAGTTGATTCCTTTTGCCAATTCTTCTTTTTTTGTCATGACTTTACACATGGGTGAATAAACCCTTGATTCCATGCAATGAAATCGTCTTTCACTAGTAACACTCAAGCACATTGCTATAAAAATCAAATACAAGTATTGGTGCTTTGGTTTTGTTTTCCCAGCCACTTTATATGTATCGAATCATACACAAACAATGTCTTCTGATGTAATTCATATAACATAACCCATTTACAAGTTTACTTCAACTTTATCTTGTTTTGCACCCTATATCAACTTACTTTGTCTTTTTTTTTTTTTTTTTTTTTTTGCCGATTATATCAATTTGTTTTGCTATTTCTTTGAATTCATATTCAAGTGATAATCTTTTTTCATCCGTTCACTAATAATTTATATTATAACATTCCTCATTATAATTTTCATCATAATACATCACGTAATGTATACCGGCAACATTCTTCACATTTTGTCCCACTTTTACACGGTGTAAGGGCCTTGGTCTTTCTATTAGTACAAATACATACCATTCATTACTAGAGATGCACACAAAATCCGGATCCTCGAAATGAAACCGATCCGATCCGAAATCCGGTTTCGGTCAAAACCGGTTTTGACCAAACCGGGTCGGATTATGTTGTGTTCCAGCCTCCAAAGCTACAGTAGCCATCATTGTTGACAAAATGAAACATACGGGACAAGTTTTTCTTCCCACCCTATGATGAACACAATTAATAGACGCAACTACAATGGTGGCTGCCAAGACTATAAATAGAGACTTCATTCTTCAGTTGTATGCATCCCAAAAACACAGAGAAACAGATAGTATAACACTTAGAGTGAGAGTGTTAGTGAGAGGGTTGGTTTTTCGTAATAGTTGAGTGTGAGAGTTGCTCCTCCTATTGTAATTCTATTTTCGTGTTTAATAGAAGAGTTTTCCAACCCCAACAACTGGTATCAGAGCCCCGTTTGGTGTCCAGGGAATTCTTTACGAATTTCTCTGTTTTTTCGTCAAATTTTTTTTTTGTCTCAAAATCCATTTTTGAGTACACCGTTGGAAAGGGCTTGTTTCAAGGATTCCGAAAATATATTTTTCGTAATTTTTTGACCACGGGAAGACCTCCAAAACGTCGGTCAAAGTTTGGTCAAAATCGCCGGAAAATATCGCCGGAAAAACCAGTCGCAGGAAAGCCTCGCCGGAGAAGAAGGAGTGACGTCATCAGTGACGTCATCATTGACCAGAGTTTCAGATATTTTCAGTTTAGCCCCTGAAGTTTCCGAAAATTTCAAACAGGTCCCTCTGTTTCTAAAACACTGCAGTTCGGTCCCTATTTGTTCCGAAAGTAACCTGTTTGCTCCCTAGACTTCAGAAAAGTTTCAGAAAGGTCCCTGGTTGGCAGAAACGTTTCAGATTAGTCCCTGTAAGTTCCGAAAATTACAGTTTAGCCCCTATAGTTCTGAAAAGTTACAAATTAGCACATAACTTTTCAAGAAAGTATATTTTGAGCCCGAAAAATTCTACCCCACCATTTTTGACGCTTCCGAATCCAACCGAGAGCTCGGTTTTATCTAATTTTTCCTTGAAATATTTGTAAAATAAATTTGCAATTATTTTCAATGGAATCTACAAGTATGATTACGATGGTTCGACTTACGCCCACAAATTACAACATGTGGAAGCCAAGGATGGAAGATTTGCTTAATCTGAAAGATTTAGCAGAGCCTATAGAAAAGCAAGGCGTCAAACCTAACACGAAGACAGACGAAGTTTGGACGAGAATAAACAGGAAAACGGTGGCACAAATTCGACAGTGGATCGACCACAGTGTTTTTCATCATGTCTCTCAAGAGACAGACGCGTACAAACTTTGGGAGAAGCTCGAGAATATGTATCAGGCAAAGACGGCACGCAACAAGACCTTGCTGATGAGGCGCCTTGTAAACCACAAGTTACGAAGTGGTACGTCCATAACCGAGCATACGAGTCAGTTCCAGGATCTCGTAAACCAGCTCGGTGCTGCTGATTGGGTTCTCAAAGACGAGGAACAAGCCATATTGCTCTTGAGTTCTCTACCAGATAATTGGGAGACGCTTGTTGTGACTCTCAGCAATTCTGCCCCCGGTGGTAAAGTGACAATGGAGATGGTCACAGATGCCCTAATGAACGAGGAAGCCAGAAGGAAAGAAGCTGGTACAGACCAGTCTTTTGCCCTCGTGTCAGAAAACAAAGAAAGAGGCGGAGGCAGAACTGGAGGCCGAGGTCGAGGTAGAGGCAGAGGTAGACATGGTCAAAGTAGAGGAAGATCCCAAGATCGTGGGAAATCACGAGATCGAGGGAAATCGCGAGAGCGAGGTAAATCTTCAAATACATGGTTCGAAGGCTATTGCAATCATTGTAATTATTATGGCCACAAAAGGCGTGATTGCCGAAGGTTCTTACGAGAGCAGCCCGAGACAAGCCAGAATCCAAGCAGGGAGAATGGTGAAACCATGGTCACCATAACACAAGATGTTGCCCTTGTTACATACGAGGAGGAAGCATGCCTACATGTTGAAACTCATGATGATGAGTGGGTGATTGATAGCGCTGCATCATATCATTCGACTCCAAACCGGGATTTATTCAGTACTTATAAACCCGGAGACCATGGTACCGTGAAGATGGGAAACACCAGTTTCTCAAGCATTGCTGGTATTGGTGATGTGCATTTAAAGACCAATGTTGGATGTACATTGGTGTTGAAAGATGTTCGGCATGTCCCAGAGCTGAGAATGAATCTTATCTCAGTTGGAGCTCTTGACATCCAAGGATATGATAATCAATTCAAAAATGGCACCTGGAAGTTGTTGAAAGGTGTTATGGTTGTTGTAAGGGGAAAACTTGATGGTACTCTTTATAAAAGTCATGCAAAGTTGCTTCAACCAAGTCTCAATGTTGTTAAAGAAGAGAAATCACCAAACTTGTGGCATAGAAGACTAGGCCACATGAGCGAGAAGGGATTGACGACTCTTGCAAAGAAGGAGTCCATTTCAATGGCAAAAGATGTTGCCTTGGATCCTTGTAAATACTGCCTATTCGGGAAACAACACAGAGTTTCCTTTAGCTCCACAAGAAAGAACCGCTCTGAGTTGCTGAGCCTTGTCCACTCCGACGTATGTGGACCCATTGAAGTAGAATCTCTTGGTGGAAGCCGGTATTTTGTGACATTCATTGACGATGCGTCACGAAAGGTATGGGCATACTGTTTGAGAACGAAGGACCAAGTATTGGACCGCTTCAAAGCTTTTCATGCAATGGTGGAAAGACAAACAGGCAAGAAGCTAAAATGTCTCCGATCAGATAATGGAGGCGAATACTATTCCCGTGAGTTCTCTAAATACTGCACGGAACATGGTATCAGACATGAAAAGACTGTCCCACGAACCCCACAACACAATGGTGTAGCAGAACGGATGAATCGCACCATTGTTGAGAAAGTTCGATGCATGCTCAGCATGACTAAACTCCCAAAGCCATTCTGGGGTGAAGCTGTATTGACATCTTGCTATCTAATAAATAGGTCACCTTCCGCTCCATTGAATTTTGAAGTTCCGGAGAAGATATGGACGGGTAAAGACATATCATATTCTCACTTGAGAGTATTTGGGTGCAAAGCGTTTGCACATGTATCAAGTGAATTGCGGAAGAAGTTGGACCTCAAATCCACTCCATGCATCTTTATTGGATATGGAGATGAAGAGTTCGGGTACAGGCTATGGGACCCAGAACTAAAAAAGGTTATTCGAAGTAGAGATGTGGTTTTCTATGAAAACCAGTATTATGATTTCAAGGCACCGGTTAACAAGCAACAAAGCTCCAAAGTTTCAGATATAATATCTGAAAATAAAGATGATGTTTCCACTGAAGAAGTGGATGAAGAAGTCGATGATGCAGATCAAGAAGGTGTTGAGCAGGGGGAGCTTCCACCCTTAGATAATTCAGATCCACTGCCAGAAGTTGCAAACGAAGGAACTCAAGTTAGACGATCCGAACGAGTACGTGCTCCATCAACAAGATATCCGACTTCAAACTACATCCTTATTACTAGTGAGGGGGAGCCAGAGAGTTTTCAAGAAGCTCAATCTCATATTGACAAAGCAAATTGGCAGAAGGCCATGGAAGAAGAAATGAATTCTTTGCAGAAGAATCAAACATATGAGTTGGTAAACCTCCCCAAAGGAAAGAAAGCCTTGAAAAACAAGTGGGTTTTCAAGTTGAAGAAAGACGGCAAGGGAAATACTATGAAGTATAAGGCGAGACTCGTTGTCAAAGGTTTCCAACAAAAAGAAGGAATCGACTTTGATGAAATTTTTTCGCCAGTTGTGAAGATGATGTCTATTCGAGTTGTACTCGGATTAGTTGCCAGTCTAGATCTTGAACTTGAGCAGATGGATGTGAAAATAGCCTTTCTCCATGGTGATTTGGATGAAGAAATATACATGGAGCAACCTGATGGCTTTAAAGTCCCAAAGAAAGAGCATCTCGTCTGTAAATTAAAGAAGAGCCTTTATGGTCTTAAGCAAGCCCCAAGGCAGTGGTACAAGAAGTTTGATTCATTTATGATGAATCATGAGTACAAGAGAACTGTTGCAGACCATTGTGTCTATCTGAAGAAGTTTCCAGATGGGAAATTTGTCATCCTTTTGCTCTACGTGGATGATATGTTGATAGTGGGCCAAGATGCAATGATGATCAACAACTTGAAGAAGGATTTGTCTAAGTTCTTTGATATGAAAGACTTAGGCCAAGCACAACAGATATTGGGCATGAAAATTATCCGTGATAGAAAATCAAGAAAATTGTTCTTATCACAGGAAGACTATGTTGAACGTGTGATCAAAAGGTTCAACATGGAAAATGCCAAGCCCGTTGGTATGCCCTTGGCTAACCACTTCAAGTTGAGTAAGAAAAATTGTCCATCTTCTGAGAAAGAAAAAGAAGAGATGAAGGCAGTCCCCTATTCCTCAGCCGTAGGAAGTCTTATGTATGCAATGGTGTGTACAAGACCAGATATTGCTCATGTTGTCGGTGTTCTGAGTAGATATCTAGCTAATCCGGGAAAACAACATTGGGAAGCAGTCAAATGGATACTTCGATACCTGAAGGGTAGTTCGAAACTATGTTTATGCTACGGGGGAGCAAAGCCAATCGTGGAAGGTTATACAGATGCCCATATGGCAGGAGATCTTGATAGTAGGAAATCTACATCAAGTTACATTTTTACTTTGGCAGGGGGAGCTATCTCGTGGCAATCCAAGTTACAGAAGTGTGTCGCACTGTCAACAACAGAAGCCGAGTATATTGCTGCCGTTGAAGCTGGGAAGGAGCTTATATGGATGAAACGGTTTCTTCAAGAATTAGGCTTTCCACAAGAAGAGTACATCATTCATTGCGATAGTCAGAGTGCTATGGACCTGAGTAAGAACTCGATGTACCATTCCCGTACAAAACATATTGATATACGTTATCACTGGCTTAGATAAGCAATTGAGGGACGAGAATTGAAGTTGTTAAAGATCAACACCAATAACAATCCTGCAGACATGTTGACAAAGGTGGTGACACAAGAGAAACACAGACTATGTGCTGACATAGTTGGGATGAGGATTGTTGGACGGAGACTGGAGGGGGAGATTTGTTGTGTTCCAGCCTCCAAAGCTACAGTAGCCATCATTGTTGACAAAATGAAACATACGGGACAAGTTTTTCTTCCCACCCTATGATGAACACAATTAATAGACGCAACTATAATGGTGGCTGCCAAGACTATAAATAGAGACTTCATTCTTCAGTTGTATGCATCCCAAAAACACAGAGAAACAGATAGTATAACACTTAGAGTGAGAGTGTTAGTGAGAGGGTTGGTTTTTCGTAATAGTTGAGTGTGAGAGTTGCTCCTCCTATTGTAATTCTATTTTCGTGTTTAATAGAAGAGTTTTCAACCCCAACAGATTAAACCGGTGACCGGATTCAAACCGGTTTGGCTTTTTGGACTCGAAATCGGATTGACCCCCGGATCACAAACCGGATTCTACAAAAACCGGTTCTTAAACCATCGAAAAATCGGACAAAAGCTAACAAAATCCGGATCAAACCGGTTTCAAATCGGATTCGGATTGTTGTCTAGATTCGGATCGGACTGGACCAGATCGGATTGTTGACCGGATCGGATCGGAATCCTGGGTTTGTGCATCTCTATTCATTACATTATAAATATATGCCAACATCCTAAACTGAAATTTTAGGATGTTACACTTTTCATCCTAGAATGTATAGGCGTCGATGAAAAAATCACATATCAAAATCTGAAGTAAAAAAAGGTTTCAAGTTTTACAAGCTGAGAAAATTTAAACAATTATTCAATTTGGGAAAACATTCAAAATGAGAAAAGATGGTGGCATGGTGGTTTTTATGAACGGAAATGGATGGTGGCAGTGAGCTTCTCAAATGGAGAGAGGTGAGAGACAAGTGGTTGATGGTGAGTATATTGATGTTTCAGTATCTAAATAATTATATAAAATAAACAAAACAGAAAAATAAAAGATAAAAATAAAATAAGGGCATTTGAGATCGCGGATAGAGACCAAACCGAACACATACTATAAGTACTCTGCAAGTGTCTTTTCTTAGTTGGGCCCTAAATAATCATACCTAAAATATAAATATCATATATACCAACGATTTATTTGAAGAATCAATGTGAGGCTCAATAAAATAATAGAAAAGAGTAATGTCAGCGTTTGGATTGACGATAACATATCCTGAGTACCTCGTAAAGCTTGTGTGTCTGAATATCGTCATTGGTTAAACCAAACATGATAAAGTGTTATTCTTAATCTTCAGGGTCTTCGATGACGAGATAGAAAAGATGGTTGGCGACGATGAAGAAGAGAGAAACGGAGGAGAGAGAATTTGAGTCCTCTACCAAATTGAAATGGTGTTACAGTTTAATAATGAATTTTTTTTTAATAATGAATTTTATTTATATATATATATATATATTATTTGTTTTACCACATATCGTATTCTCATTTATTTTGCCATATTAATTTTGTGGTTATTTTAAATTAATTTTTATTCCACATGTCATTTTATGAGTTTTTTCATTTTATTAAATTCTAGATAATATTTAAATGCAATAATAAATGCATATCAATTTCATTAATGAACTTATCTTTTTAATTTTAAAATTACTAAATTAAAGATTCATTAATTTTCTTTATTTTTTTATCTAAATTATTTGTTTAAATTTATAAGAGAAAAAAAAATATTTTACTTTTTATAATTCAATATTTCTCACATTTCTTATAAATTCATACTTTTCAAATGCTTAGAATTTTGTATTTAGTTTTTTTTTTTAAATAAACTCATGTAATATATATATATATATATATATATATATATATATATATATATATATATATATATATATATATATATATATATATTAACTAGGATTATTATTTATTCGTATAATTTCCTCTAAAAATCATGTCTTATTTTCTTTGACATTTCACGTAATATGAGATGAGAGATGTAGTAGTAGTGTTAATTGGACCAACAAAAATGGCGTTCTCGCAAATTCTCAAGCGTTCAGCAGCAACAACACCTGAGATATTCCGCTCTTCACTTCATTCGTCGTCATCACCCCCATCAATCACTGTTACAATCAGCTCAAGCGAAATAATCAAGAAATCTCAAACTTCAAATCAAACTAAACTTCGCCCTTCATCGCTTCATCTTCATCTCAGAAGTTTCTGCAACAAAACCATCGAAAACCCAGGTGCCTTCAACCCCCAAATTATCACTGACGCGGAGAAGCTCTGCAAAATCATCTCAACTCACCGTGATACTTCACGACTAGAGTCTTTGCTGAACTCCACTCAAACTGAACTCTCTCCCGCTCTTGTTGTCGAGGTTCTGAAAAAACTGAGTAATGCCGGAGTTTTCGCACTTTTTTTCTTCAGATGGGCTGAGAAACAAAATGGATTCAAACATACTTCAGATAGCTACGATGCCTTAATCGAAGCTCTAGGAAAGATCAAACAGTTCAAGGTTATATGGAGCTTGGTTAATGACATGAAAATTAAAGGGGTACTGGGCAAATCAACATTTGCTTTGATTTCGAGGAGGTACGCTAGAGCAAAGAAAGTGAAAGAAGCCATAGAGGCATTCGAGAGGATGGAGAAGTTCGGATTGAAGCCTGAACTCCATGATTACAACAGGTTTCTCGATACTCTATGCAAGTCAAGACAAGTTGAGAGTGCACAGCAAGTGTTTGATAAAATGAAAAAGATAAAATTTAAACCAGATATAAAGTCGTACACCATTCTCTTAGAAGGTTGGGGTCAAGAAATGAATCTACTGAAACTAGATGAAGTTTACAGAGAAATGAAAGGCGATGGATTCGAACCAGATGCTGTTGCTTATGGAATCATCATAAACGCTTATTGCAAAGCAAAAAAGTATGATCAAGCAATCAACAAGTTTGATGAGATGAAATCAAAGAATATAAATCCAACCCCACATATATATTGCACATTAATCAACGGGTTAGGCTCCGAAAAGAGATTACGCGAATCTTTAATGTTCTTCGAGCTATCAAAATCTTGTGGGCACTTACCAGAAGCTCCAACTTACAATGCAATGGTGGGGTCTTACTGTTGGTCAATGCAAATGGATGATGCTTTCATGGTGATTGAAGAGATGAGGAGATATGGGATCGGACCAAATTCACGTACCTTTGACATAATTCTTCATCATCTTGTGAAAGATCGAAGAACGAAAGAGGCTTATAGTGTTTTCAAACGGATGAAAGATGAGTTTGGATGTGAGCCAAGTGTGAGTACTTATGAGATCATGGTGAGGATGTTTTGTAATGAAGGTAGGGTTGATATGGCGATAGGTGTTTGGGAAGAGATGAAGGATGAAGGAGTTTTACCAGGTATGCATATGTTTTCTACTTTGATTGACAGTTTGTGTCGCGAGAAAAAGTTGCAGGGTTGTTGTAAGTATTTGGAAGAGATGATGGATATGGGGATAAGGCCTCCTGGACTAATGTTTAATAGATTGAAAAAAGCTCTTGTTGATGAAGGGAAGGAGGATGTTGTTATGATGTTGACTCGTAGGCTTGAGAAATTGAAAACACTTTTGGTGGTTAGTTGAGAGGTTTGTTTGATAATTTAGGGGACAATATCAAGTGTAAGGTTTGAAGTTTTAGGTTATATATTGGCATTTTACTTGCTTCCCAACCTTACTAATTATTTTTGTATCTTTCTTCTTAGTGGCTGCCTTTTGCATTCTTTTCTTACATTTCATGTTAGCTCCAACGCTTAGTTTTTTCTATTAGTTTTTTCTCTTTTCCTTCCCAAATCACATGGAAATGATCATCTTTCCTTTCCCACACTCCCCGCACTCAGTTTTAATAAATTAGTTTTAAAAAATTAAAATATATATAAAACACTAAATTTAAATAACATTTCAATGGATTTGCTTACCGGATCCAGATCCCTTCAAAACATATTCACTTATTTGGATTCACCTAACAACATCATATACTTGTCCACATTAAAAACGGATTCACAAGTGGGCGAGAGATACTCAGGAAATGGTCGCCGAATGGGAAGGGTACCACACCATATGGGGTGGTGTTCCTGCCATTCATGTGGTTGACACAACCTCCTTCACGTTGCTACTTCTTCCATACTTTCCACACTTATTATGGTTGGCCTCTTTGACACCCTTCGTTGTTTTTGAGGCAAGAGGTTGTTATAGCTAGTGGAGGCCACATTTGGATATCAATTCTTATTCCTAAGGGAAGTGATTCGTACACAACACTTTTTTTTCATACATAACAATTTATGATTTATAGAATTGTATAGTACAACATTTTAAAGCATAAATTGTTGTGTTTGAAGAAAAGTTGTTGTATACGAATCAACCCCCTTTTCCAAAGAGTTGTCACATTCAACACGACATGCGCTCTAAGCATCTACTCAATATGTACCATAATGCCATTCCTAGCCTCAAAATTGGTTTAAGCCTTCAAATATAGTCCCTTAATGTTTGTGTTAAAATATAAAACAACAAACATGAAAATGTGTACTTAAAAATGTATAATGAACCTGTTACAAGCAACGAAAATTAGATCTGTCAATTCGTGTATTCATGTCATTTTCACGTGTTAGCCACGAATTTGACACGACACGAATTCACGAAGAGAAATAAGATTTATCTCTCTTTTCATTATGTATTTGTGTCGTGTCGTGTCACACACAAATTTGTGTCTCAGATTGCCAGGTCTAACGAAAATTACCTTTAGGCCTCCGACCTCCTTAAAATATTCAAATTTCTACATAATGGGGGATCACACATTTGAATTCAAATGTTGCCCCTTTGCCTTCATCTTGAGATGGTTGCGGGTTATGAACAAGAATGGTGGTTGGAAGTTCACCCGGGGGCACAAGATTATACGAGTTATGGAACAACTCCAAACAAAGTTTGTAACAAGAAACATAAAAAATTTGATTTTTATAACAATAAAATATGAAGTGGTTCAATAATACAATATTTCTTCCAACCACCAATATGTCAAATGCAAATACTAAAAGTTTAAGGGAGAAGATTGAACACAAGTATTTATAATGGTTGATACTACACAAAGAGCTTACTCCACTTCGACGGGGATACTGTGTCTAGCTTCACTCGCCGATGATTGATTCACTAAAATCAAACGAGACTTTTAAGGAAATATCAAAAACCATTGTACAAGATTTTCACTATCTAGTTTCTTACGCAGTGTTTGTTTTTGAAGAGGAAAAATGTCTTCAATCTTTTTTACATATATGTGGAATAAAATATGGACCAAAAGTCTTTTTCCATGTCTTTAGTCTTCATAAAAATGTTATTCTTTAAAGTCTTCATAAAAAAGACCGATGGTGTTGCTGGTGGTGAAGGTGGTGGATGAGGTAGGGACAAAGGTGGTGGGGGCAGAGGTTAGAGGTGGTAGTGGTGGCGGAGGTTATGGTGGCAGAGGTGGTAGTGGTGGCGGCGGTGGTGGCAACAGTGGAGGGGCGGCGGCGGCGATGGTTGTGGAAAAAGAAATGTCACGTAGGGTTGGAACTTAAAAAACGTCTACTAAAATCAAAAATTATTTTTTGGGAAAATGTCACTGTAGCCCCACGAACTTACATGTTTTGGTTTAAAAGGTCCCTTATGTAACTTTTTGGCTTTATAAGGGCATGAATTAACATTTAACCGGCTAATAAGGCCATTTTCTAAAAAGTGAAGGGGTCACCCGGTGACCCAAATCCCAATCAGCAGCTTCTCTTCGACATGTCATTAAAAAAAGCCAGCTCATATGTCCAAATCACATGCCACGTATACGTCTATCGATAAATGAGACCAACCCTTCCTCTGCAAGAAATTATGTTCTTTAGTCGGTTTCATCTACCCCTTTCTTCTATTTTCTTCTATTGTTCATCGAAAAAAAGTGTCTTGGATTCTTGCTATGGCCGTCTACATGAAGATAGATCTTCATTTTGCTGGTTTGTTTACGAGGTATCCAGTGATCAGTTACTCAGATGGAGTGGAGCAAAGGTTTGAGGATGTGGATTTTGCTGGAATGGACAAAAACGAATTTCTATTGTTCATTCAAAGATTCACAAACGAGACATGCGTTGATGTGTATTATTGCATGCCCGATATTGAGTTCCCTGAAGGATTGAGGATAATAGCAAATGAGAAAGACTACCAGGAGTTGATCGAAGTAGGGTATGATTCTGGTTGTGTAATTTCCATGTACATGGATCATATTGGTGTTAATGTTCATCAATGGATTGTTGATGAGATGGCTGAAGTATGCACCCCCAACGACAAGTATTCTGATGTAGGTGAAGTTATAGAAGATTTGCATGTTGAGACAGAAGGAGGCATTGACCTAGATGAAGTGCAAGTGCAAGGTAATTTGGACGATAACATTGAAGATGGAGATTGCATTCCAATGAACAAGACCTTGAATGATGTATTTTTGAACAAGCTTTGCCCCAAGGAGCAGCCAACTCCAGACAGTCCACCTCATGAGGATCCATATGATCAGATGGATGAACACGACCCAATTCATGAGGAGGTAACAGCTTTTAATGAAAATGTTCATTGGAAAAAGCAAAAACATGTGTTAGGAATGAGATTTGAAAGTCCTAAACAGTTAAAACATATGTTGTTTAATTATGCTGTTGCTAAAGGGTATCAATTGTGCTACAAAAAAATGATAGTAGGAGGCTTTTAGTTAAATGTTGTTCAGGGCAATGCAAGTTTAGATTGTGGGCTTCATGGATGAGTGAAGAAAAATCTTTCCAGATTAAGTCTCTTATAGATGAGCATAATTGTGCAAGAAATTTTAAAATGGGGTCTATTGTAAACTATGCATGGATTGGTAGCCATTTCACAACATAATTCTTACAAAAACAAAAAATGAGTGTTAGGCTACTAAAGGAAGAAGTAAAACAAAAATTTGGAATTGATGTGAGTATGGGACAGTGTAGAAGAGCAAAGAAATATGCAATTGAACTAATTGAAGGCACACTAGTTGAGCATTATGCCAAGCTTTGGTTATATGGTGAAGAGATAAGAAGATCCAATCTAGGATCAACTGTCAAAATGGATGTCAACAGTATGCCTGATGGGAAGACATATTTTAGTAAGTTTTATATATGTTTTGAGGGGCTGAAACAAGGTTGGAAAGGCAGTTGTAGAAGAGTAATAAACCTGGATGGTTGTTTCTTAAAGGGATTATGTAGTGGAGAGTTGATATGTGCCGTAGGAAGAGATGCTAACAATCATATTTTCCCAATAGCATGGGCAGTTGTGTGTGTGGAAAACAAAGAAAATTGGAAATGGTTTTTGGAGAATCTTAAAGATGGTCTAGAAATGGAAAATGGTTTTGGTATAACCCTGATGTCAGATCAACATAAGGTATATCACTTACTGTACAACTTCATATTTTTTGTTAATGAATTTCTTTTTTCTTAACAGATGAATTGAAATTGTGTAGGGGCTATTGGAGGCTGTGAAGGAAGTATTGCCTACTGCTGAACACAGACAGTGTGCAAGGCATATTGTTGCCAACTTTAGGAAAAGATTCAGTGGTGTGCATTATGAGAGGATGTTTTGGAAGGCATGCAAAGCATCAACTGAACCTTTATTCAATGCAGCCATGAAGGAGATACAACTATTTAATCCTACAGCATTTGATTACCTTATGGAAAAGAACCCAAAATCATGGTGTAGAGCTTTCTTTCAGGAGGGGAGGATGTGTGATGCAGTTGAAAATGGATTATCTGAAAGCTTTAACAATGTTATTAGAGATGCAAGAAAAAAAACCAATAATCACAATGTTAGAAGAAATTTGGTTGTATGTTATGGAGAGTCAATTCAATCTGACCATCAAAGGTTGTTCATGGCCTGATTATAAACCATGTCCAGCCATTACAATCCTATTGAATCAGTTGAAAAGAGCTCAAAGTTATTTCCTTTATCTTTGAATTTGAATTGAGTAGTTACACTTTAGACCCTAATTTATATATAATTGAAACAGGTATTGGCAGGTTTTACCTACTGGTTTAAACCAGTTTGAAACAAGAAATTTGGCAGAGTCTTATGTTGTGGATATAGATAAGAAGACTTGTTCATGTAAAGTGTGGCAACTAAATGGGTATGGATGTGTGCATTCAGTTGCAACAATCTCATACCTTAACAATGATGTTGGTAATTATGTGGATCCAATGTACTATGGAGCAATTTATAAGAACACCTACAAGTATCCAATGCGTGGGATGAATGGTAGCAACATGTGGCCACCTACTGAATTCATTGCACATTTTCCACCATTGAAGAAAAAAATGCCAGGTAGAACAAAAGTTAATAGAAGAAAGGATGCAAATGAAAGGGGTGCTAGACATACTGTGTCAAAGGTTGGGAAAAAATTATGTGTAGTGTATGCAAGCAAGCAAGACATAAAAAGGTTACATGTTCTCAAGCTGAAAAGCCAACAAAACTCAAGGTAAAGAAAAAGTAGAGAGCAGATGGTAATGTTGGGGAAGGAAGTAGTGGTAAGAAGGCAAAGGATGGTAAAGATGAGCATGTTACAGATGAACAAAGAAGTAAGGGTAATAAGGGCATTAATGGTAATGTTGGGGAAGGAAGCAGTGGTAAAAAGGCAAAGGATGGTAAAGATGAGCATGTTACAGATGAACAAAGAAGTAAGGGTAATAAGGGCATTAATGGTAATGTTGGGGAAGGAAGCAGTGGTAAGAAGGCAAAGGATGGTAAAGATGAGCATGTTACAGATGAACAAGGAATTAAGGGTAATAAGGGCATTAATGGTAATGTTAGGGAAGGAAGCAGTGGTAAGAAGGCAATGGATGGTAAAGATGAGAAAGGAGGTAGGGGTAAGAAGGTAATTATCAAGAAAAGAAAGAAGTCTGAAAGAATATGTTGGATTAGTGTCTAAGCCCATAACTATATTTGGTATGTACTTGACCCGGTTGTGCATGGTCCTTTTGGGTTGCCTTCACCAAAGCAACTTGACAAGGTTATTTAGGAGAGAGAGAGAGAGAGAAGATATTATGATTTATTAATATATTATAAGAATAATATATTAAAGGATAAATCATATTATTTGATTAATATTAGTCATAAATTAATTAGGAAATAATTTGGTGACTATAAGAGATTAATTGAATAAAGGGGCATAAACTGTCAAATGTGTGATAGTTGAGTTTTGGGCTGGGAAACCTAATGGACTAAGGGGGAACGAAATTATGATGGGGATCCATCATATTTTCGTCCAAAGGACCTAATCTAGAAGGTTCAATGGGCTGCTTGGTGACTAAGCTGTCCATTAGGGTTTAGACTGAAACCCTAGCAGCCTACAGTATAAATAGAGGCCCTTGGTTGCAATTTTCAGAACCTTGACTCCAAGAGAAACCCTAGGCCGATTTTAGCATCCTCCCTCCTCTCTCATAATAGCCTTCTTGCTTGTGTGGTGTTTGTGAACCATTAGAGGAGTTACAATTGTGACTCTAAGCTCAAGATCAAGAAGAATCAAAGGATCTCAAGCCAATTGAAAGAGGTAATCACTTAGATCTGTTCTTATAGTGTTAATTTCGAATTATACATGCTAGATCTAGGGTTACAAGTCTTGGATGAATTACATGTTCAATAGAGAAGCCTAGATCCAAGATTTAGGGTTTTGCATGAGCACATAGGATGTTCTTTTGCTTTAAAACCCATCAGTGGTATCAGAGCCTTGATTGGTTTCTGTTGTATGTGATGTAATTGTAGAGTTTTTACTGAAAATTGTTTTTCTGGCCTCTGCCCGACTCGACTCGGCGAGTCAGTATCTGGACTCGGCGAGTCTGCCTAACTCGGCGAGTCCAGGACTTGACTCGGCGAGTTCGGGAGTCAGACAGAGCATATCTCGGGATTTCTTGCTGTTTTGCTATAGGATAAATGCCAAAATCGTTTTTTAATAATAAAATCCGAATTTTATTGTATTTAAATAATTATCCTTACCAAAAAAATGATAATTTCAAATCTTTTGAATAATAGTTCCTTTATATGATAAATATGGATTATTTGAATTATTTGGTAATTATCTTGTGACTAAAATTGGACTAGGTCAAATATTGATAATCATAAAATTAATTGTTTAATTTATATTATTTGTTATTTGATCCCTTGTGTTTTGAAAAGTTCAAAACTTGTCCTCAAGTTTGAAATTTAAATTTTGTGATTAAAAGTTTAATTTTGAATGATTTAAATTTCAAACCCTTAGAATTTTACAAGTTTAAAATTCAACCCTATACTATTATATTATTACAAGATTAATTAATATATATGTATAACTTAAAGTCTTAAAGTGCTAGTCTTACCGTTAGTAGGCCTCATTCACGAAGCCGATCTATAAGGGGGGTATAAGGTTATGGCCTATAAAATGGTTGTTTAATGGGTATTCACTCTTACCCACTGCTTCCTTGATTGGTGGAGGGTCGTTAGCCGAACGGGTAGGATAGGGCAATCCTCTCCTCGTTAAAAGTATAATGAATGATACAAAGTAACTACAATGTTTTTACAAATTCCCAATCTTAGTTACTTTAGGGTAAAATGTGAAAATGATGCTAATCCATGGAATTACACTTTGTACCCTTGTCAAACGTTAGTGGAGCGTGTGTGGTTAATCTGCACACTAATTTGGGATTGACATTGGTGGCGAAGGGTGGCTCGATGTTTGTCATAGATCAATGGAGCGTGTGTGGTTTACCGGCACATTGATTAGGTGATAGAGACATTGAGTGCACCATGTTGATTCGCATGGTTATTCACACCTTGTTTGTGATCCTCGGTATCCCAGTCACAAACTTGAAGGGCATATCAAGATTTAAACATGTCATTGAAAAGTTCAATGAATCTCAAAAGAATCTAGGATTTTTCAAATACATTTAAAACTTAAATTCTTTTCATTTTTCATGGTGGAAATTAGTGAATCGTCATTCACTTACCTTCAAATTATTTGCATTTAGATTACGGCATCCCTTTTCTAAGTTGTGAATAATGTTGTTGGATCCTAGCCCTAATTTTTCATTTGGGTGTTTAATTGGGGATTCATTTCTAATCAAACTTTGTTCCTTTCTTTTTCAGATGTCTGCTAACAACAACAACAACAACGCTTCTAGGTCATTCTCGCTGATGAACCTATGTCAAAAGGTGACATTTGATGGGTCGAATTTCAACGAGTGGGTGAGATACATTCGTATGATTACTCGCTACGAGGACAAAGAATATGTCCCCGATGAGAAGCTTGAAAAGATCGTCCCAGATGTTGCTACTCCTGAAGAGTTTGCCGCCTTTGAGGCCCACGAGCGTGATGCTACGAAAGTTCATTGCATCATGCTAGCCACCATGAACCTCGAACTCCAAAAGTCCTATGAGGACATGTATCCATATGAAATGCATCAAGATTTGCTGGACAGGTACCACCAAAGCGCGAGGCAAGAGCGCTATGAGATCATTACTAACATGATCACCGCTAAGATGGGGAGTGGAGAATCCTTAACCTCTCATTTGCAGAAAATGCAAAGGTATGTTGATCGTCTTCTCAAACTTAATGTTAAGCTTGATGAGGATTTGGCTATCGACATCATCCTCCACTCCTTGCCTTCCTGCTACAACCAGTTCAGAATGACCTACCACATGAATAAGGACGTGTTCTCCTTGAGTAAGCTTCAAGGACTGCTGAGGACTGCTGAAAGCAACCTCAAGGACAAATCTGTTGCATCATCCCCTGCTGTGGCTGCTCCCATGTTGGCAATTGGCCAAGGGAAGGGAAAGAAGAGGAAGGCTCCTTCAAAGAGCCACCAAAAGGGAAAGTCCCGTGATGGTTCATCCTCTAGTGGGACCAAAGCAGGTTCTGCTAAACCCTCCTCTGACCCTAAGGAAGCAGAGTGCTTCTATTGCCACGAGAAGGGCCACTGGAAACGAAGCTGCCCTAAATATCTGTAGGACATTAGGGATGGGAAGATAAAGCCCACCTTCGCAGGTATGTATTCTATTAAATCTAACAACTCATCACTTGCTACTTCATGGGTTCTTGATACAGGATGTGGTTTCCACATTTGTTCTGATCTGCAGGGCCTAAAAAGAAGTAGGGAGGAGGAGCATGGGAAAATAAACTTGATTATGGGAAACATAAGATCGTCGCTTGTGACCAGAGTCGGAGTTTGTTCTTTAGTGTTGAGTAATGGGTTAGGATTAGATTTAAATAACTGTTGCAATTCGCCAGATATGGCAAAGAACATCATTTCTTTTCATGGATTATATAGACAGGGTTTCAGATATTCATTTGATAATAGTAATGGTTCTATTAATGTTTATTTGAATGGTGTTTTTTTATTTCAGTGCATTTCCTTGTAATGGAATATATGAATCTGTGTTGGTTGTAGACAATTTAGGAAATGATGTGTTGAATATTGATTCGTCTAATAGTCTAGACAAAGCATGCTTGTGGCATTGTCGCCTTGTCCATGTCAGCAAGAAACGCATAGCCCAACTCCAAAAGGATGGAGTGTTGGAGTCATTCGACCTTAGGGACGATGACGTGTGTGAATCTTGTTTACTTGGGACGATGACCAAGTCACCCTTTACTGGCACTTGTGAAAGGGGTGAGGGTCTATTGGATCTCATACACACCGATGTGTGTGGGCCCTTTAGATTCACCACAAGGGATGCTTGCCGCTTCTACGTGACTTTTACGGATGATTATAGCAGATATGGATATATCTACTTAATCAAGCAAAAGTCAGAAACCTTTGAAAAGTTCAAAGAGTTTAAGAATGAAGTGGAGAATCAGCTGAGCAGGAAAATCAAGATGCTTCGGTCAGACCGAGGAGGAGAGTACCTAAGTCTTGAATTTCACGACTATCTAAAGGAATGCGGAATTGTTTCGCAATTAACGCCTCCGAGAACGCCACAATTGAATGGTGTGGCTGAGAGACGTAATCGGGCCTTGTTGGACATGGTTCGTTCTATGATGAGTCGGGCTTCGTTACCAATAGCTTTCCGGGGGTATGCCTTGGAGACTGCCGCCCATATCCTTAACCTAGTTCCCACCAAAAAGGTTGTCAAAACACCTCACGAGATGTGGACAGGGAAAGCTCCCTCGTTGGCACATATCAAGGTTTGGGGTTGCGAGGCTTTCGTAAGACGAGAGACTCACGACAAGCTCGAACCTCGTAGTGAGAAGTGTTATTTCATCGGCTATCCACAGAAGTCCTTTGGCTATCTCTTCTACAGACCGAGTGACAATGTTGTCTTCGTTGCGAGGAGAGGGGTTTTCCGAGAAAGAGAACTCATAAGCCAAGATGACAGTGGGAGGAAAATTAATCTTGAAGAGATTCAAAAGCAAAGCGATGAAGGAACTTCTAACGCTGGCACTCAACCTGAGGAGGAAACTCATGTTGAACCTGTTGACGAGTCCTTACCTCTTAGACGTTCCAGTAGGGCTAGTGTTCCACCCCAGTTGTAGCACCCATAATCAGAAAGACCAAGAAAGGAAAGGAAAACCCTAAGTCAAGGGGGTCAACTCGTCGAGTCCAGGGTGGAACTCGACGAGTCCGAGCGGGATCCGGGTCGAAGAGCAAGTGCCATTTAGAGTTAGAAGTCCAGATCTGAAGTTGCTACTTCAGATCTAGGTGTATTTCGGCCTAGAGAACCATAAAGTATCAGTCTTGGGGGTGTTGGTGAAGCATGATTGTCTAGAACCCTAGCCCTAGTGTGTTTTGGGCTTTTAGCTTCTTGGTTTCACGTAAAGTTTGCAACTTTACGTGAGGAATAGACTTGGGAAGGGTGGATCTATGAGTTGGAGCCCCTGCATGGCTCGAAAAGCCACTGTATGGATTAAGAACTGAAGCTACTCGGCGAGTCACATGGGTGGACTCGGCGAAGTGGATGAAGATAGGCAGGAACTCGACGAGTTGGAAGAACAACTCGGCGAGTCTGTTGAATATTGCCATGGACTCGGCGAGTCTGTTCTTGGACTCGACGAGTTGGATCGCAAAACCTCAACCTTTTCTGGTTAAGACTTGGATCGGTGACTTGAGTGGTGACTCAGTGAGTTGGGAAGGATGGGACTCAGAGATCGTTGAACTCGACGAGTCTCGGGGTGACTCGGCGAGTTGAGGCGTATTGTGTGAGTTTCTGAGTATAAGGACTCGACGAGTCAACGAGTTGACTCGGCGAGTAGGGTCAGTCAGGAAGGTTGACTTTGACCAGGACTTTGACTCTATCAAGAGTGGACTTAGTTGGCTTCTAGATTTCTGTTTGGATCTAAGTGTTATATGATATTGATATTGATAGCTCGGGGAGCTAGTGGAGCAGCGGTTCAGAGAATTATCGGGCAGCAGCCAGAGGGTTATCAGCAAGTTCAGCAGTGCATGTGAGTTTCCCTTTGTGTGAATGGGTCTAAGGCCACAATGACGGCCCATGTAGATTTGAGTAGGAAGACCCAGGGGTTAGCCCTAGGCACTGTATGCCATAATGATATTAAGGACCAAGGTCCAGTGATAGCGGGCGGGTGCCCAAGGAATGGTTTGCATGATAGAGTATACTTGTTGTCTGTGTGATACTTGTATGTGCCTGGTAGGGAGGTGAGTGTGGGCGAGGTCCCGTATCTCACCAATAGCAGAGTGTGGACGGTGTTCCACATCTCATTAGCAGCAGATCAGGGGCGAGGCCCAAGTTAGGGAAGGAGTGAGTGTGGGTTGGGCCCGTATGTCACTATCAGTAGGAGCGTGGACGGGGTTCCATGATTCATCAGTAACAGGACAAGGGCGAGGCCCAAGATAGGCGAGGCCTTAGGACAGGACTCATTAGTATATGTTTAGCTTATGTGTTGTGATATGTTTGTGTGTTAGTATATGTTAGCGGGCGAGGCCCAGTGACAGGCGAGGCCTAAGTGAAACAGATTTGTATCCGAGCGGGGCTCGAAGCCAGGCGGGGCCTGGAGCGGCGGAACCGTTGTAGCGGGCGAGGCCCAAAATAATGGGCGTGGCCCAGTATGTGCGGTATGTGTTTATGCAGGGTATGTGGTAGGTTGGGGGAACTCACTAAGCTTCATGCTTACGGTTTTCAGTTTTGGTTTCAGGTACTTCCGGTAGCGGAGGGAGGAGCTCGGGGTGATCGCATGGCACACACCATTGATTAGTCAGCCTGGGATGTTTACTCTGATATTGAAAATATGTTTTGGAAATGATACTCTGAATTCATGTTTTGACTTATGATATGTTTTTATGAATATGGCTTTGGTAATGATCAAAAATGAAATTTTTGGACGTGAAAATTGGGTCGTTACAAGTTGGTATCAGAGCCTTAGTTTGAGGGATTCGGACATGCTTGCGGGTGTGTCTGAACTCAAAATGAGGAATTGGTATAAAAGTTTTCAAAAGAAAATCAGTTTTTGTGAAAAATGGATTTTAGAAAGGAAAAGAGTTTTAGAAAAGCAAAAAGAACCTTGAGAAAAGAAAAGAACTTTGATAAGAGAAAAGGGTGTAGTGCATGCAATCAGCCGACCTCAAGTAAGTACCCCAAAATACCCATACAAGTTTATGTTATGATTATCAGTTGGTAGAACAGCATGCTAGATTAGGACTAAGGATCTAGGGAGGATGCCTTATGTGCCTATTATATGTGCTTTGAGCTGCATGATAGTGCTGATTAGACAGTAGCAGGATAGTCTGTTTAGGTTATGCCTGAGTTTATGAGCTTATGTCGCATGCTAGTGCAGATTCTTGATATGAGATTATGATTGCTTGAGTACGTTATGGTTAGATTTTCCCTTGTCTGAATGCTGCTTGCTTTGTGCATTGTGGGATTCTGAGTGATGGGAGTTAGCCATTAGGTGAATACGTCACGTCACATGTGATCAGGGTTGAATAATCTCATAGTACTGGATTTGGCCCTATTGCGCAGCTCTTGTCTGAGTCCAACCGTTGTAGGGACGAGTCTTTTACTCGAAGGATTATCTGAGCCTCGTCACATGTGATGGTATTCAGGTGATGGCTAATTGGCATCACAAGGTTTGAGTTGAGTCAGAGGTTTCCCTAGGGTAAGCCTAGGATGAGATAGTGCTGGGAGCTGTAGTAGTAGAGAAAGGGACATGGTGGAGTCGAAGCAGTTCTTGAGGAAAGTACGGATAGATGTGGAAGGTAGTATGGGCCCGTTCTACTGAAAGCAGAGGATCCGTACTCGATTCGAGAAAGGTCGAGATGAGACCAGGAAACTTGTAGTGTGTGTGTATGATCCCTCAGCAGTGATGGGTATTCTGATAATTATTGTGATATGTTTCCAGCATGGTGACATTGTGAGAGAGATCAGTGGGCGGATCAGGCGCCGGAGAGGGATCAGGCTCGGGTTCAGGGGCCGAGCAGCTCGAGGAGCGGATGAGGGAGTTGATATCAGCTGAGGTTACGCACAGTATCCTAGATCAGACTCCTGTGATCTTTGGCACGGTCAAGGAGGGTATACTAGAGATCTTGGATGAGAGGCTGGGAGCCTTCCGTACCGAGATGATGGCTTTGATGGGAGCGCGTACCTTGACATTCCGAGAGTTTAGAGCATGCGGAGCACCAGATTATCATGGGGCTAGGGACCCCATCGCTAGCAGCATGTGGTTGGCCGATGTCGCCAACGCATTCCGTACGAGCCGGTGTCCCGAGGGGGACAAGGTCAGACTCGCCTCCTATCTCCTGAAGGACAGAGCGAGGGATTGGTGGGAGGAGGTTGGACATGCCATTGGTGATGTCGCGTTGGACGCGATGACATGGAGCGATTTCTCGGCCAGGTTCAAGGCTGAGTTTTCACCGATTATTGAGGTGCAGCAGTTGGCACAGGAGTTTCAGGATTTGACGCAGACTACTGAGACTGTGGCGGAGATCACCGCCAAGTTCAGGGAGAGGGCCCTTCTTGTTCCGCAGTATGTCGCGGACGAGGAGATGAAGAAGGCCTGATATCACGAGATGTTGAGGGCTGACATCAGGGAGTTCGTGAGCAGGTCCGGCTGTAAGACTCTGGAAGATATAATTTCTCGGGCTAGAGAAAGGGAGATTGATTTGGAACAGATCCGAAAGAGGAAGTCGGATGAGGTTCAGGTAGCCACAGGTTCGGGCAAAAGGCCCAAGGGGTCAGATTTGAGATCGAGGGAGTACCAGAGCCGCGGCCGATGCGGGAGGTGCGGCAGGACGCACGAGGGTGCGTGTAGGAGTGGTAGTGGTGGAGATTCAGGCTGCTTCAAGTGCGGCCGGATTGGTCATCTTAGTAGGGATTGTACTGCTACCACCACACAGGGATCAGAACTGATATGTTTCCACTGCAGTCAGCGGGGCCACAAGAAGGCCCAGTGCCCCAGTTTGTTTTTGGCAGGACGGGTGATAGCACCTGCCCCTGCCACTCTGAGGATCACAGATGGCCGTCAGGGCCGAGCAGAGGCGCCTGCGGTAGGAGGCAGGGCTTTTCAGATGACTACCTTGGAGGCGCGAGCAACGCCGGACGTAGCAGGTACGTGACTGTCGCTTTCTGTTTACTTCATTCATAGTTATATTGTTATGGTTCTGCATCGTTGGTGGTGTAAGTATTTTAGAATTGAGCGGCTTGCTTGTGATTTAGCTATATGACATCTGCATACCTTGGATATCAAAACGGTAGTTAGGGGTCGTGCCCTATGGAAGCTGGTTACTTTGGATGCAGTAACTATAGCATGCTTATGTGGGACTCAGTAGTGACCCGCTGGATTCAGAAAGGTGTTATTGAGTGATGGATCGGTTAGATCCCTAGCTATGGCAAGCATGGTTCTTCAGCAGATTGATTGCGGTGTAGCAGAGAAGATGGGGAATTCTTCTCAGGCATTGAGCAGTGAGGTATAAGCAGGATCAAAGTGGGGGAGAACCCTCCGAGTGTATAAGGGTATGAGCACGCGAATCCAGGATGAGTACACGACCTCTGAGAAGGAAAAGAAGTAGCACAGCGATTGATGGATTGAGGAGTTCAGCGTTGGGAGTTTGAGAAACTTCCCAACAGTTAGTTCATGTAACCGAGATGGTTAGTAGCTGGTTGGGAATTTTGGTTGGAGGGTCGCCTGTAGGACTCGAGAAAGTTGGAAAGAGGATTTTGAGAACGGTTAGCATGGGATGCTTTTGTGTTAGCAGTCAGTGGCAGAGACAGCAGGTAGAGCATGGTAGAGCGGCGGGAGAGCCGCAACATTTTTCGTCAGCGGCCAGTGAGTATGGAAAGTGTTGTAAGACTACGGGTAAGCTGTAGCATTCCCTAGCAGCCTAGTTAGTGGAGTGTGGGCGGAGGCCCGTATCTCCTAGTTAGCGGATTTTGGGCGAGGCCCTTATCTCCTAAGTGATCAAGGTGGGGATCAGGAATGGGTAGTAGATGAGAATAGTATGGAGATAGCATAGCCGGGTGAGACCCGTGGGCGAGGCCCGTATGTGAGTAGCAGTATAGGTGAGACCTGAGAGCAGGGTTGCTCAGTAGTATAGTCAGATGAGACCCGTGGGCGAGGCCCGTGAGTTTTAGTAGCACAGGTGGGACCTGGTAAGGACCTTAAGGTCGAGTTAGAGGGATCGAGGATCCCAGGACTTGTAGCACCAGAGTGGCAGAGTAGAGGGGGCAGTATTAGGTAGCCTAAGTTTCCTCGGAAGTCGCTGGGAGCGACTAGAAGTTTGTGTTGGGGATAGTGACCGGTGGGAGCCGGTAAACCAGATATTGATAAGATCAGTAGGGACCAGGGTGGTCTCGGTTCATCCGGAAGGCGGATAAGGGACAGCAAAAATTTTCAATCAGCGGCAGTGAGGGTAAGCAGACTATGGTGGAATGCAGTTAGTTGATCGAGGGGTGCTATGCACAACAGCAGGTTGGATAATCTCAGAGGGAAAAGTTTGACCCTGTTGTGCAGCTCTCGTCTGAGTCTAACCGTTGCAGGGATGAATCTTTTACTCGAAGGATTATCTGCACCATTCGCTGAGGAGGGTGCTCAACACTAAGTTAGAGTAGCAAGAAGTGTCCAGTGGATACTGGCGGTAACAACCCGTATTGGAAGTAGCGGGAGTAATGGAGTTGGGAAGGATAGGACCTTCTTAGTGTCAGAGGAAGTAGTCGGTTATGGAACGTTGCCTTGGGGAGGCCAGAAAATGCGCAAGGAAAGGGGGATGAACCCCTAGGGTGTCCAACATAAGTACTCGGGGAGTACCAGAAGGATTGTCAGTTGAGTAAGTTGTGTTTCGAGGATGGTCAGGGTTAGGGTAAACCCGGGAATATTATCCGCAAGAATTAATGTTAGTCAGAATGACCGGGCGGAAGGCCAGCGAAGGTAGTCAGCGGGTGTTAGGTCTACCAAGCAGAGTGTTGGCAACAGATTGCAGGGCGATTGGCCGTAGGGAAACTTCGAGGACGAAGTTTAGTTTAAGTGGGGGAGAGTTGTAGCACCCATAATCAGAAAGACCAAGAAAGGAAAGGAAAACCTTAAGTCAAGGGGGTCAACTCGTCGAGTCCAGGGTGGAACTCGACGAGTCCGAGCGGGATCCGGGTCGAAGAGTAAGTGACCGACTCGACGAGTCGGCAAGAGGACTCGGCGAGTCCGATCTGAAGAGGAAAACCCTAAATCCGGGACTTTGTGCGCTATATAAACGTCTTATTCTCTCCCTTAGGGTTCTCTATAGCCTCTCTTATCCAGAACACGAAACCCTAAGCCTCCATTTTATCCCATTCAAGCTTTCTTGCCATTTCGGGTGATTTGAAGGAAGAAGGAGGAAGGGAACCATTGGGGATTCAAGGATTGGCTTTAGATCCAGAATTGGTGGGACTTTTCAGAGCATTAGGAGGTAAGAAGTCGTTACCTTCACTCTTTTGCTTAAGGTGTTACCCTTGTTATGAGATTTGGGGCTTTTATGGCATGATTAAGAGCCATTTAGAGTTAGAAGTCCAGATCTAAAGTTGCTACTTCAGATCTAGGTGTATTTCGGCCTAGAGAACCATAAAGTATCAGTCTTGGGGGTGTTGGTGAAGCATGCTTGTCTAGAACCCTAGCCCTAGTGTGTTTTGGGCTTTTAGCTTCTTGGTTTCACGTAAAGTTTGCAACTTTACGTGAGGAATAGACTTGGGAAGGGTGGATCTATGAGTTGGAGCCCCTGCATGGCTCGAAAAGCCACTGTATGGATTAAGAACTGAAGCTACTCGGCGAGTAACATGGGTGGACTCGGCGAGTTGGATGAAGATAGGCAGGAACTCGACGAGTTGGAAGAACAACTCGACGAGTCTGTTGAATATTGCCATGGACTCGGCGAGTCTGTTCTTGGACTCGACGAGTTAGATCGCAGAACCTCAACCTTTTCTGGTTAAGACTTGGATCGGTGAGTTGAGTGGTGACTCAGTGAGTTGGGAAGGATGGGACTCAGAGATCGTTGAACTCGACGAGTCTCGGGGTGACTCGGCGAGTTGAGGCGTATTGTGTGAGTTTCTGAGTATAAGGACTCGACGAGTCAACGGGTTGACTCGGCGAGTAGGGTCAGTCAGGAAGGTTGACTTTGACCAAGACTTTGACTCAGTCAAGAGTGGACTTAGTTGGCTTCTAGATTTCTGTTTGGATCTAAGTGTTATATGTCACACCCCGATCCTTGTCGGAATCGATCGAGGCGTGATATATTGTTCAAAGTCTCATGACAACTATGTTATAATATGATTAGATTCAATTAAGTACTAAGTATGCAAACAAGATCCACAACATACAAATACAAATCCAAATACGAACAACATTTATTACATCAAATTTAAATAGTCTTGTGGATTTCTAAGGCACAACCTATTTTTCATCAACTTCATTCTTCAAATCTGCATCATGGGTAAAAACAGGTCAACTACGAGAGTTGGTGAGTAATCTAATTTTAGTAGAGAAAATTATGAAGTTGAAACATTTATAATTTGAAATTTGTTTTCTTTTGAAGTCGGCAAACAATTGTATTTGAGATAACGGTTTATAAATCAAAAATTGATTAACAAATGATAACAACAACAATAAGTCCTCACCCTATATATATACATATGTATATATATAAATATATATAGGATGGAGCATCTAATCATCATACACACTCAACCACGTGTGATCAATCACCTTAGCGTCCCAAGGCGGGGTGGTCAACCCAATAACGCTATTATTGTCCATAACGTACCTCAAGAATACGGGCATAGTCATGGAGATTAGACTAAAAATGGTAATGCACTACAAGTACATGTAGCGTAAACAAACAATAGTTATACAATTAATGACTCACGTATAAATGTCCCAACAATGTCTCAATTGTGATAAAACAATAAAATGAAGTTGGAATATATTAGAACCACATGATACACCCCAAAAGTATTGAAAATTATAAAGTATGGGGTAGATTACTCACATTAGTCCCAAAACGAAATGCGTGTGTCGTACGATAGACGGTTCGGGTCAAAATGGCGTAGAACCTAATATAATTAATAGTTTTGGTTTAGGAACTGCTAAACGAGAATAGAGTACTAATACAAATAATTAGACACATATTCTTATATTAGATGAATTAACAATAATTCATTTTGATTATAATATTAAGGTATTCATTTGTTAAATGAATTTTAAATTGAATTAATTACTTTGCATAATTAATTTATATTTTCAATTTAGTCCAGATTTTAATAATTTCTTATTAAAATAATAACTTGCCCAATTATAATTATTTACAGATTTTAACAATTATTTATATGAAATAATCATTAAAATGCATTTTTACATGCTTAAATACTTAGGAAAATGGTTTTAAATAGTACACAGTATTGAAAAATTATGAAATTATTAGGAAATCATTATTCCATACAATATTAATTACTGTAAAATTTTTATATTTTTCTGAACTGTTTTAGTATTTATTTAATACTTTAATGATTAAACAACAACAAAATTCGGGAAAAATAATAAATGATTCCCAAAAATTCTGTAAAATTAACCATAGTTTTATAACATGATATAGAGCCCAATGTATAAGTTTCGGATATTTGTGACTATGGGAAGTATTTTTTATGTATTTCATTATTAATTAATCAATAAAATCATAAATAATAGTAAACAGTAATATAAATACATGAAACTTCATAAATTATGTTTAATGAATATATTGGTCATCCCAGAATTTTCTCAGAATTTATTGAATGCAAAAAGTATTTTATGTGAATTATTGCCCTACTTTATTGCAATAATTATAGTAATTCAATAAAAATAAGTTATTTTCTGAAAATTTCCAGAACTTTTTATTTTATTGATGGGATTCTGAGAAAAATCAGGTTTATGCATAAAATGAGTTTTAGATATTTTGGTGGATTTAATTGGTTTCTTGTATGAATTTGAAACTTTTAACAACATACCTTGATGAATGCTTCAAGAGGGATGAAGATTTGAGTATAATAGATTGTTCTTGGCTGGAATATGAGTATTTCTTGGATGAATTTCGAGATTGAGAGTGAGAGAAAGAATAGAGAAGGTTTAAGTGGTGAAGAGAATAATGTGTTGGGAGAAAAAGGAAAGGAAAGTGGATGGGAGGTGTGAGTGGGAGACCATGGGAATAATCTTTTTGCTTTTGGTGGTCTTCATAATTTCCCACTAACACAAGCATCTTTTACATAATTAATATAAGAGTTTTATAAAATTTAATGTAAAGTTTATAAAAATAGAGTTTTATAAAATTTAATGTAAAGTTTATAAAAATGGAGTTTTATAAAAGATGAGTTATTATTTGATTATAACAATCTACTTTGATTTGAAGTTTAATTATAGCATTCAAGTTTGATTCTTTTAAATTTAATTAGAGCATTATACTTTGATTTGATTTTAATATGGTATCATAATTTAATTTGATTATAGTTATAACGTTGTACTATACTATGTTGCTATTAACGTCAATTTATATCGTAGTGTATGAGTTTTGATCCTATTAGCGTCAAGTAATCTTGAGTAGGGTTTGAATGAGATTGCGAGAGGTTTCGTTTGTGATCTTTTTGAGTGTCCGGCTTCGCAACGCAAGGTCCATAGACCCCGTTAAGCCATGATTTAGTGTCCTACACAATCCCGATGATTGTGCAATAGTGTTTTATCTCTTTGGTTCGTTGTTTAGCACTGTTAAGGCTAAGGAATATCAAACACATGAACTTTCCAAATGATGTTTTCTCATTAAAATAGCGAATTGTACAGTGATTACATAACGTAAACCCTATCATACAAGGGTTAATGGAGTTGATCGGTTTGACTAGTTGACTTTGTTTGACTTTGACTTGACCAAAATTTGATGGTTGTCACATCATCCCCCCGCTAGAGGGAATTTCGTCCCGAAATTTGCATTTTGATTGGGACTTCAAGAGTTTGGAAAAAGATGTGGAAAACTTTTCGTAGTACAAGAAATTGATTATGGTGAGGAACAACCCTCCTGATGTCACATGACGACCTTGGAAATTTCTTATTGTAACTTGAACTGAGTCAATTTAAAAGGAGTTTATTGTTTTGGGATGATAGAGTATTCTATGTGTGCTTTTATACTCCCTGATTTATCCTTGGTATTACCACTATGAATATTTTATAACGTAGTTAGCGAGTTCCATCATTACGAATGTTTCAACAAATTTTGACGAAATTTGCATTATAAGTCCTACAAGTTCTTTTATAGTCGATTGACGTAAAGTAGTCGTATATCATTAAGATTGCAAGGGCATTTTGGATGGGTGACCCCGCCTTAAGCCCACAACCAAACAAGGAACAGGGAATGAGGCGGAATCACACATTCTAAGTCCATAGAATCTTAATGATATATGACCATAATGTTTACACTAGCCCTCATAGATTCCAGGGGCGTAGTATTATTGGGCTAGAAGTAGGAATTGTAGTTCAAAATAAAATAGTTATAAGCCTGCTATCTTCAAACTTGGGCTTTGGCCCCTCCCGATTCGTAATCAGAATGGTCCAATACTCCCAATTCTCCAAGCGACCAAGTGGTATCAAGAAATCAAAATCGATTCATCCCCATTTTCCCAATTCGCTGCCTATCTCGCCTGCTGTTCGTTTGTCGCTGTCTCGCCAAGTCAGTCGCCTGGTCTCACTCTCGCCAATCGCCATCGCCAAGTGCGCAAGTCCCCATTCTCACTTCACAGAAATCAGGTATGTAATCCGGAGACCCAAATCCTGTTCAGCTGTTCTTTCTTTTCTGATTGTAAGATTGTTGATTGTTGGTGTTGGCGTATTGCACTGCTGCTGCTATTTTCTGTCAATCTGTTGCCTATTTATGCGTTACTACTGTCTTACTGAGTTTCCTTTTAATTTGGTTGTCATTTGCGATTTGGCGATTTGCCAATTTGATTTATAAGTTATGAACTTATAGATTTGGTTATTGATTTGGTTATGCTTAACAGCTTGTCAGCTTCAAACAAAACTGAAAAGTGACAACAAAGATTGATTTGGTTATTGTTAAATGAGTTATTGGTTATTGTTCTAATTTTGAATTTGATTTTGTTTTGATTGGATCAATTGTTCCTTCATTTTGATTTTTCTAGATATAATCATGGGAAAGATGAATACATTGAAAGAGAAATTGTTGTCTGCTTACTAATATATCATTCATAATCTGTTTTTAAAGACATTAAAGGCTGTCGGGCTGAGTTGTAATTCTTTTTTCTAGGTGTTTATTTGTTGAAAACAATCTGTTTTTTTTAATATTAATTTCAGTTTATAATATTTTCGCCCCCCCCCCCCCCCAAGTTAATTGTTCAAGCTCCGCCACTGATAGATTTACTAGTAAAAACCCTGAGTTTTTTTTACATAGATGATAAGACTTATTTGGGTTTTGCCGTGTTCTCAAGATTCATGGTTTATATACTTGAATTGATGCTAGTTTTAGTAATAAAAAGAAATTTAGAATTTAAATGTCGATGTTAGAAGCTTGTACTGATATTTAAGGGGTTAAAAAAAGTTTTATTAGTTACCTATAGCGACACACAAGTCATAATTTGCATGTGTGAAGACTTGGAGTACTTTCTAATTGGTTCGTGTGTGAAGACTTGGAGTACTTTCTAACTGGTTCATGTGTGAAGACTTGGAGTACTTTCTAATGAAAAGAGTGCTACTGGGGAAATTTGAAACTTGTACGTAGCTTCAAAGTCAAGAATATGCGGTAGGCATGTGATGTATTAAATGCATGAGGCACATAAGTCATAATTTGCGGCAACATATACGCATATGTGTGTGAATTGAAGAAGAAGGTTACAGCTCAAAGACCATATATATTCATTTCCTCTTTATTTGTTATTAATTACTTCTCCCACTTCACTTATATAAATCATCACATTCTTACCGTAACTTTTAACTTCTCCCTCACCAATGGATCCACCTGCAGATCATCAAAACCCCATATATGACCTCGATTGGTTTCCGTACTTTGATCATCAAGATCTTTTCAGGTATATATAAACGTCACTCATTACCCCATCTTTCGCACAAAAAAGTGATTTTGTCTATATTGATCAAAACATGGTTTGGATTTGTAGTGATCAAAAAGAGTCTTCCATCGTGTTGGATTTGATTATCTTGAGTTTTTGGATTTTTGCAGTGGTGACAGGCTCGACCATCATGATTACGAGTTGTCGGAAAAATTGCATGAAGTGCTCGATCAGAACGTTTCCACAGTACTTAACAAAGATCAAAACATCATTTCTAGAAATGAGTTTCACGATTTGGATCCCCTTGAAGATATAAGCTTATGGGATTGTTAGGAGGAAGGTAATTTACCATTGGTTAGTTTCAGTGAAGACTGTAAATCCGGTGGTGAGGCTACATGTAGTTCTAGTGCTGCCACCACTGATCACGGTGGCCGAAAGGTGGCAAAGAGATTGAGACCATTGGAGTTTGAAGAGATAGCGAAGTACTTTGAGATGTCGATAATCATGGCGGCAAAGGAACTAGGGATAGGGTTAACATTGTTGAAGAAAAGATGCAGAGAGCTAAACATAAACATATGGCCTCATAGAAAACTTACGAGCCTACAATCCCTCATTCAAAATGCCAAGGTAAATTACGATAATAACCTTCTATACATTACTCATGCATGCATGCCTGCACTTGGTAACCAAAGTAGTTTTGGTATTTTCTAAAATTTTAATTATTAGTTTCTTTATAACATAAAGAATGGCCCTAGGCATATTCCACATCAATTCAATTGATTTACTACGATTTCCTGATTTATATTTATATAAACTTAACTCATTGTAAATTTTGTGAACTCACACGAAAAATATATTGCATCTACCTTTTTTTTTTAAAAAAAACTAGGACTTGGGATTAAAGGAGGAGATAGAGACGTTAGAAGGGCACAAGAAGATGATGGAGAAATTGCCAGGTATGGAATTGACAGAAAGAACAAAGAAGCTTAGGCAAGCTTGCTTCAAAGCTATTTATAAGAAGAGAGGACTTAACAATCCTTAGTCCTTACCTTTTCTTTTAGCCATTTTGTTATAATTAGTGGATTTTAATCTACATTGTATGTGTTTTTCTCTTGATAGTTTGATACCCTTTTTAGTTTCATTGTGTTTGTTTGTCTATTGATTTTTTTATGCAGAAAATTTTGTATAATTTGGGTATTATAGTTTGTATTATGTATTTAGCCATATTCTAGATTGCCGACACGACTACGCCGACGACTCTATACTAGAGGTATATATAAATAGACTTATGAATTTAGTAGGAATAACTTGATTATAATCTTGTGATTTGTTCCATGTCTGATCCACTCCTAAGATTCACTCGACATGCCCCCAGTTACGTGTAATTAAAATTTTATTAGACTATTGATCCTAATGAGTCTACCATAAGTCCACAACCAAACAAGGAACAAGTCAACTACGAGAAACACGCATATGGACTTGTGAGTTATTTGTAAATTGATTATGGAAATAAAGTTTTTTGACATTGTTGGGTAAAATAATTGTAAAACACTTGTTGGGCCATGGTTAGGAGTGTTGGGCACCTTTTGGGCTTTCCATGGTTACTAAATGTGAAACATGTAGCACTTGCGTGGGCCCCCACAAAACTAAGTTTTCACATTTCTTTCCCACTTCTAGGCCCATTAGGGAACTTAATAGTCCAATGAGTTGGCCATTTTGGAGTGTATCCTTTCGGATACGTTTGATAAGGTCGGGTATTTTGATGGCTCAAAAGTAATGTGAATGACGCGCTTTGGCCTATAGGTTTGGGAACTCTCGCCTTTGGTCCCCAGATAAGCAAACTGGTCCCTCGATTGATTGGGATGTATACGAATGCTTACCTAGTCAGGACTTTCGGGCTACCGGCACCTCCCCCTTCCAGTTACTACGCGTCCATTACTATGATCCTACCCAACTAGAGTGGATGACTTTGAATTTCCTATGAGCTCTAAGGAATACATATATGTATATACATTTTGTTAAACAACTTGAGTATGTGTGTGATTTTCAGAGAAAGTGGAGAATATTCACAAGTGTATGCACACATATAAGTGTCAGGAGTAATACGTATGCACATAAGGGAGCAATTAACACACAAAGGTATTCCTAGGATTTTCTAAGTGTGAATTGCATGCAGTTGTGTGTGCATTTTATAAACTAGCATACGAGAGGACCCTAGAGGCTATAGACTAGGTCAAGGCAATTAACCTAATTCCCTATAGTCAAGGGCTCTGATACCAATCTGTCACACCCCGATCCTTGTCGGAATCGATCGAGGCGTGATATATTGTTCAAAGTCTCATGATAACTATGTTATAATATGATTAGATTCAATTAAGTACTAAGTATGCAAACAAGATCCACAACATACAAATACAAATCCAAATACGAACAACATTTATTACATCAAATTTAAATAGTCTTGTGGATTTCTAAGGCACAACCTATTTTTCATCAACTTCATTCTTCAAATCTGCATCATGGGTAAAAACAGGTCAACTACGAGAGTTGGTGAGTAATCTAATTTTAGTAGAGAAAATTATGAAGTTGAAACATTTATAATTTGAAATTTGTTTTCTTTTGAAGTCGGCAAACAATTGTATTTGAGATAACGGTTTATAAATCAAAAATTGATTAACAAATGATAACAACAACAATAAGTCCTCACCCTATATATATACATATGTATATATATAAATATATATAGGATGGAGCATCTAATCATCATACACACTCAACCACGTGTGATCAATCACCTTAGCGTCCCAAGGCGGGGTGGTCAACCCAATAAGGCTATTATTGTCCATAACGTACCTCAAGAATACGGGCATAGTCATGGAGATTAGACTAAAAATGGTAATGCACTACAAGTACATGTAGCGTAAACAAACAATAGTTATACAATTAATGACTCACGTATAAATGTCCCAACAATGTCTCAATTGTGATAAAACAATAAAATGAAGTTGGAATATATTAGAACCACATGATACACCCCAAAAGTATTGAAAATTATAAAGTATGGGGTAGATTACTCACATTAGTCCCAAAACGAAATGCGTATGTCGTACGATAGACGGTTCGGGTCAAAATGGCGTAGAACCTAATATAATTAATAGTTTTGGTTTAGGAACTGCTAAACGAGAATAGAGTACTAATACAAATAATTAAACACATATTCTTATATTAGATGAATTAACAATAATTCATTTTGATTATAATATTAAGGTATTCATTTGTTAAATGAATTTTAAATTGAATTAATTACTTTGCATAATTAATTTATATTTTCAATTTAGGCCAGGTTTTAATAATTTCTTATTAAAATAATAACTTGCCCAATTATAATTATTTACAGATTTTAATAATTATTTATATGAAATAATCATTAAAATGCATTTTTACATGCTTAAATACTTAGCAAATGGTTTTAAATAGTACACAGTATTGAAAAATTATGAAATTATTAGGAAATCATTATTCCATACAATATTAATTACTGTAAAATTTTTATATTTTTCTGAACTGTTTTAGTATTTATTTAATACTTTAATGATTAAACAACAACAAAATTCGGGAAAAATAATAAATGATTCCCAAAAATTCTGTAAAATTAACCATAGTTTTATAACATGATATAGAGCCCAGTGTATAAGTTTCGGATATTTGTGACTATGGGAAGTATTTTTTATGTATTTCATTATTAATTAATCAATAAAATCATAAATAATAGTAAACAGTAATATAAATACATGAAACTTCATAAATTATGTTTAATGAATATATTGGTCATCCCAGAATTTTCTCAGAATTTATTGAATGCAAAAAGTATTTTATGTGAATTATTGCCCTACTTTATTGCAATAATTATAGTAATTCAATAAAAATAAGTTATTTTCTGAAAATTTCCAGAACTTCTTATTTTATTGATGGGATTCTAAGAAAAATCAGGTTTATGCATAAAATGAGTTTTAGATATTTTGGTGGATTTAATTGGTTTCTTGTATGAATTTGAAACTTTTAACAACACACCTTGATGAATGCTTCAAGAGGGATGAAGATTTGAGTATAATAGATTGTTCTTGGCTGGAATATGAGTATTTCTTGGATGAATTTCGAGATTGAGAGTGAGAGAAAGAATAGAGAAGGTTTAAGTGGTGAAGAGAATAATGTGTTGGGAGAAAAAGAAAAGGAAAGTGGATGGGAGGTGTGAGTGGGAGACCATGGGAATAATCTTTTTGCTTTTGGTGGTCTTCATAATTTCCCACTAACACAAGCATCTTTTACATAATTAATATAAGAGTTTTATAAAATTTAATGTAAAGTTTATAAAAATAGAGTTTTATAAAATTTAATGTAAAGTTTATAAAAATGGAGTTTTATAAAAGATGAGTTATTATTTGATTATAACAATCTACTTTGATTTGAAGTTTAATTATAGCATTCAAGTTTGATTCTTTTAAATTTAATTAGAGCATTATACTTTGATTTGATTTTAATATGGTATCATAATTTAATTTGATTATAGTTATAACGTTGTACTATACTATGTTGCTATTAACGTCAATTTATATCGTAGTGTATGAGTTTTGATCCTATTAGCGTCAAGTAATATTGAGTAGGGTTTGAATGAGATTGCGAGAGGTTTCGTTTGTGATCTTTTTGAGTGTCCGGCTTCGCAACGCAAGGTCCATAGACCCCGTTAAGCCATGATTTAGTGTCCTACACAATCCCGATGATTGTGCAATAGTGTTTTATCGCTTTGATTCGTTGTTTAGCACTGTTAAGGCTAAGGAATATCAAACACATGAACTTTCCAAATGATGTTTTCTCATTAAAATAGCGAATTGTACAGTGATTACATAACGTAAACCCTATCATACAAGGGTTAATGGAGTTGACCGGTTTGACTAGTTGACTTTGTTTGACTTTGACTTGACCGAAATTTGATGGTTGTCACATTATATGATATTAATATTGATAGCTCGGGGAGCTAGTGGAGCAGCGGTTCAGAGAATTATCGGGCAGCAGCCAGAGGGTTATCAGCAAGTTCAGCAGTGCATGTGAGTTTCCCTTTGTGTGAATGGGTCTAAGGCCACAATGCCGGCCCATGTAGATATGAGTAGGAAGACCCAGGGGTTAGCCCTAGGCACTGTATGCCAGAATGATATTTAGGACCAAGGTCCAGTGATAGCAGGCGGATGCCCAAGGAATGGTTTGCATGATAGAGTATACTTGTTGTCTGTGTGATACTTGTATGTGCCTGGTAGGGAGGTGAGTGTGGGCGAGGTCCCGTATCTCACCAATAACAGAGTGTGGACGGTGTTCCACATCTCATTAGCAGCAGATCAGGGGCGAGGCCCAAGTTAGGGAAGGAGTGAGTGTGGGCTGGGCCCGTATCTCACTATCAGTAGGAGCGTGGGCGGGGTTCCATGATTCATCAGTAACAGGACAAGGACGAGGCCCAAGATAGGCGAGGCCTTAGGACAGGACTCATTAGTATATGTTTATCTTATGTGTTGTGATATGTTTGTGTGTTAGTATATGTTAGCGGGCGAGGCCCAGTGACAGGCGAGGCCTAAGTGAAACAGATCTGTATCCGAGCGGGGCCTGGAGCGGCGGGGCCGTTGTAGCGGGCGAGGCCCGAAATAGCGGGCGTGGCCCAGTATGTGCAGTATGTGTTTATGCAGGGTATGTGGTAGGTTGGGGGAACTCACTAAGCTTCGTGCTTACGGTTTTCTGTTTTGGTTTCAGGTACTTCCGATAGCGGAGGGAGGAGCTCGGGGTGATCGCATGGCACACACCATTGATTAGTCAGCCTGGGATGTTTACTCTGATATTGAAAATATGTTTTGGAAATGATACTCTGAATTCATGTTTTGACTTATGATATGTTTTTGTGAATATGGCTTTGGTAATGATTTAAAGAAAAATTTTTGGTTCGGAATTTTGGGATGTTACACCAGTTGTATGGATTCCATATTACTACTGAAGGGGATACATTTATTAGTGGTAGTACACTAGTAAATTTGGACAAACCTAGCAGCTACAAGGAATCCATGGCAGGCCCGGAGTCTGCTAAATGGAAAGAGGCAATGGACAGCGAGATTCAGTCCATGTACGACAACCAAGTTTGGAATTTGGTTGATAATGTGTCGGGTCGTAAGACAGTCGGGTGCAAGTGGATCTTCAAGAAGAAGATGGACATGGATGGGAATGTGCACACTTATAAAGCGCGATTGGTTGCGAAGGGCTTTACTCAAACTCCTGGAGTTGACTATGATGAGACCTTCTCGCCAGTTGCCAAGATAAAGTCTATTAGGGTGATGCTCGCAATAGTTGCGTTTCATGATTATGAAATATGGCAGATGGACGTGAAAACTGCTTTTCTGAATGGAAAGTTGGCTGAGGATGTTTACATGAATCAGCCAGAGGGTTTTGTCAATGCGAAGCATCCAAATAGAGTGTGTAAGCTTGAGAAATCCATTTATGGATTGAAGCAAGCGTCTCGCAGATGGAATCTTTGTTTTGACGAGAAGGTCAAAGAGTTTGGCTTTCTGCGAAGCGAAGATGAGTCATGTGTGTATGTCAAGGCCAGTGGGAGTATAGTGAGCTTCCTCGTATTGTATGTTGATGACATACTACTCATAGGAAATAACGTCCCAACCTTGCAGGAGGTCAAGTCCTGGCTTGGGAAGTGTTTCGCTATGAAGGACCTCGGAGAGGCTGCGTATATTCTAGGAATAAGGATAGTAAGAAACAGAAGTAAGAGACTGATAGGACTTAGTCAGGATACATACTTGGATAAGGTACTAAAGCGTTTTAGTATGGAAAATTCCAAGAACACTACAAGAAATATGAGCTTATGTGACTAAAATATTAGAGACTGATTAATCAGTCTTGGATGCCTTGTATCTAGGACTGATGAATTAGTCTCGATTACTATCTAGGACTGATTTTAATGAATAAATTATTAGAAACTGACCAAAATTATTTAAGACTAAAATTTGGTCCCTAATTTGTTTGCGTCCGTTTAGGTTTGGTGGGAAACACATTGGGGACTGAATTTCAGTCTCTAATAGTATAACACTAATTTTGACTTTGGAAGAAAAGTTATATGGGACTAAATTTTAGTCCTTGATAGACTTGTGCTAGTTTTAATTGTGTCTGGAACTTATCAGGGACTGAATTTCAGTCATTGATACAACTAAACCAAATTTTTATTTAGATAGGAAACTTTCTAAAGACTGAATTTCAGTCCCTAATATACATTCACTATTTGACATTCGAATAAAACACTTAGAACTAGCTGGATCTTAGTATCTAATGTTGATTATTTACTCATATATACCATATATGTATCATATTAAAGACTGATGTATCAGTCATGAATACAATGTGGAAGGAAACTTATTAAGGACTGAAATTCAGTCTTGGATAGAGTAGCCATGGACCGCCACCTCTAAGATCACCCACCGCCACCTCCCATCTAATCAACGCCACCAACACCCACCATCTCCTCCACCACTCACCACCATCACACCCACCATCATCACCACCTTAATCCACCATCACCACCCACCTTCCACCATTACCACCCCTTACCTCCACCACAAATGGCACCGCTACCACCCCACAACCATCGCCGCCACAACCTCCACCTTTACCTCTACCACCATCTCCATCACCACCACACCACCACCATCATCGCCACCACCATCTCCCTTACTACCTACCACCACCGCCATTTACTATTTTTATAATTTGTATAGTATATATCTTTACAAATAAATTATAAAACAAAGTAATATTTAAAAAAAAGACAATTTTATCGGTTTACATTAATGGAATAAAATTAATGGTTGCAAACCAAACAAAATTTTAAATTGAATTCCAATTTATAACATATTCAAATTCTTTGACGAATTTCAATTTTTTTGAAACATTCTAATTTCTACAAACCAAAAGCCTTTCATAAAAATCAAAATCATCCCGCTTCTAAATTGAAACTAACTTGCTAAAAAAATATACAAAAATTCCGTTTCCTTAAAAATTGAACGAGAATCCGGCCCTAGATGTTATCCCTACCGCTTTCTCACTTTCATCTGCAATGGTTCTCAACTTTTCCCTAAGCCCTTATCTTTAATAGGTAATCAGCACACTACGCACCACCCAATCCCTGATAATTTCAAGTTCTCAATCTTATTTTCGACCATCTAGAAGATATTAAGGGTTCAGACCTCATTTCTCATGAGATTATGCCTTCCTGATCCTGTTTTTGAGTTCAAAAACTCTCCTTCTCTCGTCCTTACTTCTCAGTATCGAACTATATAGTAAACACCTCTACGTGTTCTTCATTGATGCGATTACCCCCATATATTTCTGGAAACACACGCAAACACACACCCAACACCGCCTTCAACCACCCGCATTCGCCGTTCATCACTCTTAACCCTAGATCCAAACTAACATAGCCACATTATTCTCTTCTTGAACTCTAACTGCTATTGTTATGTCTTCCCCTCTCATATTATTTGTCAATTTATAACCATTTTGTTGCTTGATTTTAACCCGGGTAGGTTAAATATTTTTCTCCGAAGAACCACCACTATCACCGTCTACCAGGTTAGAATTTGGTTTGGAATGTTTGTTTGTCTTTATTGGTTGAATTAAACATCATTAAATACATTATTTATTTGTTTATACTGCGTACATGTGTTACCCTGAGAAAAAATCAAGTTGAAATCATTTAGTTTCTCTAATCCATTTCATGTCTATAAAATTCTTCTCTATATACAAATATTTGGTATTTATACTAGTAATAGCTAATTTGATTAATTTTATATATGCAGGTTCAGAGAAGAGATTTATATGGTTCTTGGAAACAAGAATTAGGAGTAAACCATTAGTTTAATGTGTGAGGTTCCATTCATTTATATTTTTTATTTTATTTATCAAATACCAGTGTTTAATGAGTTTGTATATCATATTACTGAGTAGGTACAAAAAGAGGCAAGATTATTGTAGAAGATATACAGTAATACTGTAAGTTTTTTTTATTACTTTTGCATAATTGAATTTTGTAAAACATTTCTAACATCATTTTTTTTCATATCAAGACCAGACTTTTACATAATTTTAGTTTTCATTAATATTATTCATTGGTCGTTTCAAAAGGACTGTTGTGGCTTACTATATTCTATATTTGATTTACTTTTATGATTGAAGTTCTACAACATGCCTTTCTTAACAGAATGAATGCATAACCACAATTTATCTAACTGTTTTCTTTAGATGACATGGGAATATATTGCTTTCTCAAATTCTGCATAAAAAGCTAACTTGGAGCTATACCATTAGGTATATTACTATGTACCTTATATTTTCTTGATATTTAATCTCATTTTTCATTTGGAGGTATTTATAAAATGTCTTGTGTTGCTGACCTTTATAGGTTAGAGTTGTAAATGGAAGTCCAGTTACAAGAGATTATTGCTTTGTAAAACATAACAACGTATGTGCCAATGGGTAATTTTTCTTCCTTTTTCATGACAGTTACGTTTGCAAGAAAAACACTCCAAGTTCTCGGCCTTTGAATTCACTATTATGCATTGTAATATCTTATTATTTTGTTGTCATTAGATGCTTTCTTGTTCTTATCTTCATTATTAAAAACAATATTGATGATACTACAGTGCAATACATCATATGAATTGCAGAATTGATTCTCACTATACATTGTTGGCTTTTGTGATATGTATCTTGTTACCTTCCTCATTAACTAATATTCTTGTGAAATTCTGCAATTTGTTGATGTAATCAAGACCATAGGTTTTGGCCATGTTCAGATAAGTAGTTTGAGGTCAACCCTTGCTAACACTGGTCAAACACAAATCTAGGCTAGCTAATCCTTCACCAGAACTATGTGCAGATTATGGATATAATATGCCTAGCTGATAAAGATGGAGATTTTATGCACGACGACATCACAAACATATCAGAGGAGAAGTCGTAGACATGATCTTTCATTAAAATTTAGATTTTTTTTTCATATATGGTTTAGTTATTGAGTTGTTTGTTACTGTTTTTTGTTTTATTTAAAGTTTGGATATGATGATATCTAGATTACAATTTATTTATTTATTACAAGTTCAATTCATGTATTTAAAACAATTTGATTACATATTTTATTAACTATAGCTGTTAATTGGGGACTTAAATCTAGCCTTAGATTGTATCATTTGCAACTAATTATTATTACTAAAAGTTTGTATCGAAGGCTGAATATTAGTCATAGTGAGAACATATTAGGCCACTGAAGAATCGTATTACGGACTAAATGAGGTAGTATCAAAGATTGATATTCAGTCCTGGAATGATAGTTCCAGGATTAATATGATATAAATGGGGTCTAAAAAGAAAACATTGGAGACTAAACATAATAGTGTCAAAGACTACTATTTAGTCCTTGAAAGATAGTATTAGGGACTAATGTTACATAATATTGGGATTTAAATCAAACATATTGATGACTAAATGATGTATCATCAGGGACTGTTATTCACTCCCTAAAAGATAATACTAGAGACTGACATGACATCAAATTGGGGATTTGAAGAAAATAAATTAGAGACTGAATGAGATATTATCTAAGACTGATTTTCTGTTTTCGATACTTTGATAAATTAGGGACTGATTTTCAGTCTCAGATACATAAAAAATTGACTATCTAAGACTAGGTCTTGGGGACTAGCTAGGGACTAGCTAAATCAGTCTCTGATTCTCATCCGAGACTGAATATTGACCATCGGAGACTGTTTATGTCAGTCTTTGATACTCTTTTTTCTTGTAGTGGAAAGGGGAGTTGCCAATCCAAAGCAATACCAAGTTGAGTAAGACTCAATGCCCGAGTACAGAGGCAGAAATAGCTGATATGAGTCGAGTACCTTACGCTTCCGCAGTTGGCTCGATCATGTACGCTATGACTTGTACTCGCCCTGATGTGACCTTCACTTTGAGCATGGTCAGCAGATATCAGGGAAACCCTGGTAGAGCCCATTGGACTGCAGTTAAGAACATTCTTAAGTACCTTCGGAGGACCTAGGAATGGTTTCTAGTCCTCGGTGGGAGTGATGACTTAAGGGTGCGAGGGTACGGTGACGCTAGTTTCCAGACGGATCGGGATAATTACCGTTCGCAGTCAGGCTGGGTCTTTACCCTTAACGGAGGAGCAGTGACTTGGAAAAGTTCCAAGCAGGAGACTGTGGCTGATTCAACGTGTGAATCAGTACATTGCAGCAAGTGAAGCGTCAAAAGAGGCAATATGGTTGAAGAACTTCATTGGAGACCTTGGAGTTGTGTCATCCATAAAGGAGCCCATGGAGATTTTCTGTGATAACGAAGGAGCGGTTGCCTTAACCAAGGAACAAAGGGATCACAATAGATCCAGGCATATCGACAGAAAATACCATTTTATTAGACATCGGGTTGAAGAGGGACTCCTCGTAGTGAAGAGGGTATCGTCAGAAGATAACCCAGCAGATCCCCTTACAAAGGGACTGAGCAGGGTTAAGCACTTGCAGCACGCTAGGAGCATTGGGCTGAAGGACGATATGAGTTTGGATTAGATAGATAGGAAACGTGTAATAGATAATTTGTACTTGACATTTGATAGATGTTTTGACTTCCTGAATGATAAGATTATTCAAACGATCCACAGTCGTTCATATGTTGGAAGTAGATATGAAAGAGGATTGTCATGAATCTGTTTGTGGATTGTCTAATAGGTTTTAGACATAGCAATAGTTTGTTGCAAAGTTCATGAGTGCTTATGAATTGTGATTTGAGCAATGGAATAAACCCGCGTTTGCTGGTATCACTTCATGGTATTTTACCTCGGGTGATCGCAAAGCGATAATATCTTATAGTCTTAAAACTTAGAGATATGGTTATTGTTTGCTGGTTGGTTGTGCATTGATGATGTGTAAACGCAGTAGTAGCTTGATGTTATAAAACACATTGTTGTGCATGATTTAATTAGTAAATAGTAAATGCATATGAGTCGAAGTTAATCTGTTCCTTTTATTCTAAGAGAATAAAGGTGATATCTTGGCCACTCGATGATTTGGTTTGACTTATGTGTCGTGCCCGGTCAGAACAAAGTTGATGTGTTCAACTAAGTTCTATGCCAAACGAATCAGAGATCGAGAAACAAAGTGCTGAACAATAAGTATTGTAAGCATGATATCTAGAACAGAGGATTATACGATCCCTTATCTGAAGGACAAGTTACTGATCAGAGTTGACAGCAGCGTATAAGAGCTACGATTGCTAATCGGATTCTGAAGTCATATGTGAGGTATAGTTACTAGACTTATCCAAGTGGGAGACTGTTGGATTAGTGTCTAAGCCCGTAACTATATTTGGTATGTACTTGACCCGGTTGTGCATGGTCCTTTTGGGTTGCCTTCACCAAAGCAACTTGACAAGGTTATTTAGGAGAGAGAGAAGATATTATGATTTATTAATATATTATAAGAATAATATATTAAAGGAGAAATCATATTATTTGATTAATATTAGTCATAAATTAATTAGGAAATAATTTGGTGACTAAAAGAGATTAATTGAATAAAGGGGCATAAACTGTCAAATGTGTGATAGTTGAGTTTTGGGCTGGGAAACCTAATGGACTAAGGGGGAACGAAATTATGATGGGGATCCATCATATTTTCGTCCAAAGGCCCTAATCTAGAAGGTTCCATGGGCTGCTTGGTGACTAAGCTGTCCATTAGGGTTTAGACTGAAACCCTAGCAGCCTACAGTATAAATGGAGGCCCTTGGTTGCAATTTTCGGAACCTTGACTCCAAGAGAAACCCTAGGCCAATTTTAGCATCCTCCCTCCTCTCTCATAATAGCCTTCTTGCTTGTGTGGTGTTTGTGAACCATTAGAGGAGTTACAATTGTGACTCTAAGCTCAAGATCAAGAAAAATCAAAGGATCTCAAGCCAATTGAAAGAGGTAATCACTTAGATCTGTTCTTATAGTGTTAATTTCGAATTATACATGCTAGATCTAGGGTTACAAGTCTTGGATGAATTACATGTTCAATAGAGAAGCCTAGATCCAAGCTTTAGGGTTTTGCATGAGCACATATGATGTTCTTTTGCTTTAAAAACCATCAGAATAATCAAGAAAAAACTTGTTGCATGGGTTGAGGGTAAAAATGGGGAAGGAAACACTATTGACAAGCCAATGGAACTTGAATAGGTATTAAATTTCTATGTCAGTTTCGGATTAAGTGTGGATGTTTGGTGTAATGTACTTCTTATTTAGGATCCAAGAGAATGTTTCGGACTAAGTGTTTCAGTTTGATGTTATGTATTCAATGTGGTTATGATTGGTGTTATGTTTGTATGATTGGTGTTGTTTGTATGATTGGTGTTATGTATGCGAAGTAATGTTAATGGTTTCAATGTGCTTATGATTGTGTGTTATGGTTATGGACGTGCATGGTATTGGGGTCCATTATTGACATTAGTGATGCGTATGGTCCCATTTATTATAGTTGAATATGGTCCACCTTTATTCTAGTTGAATATGGTCCCCATTTATTCTAGTTGAATATGGTCCGAAGTCACTATCAACAAATACACTACGAATCTAACTTGGGATCCCATATGACTAAACATATTGTTTTATGATTAAATTACAAAGTCATTACATGGGTAATATAATACTCCTAATAATTTCCATAAAAAGCAAATGAACAACTGCTAAGTATTACAACTTGTAAACAATTATGCCAAAGAAAACAATCCAACTTAGAAGTAAACACATCTTCAGCTTCCAAATCTTTGCTTCAAGCTTCTTTTTTGACCTAGCCAAACCTGCAATCATAACTGCTTCAACACTCATATTCTTAGTGTCTGCTTCATCTACCCAACAAATAAAACCATTACGAGGTCCCTAACAAAATCAATTTTCGAGTGAGAACTTGAGAATGAAACAAACAAATAAATTAGGGCTACTGGCTACAGGCGCCTCATAAACAAACTAACACAAACCTTAGTGGGGAAAGCATAGAAGGGTCTTCCAGGGTTGGAGGGAGTGGAAGACATTCTTATTATGGCGACACATCCACATGAGCATTTCACCATTTTCGCTTCGTTAATTCCGAGAGCTCTTTACTTCAGAATGCAAACAATCACAGGGAAAAAGAAAGCTACTGCGGAGTAAGGAAGTAAAGTACTTATAAAGAGGAAATGACGAAAATACCCCTTGACGAAAATACCCCTTTTGTTTGACCTCAAGCACATCTGTCATAGTTGGTGCACTAAACACAATAAATTATCATTAAGTAAGGCAACCAAATGTCCAAATCGTTACCCTTAATCAACAACAATAACCCATTCAATCTCTTTACATTTCATCAAGATCATACCAAAACGCCTGTTACAGGTAAGAAGGACTTCAAAATACATCCATAAACTACCATTACAACCACCATTGGAGTACCACTACCTACACAAACTGGATTACCACTAAGACAAACGAACACACATAATCCTAATAACATATATGACAATAAAAACCATTAAACCTAACAGAAGATTACGACCACTATATTATCATACCACTACAAACCACTTCCATGAGATTCACTTGCTGATTATCAAGTGAATGATGAAAATCATTAGCAGGAGCATCACGACGACAAGACCCACAACCAACAATGCAATCGCTTTAATCTACTTTTCAACCTTCTCGAACCTTTGCTGTATGTTGAGGACATCAACCCTGGAATGAAGGCAATCGCGACCCATCTCCTCCTTCATGCGCTCCACCTCACCTTTTTGCTCAGCTATCTTTTCACCACAGTCACAAAAGATCGTGTGCAAATCGTTCAAGTTAAGCTCGTCTGTTGAGCTTATAGAGTTATTGGAGTTTATAGTATCTGGTGATGGTGGTGGGGTAGGCTCCATGGAAGACAGTGAAAGGCAAAGCGAGTATTCTATTATCGGTTGTCGGCTAGTGTTTGGCCGGAAGTGGTAACAAAAGTTTAGGGTTTTGTCCAGCAGACCCTTCAATTATATAGTAGGGGACCACTGAACCGTTCGGGCCCAAGCAAGCTAACTCGGTGGGTGAGTCGTTGACGTGTAAACCGAGTCGTGTGAGTTGACTCGCTAGCTTAGTTGGATGATGAGTAGGCACGGAAACTGGTTGAATTGGGTCAAAATCCCAAATTAGTCGGTTAAATGTTAATTCATGCCCTTATAAAGCCAAAAAATAACATAAGGGACCTTTTAAACCAAAACATGTAAGTTCGTGGGGCTATAGTGACATTTTCCCTTATTTTTTTCTCTTTTGGAAAAATAGGTCAAAAAGATTTTTTTTATGTCTTTTGCCTTTTGAAAAACAACCACTCTATTCCTCAAATGTCTTTTCACCTACAAACATAAGAGGTAAAAAAAAACTTTTAGCCAAAAAACAAACACTTGGTCTCTTTGCAAGAAGAGGTGGATTACTCACTTAAATGCTTTCAAACACCTACACAACATAATGAGTAAAGTCACACCATCAAAAAAATAAATTGAAGCAACTAAGTGGAGATGGTGATCCATAAAGTTTTGGATTGAGTTTGATTTTTTTTTGGCTTGAATAAACACTTGTTACAATGATTTGTGGATAGAATTTCGGAACAGGTTTTTAAGCAAAAATGACCACGATGTAGCCTTATTGAATACCGAAAGAACTGAATGCTACTATGTGTATCCCTCTTCACTGACATAAAGTGTTAAATCATAGGGTACACACATTCACCCACTCACACAGGAGGGTACACGAAGCAATCGGAGGTACGTATAGAATTAGTCAATGTAACTTGATGGTTGACCGCTCCTTTTTAGACGCTTGACTACACAATCTGGTTTCACACTGCGGTAAGATGTTAAATCCAACTTTTTCAAATTCTCCCTTTTCACTAAAATTGGTCATTTTCAACTTTTTAAGATCAAATTCAAATCAGTTATTAGATACTTTAAACAAACATTTTATAAAGTTCTTATCATTTATAAAAATCTCAATTGATATCTTAACAACACTTATAACAAAAATGTTATTTTTTCAAAATGCATAACAAAGTATAAATAACAACTTTGACATTGACGCTTTTTTAAAATAAAAATATTTTCGTTATGATATTATAAAAACTCTAATTTTTATAATATTTAATCTACTTAACTATTTTAGTAAATATCAGTGTCGTAAAAGTCGCTAGAAATGAATGCCACATAAACTAGGAACATGCAAAAGTATCTACTACCAATTCCACAAATGAAATAAAACCAAAACACTAAGGTGAAGTTTATTTCACATAATTTTTGGAAGGAATAGAATATGTCAAAGGAATTGGAATATGAATGAATTATTATATTTTTATGCATTTGGTTGATGTGAATTGAAAACTAAGTTATAATTTGTGGATTTGTCAAAAGAATCGGAAAGTAAATTATTATATATGACGAAAATACAATTTTATTGATTTTGTGTAACCTGTTATTATTAATAATAAAATTGATAATACTTTTTTTTGATTAAAAATCTCATTTATGAAACTCTTACTCACTTAAACTTATGTTTTTTTTATTGAATTTGCACTTAATATATTCATTAAAAAGATAGCTTTACAAAATGAAAATATATTATTACACTTTATTAAATCAATTAATATATCATGCTTTTGAGCCAGCAGATTGTAAATTTAAAGAGTTAAAAGAAAGAAAATGAAAACATGTGTGCACATGCAAGTGTGTGTATATACATGTGTATAGGCATATAGGTGTATGTATGGGTGTGGTTGTCGGAGTGTGTATGTGTATGAGTATTAGGTAGATGGGGGTAGGCATATGTGTGTGTGTGAGTTTAGGTGTAGGGATGTGGGGTAAGTGTTGGCGTATGGGTGTAGGTGATGTAGGTGGTGGATATACATGTATCTGTAGGCTTAGGCGTGTGGGTGTGGTATGGGTGTGAGTGTTGGTGTAGGGGTGAGGTATGTGAGATGAGATGAGTGCGTGGATGGTTTAGATAAGGGTGAGGTGTGGGAGAAATGATAATAATTTGTTTTTATTTAATAGATTAGGACTAAAATAAAGAAAATGTGAGATGTTTATTTTTTACTAGTTTATAACCCGTGGGAACCATGGTTGTGAAATTAATTACACTTTCATACTAAAATGTTGTAATTATTAATCAAATAATATAAATAAAATTAACAAAGTTTTATCAATAATAATAAGAAAAAATGTGAGAGGTTTATTTTTTATTTTTTAACCATAAGGAATGTAATCTAAAATTTTTGCCGTTGGCTAAAGAATAACAATTCCTTCAATGGAATTTAAATAATTCCGATTTCTTTTATTTTGTCAATCAAACGTAATTTTTACTGGAATTTACATTACTTTTCCTCCAAATTCCTTCGAAATTAGTAAATGTCTCAAAGAGTCACCTAGTAAAGATTACTCCATAGAAGAGACCTCAAATTCAAACATTGTAAGACTCTATAGGTTTCAACACTTTCTACGTTACCTGAACTTTTTATCTTTATTTCTCTTTTTGACAAATAAATGAAACCCACAAGAAATGTTAACCGGTGAATACAAAGTGAGGACATGTTTTAAACTCTAAATGAATAAAATTATGTTTGTAATATTACAACCATAGACACCAAAAACAAACAAGAGATAAAAGAGCAAGATTACAACATTGCAAACAGGTTTACAATTTGGGAGGATTCATCTTATTGTTCACTTTCATATCATCCTCACCACTTTACAACAAAACTTGCACCCACCCACCCCCAATCAAAAGAACCTCTGTAAACAACAATCAAAAGCTTGAATCTTGAGCACAGAGGATCAAGAACAACAATAACTATCCCCCAAATCTTCTCCTCCTTCATAATCATATGCATTGATTTAACTGTAATCTTGAATCCTCCATCAGATTCTTCAACTCCTCTTGAAACTTCTTCACTTGATTCCCTGGTCTCAAAACATTAACATCATCCCACTGTGAACACGGGTCCACAAACCAGCTCTTCCTAGCGGTGCACCACGCCCCGGGTGCCGCCCTCCCACCACCACGTTTCAAGATCTTCCTATCAACCATGTCAAGAACCGCATCGTTTTTCCCAAACTGTCTTGCAAAAGCCGCACCACTTTCCACCATTTCATTGTAATGCGACTTGTTAAGAAACAATGGCTCCATTTTAGGAGGATTGTCCCACACCATGTACCTTAAATCCGCATTGATTGTCGTGTTTTTGTAATCAGGTGAGTTGCAGACCACCGTATGAAAGTAGACTTCTTGAGCCAAAACCACATTGTTAACATACATTAAGAGAGTCCGAGGGAGATTATCCCATGCAAATATACAATATTCAAGAAACGAACGGCTCAAAATCACCCATGGAGATCCTGAAATAACAATATACTTTCATTGATTTGTTTATTATAATATAATTTCATTTTTGAAATTCAAAATGGACACTTGCCTGTGAAAACTTTGAAAGCATTTGGTAATGGTCGTTTTTCAGTGGCACGAAAGATTTGTGTTCTTCTTGCTAAGTAAAGTCCTGGATCGACTACGATTGGTCGGATTCTTTGATCCCTGAAATCAATATATAAAGTTGAGATTAAATTTAAGTTTTTAGATTAAAAAAGTATAGAAAAATGGGGTTTGAATTTGAAAGAAACATGTTTACTCTTTCCATCCAAGCTCACTGGTATGATCAATGAAATTGGCATCTCGGTTGATGGTGGAGAATGCATGAGACAAATCTGATCAAGAATATACAAACAAGGAAACACCATAAGTATATTAATGTGGACGTATGTGTTCATAGATATGGGCGTTTGTGAATTGTGTGTATATATGTAATATGTGTGTATGTATATATATACACCTCTGTATGTTCAAAAATGTCAGAGATCTAAATTTATTCCATAAAGAATAGAAACCCATGTAAGGAAGATGCATAAAGAATAGAATTTGTTTGTTCTTATTGTCTTCAGATTCTTTTCTCAAAAACTTATATGTCAAAATCATAATGGGCAACTTTAATTTACCAAATTTGTACAAACAGAACAATCATCGAACATTATGTGTGCTTGGATGTGTGTTTTCATTTTTCAATGTGATTATTGAGGCTTAAGGAATCAGAATCATAGGATAGCTAGGCCTCATGTTATCAAATTGATCGATATGCTACTAAAACAACCCTAAATGATCAGAAATCAGAATCATGATATCGTTCACCCAATTCCCTCAAAAATGATTATTTGTAAAAAACCCTAAAACAACATACTAAATGCTCGAAGCAAAGAGATACTTGTAGAATTGATATCAGAATTGGTATTAGGGAGTACCGTCTTGTGTTAGCAAAGGATAATCCAGTGCACTGAGGGTTATAAACCAGTCCCAATCACGATCAACCTTCAAAAAAATTGCAGCAGCACGCAAAATGGCAGCAATGTTACTGGCACCCATGTATGTTGTTGGATCAGGCTTTCCGATCACGTCAACATTCCCAAAAGCCCTAATTGCCGGTACCGACTTCACCAACACACTCAACTTCCTCCGCTCATCGTCGGAACCCTCCGTTCCAATGTGCAACAGATACCTGTTCCTCGGATGGTACACCGCAAGCAACAGCCGGAAAATCCTATCGGCGTCACCGCGGGTACCTGAAATGTAGTAAGCGAACGCCGGCGGGTAGCCGCGCCCACGGTGGACGGTGGAGAAGGGTTTGTGTGAAGTGAAGGCGTATGAAGAACTATAACCGCAGATCGAGGAGATAAACAGTAGTAGGGAGATGAATGCGGCGAAGAACAATGTAAAAAGCCATTTCTTCTCAGCTCCCATTACTGTGTATCAATTGGTTCAGATTTTGATCTTGTAACCTTCGGAGCATATGGATTGAAATTGCAATGAAGGAGGGTAATTCAAGGGTTTCAATTTCACTAAGAAATCATGAAATTGACGACTGGGATTCACTAAGTAGTTGGGTTTTACTAATTTTAGCAAAGGTTTTCCTTGTGAAATTGAATTTGCGTATGAAAAGGATCAAGGATAAGTTAGGGTTTGTTTGAATAGATTGAAAAAGCTTTTGGGTAGGTGTGAATACACACAAGAATTGGATTTTGGTATTAAATGGTGAAGAAATATGGATCTGATCTATGTGATTATGTTGGAAATCTTGTAAAAACCTGTTCTACACAACTCTGACTCTCAAGTCTCAGCTGTATTGAAATATTCATGTGGGCATCATCAACACCCCTCAAGATTTTAAAATTCCAAAAAGGGCAATTGCAAATAATTAGTACATCAAAGGTCCCTAAGGAATTTACTTCTTGATTTGGAAATAAAAACTAGCCAATCTTGCTAATTTTAACCTTTTTGGGTCGATTATAGGCATAGCTTGTTTTGTTTTTTCACTTCTTTATGGTCATTCCTTTATTCTTTATTCTTTAACTTTTTAAGTGCCATCAACCGTTACGACAATCAATGCAAATAGTTCATGTCGAGTCGAGTCTCAGCCAATACGTGACACAATGTATGAAAATAGATTTTGAATTTCTTGTCTAAAATAAAGGGAGCATGTAAAAGTACATGTAACACGAAATGCTAAAATATGTTTATATGTTTACAATATACCTATGACATTTTGTTTTTGGTGATTTTTTTTCTTTAAATGTATGATCTCCGTTGGGACATAACAATTAAGTAAAGTGGTATCATTTGTTATAAAACATGCTATTAGTTTAGTTGTTTGGGGATAACTTCTCTTGGAATTTATATGATTCCTCTTTATATCTCTTAAAGGCATACAAATATCTAAACCTAGACTAGTGTCACATTGTTCGTAGTTATAGTTGAGAAATATTTTTTTTCGTGTACAACAATGACCTTGTACACATCTCAAACCATATGTATCTTTTGCATTGTACATGTATCAACACAATATGTATCTTTGAGATATAGACATAACTTGTTTTGTTTTTTCAGTTCTTTATGGTCATTCCTTCGTTCTTTAACTTTTTAAGTGCCCTCAACCGTTTTTTTAGTGTTTTCGTGATTATGATGATACATATGTATGTTGAATTAGGGTTACGTCAATCAATGCAAATAGTTCATGTCGAGTCTCAGCCAATACTTGACACAATATATGAAAATAGATTTTGAATTTCTTGTCTAAGATAAAGGGAGCATGTAAAAGTACATGTAGCACGAAATGCTAAAATATGTTTATATGTTTACAATATACCTATGACATTTGTTTTGGGGATTTTTTTCCTTAAATGTATGATCCGGTTGGGACATAACGGTTAAGTAAAGTGATATCATTTATTATAAAACATGGTTATGCTATTAGTTTAGTTGTTTGTGGATAACTTCTTTATATGATTCCTCTTTATATCTCTTTAGGGCATACCAATATCTAAACCTAGACTAGTGTCATATTGTTCGTAGTTATAGTTGAGAAAGATTTTTTTTCGTGTACCAACAATGACCTTGTACACATCCCAAACAATATGTATATTTTGCATTGTACATGTATCAACACAATATGTATCTTTGAGATGTAGAAAGTTCGATGTTACAATCTTAAGTGACAACCTTTCATGTAAAATGACATACAACGTTGCACAATGAGTTTGTCATCTCCATAAGATGCATGCATTTCACATGGATTTTAAATGTTTCTCAATTAGTACTTAACATTTTATTACAACATATAATACATTTACAACCTATTAATGATATATTAATGATAGGTCTCGATCTCGCAGTAAATAGATCAAAATGTTCATTGATACCGGTTCGATCTAATATGACATGTTTGAATTGTAACGTAGTAGCATCTTTCTTGTGCAACCCGAAACTACATTATGTTGTTTTAAGATCAGGAAATTTTGATTTTATACTCCAATATCAAATCAAGATCTTTCTTTAAGATAAACGGATGAACTTTTTTCAAAAGTCTTATGGGTCGGTTTTGAATGTGCAAACCAAACCCAAAATTGAATTTTTCGATTTTAAAATTTTTAAACCTAAAACTGACAGTTTATGTTTTATTTCGGTTTTTCAGTTTCAATTTTATCGGTTTTTATTGTTTTTTGGGTTTGTTCCTTTCTTAAAAAAAACCCCATAAAAAGAATTGCACCCTCAAAAGAAGGTACTTGATCAGACGACGGCGTTTCGCTGTCCTACATGTGGAACCATGTCATCGTCTTGGAGAAAAGAGACTTCTACTCGGCAGAGAACCAGACAAGCAGAAGAAGATAACATCTTTTTGGTGGCGGGAAATTAATTACTGAAGAAAAATGCTTAGAATCTCCGGCACAGACGGTGGAGTTGGTCAGATAATCGCCGCCGTTGCCGCGGCTTTATTGCTCCGTCTATTCTCAGGCCCCGGCCCCGTGCAGTTGCTGGAGAATGAGACTGAAGAGGAGGGAGGTGAGGGAATAATTTCCGATTCTGAAGCTTCGGTATCCGATAAAGTTTATCCTGTTACTATCCGGTGGACAAACATCACATGCTCTCTCTCCGATAAAGCTTCAAAATCGGTCAGTTAGTATTTTTATTCACTGCATGTTGGAAGCGTTTTTAAGGAATCCCTGTAACTGATGTAAACTATGTTTATTGACATGCGATTAGCGAAAATCGCTTCAGAATGAGGCCTTTCCCCCAACACTTAATTAGCAAAATAGCGGATGAGGCGTGAGGGTGCTCTGCAAGCTTATGTCATGAAACTTTGATTTTTATGTAAAATTTTGCTAATTTGTTGCGATTGTGGGGGGAAGTATGTGCAGCTTATGGTTCCCTCTAATCGAAATTAGGTCATTGTGTTTTATTAACAGCAATCATTTATTTTCTTATGAGGAATATGGTTCGAGTAATCTGTGATTGCCTACTTTTACCATACAAAACAGCAATTTGGGAGGTCAAGTTCTGATCTCCCCCATTGACAATTTTGTTGTGCTGCCCTTTTCACTCTTCAGCTCCATGTTAACTTTACAGGTGAGGTTCTTGCTTAAGAATGTCTGTGGAGAGGCAAAACCTGGAAGGCTGCTTGCAATAATGGGTCCATCAGGATCGGGGAAGACAACCCTCCTCAACGTACTTGCAGGTCAAACAGTTGCATCACCTCGATTACACTTATCAGGCCTCTTGGAGGTTAATGGACAACCAATGTCAAACAAGTCCTTCAGGTAAGTTAAGCTCATCATTTGTTTCTGAAAGTTGTAGCTTCTTATTGAGACTTGTACTTGATGAAAGTTGCATAACAACTGGTTACAATTTCCTTTCACTGTCATCACAGGTTTGCTTATGTGAGACAAGAGGACCTTTTCTTCTCACAGTTGACAGTTAGAGAGACATTGTCACTTGCAGCTGAACTCCAGTTGAAGGGGACATATTCAAAGGAAGATAGAGATGAATATATAAACAATCTGTTGTTCAAACTAGGGTTGGTGAGTTGTGCTGATACTCGAGTTGGGGATGCAAAAATTCGTGGAGTAAGTGGAGGCGAGAAGAAAAGGCTAGCAATGGCTTGTGAACTCATTGCTAGTCCATCTGTGATATTTGCTGATGAACCAACAACTGGTATGCATTATATTCCATGTCTTTTTAACAAATTTTTATATTAAGGTGGTTTATAAGAGGTCATCATATAAATTGGCTATGCTTTCAGGACTTGATGCATTTCAAGCAGAGAAAGTGATGGAAACTCTTAGACAACTTGCACAAGATGGACACACTGTAATATGTTCCATACACCAACCGAGAGGTTCAGTGTATTCAAAATTTGATGACATTGTGTTGTTGACAGAGGGTGAACTTGTTTATGCTGGTCCTGCAGCCGATGAACCACTCACTTACTTCTCAAAATTCGGGTTCTTAAATCTTAATTAAACTCAAAACTCAAATCCTCTACTTTATTTGGTGTTTGATTACAAAAATTGATCCTTGGTTTGTTTGACAGGTACCTTTGCCCAGACCATGTTAACCCTGCTGAGTTTCTAGCCGATTTAATATCAATCGACTACAGTTCATCAGACAGTGTTAACTCTTCCCGTAAAAGAATCGATAGTCTCGTGGACTCGTTTTCTCAACAGATTTCATCAACCTTTTACACAGCAACTCTCACCAAAACCCTAATTGTCAAAGATAAAACCAACTTAAAAAGGAAACCCACACCCAAAGGGATAAATGGTTGGTGGAGACAATTTTCATTGCTCCTCAAACGAGCATGGATGCAGGTCAAGAATGAATATAATCATATAAGTTATATTAATTAAGTCATAATTACTTACATTGATGGAAAATTATTCAGGCTTCACGTGATGGGCCCACAAATATAGTCCGGACAAGAATGTCAATTGCTTCCGCTTTAATTTTCGGTTCAGTCTTTTGGAGAATGGGAAGGTCTCAGACATCAATACAAGATAGAATGGGATTGCTTCAGGTATATACACTTTCTTGAGTTTATAAAAAACAGGATCTTTTTATATATTGATTATGTGTTTTATTTGTTATTTTCACCTAGGTTGCTGCTATAAATACTGCGATGGCTGCACTTACAAAAACCGTTGGTGTTTTTCCAAAAGAACGTGCAATAGTAGATAGAGAGCGTGCAAAAGGTTCTTATCTCCTAGGCCCTTATTTATTATCCAAATTAATAGCTGAGGTCCCTATTGGAGCTGCATTTCCTCTATTATTTGGCACTGTTCTTTACCCCATGGCCCGCCTTCATCCATCTCTATCTAGGTAACCTTATTAATAAACTTAAAAAAAATTATAAAATTAATTTGAAGAAGAAAAGTAGTGTAAAAAAAAAGGGTTTGAAAATTTTCAGATTCGGGAAGTTTAGTGGAATTGTGACTGTGGAGTCATTTGCTGCATCTGCCATGGGTTTGACCGTGGGTTCCATGGCTCCAACCACTGAAGCCGCTTTGGCTCTGGGCCCGTCTCTCATGACAGTGTTCATTGTATTTGGTGGCTATTATGTGAATGCCGATAATACCCCTATCATTTTTCGATGGATTCCTCGTGTTTCTCTCATAAGATGGTTTGTTTGACTACATTCTTATATTATACATCACTTTATTATAATAAAATAAATTTGTTTTTTATTCTAAAGATTATTCGATTGCTTCACAGGGCGTTTCAAGGTCTTTGCATTAATGAATTTAGAGGCCTTGAGTTTGATCATGAAAAATCATTTGATATACAAACTGGAGAACAGGTGAGTGAGTATGAATGTGAATCAAATGACATCTTCATGCTTAGAAACGAAAGTAGATTGCCTAAATTGAATTGTTTGGTGTAGGCACTGGAGAAGCTTTCTTTTGGGGGTAGGACAATATCTGAGACAATGATGGCTCAGAGTCGAATAGTGTTGTTTTGGTACTTCACCACTTACCTTTTGCTAGAGAAAAACAAACCCAAAAACCAACGCCTCGAACCACCACCACCAGCAGTGGCGGTTGAGGAGGAGGAGCCGCGGTTAGAGGTGGTGGAGAGTGATGAGTCACAGTCACAGTCACCGGGGCAATCTTTTGAGATACTTGAAACGCCAACAGTTGACCAAGGTGCCACCCAACTTAATCTGTTTGACCTAGATGGTTTTTGATTGTGGTTTGGTTTGGTTTGGTTGGGGTATATTGGACTATTTTGTTTCTTTGGTTTTGATTCATAATTATACAGGTGCTTCCATCTAGAGGATGCATGGTGGAAAAATAAATAAATAAGCAACATCAGCATGCACCTCCGTAGCAGCCTAGAATAACAATAATTTATAGGTGGATGTAAAAAAGAAAAAAGATGTTGTAACTTGTAATGGTTGCTTTTTTGGCACATAGTCGTTACTACTTTCAACTAAATTACTCATGGATTCCAAGTTTTGTTTTGTTTTGCTTTGGGTTGTGCTGTTCCAATGCATTATGGTTTGCGTTTGTTACAAGGGCGGTTTGGACAAGCTTTTGTAAAACTAAATTTAATGATAGAGAATGAAGGTGGGTATTCATGTCTATCACAAACGAGCTTTGGTTACAGTGTCAATGAGGGTATCCACAATGAAAGGTTTAATGGGGCTTCAATAGAATCAAATTGAATATAATATAGATGAGAGAAATGGTGAACATCTTCGAACGGAGATTTTAGTAAATTTATGGTGGTTTTCTAAGACTTGAATGATTATCTATCCTACTTGACACTCCATTGAATTCTCCAGAAGTTGAATGAGTTACTGATGCAGTTAGTAGAAGCAGTGATGTGTTGGATACAATAATTGGATTTTTTACGTTGGAGAAAATATGTTTAAATAATTTCAAGTGTTCAAAGTAAAACAGTTATAAATATGAAAATTTTGTAGATTTTGTGGTCAAACCATCAAATTATAAAAAACGTGTAAAAATACTTAGGAGGACTAATTATTAAGATAATATAACGTTAACGTTACAGTACCTATATATTGATTAACCGATTCTTTATGTTATAAACGTACGTTCCAAATATTGTATTATAGTTATATAATATTGAGGTTAACTAGAAACATATCCCGACCTTAGCTCAGTTGGTAGAGCGGAGGACTGTAGTGTGTTCATAGCTATCCTTAGGTCGCTGGTTCGAATCCGGCAGGTCGGATTTTTTAAAATTTTGAAACATTGCAAGTGCTATTTAAAGCAAAAAAATAATAATAATAATAATTAAAATTGTATATTCCGTTGGCTACTAAATTACTTCTATATATATAAATGAATACACGTAACATTGAAAACAAAAAGCAAACTTATCACGTAAATTAGTAAAAAAAAAAATTCTTAATGTTTTCTGCAAAAAAATTGTCAAATGTTAACTACTTCTTTCTGGTATGTAATTATTATATGGCCATTGATCTTTCTACCATGTTTTCTATATTTCTTTCTAGAACTAATTTAGTAGCCAACGGAATATACACCTTTAAATGTGTTTTTTTTTTGGTTTAAATAGCACTTGTAATGTTTAAAAATTAAAAAAATCCGACCTACCGGATTCGATTTAAGATGTGTAGGAAAAATTATAGAAGGATATTTAATTTCTCAGTCTTTTGGTCAACATATCGAAGGATCCATGTATATATATGTAAGTCTATGTGTTTGTTTGTTTATTTGTTTATGAGTCTTTAATGCAACCAAAAGATAAAATAAACCTCCGTTTTGGTGCAATCAATATTTGTTTGACTCTATTATAAATTATCATTATAATATCTTTTCACAAAGGACGAAAGATGAAAGCATGAATCAGCCTTATTTTACAAAAAACAATTTATATATCATATATAGGATCATGAAAATTGTTTACTAGTACGAGACATCTGATAATTATTGCTTTCTAATGTATACGTATAGTCATAAAGAGTAATTGTTGGGACTCGTACTATAACTTTAGACAAGTCTCACATGACCCTTTGTTCGAAATCCGGGTTAACAGATTTCTTGGAATCCACTAAAAGTCGTAAAACACTATCAAATTGAAGTATTTCGATGGTATAAATCGAAAGTTCAATTTGATAAAATTCAGTGGTTTTCGAACAAAGAGAATTGTGAAGTTATGTTCTTGAAATGTATCGGAATTAGAACCAAAAACGGGCATAATACCTTGTCTAAAATTCGACACAAAACTGTCATAAAACCATCCCAAAAAAGTTTTTACAACCATCAATTAACCGACACTAAAGTGTAACAAAACAGGTTTCAGGATAAGGGTCAAATCGGGTCAATTTCCTCAATTTCAACCCAGCCAGGCGAACTTCCCCTTGGACCCCGTCAGGGGGTTGCCACTCCTTGGACCCAGCTATCAGGGGCGTTGTCCCCGAACCCCCGTAGGTTTAGGGGTTTCGCCCCTAAATGACAGTTGTAACGTCCGCAGATTCGGGCTAGTTAATTTAGAGACAATAAGCATCAAAAATGACTTTCTTATAGAAGATTATTTAGAATAAATAATCTTAACCAAGTTATAGTATATGTCACAAGGGTTCCGTACATATAAAGAACGCCGAAATCCGAGTTATAACGAAGAAGTTATGACTTGTCGAAGTTTTACGGCAAAACCGACACGACACCGAGAATCATAAAAAGTGAATTTTTGATAAACTAATTTTTAGCCTTAGAAATCTAAATTAAAGTTGTAGTATATGTTAAACCAATGATGTGCATAAAAAGAACATCAAAATCTGACTTCGTATGACGAAGTAGAGGTGCAAACGAGTCGAGCCGAGCCTGAGCCTGACCAAGCTCGAGCTCGGTTCGCTTAAAATTTGTATGGCTCGAGCTCGAGCTCGCTCGTTTCGAGCCCCAAATAATGAGCTTGAGATCGGCTCGGGCCTGACCAAGCTCGAGCTCGGCTCGCTTAAAATTTGTATGGGTCGAGCTCGAGCTCGGCTCGTTTCGAGCCCCAAATAATGAGCTTGAGATCGGCTCGTGAAGTAATACATAGGCTCGGGATCGGCTCGTTTTGTCTAACTGAGCCTAAACGAGCTTAAGCTTGCCTCGAGCTCGTTAAAAGCTCGTTTACAAAATGAATTCCAACAAAAAAAACCACGAATTTATTTAATTTTCAACTATGTGCGGACTACTTAAATTCCAACCAAGATGCATAAATAAAATCTTCAGATTAGATAAGTTTTAAACTCCAACAAACAAACCTAAAATGTAATTAAATCATCCAAAAGAAAGTCTTCCTATCATGGAAGTTTAAATTACAAAAATGCTATAAAACGATTAAATTTTAACATAACATATTATCAAAACTCAAAAGTCAATCTTCCTTGAAGCAAATTCAATCCAGCAATATCTGCAAAATAAAACATTTTATGAGATGTGCAATATAATGTAATTAAACAGCCAAGATTACAAGTAATTAGAATGGCTTACACCTTTAAGTATTACTTGTCCCTGTAGGTAATAAAACCTTATTGGGCATTTCCTCCTTCTGTAAAAAGAACCCACCAACACGATCAAATATTAATAAATTTAAATAATCAACTGTTAGTTCACGTGTTTTAAGTTTATCAAATGTACCTTCAATTTTTTCTTGATTCCATAACGATGTCTAATTCAATCTCCTCCACAAATCAACTTTTGAACAGTGTCCGGTGCCAATGAAGATCGGTATGGATCGATTACTCTACCCCCAGCACTAAATGTTGCCTCAGATGCAACGGTAGAAATCGGGATCGCAAGCACATCCATAGCCATCTTTTATAAAACGCGGTACTTCAGTTTATGAACATTCCACCACTCCAAAGCCTTGAATGAATCCATTCCATTTTGTCCCTGGTTCCTATAAACACCTTCTTCCAAATACATATCTAATTCTGACTTTTCTGGTCGCTCCAAATCTGTATTTTTTATAAACTCCCCAAAAGCCTCCCATCCTGACCCGAGTGATGTTGTTTTTGACACTTCATTTCCTCCACATCCATTTGCAGGCGTTGCAGCTTCTCGGACTGATGCATCATGTATTTCCAAATACTCCTCATACATTTCATAAAGTGCTTTCTTCACTTCTTCAATGTTCTTTTCAGCATTGGAGTATATGGTTGGGAAACTAAATTCTACTAACTTCATTTTGAATCTTGGATCTAACACTGAAGCTATAGCCATAACAAGATGGCACTCCCCCCAATATTTGTCAAACTTCTCCTTCATCTTAGTCACCATAGTCCTAATGAAATCATTTTTTGATAGAGTACCTTTATCCAAAGTTTCTTTTACTCTAAACACCTCAATCAAATACAGATTGGATGTTGGATAATCACTTCCAAAAATGACATTTTGTGCATACCTGAAAATAAGTTGCTTTAGTATTACGCATGATAAAATATTTAAAATAACACTTAAATAAAGGTAATATGCACCTTGAAAACCTTCAAGATTTCACATACACTCTCCACATGCGCCCACTCCTCATCATTAGGCAGGTGATGGAAATGTGGCTCGTACTCCGCAAATCTATGAAAATCAAAAAAAAAAAAAAACTTAGTGTGTGCAATATTTGAAAACCTGAAAATCACAACATTCAAAACTATTTTTATTAAAATCTAATGTATACCTTGGGAAAACATCTTTAAATTTTAATGCAACCAACAACATATCATAGGTTGAATTCCATCGTGTTGGAACATCAAGCAATAACTTTCTATCTTGTATTTGCAGTTGATGTGCAATATTTGAAAATGTTTGAAGTCTCGCCTCAGAATTGTTAATATATTTTATACCCTCACGAACTTCCCCGATAACAGAATCAATCATAGCAAGACCATCTTTCACAAGAAGGTTCAAAATGTGTGCACAACATCTAACATGAAATAACCTACCACCACACGTGAGTTTTCTTACTTTAGAAAAAAATTCTTTCAGTCTTCTCAATGCCATGTCATTGTATGCAACATTGTCTACAGATATCGTGAATATCTTGTCCTCAATTTCCCAATGCTTCAAACATTTATAAATACCATCAGCAATATCAAGTCCGGTACGAGGAGGAGGAACATGTACAAAACTCAAGACACGTTTTTGCAATCTACAAAATCAAGTCCATATATCAATATAAATATATTATATAAAATGGAAAAAGCTTATTAAAAAATATAGAAGGAAATCAAACCTCCAATTATGGTCAATAAAGTGCCCTGTGATAACCATGAACTCAATCTTCTGATGAGATGACTTCCAACAATCAGTGGTCAAACTGATTTTTGAGGTTGCTTTTATAAGAGTTTTTAGTGTTTTTTTCTCATGCTCGTATATCTTAAAACAATCTGATTTGGTTGAAGTCCTGCTTGTTTTCTCAAATAATGGAGTAGCTGTCTTCATCATATGCACAAATAAATCATCCTCCATAACAGAAAAAAGGTTGCTCAGTACCCAACACCCAAGTAGCTATTGCTTCTCTCATTTTGTTACTTTCATACTTTGCATCAGGCCTGATCAATGAAGGAAGCTTCTCATGTCCTGTATCCCCATCAGACCTAATATGTGGAAAATTCAATAAATTCTGCTTTTCTTCATAATCTTTATGTGGCTTGCATATAAGCAAGTGCCTTTTTAATGTTGATGTAGTCCTGCTATCACCATAAGTTAGCTTTGTTTTACAATGATTACACTGGGATTTTTTGGTACCATTAGATAAAGCCACTACAGTGAAACCATCCCATGCCTTTGATGTTTTTTTTCGTTTTCGTTTCATTACTATTTCCTCTTCTCCCACGTGGATTTCTGCATTTTGATGTTTATCACTGCCATTTTCACTTGGAATATGATTCTGAGGAGTTGGTTGTTCATCAGCATCTATATTTATGGGAACAGATTGCTCCTTATTCTCAACCCCTTCCATTAGATCTGAACTCACATCACCATCCATAATATCTACAACATGGTTTATGAAAGAAAATTTGTCAAAATTTGTACATTTAATAAGCATACTTAGTTCATCAGCATTCAACAATATACTTTCCTGTTAAGGGTCTTTAATTAATATCCAGTGAATAAGAATCTAGACTAAACAATTAAAATGGTATTTCAATTAAACCAAGTCAATATATCCTAGGAGACAAACAATCAAAAAAAATATCATTAAACTTCTGATAGAAGAGAACACACTGAGAAGTTACTCAGAATACGATGAGTGATAAGAAAATAATAACAAACTAGTGGACAATGGAAAAAACCAACAATGGAATCAGCAGAAAAATAAGCTATTTTAACAAAGCTATCAACTAATGTGAGGCATCAACAAAGCTATCAACTGATGTGAGGCAGCAAAACCGAAGTAATCGAGAAATAATAAGCTATCTTCGAATCAGTAGAAAAAAAATAGATGAGTGAACAATAAAAAAAACTTACTGTGAAGAACTGAAGATGACTGGCCGGTGGTCGGACGGACTGAAGGTGCTTAATGTCGGACGATGGTGCTCGATGTCGGACAACAACGTTCGATTGGAAAGCCTCCCAAAACCCTCCCATAGCCCTAGTAACCTCAAGGTGCTAGAGGAAAGCCCCGGAGCGCCCGAAAGCTCCAAGAAAAAGAGTCTTTCGGCTCGAAAGTTCTGCCCGGCAGAGCCCGGTTCCTCGCTAAACCCCCTGTAAGTTGAGTTATGCTTATTGTACTTTAAGTATAACTTATGTTTAAGTTCATTATCGTTATTATGAACCTATAAAAAAGATTTATCAGTGATTCCAAGTCATTATATTGATTGATCTACTTACGGGGATGATGTCTAGGTTGTGATTTAGTGAGGTGTTTAAAGTGGGATTTCCAAACAGTATACTTTGTATACCAAAGGGACCTTACCTCCGATATGATCATACTTGGTTGTTCCTTACTTGATAGATCATGAAAGTAGACTTTGAGTTAATGATAAATCTAGACTAATAATTAGTCGCAATAAAGATTAGACTAAAACTTAGCAATAATAATGCTAGGTTTCGTCGAAGGAAAATTGAATCGTTAGAAGCGAAGCGCTGCCCGAGTTTGGAATCATCACTTTAACAAGTGAGTGCATAGTTACTTTCATCTTACACATAGATATGAAGTATTTAATATAAATTACGTGTTGTGAGTGCATAGTTACTTTCATCTTACAAATAGATATGAAGTATTTAATATAAATTGTGTGTTATGTGTGCATATTATTTGTGTTCCTGATATCTATGTTGGATGAACGATTTATACATGTTTTAGATGATTTAAACTGTATATGTATGTTATATCTACGAATATGTTGGGTAGAACATGAGTAGATGAAATAGTTGATGTGTGATGAAATAAAATGATGAGAGGCCTCGATGTTTAAGATGAACCAGTCATCTAGCGGAGTATCGATGACGACCACAGACTATTCTAGACAGTTCAGTGGAACGCTAGCAGGATCGTAACATGTAGGTGTTTTTGAACTAAGTGTTCACTAGGTATTTTTGAAGTAAGTGTTCATCGGGTGTTTTTGAACTAAGTGTTCACCAGATGTTTTTCAACTACGTGTTCACCAGATGTACTCTAAATATCCTGGCAGCTGCGCCGCCTAATGGATAATATTGGCAACTGTAACTGACTTTTGAACTACGTGTTCACCGGATGTATTCTAAAAACCCTCGCAGCTATGGACTTAGTGCCTCATGAAAGAACATTGGCAGTTGTGCCTAACATCGTTAGCTATGGACTTAGTACATGTTATATATAGACAACGATGGACTTCGTGCCTATTCCTTAGCATAATCCTTAGGAATGCATGAATGAAGGATAACTGATTCTCAGGGTAGATCCTTAAATATAAAGAAGATAATGGGGTGGGTAATTGGGTTGATTGTTTGATGCTTAAACATAATAATTATATTATTGTGGGTTGAAAACCCTATGTACTCACCAGGTTTCCCAACCTGACCCACTCAGTTTACTTGTATCACAGGTATTGATACGAAGCTACATTACACTGAGAGATTAAATGGGATGTAGATCACTAGTGTAAATGAATGTAAGGTGTGTTTATGCTTATGTTTCTGTATTGACGATGACATCCCAAAGTTTTAATATAAACAAGATACATTTCTTCGGAAATGCTTTGATAATATATTTATCATGTTTTTCTTGGAACAAATTCCGCAATATTATTCATTAAAATGAATACTCTGATTTTTAAATAAGCATAATTAAAATTTTTAAAATGACCGTGAATTTGGGGATGTCACAACAGTGTACTTTGAATCTTGAACAAACTCAAACAAGTGTACACTCTGCACCACCCTTACTTGTTCAATGTTTTTCAAGATTGTATTTGGTCAACAAATTAATCCATTACGCTTAAATACTATTGATAATATAAATCACCAACACCCTTAAACAAAAATCCAAAACCAAAACCAAACGTTTTTTATCTACACAAGAAGGTGATGAAATTTTATTAAACGAAAATCCAAAACCAAACGTTTTTTTATCTCGGATGTTGATAGGATACAAAAGTAACCTTAAATACTTTAATTAGCTAAGGTTAATGGTTTGAAAAGAAATTCTCGATTGATTATTTGCAAAGAAAGTGATTAGTCGATAAATTGTTAACCACTTCTGATTTCAGGTTTGATTCAAAAATATGTATAACAGTTTACTAAATTTGAGTTTGTACAGATTACAAAGACATAAGCATTTCTAGATAAATACTATTAGCCCTATGACCCCATAATATGTTTTCTTTTAATGACGACACATTGTAATAATGTGTCACTGTAACGACCCAAAGTTCATAAGTAAAAAAATTTCATTTTTAAGTCAATCAAAACCATCAAATATTCATATCAACCCAACAAAAGTATGTCAATGTAAAAATAGTTCTCAGAGTACAATCCCAAAAGTCATAAAATTGTTGAACACGGGTGGGTGTCTTGCGATCAGGTCGGGCCCTTTCCTTTTGATCCGGAAGTACCTGAAACATAAACTTGAACCGTAAGCACAAATCTTAGTGAGTTCCCCAAAATACCACACACAACAAACACATAAATATAACAACACGTGGTTGTGTCGGGTCCGTATCAACCCTCGGGGGTGAGATCACCAGATTTGTGTCGGATAGTCGTGGTTTGTTGACCCGTTGCGGTCGAGTGTGGGTTCCTGTGTCTGGTGCGGTCAGACAGATTGTGTTGGAATAGGATCATAAGTCGCGCTTTTCTATCCATCTGGGGGCCACCAAGATGTATCGGGATCTGAGATTGAGTTACTGGTGGCCGTGCATGAAGAGAGAGATCGCTTGGCATGTTGAGAGGTTCTTGACCTGAAGAATGGTTGTAACAACCCGTTGTTTCGAGTCAATGTACGTCAAACTAATTCAAATAAAAGTCTAGACTGCAACCATGTACAAGTAAATTCACCCCATAACACTTTTGCAATAAGAATTTGAATGCCAAGTATACTTGTATATATAAGTTCATATAATAACACAAGGGTTAAATTTAAACTCATGTTGACTTAAGTTGTTATAAGTCAACAAAGCTTACAATAGTTCAAAACAAGGTTTAAATACTTAACTTAAAATCATAATATACTATAAGTATATATAGATTTCGGTCTAGAATTAGGCATGGTCGAAAACACATTCATTTGGGATAGCCTTGACCGGAATCTCTTTTCTCTAGGACTTTAAGGCCGCAAACTCTTCTCCCTTTGACTTTTTGGCCGAAATCTCTTTACTCTTGGACTTTAGGACCGAAAACACTTCCTTTATGGAAGTGTATGACCGAAAACATAAAGGTTTAAGGTCCATTAAGGCCGAAAACCTCTCCTATATATATGTTTCCAACCGTGAACCCAATTCATTCCTAATTTCTCAACCGTAAACACCCTCATTTTGCTCTCAAAAGTCATACACAATCTTCATATCTTCAAGAGTTTTCTACCCAGATCATCATAATTCCACATAGAACACCAAGAACACCAAGAACACCAAGAACAATCTTCAAATCTTCATAATTTCACCAAGAACACCAAGAATCCACCGAAAACACCCAAACTCACTGAAAACCCTCCATGCACACCGAAAACACCTAGAACACTTCCAGATAATTCCTAAAGCCTTTTGTAAGTAATGTAAGTATTTCTTACATTATTAAGTGTTGTCTAACACATAATTTATTATTTAATTTATTTAAATTAATATCTTATTAATTTAAATACGATACCGTATATAATTATTATTAGGACACGACTACGCACGCGCGTTCTAACCCGAGGATCATCACAATCACTTCGCATCCAATTACGAACTTACATTCGAGGTGAGTTCATACCCCTACGTTTTCATTATTTTTCCATGTTTTTAGGGGGGGATACAAGTACAACACAAAGAATTATTGTGTTAATATCCAAATGATTTCAAATAATTACCAATGTTTCCAACCATTTCAAATTGTATCAAGCTTTGCTAAATTATTTCAACTATTGTTTTACCGAAACATATTTATATAATTATATATGCCCTATATATATGAGTACAAGCCTTTAAACCTTTGTAACATGCTGAGCAAAGGAGAACTTTCAGAATATTTACATTACAAATGGAACACACTTATAAACTATAATAGGTATAGTTTATGGAGCATCCTTACTATACTACTAATTCATGAAACGATACAAGAACATGCTTATAAACTATAATAGGTATAGTTTATGGAACACTTATATCATTATTACTAAATACAGAAATACAATACAAATGAACATATAAACTATGATTGATATAGTTTATGGAACATAAGTACTATCTTACTATGTACCAGTTTTATTACAGTAACAAACATTTAAACCATGTTAGGTATAGTTTATGGAACATATAAACAGTTGTTCATTTCAAAGGATTTTCAATTATTCTACAAGTAACCGTCAGTATAGCTTTGTGAGACACACTTCAAGTACTTACCTAAGTACCAACCAAGCCCTGAAATTATAACCAGAGTCTCCTAGAGGGACAACGTGAATTTGTGTATAGATCTATACGGGACTGACAATCCCGCACCATAACTGTTAGCTACAGTTAGGCCGGCAGGCTTGGGGTGACAAATGTCATATCGATTCCGACGCCTGAAGAATGTCGTTTCAGGCCATCCTAGGTCATCAGGTATGGTTATAATAACTCACAATTTGGTATTGAACAATACGATTATTGTATGAATAAGTAAACAACTTCATATAGTTTTATTAATAATGAAACTACAATACAGTATTTTACAAAACAGCTGGTAAATCCAGGTACTTATAATTACAGAGTTTTTATACAAGTACAAATACAAAATATTATTCCAGTACAGAGAAAACATACTTTTCATGGTTTTATGTGAATTAAAATTATATTATACAATCATAGGGTACAATAACTTTTACACGTTTTGATCTTAGAGTACTAAGACTACAACACATCACAACAGAAAATATAGGATTTTCTGGGAAAACCTACTTACATTTTCAAGGAACAAATGACAGATTTCAACTACAAACATGCTTATGAACTCGCCAACTTAAATGTTGATACACTTTCAAAATCACTTGTATTCTCAAGGAACCAGTAGACATGTACACCCACAGGTTTTGAGAAGACGGAGCTTTGTAGAGTCGCGTCTTTTATACTTTTGCTATACACTTTTGATGTCATACAAACTATGTATTGAACAGATGTAAAAACTATACTTTATCAATGTAATGGTTGTTTTTACTTTGATTACTATTATAAAATTATTGTGATACTGTACATAACGTCCTCCGTCCCCCGAACGTTTTCGCCGTTCTGGTTTGGGGGTGTGACAGATTGGTATCAGAGCATTGTTTATAGTGAACTAAGTATATCAAACCTTACAAGATATAAAATTATAAATGTAATGGGGCCAAAGCGCTCTGACTAAAAGTATACTTTTAAAATATAAGTATTTTATAAGAAGTATACAAACATACATACATACCAGAAACAGTATCACAGTAAGAACTACACAAAAGTATTTAGATGTTGGACACTGCAGTTAAACCTAGACAGTTATATAATCATATCTGGGATAAATATAGCCTGATCAACTATATTTATTTGAGATACGACCAACATGTGTTTGGGAGTGATCGTGGTGTTGCAACAAGTCTAAAACTTACCAACAATACATACAAGATAAACTCTATAACCAAACATGAAATTTAAATACTATAGGAGTATTTTATGGCACTATACCACTAGAACGAGAAACATTTAGGCCTCAATAGTTAGATATACTAATAGTCGATAAGGGCCTTCTTACTAGAATCGAACATGAGAAAACAAAGAACCCTTGCTGGTAGGTCTATAATTACTAAGTGATACGTAAGAGTTATATATAATTAAGATTTTATAGACTTAGAATTTGTGATTTAGCTTTATTTCCTGTCCCTTGTTTGGTTGTGGACTTAGAGTAGAGTCACTTATTCGAAGGTCTATTTAGCCTTGGTTATATATAATTTGTATACACTAGGTGATTATAGGGGGGCCCAGTGTGAGTCAAGCTATACAAATTATTTACGAGTGTTGCTATAAATGAAGTTAGCGATTGTTTACTTATATTAGTAGACTTACACTGTAAATCGCTTAATAGAGCACTATAACAATAAGGATAAGATATATCTTGTTCAAATATCACCTGACTTATGACCACTATAGAGGACTTATCATCACTTTCTCTTTAATCAGTATAGAGAAAGATGCCTCCAAAGAAGTCCAACAGTAAGAAAAACAACCCGCCGACGAATCCACCATCGCCACCACCTCCTCAGTATGAATTTGTTGTTTTCCAAGCAGCAGTAACCACCGCCGTGGTAGCCGCCATGACGCAGATCAATGCAAATGGCACTAGCGGTGCTGGTAGTGGTGCCAACCCTTCTAACCACAGAGATAGTCATGGACACCCGAAGGAGTGTTCATACAAATACTTCACGAACGCTAAACCCAAATCCTTTTATGGCACCAGAGGTTTCATTGCTTTAACACGCTGGTTCGAGAAGACCGAATCAATATTTGAAATATGTGTGTGTCCTGAAGCTAGCAAGGTGAAATTTGCAGCATGCACTTTCATAGACAGAGCCCTATCTTGGTGGAACAACCAAGTGAAGTCATTGACTCTCCCAATAGCCAATGTCATGAGCTGGGATGACTTAAAGGAACTAATGCTAGCGGAATACTGCCGGAGGGGCGAGGTGCAAAAGCTAGAGCAGGAGCTCTGGGGTCTGACGATGAAGGACTCCGATATTGCTACATACACTGCCAGATTCAGTGATCTGGCTATTCTGTGTCCCGGGATGGTCACCCTGGAAAGTATGAAAGTGGAAAGATACATATGGGGACTCTCTCCTCATATCCAAGGGAACGTAATAGCTGTAAATCCATTCACTTTTGACAGCACCAAGCGTCTGGCACAGACCCTCGTATATCATGGGGTTCGTCAAGGCTTCATAACAGCCATTCCTGAACAACCTAAAGAGAGCAGAAACAAAAAGAAATTTTGGAACAAAATAAAGGGGCAATCGTCATAGGAGCACTCAAAGAAACAGCAAACTGTGGCAGTCCACGCTGCTACTGTTCCTGATGTTACTCCTACTGCTCCACCACCTCCCAGCCGATATGTTGGAAATCTTCCTTTATGTAACAAATGCAACTTCCATCACACGGGAGTTTGCAGAGAAATGCATTGCAAGAACTGCAACAGAAAGGGGCACACCACCCGTTTCTGTAAGACGCTAGCTCCACCGACCAACCAGGCCTCTAGCGGAGGAGTCATCCAAGCTTGCTATGGGTGTGGTGAAACATGGAACTACAAGAGGGATTGTCCGAAAGCAAAGAATGCTGGCAGTACAGGAAGAGTGCTAGCGATGGGTCAGGAGGAGGCAGTAGCGGATCCCATAGTAGTCACGGGTACGTTCCTTCTCGACAACTCTTATGCATGCATACTCTTTGATAGTGGTGCGGAGAGGAGTTTCGTTAGCCATAAATTTAAACACCTACTCAAACAAAAACCACAACCACTAAACGAAATATTCATTGTCGAGATGGCTAACGGGAAGAAAGAGAGCACTAACTACATATTCATAGGCTGTACCCTCTCTCTAAACTACTATTATTTCCCAATCGACCTTATGTCGGTCTCTATAAAAAGATTCGACGTCATCATCGGCATGGATTGGTTAATTCCTCACCATGCTGATATTCTTTGCTACGAAAAAAGCTATTCGCCTTAATCTGCCAAGTGGTGAAACCCTCGTTATCTACAGCGACAAACCCAGTACGAAACTTCGCATCATCTCTTGCATCAAAGCCCAGAAATACATGCGTAAGGAATAATACGCATTCTTAGCTCATGTAGTCAATGAAAAACAAGAAGTAAGAGGCCTCGAGAGCATTATCGAAGTCTGTAATTTTCCTGACATCTTTCTCGAAGATCTTCCAGGAGTTCCTCCTGAACGCCAAGTCGAGTTCTGAATTGACTTGATTCCTGGAGCTACCCCCATAGCCAAATCCCCGTATCGCCTAGCACCAGCTGAGATGCAGGAATTATCCATCCAATTAAACGAACTGCTCAGTAAGGGATTCATCAGACCGAGCTCTTTACCCTGGGGAGCACCGGTCCTGTTCGTGAAAAAGAAAGATGGATCATTCAGCATGTGCATAGATTACCGCGAACTAAACAAGCTTACCATTAAGAACCGATACCCTCTTCCGCGAATAGATGACCTCTTAGATCAATTCCAAGGAGCCAGCTACTTTTCAAAGATCGACCTAAGATCGGGGTATCACCAATTACGAGTCCATGACAATGATGTTTCCAAAACAGCATTCTGAACTCGTTATGGTCACTACGAATTTGTAGTAATGCCCTTCGGCCTAAAAAATGCACCCTCGGTATTCATGGATCTAATGAATCGGGTATGTCGTCCCTTCCTAGACAAATTCGTGATAGTATTCATAGATGTTATACTTATCTACTCACGGATTAAGGAAGAACATAGCCAGCACCTGAGACAAGTCTTAGAAAGATTAAGGGCGGAAAATCTTTATGCGAAATTCTCAAAGTGAGAGTTTTGGATTCGGAAGGTAAATTTCCTTGGTCACGTGGTCAGCGAAGCAGGAATACACGTGGACCCTTCCAAAATAATGGCAATCGAGATCTGGTCAGCACCTAGAACGCCAACAGAGATCCGCCAATTTTTAGGACTTGCTGGCTATTATCGTAGGTTCATACATAATTTCTCCAGAATCGCTAAACCGCTTACTGCCCTGACTCATAAGGGTGTAACTTTTAACTGGGGAGAGAAACAAGACACTGTGCTCCAAACGCTGAAGCAAGCTTTGTGTAGCGCACCTATCTTGTCCCTTCCGAAAGGAACAGAAGACTTTGTAGTATACTACGATGCATCCAACCAGGGGCTAGGTTGTGTGCTTATGCAGTGAGGAAAAGTTATTGCCTATGCCTCGAGACAGCTAAAGGTACACGAGGTCAACTACACCACTCATGATCTTGAGTTGGGAGCAGTAGTCTTTGCACTAAAAATCTGGAGGTACTACCTTTACGGTACCAAGTTCACCATCTTCACCAACCACAAGAGCCTCCAACACATCTTCGATAAAAAAGAACTTAACATGAGAGATTGATGATGGGTAGAACTACTTAATGATTACGAATGCGAAATTCACTATCATACCGGCAAAGCCAATGTAGTAGCAGATGCCCTTAGTCGAAAGGAGTACTCAGGTCATAGAGTGAAGGCACTAACCATGATAATCCATCCACATCTATCCACACAGATCAAAAAGGCTCAGCTAGAAGCCTTGAAGCCGGATAATGTGGTGGACGAAGCCTTAAGAGGAATGGAGAAGAACTTAGAGATCAAGGGCGACGGAGTTCGTTATTTCATGAATCGGATCTGGACACCGAAGTTTGGTGGCTACAGAGATGTTGTCATGAACGAAGCCCATAAAACTCGATACTCCGTTCATCCAGGTTCAGATAAGATGTATCTGGATCTTAAGAAACTCTATTGGTGGCCGAGCATGAAAGCCGAGATTGCTACCTATGTGGGCAAGTGCCTAACTTGCGCCAAAATCAAGGTAGAATACCATAAGCCCTCAGGTCTACTACAGCAGCCAGAGATACCTGAGTGGAAGTGGGAGCGGATTACAATGGATTTCATAACCAAGTTGCCCAAGACCCCGGGTGGTCATGACACCATTTGGGTAATCGTCGATAGATTAACCAAATCCGCTCACTTCCTACCAATAAAGGAAGCAGACAAGATGGAGAAATTTACCAGAACTTACATCAGAGAGATAGTACGACTGCATGGTGTGCCAATATCTATTATCTCAGATAGAGACAGTAGATTCACTTCACGGTTTTGGCTGTCACTACAAAAAACTCTGGGAACTAGGTTAGACATGAGCACGACCTACCATCCACAAACCGATAGGCAGAGTGAGAGGACTATTCAAACCCTAGAAGATATGTTGAGAGCCTGTGTGATTTACTTTGGTAAAACATGGGATACCCATTTTTCATTGGTTGAGTTCTCATATAACAATAGCTATCACACTAGCATCAAGGTTTCCCCGTTTGAAGCCCTCTATGGTCGTAAGTGCAGATCCCCTTTGTGATGGGCTGAAGTGGGTGGCACGCAACTAGCTAAAGGACAAGCTCCTGACAGCACTCTCACTGGCTCGGAAATCATCCGAGAAACCACATAAAAGATCGTCCAAATCCGAGAACGAATGAAAGCCTCTAGAGACAGACAAAAGAGCTACGCAGACAATAGACGAAAACCATTGGAATTCCAGGTTGGTGACCATGTTCTGTTGAAGGTCTCACCCTGGAAGGGCATGATACGTTTCGGAAGGCGTGGGAAGCTAAATCCAAGGTACATTGGGCCGTTCGAGATTCTTGCTAGAATCGGCCCAGTAGCTTACAAACTTCGTCTACCACAAGAACTTAATAACGTACACCCTGTCTTCCACGTGTCAAATCTAAAGAAGTGCATATCCGATGAGACTATTGTGATTCCACTTGATGAAATCGAGATAAACGAGAGTCTTAACTTTGTGGAAGAACCAGTAGAAATCGTTGGAATGCCAAGCGGCGACCTGAATTCACTTGGGAGCGAGAAGATCAGATGCAACAAAAGTACCCGCATCTTTTCCCTAGTCCATGAGTGCTCTCTATAGAAAGAATTCCGCGACGAAATTCCCTCTAACGGGGGGATAATGTAACAACCTGTTGTTTCAACTCAATGTACGTCAAACTAATTCAAATAAAAGTCTAGACTACAACCATGTACAAGTAAATTCACCCCATAACACTTTTGCAATAAGAATTTGAATGCCAAGTATACATGTATATATAAGTTCATATGATAACACAAGGGTTAAATTTAAACTCATGTTGATTTAAGTTGTTATAAGTCAACAAAACTTACACTAGTTCAAAACAAGGTTTAAATACTTAACTTAAAATCATCATATACTATAAGTATATATAGATTTCGATCTAGAATTAGGCATGGCCGAAAACACATGCATTTGGGATAGCCTTGACCGAAATCTCTTTTCTCTTGGACTTTAAGGCCGCAGACTCTTCTCCCTTTGACTTCTTGGTCGAAAACTCTTTACTCTTGGACTTTAGGACCGAAAACACTTCCTTTATGGAAATGTATGACTGAAAACATAAAGGTTTAAGGCCCATTAAGGCCGAAAACCTCTCCTATATATATATATATATATATATATATATATATATATATATATATATATATATATATATATATATGTTTCCAACCGTGAACCCAATTCATTTCTCAATTTCCCAACCATAAACACCCTTATGTTGCTCTCAAAAGTCATACAGAATCTTCATATCTTCAAGAATTTTCTACCCAAATCATCATAATTCCACCTAGAACACCAAAAACAATATTCAAATCTTCATAATTTCACCAAGAACACCAAGAATCCACCGAAAACACCCAAACTCACCGAAAACCCTCCATGTACACCGAAAACGCCTAGAACACTTCCAAATAATTCCTAAAGCCTTTTGTAAGTATTTCTTACACTATTAAGTGTTGTCTAATACTTAATTTATTATTTAATTTAATTAAATTAATATCTTATTAATTTAAATAGGATACCGTGTATAATTATTATTAGGACACGACTACGCACGCAGGCTCTAACCCGAGGATCATCGCTATCACTTCGCATCCAATTACGAACTTACATTCGAGGTGAGTTCATACCCCTACGTTTTCACTATATTTTCATGTTTTTTTTTTGGGGGGGGGGGGGGAGAATACAAGTACAACAAAAAAAATTCTTTTGTTAATATCCAAATGATTTCAAATAATTACCAATGTTTCCAACCATTTCAAATTGTATCAAGCTTTGCTAAATTATTTCAACTATTATTTTACCGAAACCATAGTTATATAATTATATATGCCCTATATATATATATATATATATATATATATATATATATATATATATATATATATATATATATATATATATATGAGGACAAGCCTTTAAACCCTTGTAACATGCTGAGCAAATGAGAACTTTCAGAATATTTACATTACAAATGGAACACACTTATAAACTATAATATGTATAGTTTATGGAGCCTCCTTACTATACTACTAATTCATGAAACGATACAAGAACATGCTTATAAACTATAATATGTATAGTTTATGGAACACTTATATCATTATTACTAAATACAGAAATACAATACAAATGAACATATAAACTATGATTGGTATAGTTTATGGAACATAAGTACTATCTTACTATGTACCGGTTTTATTACAGTAACAAACATTTAAACTATGTTAGGTATAGTTTATGGAACATATAAACAGTTGTTCATTTCAAAGGATTTTCAATTATTCTACAAGTAACCGCCAGTATAGCTTTGTGAGACACACTTCAAGTACTTACCTAAGTACCAACCAAGCCCTGAAATTATAACCAGAGTCTCCTGGAGGGAGAGGGTGAATTTGTGTATAGATCTATACGGGACTGACAATCCCGCACCTTAACTGTTAGCTACAGTTAGGCCGGCAGGCTTGGGGTGACAAATGTCATATCGATTCCGACGCCTGAAGAATGTCGTTTCAGGTCATCCTAGGTCATCAGGTATGGTTATAATAACTCACAATTTGGTATTGAACAATACGATTATTGTATGAATAAGTAAACAACTTCATATAGTTTTATTAATAATGAAACTACAATACAGTATTTTACAAAACAGCTGGTAAATCCAGGTACTTATAATTACAGAGTTTTTATACAAGTACAAATACAAAATATTATTCCAGTACAGAGAAAACATACTTTTCATGGTTTTATGTGAATTAAAATTATATTATACAATCATAGGGTACAATAACTTTTACACGTTTTGATCTTAGAGTACTAAGACTACAACACATCACAACAGAAAATATAGGATTTTCTGGGAAAACCTACTTACATTTTCAAGGAACAAATGACAGATTTCAACTACAAACATGCTTATGAACTCGCCAACTTAAATGTTGATACACTTTCAAAATCACTTGTATTCTCAAGGAACCAGTAGACATGTACACCCACAGGTTTTGAGAAGACGGAGCTTTGTAGAGTCGCGTCTTTTATACTTTTGCTATACACTTTTGATGTCATACAAACTATGTATTGAACAGATCTAAAAACTATACTTTATCAATGTAATGGTTGTTTTTACTTTGATTACTATTATAAAATTGTTGTGATATTGTACATAACGTCCTCCGCCCCCCGAACGTTTTTGCCATTCCGGTTTGGGGTGTGACAATGGTCAAGGCCGAGCATCAGAGGCAGCATGGCAAGCTGCAGCCTTTGGAGGTTCCCATGTGGAAATGGGAGCAGATTTTGATGGATTTCATCACTAAGTTGCCGAAGACGACGAAGGGTTTTGATGCTACTTGGGTCATCGTGGATCGATTGACCAAGAGTGCTCATTTTCTGGCAATTCAGGAGAGCTCGTCGGCCGAGAAGTTGGCCGATGTATATATTCGCGAGATCGTTGCTTGTCATGGGGTTCCGGTCTCTATTGTTTCAGATCATGATGTTCGGTTCACCTCCCCTTTCTGGCAGAAGTTCCATAAGGAACTGGGCACGAGACTGCATTTCAGCACAACTTATCATCCGCAGACCGATGGCCAGAGCGAGCAGACCATTCAGACTCTCGAGGATATGTTGTGAGCCTGCATCATTGATTTTGGTGGGAGCTGGGACTCCTACCTACCTCTTGAAAAGTTCTCCTACAATAACAATTTCAACTCCAGTATTGGTGCTCCACCTTTTGAGTTGTTGTATGGGCAGAGGTGTCGTACCCTAGTCTGTTGGGGCGAGGTTGGTCACAGGGTCATGGATCGGACCGAGGTGGCTCTACAGACTACAAATATGATTCAGCAGATCAGGCAGCGATTGCAGACTGCTCAAAGTCGGCATAAGAGTTATGTCGACCGGCGCCGATCTGAGTTGGAGTTTCAAGATGGTGGCATGGTGTTGCTGAAGGTCTCACCCTGGAAGGGTGTGATTCGCTTCAGGAAGAAGGGGAAATTGGGCCCTCGATATATTGGACCATTCTGGGTTATTGCCAGGGTTGGCAAGGTTGCGTATAGATTGGATCTTCTAGAGGAGCTCAGTCAGATTCATAGCACTTTCCACGTTTTGCAGTTGCAAAAGTGCGTACTAGACGAGGATGCAGTGGTATCATTGGATGACATTCAGGTCGATTAGCACCTGAACAATGTTCAGAGGCCGGTGGATGTCTTGGAAAGGAAGGTAAAGGTTTTGCGTAACAAGGAGGTACCTTTGGTAAAGGTATAGTGGGAGCATCGGATGGGATCTGTAACGCCTGGTTCCTGGTATGCATTTAACTCATTAATTTATTTATTTCGAAAGGGTAACTCGACGAGTTGGTGGCCCTAACTCGTCGAGTAGAGGGCAGATTATACGCGAGGTTTAAGCTATCTACTCGACGAGTCAAGAGCCCTCGACTCGGCGAGTATATCGGCCAGAGTGAAACCCTAATTTTGGGGTTTTGCACCCTATTTAAGCTCCTTAACCCCCACCCCTTGGCCTCATTTCCAGCCTCCATGTGCCAAACCCTAATCCACGAAACCCTAGAGCTTTATTTGAGAGTGTGAGCCATTTTGAGTGATCTTTGTATACTTTTGAAGCTTGTGGAAGAAGAAGAAGATAGAGGGCTCAAGAGGGAAAGAGTAGATCCAGAAACTACACACAATTTGTGTGACATCCCCAAAATCACGGCCAGAAAAGACCGTTTTAATTTATGCTTTTAAAATAATTTCAGAGTAAATCCATTGATTTAAAAGAGCTGCGGAATTTGTTCCCAAAACAAAATATGATAAAATAAAGTTTATCAAAGCATTTCATCAAGAGATGCATTTTCATTATATAACAATATTCGGGATGTCATGTTCCGATAAACAGACCAAAAGCATAAACAACAAAAGATAGACCATACAACAGTTATATATAACAACTGGTCTAATATCAAAAGATCTTGATAAGTCATCCAACTTATGCTCTCGCGCAACTACCTGTAATACAACAAAACTGAGTGGGTCAGGCTTGGGAGCCTGGTGAGCATATAGGATTTTCAACCCACAATAAATAATTATATTTAATTTCACCAACCAACAATAACCCGATTACCCATTCCCGTTATCCTCACTTTACGTCCCTAAAACAACATCTATCTCAAGGGACCTAATCTAGGATTTTTCATCGGGACGGACATTACTGCAAGGGGTTTCCTCAACAATAGATGTCCTAAAGGCAACCATGAGGGGGATAGAGTACACCGGTGAACACATCGTTCACAACACCTACAGGTTATGAGCCTGCTAGCGTTCCACTGGACTGTCTAGAAAGAGTCTGTGGTCGTCATCCATACTCCGCTAGATGACTAGATCAACAACAACATCGAGGCCTCTCATCATTTTATTTTATCACACACCAACTGTCTACCCATGTTCTACCCAACATATTAGTAGATAAAATATATACATTTATATACAGCTTAAAACCTGTACGAAACATCCATTCAACAACTAGTTCAAATAAACAAATAATATATAAACACATAGCACATATTTTATAAAGAATACTTCATATCTATGTGTTAGAAGAAAACGAATATACACTCACTTGATCAGAAGATGATCGGACAGCACTACGGCTCTAAGAGTAGAAGTTCTTCTATGAAACTAGAAGGTCTTCACACACCGGGCTTCTCGCAAGCAGAGCTTCGGCTCGGAAACTCTTTTCTTCTCGGGATCTTCGGGCTTCGGGACTCGCTTCGGGTCTCGGGATGATACCGGGGCTTCGGGGGGGTTAAAATAGGGCTTAGAGAGGGTATCGGGAGTGAGAGAGCAAGGGAGGAGCAACCAAAATCGGCTGACCCTTGAATTCTATTTATAGGGCCATTTTTCAGCTCTCACGTCGTGAATTTTAAGTTCTCACGTCGTGAACTTAGTCGTCACTGCATGCGTCATCATAGGTTGCGTCTGACAGGCTCTGAAAGGTCAAATCACTGAGTTCACGTCGTGAACACTGTATTCACGTCGTGAACTCTGACACAGTATCGGGGTTCGCACCCCGAACTTCAGAAATTCATAACTTTCGCATACGAGCTCCGTTTTCGACGTTCTTTATATCGACGCGTAGGTGAGATTATGCTCTACAACTCTCGTTTAGACTCCGTTGGCTAATTTTGACTTTAATTTTAATATATTATTAATATATTATTTTTAGTAGGCCGGGACAGGAAAACTCCGTTAGAAATTCATAACTTCTTCATCTGACTTCCGTTTTCGACTGTCTTTTCACCGTTGGACTAATATCGATGAGATCTTCGATTCTCGTTTAGATTGTTTCGGCTAAATATCGCTCGATCTCATATTCAAACTTCGGGCTGTACACTACTAAGCCGAAACTTCGAAAAATCATAACTTCCTCATACGAAGTCAGATTTGGGCATTCTTTTTATGCACGCTCTCGGTTTAACGAACTCTACAACATTCGTTTAGATCGCTAAGGCCAAATATTGCTCTAACGTAAATTCACTATTTACGTCTCGCTGTGTCGTACCGGTTCTGTCGCGAAACTTCGACAGGTCATAACTTCTTCGTTATAACTCGGATTCCGGCATTCTTTATATATTCGGAAACCTCGTTTCAACTACTACAACATTATCCATAGATATCGGCTTTATCTAACATTTCATTTTGACGCTTATTTTCATACTTAATTCAATTAAGACACACAATTAAGCACAAAACACATAATACTCAAATAATACACTTCTATTATTTCAAAACGGGTTACAAAGGTTAACCTAGGCTATTATATCAACATTAATGACAAGCCCAAAAACACAGGCGTTACAATTCTCTCCACCTTAGAATGATTCCGTCCCCGGAATCACACATCAACAAACAAATGCGGGTAGCGACTCATCATGTCACTCTCCGTCTCCCAGGTGAGATTTGGCCCATTCATGTGTTTCCATCGGACAAGCACTAACTCAACCATCTTGCGTCGCAACTTCTTAGTCTTTCGGTCAACGATTGCTTCTGGTTCTTCAATTAACCTTTTGTTCTCATCAATTCTTAACTCAGAAATTGGAATTATATCGGGAACTTCTCCCGTGAACTTCCTCAAATAACACACATGAAAAGTGTTATGAATACCATTTAGTTCCTCTGGTAGTTCTAGCTTGTAAGCTTGGTTCCCAATCCTCTGAATAACTTTAAACGGTCCAATAAACCTTGGACTTAATTTTCCCCTTTTACCAAATCTTATAAGTCCCTTCCACGGCGAGACTTTAAGCAAAACCGAATCTCCAACTTCAAAATCCATCGGTCTTCGCTTGTTGTCAGCATAGCTCTTTTGACGATCCTGAGCTGCTAACATTCTTTCTCTGATTATTTTCAGCTTTTCAACGGTTTGATGAACCATCTCCGGTCCCATAAACTGCTTTTCCCCAGCCTCAAGCCAACAAGACGGCGTACGACATTTTTGTCCGTACATAGCTTGATAAGGTGCCATCTTAATGCTCGAGTGGAAACTATTATTGTAGGAAAATTCTACCAAAGGTAAATGTTCATCCCAGTTACCTTGGAATTCCAGGGTACATGCTCTCAGCATATCTTCAAGTGTTTGTATCGTCCGTTCGCTCTGACCATCAGTCTGTGGATGGTAAGCTGTACTTAAACACAACTTGGTACCCATTTCCTCTTGTAGACTTTTCCAAAATCGCGAGGTGAAACGGCTGTCACGATCTGACACAATCGTTAACGGAACACCGTGAAGCCTCAGAATTTCCTTCACGTAAGAATTCACAAGCTTATCCATAGACCATTTCTCCTTGGCTGCTATGAAGTGCACACTCTTAGTGAAGCGATCAACGACCACCCAAATCATGTCGTGACCGTTCTTTGTTCTGGGCAGTTTAGTGACAAAATCCATAGCAATGTCTTCCCATTTACCCATAGGCACAGGCAAAGGTTCTAAACTCCCATATGGTTTCTGATGTTGTGTCTTGACTCTCGCACAAGTCACACACTCGGCCACATACTTTGCAACATCAAGCTTCATCGTCGGCCACCAGTAATAGGGTTTCAGGTCCCTATACATTTTAGTGCTGCCAGGATGAATTGAGTACATGGTTTTGTGAGCTTCTTCCATCAGAAGATCTCTGACTCCTCCTGTCTTAGGTATCCAAATCCGATCTTGGAACACCTTCAGTCCATGACTGTTTATACCGAACGCCAACGTTTTGCCCAAACGTTCTTCCTTTCGGTCATTCTTCTCAAAAGCTTCCTCTTGAGCTTTCTTTATACTTTCCACAATGGTCGAGACAACTTCTATTCTCAACGCTCTTGGCCTTTTCCTTTCAAGATTGACTTTCCGACTGAGAGCATCAGCGACAACATTTGCTTTACCAGGGTGGTAAAGTATCTCACAGTCGTAGTCCTTGAGTAACTCTAGCCAACGTCGTTGCCTCATATTCAATTCTTTCTGATTAAAGAGATATTGGAGACTCTTATGATCAGTGAAAAGTTTGCACTTTGTGCCATAGAGGTAATGCCTCCATATCTTTAGAGCGAAAACTACCGCTGCCAACTCCAAATCATGAGTGGGGTAGTTCTTTTCATGCTCTTTCAATTGTCGAGATGCATACGCGATCACCTTATCTCTTTGGGTCAAAACACAACCCAATCCAACTTCAGACGCATCGCTATAAACAGCGAAGTCTTCAACTCCATCGGGTAGAGATAAAATCGGTGCCTCACATAGCTTCTTCTTTAACAACTCGAATGCTTCTCTATGCTTATCACTCCAAGCATAAGCAGCTCCTTTGTGGGTCAAAGTTGTTAATGGACTAGCGATCGAAGAAAAGCCTTGGATAAACCTTCGGTAATATCCGGCTAATCCCAAAAAGCTTCGAATCTCCGTGGGACTTTTCGGTTGTTCCCACTTCATTACAGCTTCAATCTTTGCTGGATCAACCATTATCCCTTCTTGGTTGACCACGTGACCCAAGAATTGGACTTCTCGAATCCAAAAGTCACATTTGGAGAACTTAGCATACAACTTCTCCTTCTTCAAGACTTCCAACACTTCTCGCAAGTGTCGGCCATGCTTCTCTTGGCTTTTTGAGTAAATCAGAATGTCATCTATGAACACTATCACAGATTTATCAAGGAACGGATTACAAACCCTGTTCATTAAATCCATGAATGCTGTTGGAGCATTAGTTAGTCCAAACGACATAACCAAAAACTCGTAGTGTCCATATCGTGTTCTGAATGCAGTCTTCTCTATATCCTGCTCTCTTACTTTCAGCTGATGATATCCTGACCTCAGGTCGATCTTTGAAAAATAACTTGAACCTTGTAGTTGATCGAACAGGTCGTCAATCCTCGGCAACGGATATCTATTCTTTATTGTTGCCTTGTTCAGCTCTCTGTAATCGATACACATTCTCATACTTCCATCTTTCTTCTTTACGAATAACACTGGAGCTCCCCAGGGTGATGAACTAGGTCTAATGAAACCGTTCTCCAATAACTCCTGAAGTTGCATCATCAGCTCCTTCATCTCCGTCGGTGCTAGTCGGTAAGGTGCTTTTGCTATTAGCGTCGTCCCTGGTAACAAGTCTATTCTGAACTCCACTTGTCTATCAGGCGGTAATCCGGGAAGATCTTCGGGAAATACTTCCGGATAATCACACACGACAGGAATGCTCTGCATCTCCTTTTTCTCCTTCTTAGCATCGATCACGAATGCCAAATATGATGTACATCCTTTGGCCAAACACTTTATGGCTTTCATTATAGAAATGATTCCAGAATTTACTCTGCGTTTGTCCCCATACACCATAAATGACTCTTTCCCTGGCGGGTTTACTTTTACTATCTTCTTCTTGCATAAAATCTCGGCATCGTTGGCGCTAAGCCAATCCATCCCCAACACGATGTCGAAACCGTTTAGCTCAATAGGCAATAATTCCTCGTGGAACTTATTCCCATTCAAATCAATTAAGATGTTTTTCATACGATGGCTAACAGGTACAAACTTGCCACTAGCAACTTCGACTAGTAAAGCATTATCTAGTCTATCGACAGGCAAAGCTAGTTTTCTACCAAATTCATGCGAAATAAAGGAGTAGTTGGCTCCAGAATCAAATAAAAATTGGGCAGGGAATTCGTTTACGAGAAAGGTACCTGAAGCGACATCAGCTTCTTCTTTAGCAGCTTCCAGTGTCATCTGGAAGGCTCTCGCCTTCGGCTTTGGTGGAATGTTGGGTCTTGTTGCCTCCTTCTTTTTCGGGCAGTCCCTAGACATGTGTCCCTCCTCACCACAACCATAGCAAACTTTCTTGGTGAGAGTGCATTCATTGGCATAGTGCCCTGGCTTTCCACATTTAAAACATGTGGCCACTACGTCACATTTTCCATGATGCTTCTTCTTACATTTGTCGCACCATTTCGCTTCGCCTCCTCCTCCTCTCGAACCAGATTTCGAGAATTTACTTTTCTTGTTGGACCCTGAAGGTCCATCGAACTTCCTCTTTTCACCAACCTCTATCCTTTCCAGGCCCTTTTCCTTCTGCTGGGCCTCCACATTCTTAGCTGCTCGAACAACTGTTTTCAGAGTGGTTGCCATCTTGATTGTCGGGCCAAAGTCGGCAGGCAGTCCATTAGCAAACCTCTCAATCTTGGAGAGTTTCGTTGGCACTAGGTACGGAAATAACTTCATTTTCTCAGTGAATGCAGTAGCATAGTCGTCTATGCTCATTCTCCCCTTCTTCAAGTTTTGGAACTCATTGTTCAGATCAATCAGATCTATCTCTGAACAATACTGCACCCTTAGCTGTTCCAAGAACTCCTCCCATGACATTTTTAGGGCTTCTCCTCGTGGCATAGTATCTGCCAACAACTTCCACCAGCTCAAGACTCCGGTCTTCAGTTGTCTAACAGTAAAGACAGTCTTCTGTTTGTTGCTGCAGTCGCAACTTGCAAATACCATCTCCATTTCGGAGATCCAATCCATAATTTCAATAGGATTTGGGCTTCCAGAAAGACTTGGCGGCTTGGCGCCCAAGAAATTCTTGTACATTCGCCCATCCTTGTTGGTTCCCCTTTCCGGGTCATTCCTTCGTTCTTCTTGAGTCCCAACTTGACTCACAGCGCGACTATTGTTTCCTTCCTCCGATTGTTCGGGAATCAGGTCGGGTTCCTCAATGGGTATGATAGGTTCGTCCCTATTTTCATGCAACATCTGCCGCATTTCTTCCCTTTGTTCGGCTAACATAGCCCGAATCATGGCTTGCACTCCAGCCATGGTGATTGGTTCTGGTGCAGCAGCTACAACAGGTGCTTGCTCAATCACTGGTGGTTGAGCAATACTTGATCTATACACCGAATAGGGTGAATTTAGATCCTCATCCATGATAGATAATTAAATCATCATTATCACTCCGAAACGTTTACATGCTAGTTCTAATACCGTAGTCCTACGCTTAGAACCCTAAACACAAAAGGTTTCCAGATCCGGTTGGCAACAAACCATAGATCCGAACAAATAATATCATATATGGCAAACATATAACATTTAGCACATAAAAGCATTTTAGGCAACTTTCCTAAAATAAGCTAGTGCTCGTGTCTAAAATATAACAGACATTATCTCAAAATCTTCACTTAGAATTCTAAGTTTAAGTCTAGAAATCCTACAAATTCCTAGTTCGCTTAAACTAATGCTCTGATACCAACTGTGACATCCCTAAAATCACGGCCAGAAAAGACCGTTTTAATTTATGCTTTTAAAATAATTTCAGAGTAAATCCATTGATTTAAAAGACCTGCGAAATTTGTTCCCAAAACAAAATATGATAAAATAAAGTTTATCAAAGCATTTCATCAAGAGATGCATTTTCATTATATAACAATATTCGGGATGTCATGTTCCGATAAACAGACCAAAAGCATAAACAACAAAAGATAGACCATACAACAGTTACATATAACAACTGGTCTAATATCAAAAGATCTTGATAAGTCATCCAACTTATGCTCTCGCGCAACTACCTGTAATACAACAAAACTGAGTGGGTCAGGCTTGGGAGCCTGGTGAGCATATAGGGTTTTCAACCCACAATAAATAATTATATTTAATTTCACCAACCAACAATAACCCGATTACCCATTCCCGTTATCCTCACTTTACGTCCCTAAAACAACATCTATCTCAAGGGACCTAATCTAGGATTTTTCATCGGGACGGACATTACTGCAAGGGGTTTCCTCAACAATAGATGTCCTAAAGGCAACCATGAGGGGGATAGAGTACACCGGTGAACACATCGTTCACAACACCTACAGGTTATGAGCCTGCTAGCGTTCCACTGGACTGTCTAAAAAGAGTCTGTGGTCGTCATCCATACTCCGCTAGATGACTAGATCAACAACAACATCGAGGCCTCTCATCATTTTATTTTATCACACACCAACTGTCTACCCATGTTCTACCCAACATATTAGTAGATAAAATATATACATTTATATACAGCTTAAAACTTGTACGAAACATCCATTCAACAACTAGTTCAAATAAACAAATAATATATAAACACATAGCACATATTTTATAAAGAATACTTCATATCTATGTGTTAGAAGAAAACGAATATACACTCACTTGATCAGAAGATGATCGGACAGCACTACGGCTCTAAGAGTAGAAGTTCTTCTATGAAACTAGAAGGTCTTCACACACCGGGCTTCTCGCAAGCAGAGCTTCGGCTCGGAAACTCTTTTCTTCTCGGGATCTTCGGGCTTCGGGACTCGCTTCGGGTCTCGGGATGATACCGGGGCTTCGGGGGGGTTAAAATAGGGCTTAGAGAGGGTATCGGGAGTGAGAGAGCAAGGGAGGAGCAACCAAAATCGGCTGACCCTTGAATTCTATTTATAGGGCCATTTTTCAGCTCTCACGTCGTGAATTTTAAGTTCTCACGTCGTGAACTTAGTCGTCACTGCATGCGTCATCATAGGTTGCGTCTAACAGGCTCTGAAAGGTCAAATCACTGAGTTCACGTCGTGAACACTGTATTCACGTTGTGAACTCTGACACGGTATCGGGGTTCGCACCCCGAACTTCAGAAATTCATAACTTTCGCATACGAGCTCCTTTTTCGACGTTCTTTATATCGACGCGTAAGTGAGATTATGCTCTACAACTCTCGTTTAGACTCCGTTGGCTAATTTTGACTTTAATTTTAATATATTGTTAATATATTATTTTTAGTAGGCCGGGACAGGAAAACTCCGTTAGAAATTCATAACTCCTTCATCTGACGTCCGTTTTCGACTGTCTTTTCACCGTTGGACTACTATCGATGAGATCTTCGATTCTCGTTTAGATTGTTTCGGCTAAATATCGCTCGATCTCATATTCGAACTTCGGGTTGTGACACTGCTAAGCTGAAACTTCGAAAAATCATAACTTCCTCATACGAAGTCAGATTTGGGCATTCTTTTTATGCACGCTCTCGGTTTAACGAACTCTACAACATTCGTTTAGATCGCTAAGGCCAAATATTGCTCTAACGTAAATTCACTATTTACGTCTCGCTGTGTCGTACCGGTTCTGTCGCGAAACTTCGACAGGTCATAACTTCTTCGTTATAACTCGGATTTCGGCATTCTTTATATATTCGGAAACCTCGTTTCAACTACTACAACATTATCCATAGATATCGGCTTTATCTAACATTTCATTTTGATGCTTATTTTCATACTTAATTCAATTAAGACACACAATTAAGCACAAAACACATAATACTCAAATAATACACTTCTATTATTTCAAAACGGGTTACAAATGTTAACCTAGACTATTATATCAACATTAATGACAAGCCCAGAAACACAGGCGTTACAATTTGCTACATTTTCTAGTAATCAAGTTTCTATCTTAGCTATTAGTTCATTAGATCTCTTTATGTCCATTTTTATGAGGGTTTTTGGTCCAAGAATGATACCTTTTGGAGAATAATCGGCCCAAGTGGGTATTCTTCCAGATCTAGGACCTAGAGGGGCTGATATGACATAAAGGTGTAAACTTTATGCCATTGGAGCCCCCATGCAAGCCATAGAGTGTCATATTGGCCTTTATAGCCCCAAAAGGCAATGCATGTGAAAAAAGGTGGGAACTTTACGTGTTCAAGTAATGTTATCGGTTTAGATCTGAAATTGTAAGCTTTAATTTGGCGTATAGATGGGTTAAGGACCAAGTTTTATGTCCCAATGAATTAGGGTTTGAGCTAAACCCTTTAAGAAAAGGTATTAATGGGTAAAGTTAGAAACTTTACCCTTAAAAAAAGATTTTCAGGGTTTATGTGAAGTATGAAGCTTGTATATGAAGTGTAGGGGCTTAATCCAATAAGATAGCCCAAACAGACAGGGGAACTCGACGAGTCCAGAAAGGGACTCGATGAGTTAAAGTCGGGTTGTCCCGATTCTATGGCAGGTAGAACTCGACGAGTCTGTGAAGAGACTCGAAGAGTTGACTCGGTTGAACACGAGTCTGTGTAGTATAGGAACTCGTCGAGTTAGGAGGTAACTGAACGAGTTAAGTCGGCTGGGAGTTGACTTTGACTTTGACCAAGATGTTGACTTTGAGCAGGGGTAAAAGGGTCATTTTACCCTAAGAAGGATTATCAGATTTTGATTAAGTGTTATTGTGAAATTGATAGTCGGGGAGTCGTTGGAGCATCCGTCAGAGATTCCTCACACGATATTTCACAGCTAGCATACGAGGTGAGTTTCCTCCAATAGGAACAGGTCTAAAGCACCAAGCCCGACCCGTTTAGTTAGTAGTAGTTTCGGACTACGGTCCGATGTCGGGCGGGGCCCGATGTAGGTTTATATGATTTTCCGGATTTCGATCCGATGTTGGGGCGGTCCCGAAGAATGCTTGTATGCTTGATGTCGTTGTGATTCTTGCATGTGTTTGTACTTGTATGTTTCCGGACTTCGGTCTGATGTCGGGGCGGTCCCAAGGAATGTTAGTATGTTTCCGGATCACGTTCCGATGCTGGGAGGGGCCCGAGGAATTTTTAAATGTTAATGATATATGCTTAGGTTTATGTGTATTATTTGATTATGTTCACATGTATTCCGAGATGTTCTCGATGTCGGGCGAAGCTCGATGCCGGGAGGGGTCCGATGCCGAATAGGGTTTGATACCAGGTGGGGCCCGATGTCGAGTTGACTCGATGTAGCAGGGGCGGGGACCAAGATATGTTTATGTGATATGTATATGGTATGTGGTAGTTGGGGAGACTCACTAAGCTTCGTGCTGACCGTTTTCAGTTTGGTTTCAGGTACTCCCGCTAGTAAGGGGAAGAGCTCGGGATGACTGCATTGCACACACCACAGTTTTTAGCCTGGGAGGATTTACTCTGATTTTTGACATATGATTTTGATACATTGATAGATGTTATTATATTTTTGAGATACATGGTTCATGACTTTTATGTGATGGATGATATTGATGGCTTTTACTAATGAATTAAAACGAAATTTTTGGACTATATTTTTGGGATGTTTCAAGTTGGTATCAGAGCCTTGGTTTGAGGGATTCGGGCACACTCTCGGGTGTGTCTCGAACTCAAACTAAGGACTTGGTATGAAAATTTTCAAAAGAAAATCATTTTTACAAAATGAATTTTGAAAAGAGAAAAGAACTTTGAAAAGAGAAAAAGGGTGTGGTGCATGCAATCAGTTGAGCTCAAGTAAGTACTCCCAAATTACCCTTACAAGTTTATGCTATAATATGTTTATGAGAACTGCATGCTAGCTTAGGACTAAGGATCTAGGAAGGATGCCTTATTTGCCTATTATATGTGTATCAGCTTTATGATAATTGCATGCTAGATTAGGACTAAGGATCTAGGATGGATGCCTTATGTGCCTGTTATATGTATATCAGCTTTATAAACCGCATGCTAGTATAGATTTGTCAGTGATGGCCTGAATGAGATATGTTTGATTATGTTTACTCGATGCTCGAATGTTGCTTGCTTTGTGCTTTTAGGAGTTCTAGTTATCTCTTACTAGTTAGTAAATGAATATGTTAAGTTACATATTGCGAGGATTAAATAATTTCAGAAGGTTAGGTCTAGCTCTATTGCGCAGCTCTTGTTTGAGTCCAACCGTTGTAGGGTAGGATCTCTCATTCGAATAATTATCTAGTCTTAGTGATATGTAATAGTATTCACGAGCTAGTTAGGGGGAGATAGCAGGGACTTCTTATGCAGCTGATAACAGAGAGTGGGATTGGTGATTACCCTAGGGCAATCCTAGGATGAGCTTAGCAGAAGATCAACAATAGTAGTAGAAGGGACTTGGTGGATTCGAGGCAGTTCTTGAGGAAAGTACGGATAGATGTGGAAGGTAGTATGGGCCCGTACTACTGAAAGCTGAGGATCCGTACTCGAATCAAGGAAGGCTGAGATGAACCCAGGAAACTTGTAGAATGTAAGATCCCTCGAGTTATGATGAGTATACTGATGTTTGTTATGGTGTATTTTCAGTATGGTGACGCTACGCACTAGACCAATTGGCACTTCAGGCACTAGACCAGGAAGGCTGAGATGAACCCAGGAAACTTGTAGTATGTTTGTTATGGTGTATTTACAGTTTGTTGTTGTTCATTATCAACATTTTTTTGTAGTTAAATATTTTAAAAACGACCCTTTTTATTTATCCATAAAAGCTTCTTCTTGCATTTTTCATTTCCTTTTTGAAGCACCGGATTCGTATTTTCTATTTGACATGATTATTAATTATTTGATTAATAATAATTATAAGTATATAAGATATGGATTAGGATTATACCGCCCCTGCGATAATGGAAAGCTAAAAAACAATGGAATCAGTGAACAATGGAATCAGCCAATCTGGAATCAGTGAACAATGGAATCTTCCAATCTGGAATAAAAAAAATCAGAAAATTGAAAAGATTAAAAACTTTTATCATTCATGCCATTTGGATAAAGCCAAAAACAATTAAAATACAAATTACATAACTTAATAATAAAACATTGTGTTTTAATCAGAAGAAATTATATAACATGATGTCAAACAAGAATCTCATTCAAAACAAAACCAAATTATGAGGCCAAACAACTTAAATTTTTTAGGTAATTGAGCTAGCGGTTATGTGACACCAAAAATATAAATTCAAAACTTTTTTTATTTTGTATGCTATATTTCTAATGAAATCAATTATATACAGATCTAATTGAAATCTCACATGCAATTCCACATGATTCTGTCAATAATCAGGAACCAAACATTGTCCAATACTATCACATGTTAATTTATTATAAAAAAATCATTCATTAGATTGCAAATAAGGTTAATTTATTATGAAAAAAAATCATTCATATGTAGTCTGCCAATGTCAACATTCCTGGCTGCAATCAAATGGATTAATAACTACTGATCGTCTGATCCTACAAGACTGACTTGGTAAATTCTATGTATCGGTTCTTCTTCAGTTCTATAACAGTTTAACAAATGACAGTTCATTGAAACTTGAAAAATCTGTGGTTGTGTAATGTCCATCGTCAAAAGATTAACCCTAATTAATTGGCTATTAACCCCAATTAGATAATCAGAGATAATAGAAAAATCAAAACTGAAAAGTGAAAATGCATATTACCGTTTCTGCGTTTTAGTGACAGCAGATGAGAAATTGAGAAGAATAGCAGCAGATCATCAAGAGAAACCGAGAAAGCGAGAATGAAGAAGCAAGAAGAACTGAAGACAGCAGCGGTAGCTTGATTTCTTAAAGCCTTGAATCGATTGGAGAAGGGAGAAAAAGAACAGAAGTTTAATCGCCGTGTGTATTGACTCGATCTTGATTGCAGCGTGATTTTTTTGGAAACTCGAAGCTTGGATTGAAATTAAACGGGGCCCCTTACAATTGTGAGCCCTAAGCCCTATCTTAACTCATTAAACAATAAGGCTGACCCTGTCTATTAGCTAACATTTTAACTAGATACAAATAATTTTTGTATTGGACTCCAATCCAACTAATTAATAGCGCGAAAATCCTTAAACATCACCTTAGGAATCAGCATAATGAACAAAGCTTTACTCCCAAATGAAATATTATTTGCGGGCAAACAATATCACAAAGTCTATATCTATAACGCCTCTCTCAAGAATCTGGCAAGAAATACTATCAATTATCTTTTTTTTTTAAACCCTACTACCCAGAAGCTTCTCTTTTCCAAGCATATATAGATCACATCATTATCTATATGTACATGTGCATGGTTCTTAGTGCAATTAATGTCTTCATAGATATATTTGCTTATGCGAAACGCGATCGAAAACTCAAACAAAATGATCTCAATATATAATAACTAAAGAGGAAATAACAATTCACTTAAAAATGATAGATGTCGAACAAAGTTTTATCTCAGGTTTTAGTTATCCATACGCCAAATTTCTTTTTTCACATAGCTATTTTATTTTAATTAGATAATTTTTTGAATTTTGATCAAGACTGGCTCAATAAAACAAAATTTTATGAATGTCCTTTTATTGGTAGTCGACATCTTCATTTCTTTGTGTCTTATTCTGAGGATTCTCTATCTCTAGCATCCATAAATAAACATTAATTATACATTGTTTTATTAAAATTTAAAATAATTTCAATAAAACATATACTCCATTTATGTTTTGTCCAAGCCCGATCGAGGGTATACATTTAATCAACAGTTTTTTACCAAATGGTCTTTGGCCTAGCGGTAAGGAGTAACTCTCTCAAATGAGAGGTCATGGGTTCAAGTCTTACTAGGAGACTTAGGTGATGTTTAAGATTAGATTAGGACTAGGATAGTTTGCCGTTTCAAAAAAAAAAAAAGCAACAGTCTTATTTGTTACATTATTATGTAAAATAAATTAAATAAAAATAATTTCACCCTAAAGCTCATCAATGTATCCCAATCATATTGAACAATTAAGTAAATTCAGAAAATAACTTTTATTAAAGACAAGTTCTTTTTATAATACAAATGCTCTTGAATTTGAACTAATTAAATTATAGTAGCATGTTTATCTCTAAATGACATAACTCACAAGAAGGACAAATAAAACGCCTAATAAGTTTAAACTTTCAATATGCTATCAAGTATCAACTATTTTATGTTATTTTACCTTTAAAATAAATATTTAATTGTAGAATTTTGGACAAAAGTTTATGGTCCATAGTTAGTTATTTACCATGTTTTTCTTAATCAAACTAATATAATAATTAGTCTAACAAAAAATATTAAATATAACTAATTTTTTAATGGTGGTGTACCAACTCCACACCCCCAGATCCCCCACCCCATGAATTAAATCAAAAGAGTGCAATGCTAACTTGTCTCTTTAATAAATTAACTATTTTTTTTGTCTACATGTGGTCTATGCACCCCAAATGCATATAGTTTGTATTGGTAGAGGTGTTAAGGATTTGTTGAAACCAAATAAATTTGTTGAATCAAATACATGTTCATTTATTAGGGAGGACGGAATCGTTTATTTTTAGAAATGAGGTATCGCCGGTACCTTCAAGATGCGATTCCTTCAAGCACGGGTTTATCTAAGCTGCACAAACAATTTTAATGTGTTTTTATCTAAGATGCTCAAACAATTTTAACATTGCGCATTAATTATTTGTACTTACTTTAAGACTTGTATCAAAATAAATGTGTATGTTTTTAAATTAGTTTGTATATTTTTAATATTTGTAAATTAGTTTTGTATAATTTTTATTAGTTTGTGTTTATTTTAAAATTAAAAGTGAGTATGTTGAGTGGGTTAGAAAAGATAGAGTTTTCATGTGTTTTGGGTTGGAAAATATGAAAAAGAAAAAAGAGAGAAAAGCTGACGTGAAACTGATGTGACAGTAGGTTGAGTGGTTTGAGAGGGAAGGACTCTCTCCTTCCGTATATTATTGGTTATAGCTTTTCTGGTGTTGTTTATCGGTTCTACTTTAGTTAGATTGGTTTGGTACCCTCATGTGTTGGTGGTTGCATGGGTAGGAAATAGAATATGGATTTCTCATAGATGGTGAAAGATCACATTTTGTATTGCTAGTTTGTTGGTGATTTTAGTGTCACCATGTCATTTTATGTAATTGGAACTAACATGTGAGCTAAGGGGCTTCATAATTTGTACTCTAACACATGTACGGGTATGTGCGGACTGCACGCATGTTTAAGATCGAATTAGAAGCTGGTTTGACGACAAGTCGGAGGTCCGGGGGCAACGTCCCCCCTGGGTCTAGGGTTTCCAAAGGGGCAGCGCCCCTTTGGCGAGGTCTAGGGGCAACATCCCTTTGGCGGGGTCTAGGGGCAGCGCCCCTAGCGGGGTCCAAGGGGCTAGGGATGTCAACGGGGGAAAACGGGACGGGGAGTGCATCCCCCGCCCCCGCCCTCGAAATTTCTCCGTTCCCTCCCCCCCGCTCCCACCCCCGAAATGTTCAGCCTTCCTACCCCCGCCCCCGAATCCCATTTACCCCAACCCCCGCCCCCAAATCCCCTTTATAGCAGAATTTTACATGTTAAAAATAAAAAAGTTATGGCATATTAAACACATTATTAACAACTTAAAAACATGTTTTTTGATGACTTTTGGAAGCTCAAAATCATGTTATTATTTATTATATTTATATAATTAATATATGCAAATATATGTGTAATTGATTAACGGGGTCCCCATGGGGGTTTCGGGACGGGATTGCCAACCTAGCCCCCGCCCCCGAAATTAAAACGGGGGTTAACCTTGCCCCTGCCCTGATTTTTTTTTTAAATTCCCCCAAACGGGACGGGCCCCTCACTGGAACGGGGTCCCATATGACTTTTTGACATCCCTACAAGGGGCAGAGCCCCTGGCTGGGGTCCCACTGCCAGGTCAACGGGTGGGGTCGAGGGGCAGCACCCCCGCGGTTAGTCATTTAAGGTTTTAGACAAAAACTCAGTGTTGACTATTTTGATACGTATGCTCTGGTTGCACGTATTTATAGCTATTAGATTGTTGATTGCCTTGGCAAGTATCCACAGTCTGGTTATTCACCAAATGGATGTGAAAACAGTCTTTTTAAATGGTGAACTTGACGAGGAAGTTTACATGAAACAACCAGAAGGTTTCATTATGCCTGGTAAAGAGCATATGGTTTGTAAACTTGTCAAATATTTGTATGGGTTGAAACAAGCGCCTAAACAATGGCATCAAAAGTTTGATGGGGTTATTTTGTCTTCTGGTTTCAAGACAAACCAATATGATAAATGTGTTTATAGTAGATTTGATGATGCTACTAGAGTTGGAGTGATCATTTACTTATATGAAGATGACATGCTGATTTTTGGTACCGATCAAAATCAAGTAGACGAAACAAAGAAATTGTTATCATCTAAGTTTTCCATGAAAAATTTGGGAGAGACTGATGTAATTCTTGGAATAAGAATTAAAAGGATGAACAAATGTTTGGTAATGACTCAAAAGGTCTCCGAATTTTACATATGGGAACGTAATGCGAAAATCGAATTCTTGAGGGTGATTATGGTAAAACTGACGAAATTCGACAGTTTTGGAAACCCTTGATTTCCTCATTAAATTTCAAATTTCCCTGACTTGCTTCCAAAGCAACCCATGACGGCAAACCCTAAATCTCGTTTATTATATAGACGGATCTTCTCTTTGAGAAGATGGACGCAACCATTAGCTCTCTTTTCTTCAGACGAACATAGAATCCTTCTAGTAATTTGGCTTACGATTTTTGTGCCTAGATTCGTAAGTGTCCTCTTGGATTATCCTAGGCTGAATTTCTTGCAACACAGGCATAGGGTAGAAATATCAGTTTATAAAGTGTTCACATGATCCAAGTGATGGGTTTTGAGCATTCTAACACTTCCTAAGTGTACATGCAACCCTAATAACCTTGGATCTATGTTTGTCTAATAATCATGCAAAGTTGAATTCCAAGGTTATATTCCTATCTAGCATACATGGGGAACATTTTTAACTTGAATGAAAGATAGAATAACTTACCTTGTTGTTGATTATGATCCTTGAAACCTTGTGAGCCTAGCACCCCAAGTGTGATGCCTCAAATGCTTCACACATCACCAAATGCAAAGGAGTAAACTTTGAGAGAATCTTACACTTGCAAAATCGGCTCTAGCCCTCTTGTTTCTTAGTGTCGCCAATTTTGGTGGAGAATGGGTTTCTTATATAGTGTTGACACATCTAGGGTTACACCATGTAAACCCTAATGTGTCATGACTCTTCATTTCCATGACCCATGGGTTTGTAACTCCCATGGAGCATCCTATGGGTGGAACCCAACTTGATAATCCATGGAGCCTCTTAGCCCACTATATAAGATATGGAAGATTTACATAATCTACCCATATATTTAATTAGTTATCTTTTGATCACTTAATTAATTCTAAATTAATTCTTGATCAAACTAATTAAATAATATTATTAATATATTAGAACTTATAATATATTAATAAACCATAAGTGTTATTTCTCTCATTTTAGTTTATCCAATTGCATGGTGTCATGCAACCCAAATGGACCATGCCGGGTCGGGTCAAGTACATACCAGAAATAGTTATGGACTTAGACACCTTATCCAACAGTCTCCCACTTGGATAAGTCTAATAACTATAACTGCAATACTTCAGGAACCGATCGGCAATCGTAGCTCTTTCAAGGTCTCTCGGAACTGAGAAGATGATGATACGCCATTTAAGATAAGTGATCATATAATCCTCTGTTCTAGATATCAGCCGGACAAATACATGGAACAATGTCTTACTTTGTGTCCAGCAGTTTGTTTCCCGATTTCCGATTTGTTTGACATAGAACTCAATTGAACACATCAACTTAGTTCTGACCGGGCCTGGTACATAGGTCAAAACAAAATCATCGAGGGGCCCAGATATCAGCTTCTAATCCAAGAAGGAACAGATAAACTTCGACTCATATGTTTGTTCTACCACTCATTGAATTATACACAAAAGCACGTTTTATAACATCGAGTTACCAATGCGTTAACGTACAATCAATGCATAACCAACTCATAAGTAACAAATCATATCTCTAGGTTTGAAGACTTATATGATATTACCGTCTCACGATCACTCGAGATAAATTCCATGAAGTGATTCCAGTGAGCGTGGGTTGAGTCCAATGCTCAGAACTTATGAGCACTCATGAGTGTTGTAGCCATGTCCAACAACTTAGACCTCTGCAACCAATCATGACAGTCTTGATTCATACCTACTTCCGACATATGACCGACTGTGGAGGTTCGAATAATATGATATACCAAACATAATTATTCTGGAAGTCAAAACATGCAAAAGAAATATAGTAAACGATCGACAAGAGATAACAACACTTTACTCATAAATAAAACACCTTTTATTCATCATCTAATGTCAATTACACTTTACAAATTTTAAGGTTATCTAACTACTAAATCTAATATCATCCTTCAGCCCTATGCTCCGAGCATGCTGGAGATGCTTAACCCGAGTCAGTCCCTTCGTGAGGGGATCTGCTGGATTCTCATCCGATGATACCCTCTTTGCCACGAGGAGTCCTTCTTCTATTCGATGTCTGATGAAATGGTATTTTCTGTCGATGTGTCTGGATCTCCCGTGATCCCTTGGTTCCTTGGCTAAGGCAACTGCACTTTCACTATCACAGAAAATTTCCATTGGCTCTTTAATAGCTGGTACAACTCCAAGGTCTCCAATGAAGTTCTTCAGCCATATCGCCTCCTTTGCTGCCTCGCTAGCTGCTATATACTCTGATTCGCAAGTTGAATCAGCCACTGTCTCTTGCTTGGAACTCTTCCAAGAAATTGCTCCTCCATTTAAGGTAAAGACCCAGCCTGACTGAGAGCGGAAATTATCCCTATCAGTCTGAAAGCTAGCATCACTATACCCTACAACTCTCAAGTCTTCACTCCCACCGAGGGTAAGGACCCAGTCCTTAGTCCTCCGTAGGTACTTGAGGATATTCTTTACCGCAGTCCAGTGTGCCTTGCCAGGGTTCCCCTGATACCTGCTAACCATGCTCAAAGCAAAGGCTACATCAGGTCGAGTACACGTCATAGCATACATGATCGATCCTACAGCCGAAGCATAAGGTATTCGACTCATTTCTGCTATCTCATCCTCAGTACTAGGGCTTTGTGTCTTACTCAATCTGGCATTACTCTGGATGGGTAACCCTCCTTTCTTGGAGTCCTGCATGCCGAATCTCTTCAACACCTTATCCAAGTAAGTACTCTGACTAAGTCTAATTAGTCTTTTACTCCGGTCTCTCAAGATCCTTATCCCTAGAATATAGGCAGCTTCTCCTAGGTCCTTCATAGAGAAACACTTCCCAAGCCAGGACTTAACTTCCTGCAGAGTTGGGATGTCATTTCCTATGAGTAGTATGTCATCCACATACAATACCAAAAAGCTAACTATACTCCTACTAGCCTTGACATATACACACGATTCATCTTCACTCCTAGAAAAGCCAAATTCCTTGACTTTCTCATCAAAGCAAAGATTCCATCTGCGAGGTGCTTGCTTTAACCCATAAATGGATTTCTCAAGCTTACACACTCTATTAGGGTACTCTGTGTTGACAAAACCCTCTGGCTGACTCATGTAAACATCCTCAGCCAACTTTCCATTAAGGAAAGCGGTTTTGACATCCATTTGCCATATTTCATAGTCATGAAATGCGGCTATGGCTAACAGAACCCTAATAGACTTAATCTTGGCCACTGGAGAAAAGGTCTCATCATAATCAACTCCCGGAGTTTGTGAGAACCCCTTTTGCAACCAGTCGTGCCTTATAAGTGTGTACATTACCATCCATGTCGGTCTTCTTCTTGAAGATCCATTTGCACCCTACAGTCTTACGACCTGGTACATTCTCAACCAAGTTCCAAACTTGATTGTCATACATGGACTGTATCTCGCTGTCCATTGCCTCTTTCCACTTGGCTGACTCAGGGCCTGCCATGGCTTCCGCGTAACTGTTAGGTTCATCCAGACCTATCAGTGTCTCATCACTGATAAGTGTATCACCTTCCGCAGTAATATGGAATCCATAGTAATGCTCAGGTGCATTCCTAACCCTTGTGGAACGCCTCAGAGGTACAGACTTGTCAATTGGCTCAACAGAAGTTTCCTCCTCAAGTTGAGTGCTAGGGTTTGAAGTTCCTTCACCACTTGACTCTTGAATTTCTTCAAGGTCAACTTGCCTCCCACTGTCTCCTTGGCTTATGACCTCTCTCTCTCGAAAGAAAGCCCTCCTAGCTACAAAGACCACATTCTCACTAGGTCTGTAGAAGAGGTAACCAAAGGATTTCTATGGGTAGCCGATGAAAATACACCTCTCACTTCGAGGTTCGAGCTTATCATGAGTCTCGCATCTCACGAAAGCCTCGCAGCCCCAAATATTAATGTGGTCTAGTTTGGGTACTTTACCAGTCCACATCTCATGAGGAGTTTTGGCAACTTTCTTTGTGGGAACTAGATTAAGGATATGGGCGGCAGTCTCTAAGGCATACCCCCAAAATGAGATTGGTAGCGAAGCTCGACTCATCATGGAACGAACCATATCCAACAAGGTTCGATTACGCCTCTCAGCTACACCATTCAACTGCGGTGTCCTGGGAGGTGTCAATTGTGAGACAATCCCACATTCCCTAAGATAGTCGAGGAACTCTGAACTAAGATACTCACCACCTCGATCGGATCGAAGCATCTTAATGTTCCTGCCCAATTGATTCTCGACTTCCTGTTTAAACTCTTTAAACCTCTCAAAAGTCTCTGACTTATGCTTGATTAAGTAGACATATCCATATCTACTGTAATCATCAGTAAAAGTCAAATAATAACGATTAGCATCCCTTGTGGCATGTTTGAAGGGTCCACACACATCCGTGTGTATAAGATCCAACAAACCTTCACCCCTCTCACAAGAACCTGTGAAGGGTGACTTTGTTATTTTTCCAAGTAAGCATGATTCGCAACTATCATCTGACTTTAGGTCAAATGACTCCAAGACTCCATCCTTTTGGAGTTGGCCTATGCGTTTCTTGCTTATATGTCCAAGACGACAATGCCATAATGATGCTTTATCCAAGTTATTATTATTAACAGAATCAATACACAATACATTATTTCCTAAGTTATCAACCACAGATACAGTTTCATACACGCCATCACAAGGTAATGCTTTAAAATAAAGAACATTATTAAAGAAAGCATTAATCGAACCAACTTCATTATCAAATGAAAAGGTGAAACCTTGTTTATACAATGCATGAAAGGAAATAATGTTTCTTGCCATTTCTGGCGAATAACAACACTTATTCAAATCTAAACTAAACCCACTACTTCGCAATAAAGTATAAACTCCAATCTTGGTGACAGGTAAAGCTTTCCTATTCCCCATGATTAAGTTTATTCTTCCATGCTCCATATTCTCACTTCTTCTTAGTCCCTGCAAATCAGAACAGATATGAATACCACAACCGGTATCAAGGACCCAAGAGTTAGAATGGGGTGAGTTATTAGATAAGATAGTGTAAATACATGCATGGTTGGGTTTAACTTTCCCATCCTTCACATCTTGCTGGTATTTTGGGCAGTTCCGCTTCCAATGTGACTTTTCATGGCAATAGAAGCATTCAGCCTCTTTTGGGTCAGAAGAAGGAGTGACGAAACCTTTCTTGGTTCCACTTGAAGAAGAGCCATCAAGGGTCCTAGCCTTGGTACCCTTCGAAGAGCTCTTCCTCTTCTTCCCTCTACCTTTCCCGATTGCCAAAACTGGGGCGGAGTTTGGAGTAGGAGTGTTAACAATCGACTTACCCTTAAGACCTGTTTCTGCGGTCTTGAGGAGTCCCTGAAGTTTGCTGAGTGTGACCTCTTCCTTATTCATGTGATATGTCATGCGGAATTGATCATAGCACGATGGTAAGGAGTGCAAAATGATATCTATTGCAAGCTCCTAAGGGAAGTTCACATTAAGCTTCAGCAACCGATCTACATACCTTTGCATTTTCTGCATGTGGCTCGTGACGGATTCCCCGTCCTTCATCATGGTTGTTATGATAGAGCATATGATTTCATACCTCTCTTGTCGTGCACTTTGATGGTATCTTTCCATCAGATCTTGGTGCATTTCAAAAGGGTAGAAGTCCTCATAGGACTTTTGGAGTTCCGATGTCATGGTGGCCAACATGATGCATGCCACTTTTGTAGCATCCCTTTCATGTGCCCGGAAGTCAGGGATCTCCTGGGGAGTTGCAGTGGTCTCATCAATCTCCTTAAGCTCCTTGTCAAGGACATATTCTTTGTCCTCGTAGCGGGTAATCATCCTGATGTTTCTGATCCATTCATTGAAGTTGGATCCATCAAAATTGACTTTCCCACACAAGTTCATAAGGGTAAAGGAGCCATTAGGATTAGAGCCAGAAGCAGCATTGTTTGAAGACATATGAAAGAAGAGAACAAGATTAGTTTAGATATTAAGAGAGTCCTTAATAAAACACCCAAATGTAATATTAAGGCTAGGATCCAATCACAATATATTATAACTTAGAAGAGGTATGCCGTAATCCAAGCTATAACATATTTGAAAGGTAGGTGAATGACGATTCACCAATTTCCACCATGAAAAACGAAATATAAATATTAGGTTTTTAATTGGTTCTTAGAAATTCCTAGATTCTTTTGATATTCAATGAACTTTTCAAAGGCATGTTTCAATCTCGAGTGTGCCCTCCAAGTTTTGTGACTGGGATACCGAGGATCACAAAACGAGGTGTGAAGTAACCATGCAAATCACTTGGTACCCTCAAGGTTTATCACTCAATCGATGTGCCGGTAAACCATACACGCTCCACCGATGCTATGGTAAACCTTAAGTCACCCTTTAACTACCTTGTTAAGTCCAAGTTATTGTGCCGGTTAACCACACACGCTCCACTAATGACTTAAACAGAGTGTAAAGTGTAATTTCATGGATTAGCACCTTATTCACATTTTCCTAAAGTAACTAAGATTGGGAATTTAATAAAAGCATTTAGTTACTTTATAATATTCATCATACTTTTAATGAGAATTTATAAGTCCTTGTCTTACCCGTTCGGCTAACGACCCTCCACCGATCAAGGAAGCGGTGGGTGAGAGTGGACACCCATTAAGTTGTCATTTTATAGGCAACAACCTTATACCCCCCTTATAGACCGGCTTCGTGAATGAGGCGTACTAGCGGTAAGACGACTTGTTGTTATACATATATATATTAGTAACTTATAATATTATAAAGTATAAGGGTTGAATTTTAACTTTTAAAATTCTAAGGGTTGGAACTAAAGTTTTAATCAAGACTTTACATGTTCCAAAACTTGAGGGCAAGTTTTGTAAACTTCCAAAACTTTTCATTTCTTATAACTTATGAATTAATTGAGTAATAAAAATAAAGACTCTTCATTTTTATAACTCTTGTGTTCTTTTAATGGCTTTAATAAAAGTGAGACTTTTGGTTTTCCATAACTTGAGGACAAGTTATGGACTCCATTAAAACACATTATGATCATGAATTAAACTACCATGAAGGTTACAAACAATTCCTATGATCATCTAATCTTCATAAGTTCAAGAACATGAATATGAACACTTTCAAGAATCAAAAATTACAAAAAAAAAAAAAAAAAACTTGTAATTTTAATAATTGCCATTGTAAATGGATTAGCATAAACATTACACCATCTAAAACAAGCTTTAAAACATCAAAACAGTTTAGGGTAATGTTTCTAGTCCATTTCCAGCAACAAATGTGCAAACTTTCATACGAGCAGAAAACAGAAAAACGATTTTTTTTTCAAGCTGTTTGCACACAAAAAAAAACAACAAACAAACCTAGGCTCTGATACCACTGATGGGTTTTGAGCATTCTAACACTTCCTAAGTGTACATGCAACCCTAATAACCTTGGATCTATGTTTGTCTAATAATCATGCAAAGTTGAATTCCAAGGTTATATTCCTATCTAGCATACATGGGGAACATTTTTAACTTGAATGAAAGATAGAATAACTTACCTTGTTGTTGATTATGATCCTTGAAACCTTGTGAGCCTAGCACCCCAAGTGTGATGCCTCAAATGCTTCACACAACACCAAATGCAAAGGAGTAAACTTTGAGAGAATCTTACACTTGCAAAATCGGCTCTAGCCCTCTTGTTTCTTAGTGTCACCGATTTTGGTGGAGAATGGGTTTCTTATATGGTGTTGACACATCTAGGGTTACACCATGTAAACCCTAATGTGTCATGACTCTTCATTTACATGACCCATGGGTTTGTAACTCCCATGGAGCATCCATGGAGCATCCTATGGGTGGAACCCACTTGATAATCCATGGAGCCTCTTAGCCCACTATATAAGATATGGAAGATTTACATAATCTACCCATATATTTAATTAGTTATCTTTTGATCACTTAATTAATTCTAAATTAATTCTTGATCAAACTAATTAAATAATATTATTAATATATTAGAACTTATAATATATTAATAAACCATAAGTGTTATTTCTCTCATTTTAGTTTATCCAATTGCATGGTGCCATGCAACCCAAATGGACCATGCCGGGTCGGGTCAAGTACATACCAGAAATAGTTATGGACTTAGACACCTTATCCAACACCAAGGGGTATCCAGATCTCCAACATAAACCCTAATTCCTCCAACATAGTTCTCCCCAATGTCTAGATTATGAATTTCATGTAAGTCAAAAATTTTATTGATAATTCTCCCCACTTCTGGATTATCAAGAAATTCAACGTGGTATAACCCTTGATGAACAATCAAAGTTCTAGGCATGCACAAAATAAGGATTTTGTTTATGGATAGTTTAAGGCTTGTTAGATTTTTCTTATTTCCAAATAGGCGAAATATAAGTACAGATACTCGTGTATCCGAAAACTAGATAAAGATGATGAAAGTTGTTGATTATGTAGTTGAAAACTGTTTTTAGAAGAATTACTCAAACAAATATAGTTGTCATGTGACCTCCCGATGTTAAGGTACTTCTAATTTTGGACTCAATAATTTTATTATGTTGCATTTTTGGTCCCTAAGTTAAAAAAGAGTGGAAAAAGGGCCTAAAGTGGCATTTTGGTGAAAGCTGAGATGGGATGAGTACGTCGTGCGTACGTGTGTGTACGCTAAGCGTACTAAGGCGCGCATTAGTACGTTGGTCGTACACTTCGTACGCAGGGCGTACGTGGAATGCATGCAAACCCTAATTTTAGGGATTTGGCTCATATTTAAGCAACCTTATTTACTCATATGCTCTTGTTACCTAGCCTCCATCTGTGATATCGACCCTCAAGCAACCCTAGAGTAAGAGAGCAATTTTGAGCCTTTAAGAGAGTTTTGGAGTGGTTTTGAAGAGATAAGAAGGCTGTGAGAAGATCTTGGAGTTGAGAGCACTTTGGATCTGGGATTTCTTCTTGGTTTGCAACATCTTGAAGGTATAAAGCTTGCATCTTTACCACTCCATCTTGTAGATCTAGGCTTTGCTCTTTAAAGTTACTTTTTGGTCCGAAAATGATGATTCATGAACATAGCATGTTCTTGACCCATTAAGCTGTCCTTTCAAACCCTTAGAAGGGTCTTGAGTCATAAAACTGGATTCTAAACGGTTGGTTTTGCTCTATGCATAATTTAGAAGTTCTTAATGGATTAAGAAGTTGAGTTAAGCACTTAATGGACATGCAAAGTCATAAAGTTGGAAACTTTATGACTCTTGAGGGTATTTTAGCCATGGATCTGAAAAATAGACGAGAGTGCTTAAGCCATTATGTACTTATTGAGGTTTGGGACTTTTGGCAGTACGCCCTGCATACTTGGAGTACACCCAGCGTACGAGGTCAACCACCCCGATGATGGTCAACATGTGAGTACGCCTAACGTACCTTCAGAGTACGCCCCGCGTACTCACTCTGTGTTGACTCGGCTGGGTTGACACGGTTGGGTTGACTCAGTTGGTTTGACCAGTTTGACTTTGACTTTGACAAAGTTTGACCTTAAGGGTATTTTGGGTATTTTAGGATTTTGATTGAGATTGGTCCTTTGGTTGGAATAGGTGTCGATTAGAGCTGAGATTCGGAGTCGATACCTTATCAACTTTTGTCCATATTGTGAGGTGAGTTTTCCTCACTTTACTTGCGGGTCGACGGCACCAAGGCCGACCCATTAGATTAGATATCATGTTATGTGATAGTATGTTATCGTGATGTGGTGATCTGTTAGATCGGTATCCTGGTATATAAAATGATGTTATGCTTAGTGATCTGTAAGATCTGCCTGATTGTTCATTGACTGGTTATATGTATGTTTATTGTTTATGTATATGTCGATATGTTGTGTGTGGTTGGGTGAGGAGGACCAGTGTAGACTGAAGGCCAGGAGACCCAGGGCGTCCCGGATAGACTGCAGGCGTAAGAGGCGTATCAGGCCGAAGGCCTAGAGAACGGTCCAGATAGGCTGAAGGCCCGGTGAGGCGTACCAGTCATGCTGAAGGTTCTGTGAGCGTTCCAGATAGTATGTAGGCCGGTGCGGCGTTCCAGTCAGGCTGAAGGCTCTGTATGCATGTTTTTTTTTTATTATGTTTATGCGGTGGTACTTTGGGGGAACTCACTAAGCATTGGCTTATAGTTTTGGGTTATGTTTCAGGTACTTAGGATGACCACGGAAAGGCGAAGGCGTGACCGTACACATCCTCTTATTTATGGCTTATGATTTTGGGAGACTCTGATGTTGGAAAAATGTTTTGAAAACTATGATTTGTAAACCTTTATGAATTTGGGTTGATTTTCAAAAGTTTAAATTTATTGTGAGTTTTATGGGTGTTACATGTCACAACTGTGAGATGTCTTCGAGCAGACCCAAAATTCATATATTTGTTCAAATGTCAGGGGTTGTGTGGGCGCTCCGCCCCTTGGACACAACATGGGCACACAACCCCCTTGTCCCCGCATTTTATTGCCTTCAGGATCAAATCAGATTTAGATATACAAGTGTGCAATATGCAACATTAAACTTGTATTTGATAACAATTTACACACATATTTAACATTCACGTGAATTCCAATTGCAATAATTGATTTGTTGTACATCATTGGGTTTTTAATCCTGGTTCCTCTTATAAATTCTTGCCTTTATAAAAAAATCTATAAACTGGATCATACACGTTTAGATTTTAAGTAAGTTTTATATAATATCCTTATAAATATATATATATTTACCTTATATATATATAGGGTTGTAAACAAACCGAACATTCAGTGAACCGTTCGTGAATTGTTCAGCGGGAAGTTCGTTTATGTTCGTTTATTTAATAAATGGACGAATATGAAAAAATATTCTCGTTCATTTAGTTAAACGAACGAACATGACCAATGGTCTCGTTCGCTCATTTATGTTTGTGAACGTCCGTTTATTTTGTTCGTTTACGTTTGTTTATATTTGTTCGTTTAAGTTTATTTATGTTTAATTGTTCTTTATTACATTATTATATTATATGTTTGTTTATGTTCATATATGTGCAATTGTGTTTGTTTACTTTTGTTCGTTTAACATGTTCACGAACATAAACGTACGAATATGAATAAGGTAATTTATTAAACGAATAAACATGAACAAGAAAACTTGTTTGTTTATCCGTTCGTGTTCGTTCATTTGTTCGGCTAACTTAAACAAACAAACATGAAAAAAAACCCTTGTTTGTGTTTCTTATATAATTACATCATTTTCTTAAAAAAATCATATTTTAATTGGGATACAAATGAGATTACCGCGTTCTAGTTAATTAGTTATAACCGTTTAATAGAAATTTTAATAAACGGTAAAATAGGGTTTCCCAGCAACACCTGTATCTCTCTCTATCTACCTTCACTGATACTCACCCGCCTTTTCACCTTCACCGCCATTCCTCTCAATCAAACCCCATGTGTCACCCACACCCCACCCCACTCTCTAGATCTCTCTTTGACGTCGACTGTATATATATGTCTGTATAGGTTAGCTTACAAGATTTCAACAGACAGGAACGTGACCCTAGAGTTCGTCATGTGCTACTAGCTATTTTTCTACTCTGAAATCAATACATACCCAACTGACACAAATTCATGATTCATCACCCTGTCGTGTCCTATATGGAGTGAGATTTTCCTTTGTCGCAATCGTCAACAGGAACTGAAGAATGGAGAAGAATCCCCTTTTCCCATTCTGCTTCTTCATCTTCATTTTCAGCTTCGTAAGCTGTGCTTCACCTCTTCCGTCAGACCAAAACGATCAAATCAACTCCATCTTAGGTACTACATTTCTGTAATCGATTACTTGATGTTGATGTTTTTGTTTTATGTATACATTTAATTCATCATGGTTACTGAATTAACGACCTTTGCCGACATTTCAAATAGCGTTTAGGTTTTGCTTTTTTCTTCAATCACCATCGATTTGATTAGGATTTCACCTACATCATTCAGCGATATATTGAAAGGTTGATAGTTTTAATACATTTGGGGAAAATACGATTGATAATTGTAGGGGAAGATGGGGAAGATGGCCATTGGAGAAATGGGATCTTGAGTTCATCAGCTGAAGCTCCTGCTCCTTCTAGTGGATCATCTAGTGCACTTGTATTAGCGGGTTCAAGAACAAAAAGACCTGATATTCTTAACCGATTCAGAAAGTATCGTGGTGGATGGGACATTACCAATAAGCATTACTGGGCTGTAAGTTCTCTGACTTTGTAATCAAGAACTATAATCATAATCAAATAAGTTATCTTCATATTGAAATTGTCTACACTCTACAGTCAGTTGGATTTACAGGGTCTGCTGCTTTGATTCTTGGTATGATATGGTTTGTGTTCTTTGGTGTCGCCATGATCACACATCACTTCTGTGGATGGAGAATCGACATCAAAGGCAAAGAATCTAGACTTTCTCAAACACTATGCTTGATTTTGCTCATCGTCTTCACATGTGCTGCAGCGTAAGTTTGACTTTTGAACTCAAACAAAGCATGAATAGTATTTGTGATTTTGTTAAATAGATCATGAAATCTTGTTTCTTGTTCAGAACGGGATGCATTCTTCTTTCAATTGGGCAAGATGAGTTTCATGGTGAAGCAGTGGACACGTTGAATTATGTTGTGAACCAATCAGATTACACCGTTCAAACACTTGTAAATGTCACTGGGTATTTGTCGCTTGCTAAAACTGTGAATGTGGCACAGTTTTACCTTCCTTCAGATGTGAAAGACAGTATTGACAAACTGAATGTGGACTTGAATTCTGCTTCAGATACATTGGGTAGAAAAACACATCAAAATTCAAGAAAAATAAGGACTGTTTTCGATGCTGTGTAAGATCCAAAAATACAACATTTTGAACTTTTTTTTTAGTTCAATCAAGTCCCAATATTCTTAAAAGATGTTTTTTTTTTTGCTTATTTCAGGCGATCTTCCATGATTACTGTTGCGATAGTAATGCTTATTGTTTCCATTTTAGGCCTTTGTAAGTCTTCATAAGAAGCTCATCGGTTCTCTGTGTATTTTGCCATAATTTTATATAAATTTTCTTGTTTTTTGTTGCAGGTTTGTCGATTCTTGGTCACAAAAACGCAATCCACTTGTAAGCTCTTCTTTCTTGTTACTTTTTCTCTGGAGGGTATGATCGTAATTTTGTTGATGAATGTTGTTCGTGAAACAGATTCATAATTGGTGGATGGTTGCTTGTTGTGGTTGCTTTCATCCTATGTGGAGTTTTCGTAATCCTCAACAAGTAAGATAATTGTTAAACTAATATGCATATGTCATGTCATGGCCTTATTGTTGATTAAGAGATTAATGAATGAGATTATTTTTGAAGTGCAATTTCGGATACATGTATGGCTATGGAACAATGGGTGGATCATTCAGATGCCGAAACTGCCCTTAGCAACATCCTTCCATGCGTTGACCAAGGAACAACGAACCAAACTTTATATAAAAGCAAACAAGTGATCAACGATCTCGGAAACATCGTCAATGGATTCATAGGTTCATATGCGAACTCATACGGCGTACTTCCGGCGAACTCCAATTACTACAACCAATCGGGCCCACTGATGCCCTACGTTTGCTCTCCATACGACTCACAGCTCCAACAACGAAACTGTTCTTCCCAAGAAGTCTCAATGTCAAATGCGTCTCTGGTACAATTACACATTACGAATTAGAAAATTAGGGATTCGATTAGTTTCAATAATCGATTTTGAATTTTGATCTGTAGGTGTGGTGGAATTACACGTGTACAGTATCGGAATCTGGAATATGCATGAGCACCGGAAGATTGACTCCTGATATGTATCAGCAATTAGTGGGAGCAGTGAACATAAGTTACGCCCTCCAACACTACACGCCGCCGCTGCTCAGCTTCCAAGACTGTAATTTTGTTCGGGAGACATTTACGACGATCACCTCCGAGCACTGTCCGGCGTTAAAGCAGCATCTGCAGATGGTGACTGCAGGTTTAGGGCTTGTTTCTGTAGGGGTGATGTTGAGTCTTGCACTTTGGATAGTATACGCAAACCGCCCCCAAAGGGAGGAAGTGTTTGCTAAGATTACGTCTAAAATTAAAGGCAAATGCAATGGAAAACTTTGTCGTGGTGATGCAAGAAGTCAAATCACAGAAGTTTGATACGTGGAAAGATTATTTAGATTAGTTTTGATACCATCCGGGTTTTTGTTGTTGTAATCTAAATCTAATTTCGGCCGAGATGAAGTCGAGCATGATTTGGATTTGGAATATCAATAATTTCTTGACAGGGTCAAAAATAATATTAACATCATATCATGGTTCAATAAGATTAGACCCGCACAAAAAGACCGGTCTCGGACCAGACCCAAAAAAAGACCAAGACCGAATCGGTCTAAAACGAGACCGGACCGAAAAAAACCGGTCCTACAAAATACCGGTCCGAAAAAAACTGGATCGTTCCGAGACCGGTCCTAAAAAATACCGGACCGGTTCGAGACCGAACGAAAAAAAAACGGTAACCAAACTTTATAAATATATAATTTTTGTGTTAATTATACAATTTTTAATCACAAACTATCTATTTTTTTCATTTTTTTCTTTCATTAAATTTAAATTACCATTTTTAATAAATCTTAATTTATCATTTTGGTGATAATCTCATATTTGTTAATGGAAAAAACTCGAAACCAAAACAAAAGAATCGAAAAATACCAAAACCGAAAAAAAAAACCAGTAAACCGAACTGAAAAAGACACACGGAAAGACCGAAAAACACTGGTCCGAAAAAAGACCGGGCTGAAAAAGACTGATCCGGAAAAAAAGACCGAGCAGGACCGATCTACAAAAAGACCACACCGTTTCGAAACCGATACAAGAATAGTTTGACACCGCCGATATGCACCTCTACAATAAGATCTTTCTTAGGTTTCGTTTTAGCCCAAGTATTTCGAAATGATAAACCTGAGGCCCGGCCCACAAATCGAAGAGTCCAATTTTTTTTTATAGGTTTTCACTTTTTAGTGGAAACAAAATGGAAGTAGACTATTATATTTAGTTGGTTTTTCAAAGTGCAATATCTGATTATGAAAAAACTTAAAACATATTGTCTTGATAGAAGAAAACAGAAAGAACAAAATAAATAAATAAATAAATGATGATGATACAATTGATAGAATATCTTAATTGATAACCAAAATCAAAACAAGTTTGGATTTAAAAGATCCGATAAGAGAAATAAAAATATAATGTTTTAATATGTAGGTTTTAAAAGTATAATGGAATATGTGGTTAGATTTCGAAGGTATGATGTCCTAATAGGAAAAAAAGAGATGATAAGTATAATGTTTTAATATGCCAAACATATAATATCAAAATACCATTTGTTAATAAGAAAAAAAATTAAGTACACTATCTTAATAGAAAAAAAATAAAAATACAATGTCATAGTTGGTAACGAGAAGTCCATATATTTTTTTGAAATATATTGTCTTAATATTTTAGATCTCAATGTGTAATGTCTTAATAAGTTAAAAGTTCAATGCATTAACAGAAAAAGTTGAAAGTGTAATGATTTATTTGATAACCAAAATCAAAAGTTAAAAGCTCAATGGCACAACACAAAAAAAGTTTGAAAATATAATAATACAATTGGTAACCAAAATCAAACAAGTTTATATTTTCAAAGTAGACTCTCTTAATAGGAAAAGAAAATACAATTAATGCCATGATTGGTTATGTTTCTCAACTCTAGTTTCTTGATATGAAAAATATTTAAAATACAATGTCTTAATACGTACGACATTCAAAGTATGACATTATAATTTAAACTATATTCTATCATTGGTTAGCTTTGCGAAGTAGAATGTCTTAATATGTCCGACTTTGAAAATATAATGTTATAATTGATTAAATTTTAAAATTGCAATGTCTTGATAGGAAAAAAATTAGAAGATACAATGCATTAATAGGAAACTAATTGAAAGAACAATATTATAACTGGTAATCAATATCAAATAGGTTTGGTTTATAAAGTACAAGTCTTGATAGCAAAAAGAAAAACTAGAAGTACAATGTCTTAATATATTGGATTTTGAAATCAAAATGCTATGATTGGTTATATATTAAAACTACAATGTCTTTATAGGAAAATAAATGAATGTAAAATGCTAAAATAAATAACCAACACTAAGGAATTTTAGATTTCTAGAGTATATTGTTTTAATATATTAGATATTGAAACTATAATGCTATAAGTGAAATTCTATTATAAATGGTTATATTCAAAGTACAAAGTCTTATTATGAAAAAGATTGAAAAAGATTGAGATACAAGTTCTTAATAGCAAACAAAACTAATAATAAAATACTATAAATGGTAACAAAGAACAAACAACTTTAGATTTTTTAAGTGCAATAACGTATATTTTTTTGAACAAAGGAATTAATATTATTACATTCCTAAAAAGCTGATAAAAGTCTTCATACAAGAATTACATTCGAGAATGTAATCGTCGCTGTTAATTCACCATTTTATAGCGCAGATTCAAACTATTTGAATCATTTAGCATAAAATTTCAAGATGTATTGAGGTAAAAAAAAGTAGAATGTATAAATTGAAGATATTCATATGCACATAAAATACCAAGAAAACTTGTCGAACACTCTAACTCATAACACATTAATAGATCAACTTTATATGCAACGATATGCATTTAAATGATATGGCATACTTTTCTTTCTCTAGATTGGTCATAATTTAAACCTATTTTCTAATTTGTTTAAGACTAAAAAGCTAAAAAAATATAACTACTTGCAATTTACTATTCTACCCTTGATTACAAACTCGCTCGCTTATCTTGCACAAACCGGCTCCTCCGTAATTGTATCAAGAAACGGCTTTCTTGATCTACAAACCGCCAGCCGATAACTAAACTCCGGCACCTCCACAACCAATCTCGGCTCTTCCACCACCACCTCCTCCTTCACTCCACCTCCAACCGTAGTCATCTCCGGAGATATCCTCCCCGAAATCCGCTTACTCGCACTATTACCCGCCATCCAAAAAGCCGCCATATCCGCCGGAGTAACCATGGAATTCACCCTCCTCATCGGAAACAAGATATAAATATTCCCGGCCTCCAAATCTTCATCAGCGGAAAGCGGCGAAAAACGACGATTGATGTTCAACGACCGGGAGTTGACTAAGAAGAAGTTTGGACACTCAAGCATGATCTCCGCAGCCTTGATCGAGTCACGAAACTGCCGGATCTCGCCGGCCGGAAATATAACTCTTGCTGCCTTGTTGCTTTTCATTATAGGGGAGATCATGAGGCTGCATGCTGATGCGTAGTTTCCCATTTCTTTAGCTTTCTTTTTGGGTGTTGTCGCAAGTTTATGAAAGATCAGTACACAGGATCCGGTGTATTTATGTTGAATGATCAAGTAAGATTCGATGTATTAGTGTTGATGCGATCGATTAGAGATATAAATATGTGTGTATACAGAATTGCGCGTGATGGAGTAACTGCATAGGAAAAGGGAAGGAAGGTGGGGATTGATTATTTGACATGAGGGAGTTTGAGTTATGGTCTACATTTGGTGCGTGTGGGGCTAATTCTGGAATAAATTAATTGGTCAAAGTTTAGGGGAAAGTGAAGGGTTGGCATGTATATATGTGTGTGTGTGTGTGAATTGTGAAACGGTCAATCACTCGATCTATAATCTTGCTTAAGCGTTTTCGTTCATTTAAGATCTAAGATGTTTTATTTTTCAAATGGATGAAAGATTTTGTATTTTAAAATGTTATATTATACTACTTTATAAAATATAAATTGTAAAAACGGATTGTTATTTAGGAATCATTTTTAAAAGAGACCTTATAGAACTGAAAAGTTGGGATGTATCATTAAGAGGGTATGCAATAAATATTTACTAAATATATAATAAAGTTTGTAAGAAAAACATGAAAGTGTCAAGAAGCATTCTATATGAAAATATGACGAAATCCTGCCAAAATTGATAAAAAGTCTTTCTTGACTTGATGCATAAAAAATTGCATTCCACATTCGCATGGACCAAAGCAATCGTTATGTATAAAACGGATTGTTATTTACGAATCACTTTTAAAAGAGATCTTATAGAACTGAAAAGTTGGGATGTATCATTAAGACTTAAGAGGGTATGCAGTAAATATTTACTAAATATATAATAAAGTTTGTAAGAAAAACATGGAAGTGTCAAGAAATGACGAAATCCTGCCAAAATTGATAAAAAGTCTTTCTTGACTTGATGCATAAAAAATTGCATTCCACATTCGCATGGACCAAAGCAAGTTTATGAAAACTTGCCAAAAAAAAATGATAATAAATTATGTCATTTGTTAATCCGTTATCTCTTCATTAAAATTATAAGGTTGTTAAAGTATGGGCATCAGTTACCATGGTGCCACATTAGAAAGAAAAAAAAAAGAAGCTGCCCTCAACGCAGTTGTGTAAATAGTGTTTGTTCATGAACACGCCGTCATGAGGCCAAAGAAAGAAGAAAAGCAGAGAATAATGAGAGAAGATGTTACCAAGCGCGTTACAAACCGTTCTCGTGGTAACGAGAGTGTTCATCCGGTTACCATGGCGTTATCTACCCTCCAGCTTGGGAATAACGTTGAACAACCTAAAATTACGTCTAAAACAAGTTTTATTATATTAAAAGTTAAATATATAATATCTGTTTCAAATAAAAATAATTTATTTGAAACACATTATTTATATAATTTATATTATATGAATATTATATATAGGTTCACGATTGCGATTAGGAGATTCACAATTAACATTTAAAGCTGCAGATTTAGGATTGAAACAATAATTTTGATGAGGAAGCAAAAATATTGATTATCTTCAACCTTCATGACGGTGTAAAATATTAATGTTCAATGGTGTGAAGTAATAAACAATAATGGAAGAAACAAAATAAGGATGGTTAAACAATAATGAAGGAAATAAATGTTATAGGGATGATATATTACCAAGTGAAAACTAAACCGAGTATATTTACCAAGTTAAAACGACATAGTTTAGAGGTTTAATACCTAAGCTTATCTATGACTGTAATGTATATTCCCTATCCTATATATATATATATATATATATATATATATATATATATATATATATATATATATATATATATATATATATATAGGGTTAGGTTATTGTGTTCTAACTATCTATTGTATGCATGTACGATTGATTGTGGACCAATCATTTTAGTTATTTTAAGAAAATAAATAATACATATTACATGTTGAATATTTAATTAATACTCATTATATCTTCAACATGTAATATGCATTAATTACTTTCTTAAAATAACTAAAATGATTGGTTCACAATCAATCCTACATGCACACAATAGATAGTTAGAACACAATAACCTAACCCTATTTATATATATATATATATATATATATATATATATATATAAAAACAGGATCGGATGAGGACTCTTTTTGAAGCGAGTACATCTTAAAAAAATCTAAAAAAAAATACAAATCATAAAATCGAGTATAATACTACATCGGAGAGAAAAAAAAATTGGAAAAAAAAATTGGATCATTAAAATTGAAGCATGGATCATTTTATGATTCATTATCCATGATTCAATTTTAATGATGCAAAATTTTTTCCAATTTTTTTTCTCCCGGATATAGTACTATGCTCGATTTTATGATTTGTATTTTTTTTAGATTTCCTTTCAATTTTTTTAAGGTGTCCTCACGAGTCCTCACTTTAAAAATACTCATTACCGGAGCCGGACACTATATGTATGTGTGTGTGTATGTGTGTGTGTGTATATATATATATATATATATATATATATATATATATATATATATATATATAGGATAGGGAATATACATTACAGTCATAGATAAGCTTAGGTATTAAACCTCTAAACTATGTCGTTTTAACTTAGTAAATATACTCGGTTTAGTTTACACTTGGTAAATATATCATCCCCATAACATTTATTTCCTTCATTATCGTTTAACCATCCATATTTTCTTTCTTCCATTATTGTTTATTACTTCACCCTATTGAACATTACTATTTTACACCGTCACGAAGGTTGAAGATAATCAATATTTTTGCTTCCTCATCAAAATTATTGTTTCAATCCTAAATCTCCAGCTTCAAATGTTAATCGTGAATCTCCTAATCGCAATCTTTAGCTAATAAAACGATATAGTTTTATGAGGATTAGTGTCTAAGCTTAGGTATGGTTGTAATATATATATATATATATATATATATATATATATATATATATATATATATATATATATATATATGCTTCAAATAATTACAACTGCTTATATCATCACAGTAGCCATTGAAATGATGTGGTTTTAACATGTGTTTAACATATCATATATCTAAAATAATTACAATGTTTTATGTTAACATAGTATAATAATAATTATTTCATAGAACCACATAATAATCTTCAATAATATACATATGTTAATATTTTAATTATATGGTTGCATCTATGCATCCAGTGGCGGAGCTACTAAGGGGCCGATGGTGACCATGGCCTCCTAGCTTTTTTACCTATTAAGTTATAACTGATATAAATAAAAATTATTGAAGAATAAATAACCAAGTTGCAGGTGAACCTTGTTGAGGAAGAAGACAAATAGGGTTATATATTTGTTGATAACTTTGGTTGGGTTTAACTTGGAAAAATTCATTTAGATCAGAAAGAGGGAGTGATATTATTGAAATCATTCGACCCTAAGTTTTTATTAGAATCTTTTGGATGAAATAAACTAAAAAAAAATCTAAGATTTAATGAAATTCGTTAATAAAAAAGAAGAGCATTGGGTATGGGCAACATGTTATAACACCAAAGAGGTGTCACCTCATATTCCACATCATCCATGGTGTAGTAACATCATTGTGGGAAATGGTCACCATGTAATAACACCCACTAAAAGATATTAATTTTTTTTTTTTAAATTCATTCGACCTCAACAGTAAAAAAATCAATACCCAATCACACTATGGAGCAAAAAGTCGTGAACTACCAACAATGTCGCTCTCATCTGTGTCACTGTAATATCCGTTTCGTCCTCGTCTTGTTGAGTTTCTATCATCGCAGTCGGCCTAGAGGCCAGAACTACCACATCTTTTCGCTTGGATCGCGGTTCTCCGTTTCATCTACCGCTTGTTCTCTCATTGCTTGCTACTACATTCTCGATATTCTCGTCTTGGCCTTTCTGGTAAAGATTCTAATGTCTCTTTGTGTTTTGTTTTTATTTAATGGTATTATATTATGTACTAATTACAACATAGAGTATGTTATCATCTTACCTACAACTGTCGTCGCTTTATTGCTATTCTTTTCATTGTCGCTTATTTGATGGTAGTAACCTAGAGTATAGATGCTAGGATTTAATATTGTCATTTTATATCGTCTTTTTTGTGGATTAATATGATAAAATAAACTACAAAGGAGCAGTCGTATAATAGGATACTAGGTTTAAACTCGTAGAAATCCAAGGTCGATAATTTAAAATAGAATTATAATTTTGATTGTCTAATAAAAAAAAGATATCAAAGTTTAGAAAAAATGAAGAATATTGATATAGTAATTAACATAAATAAATCAAATACAATAAAGTATTATAAATAAATTAATTAATATGATGCATGAAGCGTGATTTACGATAACCAAATAAAAATGGTACAAAATTGTAGGTTTTTTTGTTGTTGAAAAAGAGTCATGTTATTTTAATTTGGGACATTGTTAGATTATTTTTTAGTTTGTTACATGGATGATTTATTAAGAAAAGAGAGTAGGATCATGTCACCATTGGTCATTGGCGGAGTCTCAATTTCGGCTACCCTAGTTTTTGTAGTTGTGTTCCGCCCTTGTATGCCTCGTGAGTATATAACATAAATTAGGGAATATGACTTACTAAGGTAATTAACTTTTCGGTTTGTTCACATGTAACATTGATCGGTCTATATTTATAGCACAATAAATTGTATTAAATATGTTGAATTGATGTATAATTGTCCAAGAATGACAGTACTTTGATGAAATTTTGAAAATTATGTGCAGACAACTACTTAGTGCTAAAGTGGGCGGAACCCACAAGAAAAACGAGCAAAATGAAGCTAACAAGAATGTGAGACGAATCGCTAAAGGAATGAAGAAAAATGGTGTTGAGAAATTTGACCGCTCTTTAATCTTTTGATCATATCTCAAGATCTGAAGCTCCGATTGACATGAATCAAGAAGTTTCAGAAACTAGACAAAATTCCTACAACTTTCATGTTTTGCGTTTTTGCTGATTCTACAGTTTTCATCACCAAAAGGGGCACCAAAGATGAAGGACGTCTAAGACGCCCACTATGACGTCGATGCGGAAAACAGCTCCGAAAATCAGTTTTTCAGCACCTATTTAAAGGAGATTTAACCCTAATCGAAATTGAACCTCTCCCCTGCGATTTTCCTTAGTTTTGGAGGGTTCCAAACACATTCAAGCCTTCTCCAAACGTGTAACATCCAAAATTCTGGTATGTCCTGAAACCCTAAGAAATGATAAGTTTGCATAATTGGTCCCTTAAGTACGTTGGGCGTACTTAAGTGTACGCTTAGCGTATCGCATAAAAATGGTTGCGGGGAATTCAGGGTACGCCGGGCGTACCTTGAGTTACGCGGGGCGTACGCGCCAGGGATGCAAACCCTAATTTTTCCGGACTTGAGGCTTATTTAAACAACTTTAAGTCCCTTGGACTAAACCCTAGAGAGCCTCCACAGCCCTAGAACGTCCATATACTCCTGGAAACCTTGTGAGATCATTCTTAGGCCTTAAAGAGTGCATTTGTGGCCTTTTTGTGTGTATTTCAAGAAGAAGGGGTGGTCAAGCAAGCTTGGATCAAGAGGGTGCTTCAAGATCCTGCACCAAAAGCATCTTGCAAAGCTTCTGGAGGTAAAAAGCTTGCATCTTTCCTTTCTAATCTTTAGATCTAGCTAGGGTTTTGGTGGTTTGTCCCTTTTATGAACTTTGGACCTCTTTTGTTGAGTTAAGCCTTCCCTTTTGATATGAAAGTCAGATCTGAGGTCCCCTGGTCATTTAGAAGTATAAAAATGGAAGCTTGATGAGAGTTGTGACCTCATGCTTGGGTAAAAGACCTTGAAAAGGTCTTAATGGGGTGGTTGGGAGTGTATGAGACATGCAAGGGCATAAAGTTGCCAACTTTATGCCTTGGGACATCTTTTCAATCTTAGATCTAGCTTTTGGACGTGAGAGATTCGAGCATTAAGCACTTAATGGGAAAAGTGCTTAATACGATTATACGCTGGGAATAACTGTCTGTACGCAGCGCGTAGTCACTAGACCCTCAATACGCTGCGCGTACCAGGGAGGTACGTTGGGCGTACGCAGCTCAGATGGGCCCTAATCTGTTTTGGGCCTTTGGGCCTTTGGGCCTCATTTGGCTGATGAGCTTGTTTGGACTCTGTAAAATTGAGGCCTTTTCATCTATTTGGGCCAAGGACTTATTGGTTGGGCCTTATTGGGCCAAGGGGCCCATTAAGGATATTAGACTTGGATTTTGGGGTCCAATTTGCAAGAAAGGGGTGATTAGGCCTTGGGGGTAGAGTTTGAAGGTTGGGCCTTTCCTTGGGTAATTTAAGGTCTTATCATTGATTATATATTATTGTATTATTCAGCTTGGTAGGTTGCGGATTATTGGGAGGGCAGTAATTGTATTCATTGGACGGAGGTGAGTCTTCTCACCATACCTATGGGTCTACGGCACCAAGGCCGGCCCATTATGTGATCATGTTATGTGTGTGTTATTCATTTATGAATTGATATGTTGTGTGATATTATGTTGGTATGGAAGACCCCGGGGGGAGCCCGTGGCATTGGATATAAGACCATGTGGGGTAGCCCATGGCAATCCTAGGTAAAGACCATGTGGGGTAGCCCATGGCATTGGATGTAAGACCATGTGGGGTAGCCCATGGCGGTCCTAGGTAAAGACCATGTGGGGTAGCTCATGGCACTCTTGTTGAATCGTATTACATAGTTTCTATGGCATGTTTATAGCTTATTTTTAGCTATCGGGATATATGTATGCGAAGGTGTGTGGTATGCTCTGGGAAACTCACTAAGCATTCCGCTTACAGGTTGTTGATTTGTTTCAGGTACTTCTGAGCCTAAGGGCAAGGGCAAGGCGTGATGACGTGGCGTGCACTCTATCTCTCTTTTGATGTGTTTGGGACCCTCTGATGTTTTAAAAAGGGAAAACAATGAAGTAATGAATGTTGATTTGAAAATAAATGTTTTGGGATTTTATGGTTTAGGGGATTGGCTTTGGTTTTAAAAGGAAAAAAAATATAATGAAAATTTTCTTTGTAAAATTGGGTCGTTACAAAACGCGTTTTTAATCATCAATTTTCGAATCCGATGCTACAAATCACCAAGTTCATCATCATTCAACAACTGAAGTCATTCAACATGTGGATCTGTTGGGTTTTGAGCAAACTAACACTCCTAAGGTGTTCATGCAACCCTAGAAACCTTGGATCTATGTTTGTCTAAAATACATGCAAAATAATTTTCCAAGGTTCATAACCTATCTAGCATACATGGGGTATTTTTAAACATAAAAGATACTAGAAGAATTACATACCTTTGTTAGTGAGTTGATTCCTTGGGAGTTTGAGAGCCAAGCACCAATAATGTGAATGCCTCAAATGGAAATCACAAATCACCACAAACTTGGAAAACTTATGAGAGAGCACTCTAATACTCTAGAAATCGGCCACACCTTATGCACACACACATAGTCCTTTTTCAAGCACTATAAGCCTCTTTATATAGTGTAGATGATTAGGGTTATGAACCATGCAAACCCTAATAACCCATGTCTTTTCCTATTCCAAGGATCCATGGGTTAAAAGCTCCATGGATCATCCATGGACTCCCATTCAAGCTTAGCCCATTTCCTTATGAGTGTTAGCCCACACTATATAAGTACAATAGCCCATTATTTAATTAGTCACCTTATGATCACTAAATTAATTCATAATTAATTTAAGATCAATACTAATTAAATAATACAATTTCATATTAATATATTATAACTTATAATATATTAGTAGGCCGCAAATATACTCTTCTCATAATGTTATCCATTTAAATAGCTCGGGTGAAGTGCAACCCAAATGGACCATGCCGGGTCGGGTCAAGTATATACCAAATAAGTTATGGACTTAGACACCTTATCCAACAGGATCTTCATCAAGTTCCAGATTTGGTTACTTCTTCCCCAAGGTTTCATCGTTTCATACTTGGTTGATCATTAGGCTTCAATAGTTTTATAATTTCAAGTTTGTTTATGAATTTTAGTATGAATTCCATTGTTTTTATTCAATTTGTGTGCTTTTTGATTGTTATGGAAGACTAAACCACCTAGGTTACTTCCGAGAACGTTGTAAGATGTTAGGATGAACACGATTTGATTATTATTTTTATTCCAATCAATTTCAATCATTGTTCTATTCTTCAAGTTTTAATTTTTATTTACAATAATTGGAGTTGGGTTTTCTTATTGTGTGATATTGCAACTAAGATGGTGTATTGTTAATTCACTAATCATTCTGAATTCAAGTGGTTTAGGAACTAAGATGGCTAGTAGAATCTGATAATATTGTCATATGATTATGATAAAGAGATATTACAAGGGTTCTCGATGAAAAGCATAAAGACTACAAAGAATTAAGCGGGTATAACTACTAGCTAGACAAAACCCTAAAGGGCTAAAGACTAAAGGGCCCATAAACAAGTGGGTTAATGATATATAGGCTAACATCCCCCCTCAAACTCACAATGTCGCAGCAATAGGCATTGAGAGCTTGTCACATAAGAACCGAAACCGAGAAGCCAATAGAGCCTTCGTAAAAATATCCGCAAGCTGCAAGGTTGATGAAACAAACGGAAGCGATATGGTCCCGAGCTGCAGGTGATGACAGGTAAAATGACAATCAATCTCAATGTGCTTCGTCCGCTCATGAAAAATAGAATTCTTTGCAATTTGTATCACACTTTTGTTATCACAATACATGGGAGTAGATGAAGAAATGTGAACTCCCATATCCGCAAGCAACCACCGTAACCAGATAATCTCACATGTAGTTACAGCCATAGCATGATATTCAGTATCCATGGAAGATCTAGAGACAACGTCATGTTTCTTGCTCTTCTATGAAATGAGAGACTCTCCAAGAAATACGCAAAATCCAGTGGTGGACTTACGATCATGGCGATCACCATCCCAATCAGCATCACTATAGGCACGTAACTCAAGAGAAGACGTGGAGGGAAACAAGAGGGTCTGAAACTGAGTGCCACGAAGATATCTCAGAATACGGAGAACAGCTCCCCAATAAACAGAGGTAGGAGCAGTAACAAACTAACTGACAACATGAACAGCATGAGTAATATCTGGACGAGTAACTGTGAGATAGACCAAACTTCCCACAACAGTGCGATAAAGATTCGGATCGGATAATGGAACACCATCAGTAGGAGAGTACCGTGCATTGGTTTCAAGAGGAGTATCAACAGTCTGATTGTCAGAGAGGCCCGCCCGTGTAAACAAATCAGATATATATTTAGTTTGGGAAAAAAGATACCCTTTTCTTAAACTGAGCTACCTCAATACCCAAGAAATAACGCAGCAAGCCCAAATCCTTCATAGCAAATCGATGAGCTAGATCATGCTTCAAAGACTCAATACCACCATGGTCGTCACCGTAACAATCATGTCATCCACATATAAGGACAGAAGAATCCGTCCTGCACTCGAGCATCTAACAAACAAAGCAGAATCGTGATTACTCTGGACGAATCCAAGAGAGGTAACCACTGTGGAGAATTTCTCAAACCAAGCACGAGGGGCTTGCTTGAGACCATACAAAGCTTTGCGAAGCCGAAAAACCTCACATGGCCGGTGCTGAATTCCTGGGGGAGGAATCATATAAACCTCTTTATGGAGGTCACCATTCAAAAAAGCATTCTTGACATCCATTTGAAAGATCTTCCACTGTCGAACGGATGCAACTGCAATCATAGTACGAACTGTCGTCATCTTTGCAACTGGGGAAAATTTCTCCTCGTAGTCAAAACCATACTGTTGGGAATACCCTTTTGCTACAAGTCTGGCCTTGTACCGCTCAACAGACCCATCAGCTTTTGTTTTTATCTTGTACACCAAACGACAACCTATCTTATGTTTCCCAGTAGGAAGAGAAACCAAATCCCATGTATGAGTATGATGAAGAGCAGTGAGTTCCTCAGCCATAGCATTCTGCCAAAGAGGATCTAAAACAGCTTCTCTATATGATTCAGGTTCAGACATATGATGGATGCTCGTTATAAATGAAACAAATGGTTATGAATATGTACAGTAAGCAAAATCTGGAAGTTTGATGGACTTGACAGGACGAGTAGATCTCCTGAGGGGTGGTGGTGGTGGATCTTCAATTTCAACAATCGGAGGAGCAGTCTCAGGAACAGGGGGAGTCGAGGAACTCTCTGAAGAAGTGGTTGTTTCATGAGCTGAAGGATCAGGTGGCATAGATGGATCTTGAGCCTCCATCTCTTCATTAAAAGGATCAATATGCAGAAGGTCGGACTTCGTTACATTGTGGGTTGTAGCAGGAATCAAGTAGAAAGGAATATGTTCCAAAAATGTGACATGTCGGGAAACATATAACTTCTGACTCACATGATCATAGCAACGGTATCCTTTCTGTCCAATACCATACCCCAAAAATACACAAATAGCAGATTTCGGCCCCAGCTTGTTCCTCTCAACATAAGGACGAAGAAAAAAACAAGTACATCCAAAAACTCGTAAGGAAGAGTAGTCTGGTAGATGACCATATAGCTTCTCAAAATGATACATTCATGAATTCAATGAAGTAGGGACACGATTAATCGCATATACAGCAGTTAGGACTGCTTCTCCCTAAAAACCACTAGGAACCTGCGCAGACAGGTTCAATGAACGGGCAGTCTCAACAATATGACGGTGTTTTCGTTCTGCCACACCGTTTTGCTAAGGTGTATCAGTACACGAGGACTGGTGTATGGTACCATCAGAAGCAAGTAACTAAGTAAAATCATTAGAGGTATATTCACCCCCTAAGGCACACCTGAAGCACTTAATCACTGTCGAATGTTGAGTTTTAACAATAGCTCTAAAATTGTTGTAAATATCAAAGAAATCAGATCTGCGTTTCATAAGATAAACCCATGTATATCGAGTATAATCATCTATAAAAGATACATAATAGGTTGGCCCACTCTTTGTGGATACTGGTGCAGGACCCCATACATCAGAATGAATAATTTCAAAAAGAGCAGTAGAACAAGACATACTTTTATTGAAAGGTAAAGCAGAGAATTTTTTCAGTTTACAACCACTACAATCAGAAATATCACAATTGTTTAAATGAACCAAAACACCACTAGATGCTAAAAAACTCAAACGTGATACAGACACATGTCTAAAACGAGAATGCCAAAGATAAAACTCAGACGACAAAGGACTCAAACGAAAGGAAGATAAATCAATGTTGGAGGCGGCAACAACAAATACTTTGAGAACCTCCAAGACATACAATTCCTGTCACAACTAGCATTTTGGCTAGGAAATTTCATCCTCAAGTAAGCAAGGACTATGGTGAGACTTGTGCTAACACATCTAAGTGTACAATATGAGTTCCTAATAAGCCATGTAGTGTTAGAATCCAAATCTCTCCAAGTATATCGAATCCCTCCTAAATCTCTCCAAGTATGCGAAATCTCTCCCAAATCTCTCCAAGTATGTGAAATCTCTCCAAGTGTATTGAATCTCTCCAAGAATGTGAAATCTCTCCCAAATCTCTCCAAGTATGTGAAATCTCTCCAAGTATATTGAATCTCTCCCAAATCTCTCCAAGTATGTGAAATCTCTCCCAAATCTCTCCAAGAATGTGAAATCTCTCCCAAATCTCTCCACGCATCTCAAATCTCTCCCAAATCTCTCTAAGCACCTTCCTCAGTCGAAACAGCTCAAAACCGGAAGAGGAAACCCTCTTGGTCCGGAACCCTCTTGGTCCTGAACCTCTTAGTCTGGAACCCTCTTGGTCCGGAACCCTCTTGGTCCGGATACCTTCTAAGAAACCAAGAAGCTTCTCACTTCGGATCTCCCTTAGTCAGGACTATCCTCCTTCTTCGGAACCTTCTTCTGACTCCGGAACATGTGGGGCGGTTCGGACCTCCAAGCTGAATCGGACAACTTCACTCCTGACCTCGGATCCGAGAAGAACACTCCGGACCTCGCCCAGCGCCTCCGGACCGGAAGTCAGTAATTGTCTTCGGAACCCGTCCAGCACCTCCGGAACCCCCTTGTCAGCCACTACGGACCCTCGCAAGCTTGCAACCCCACTCCGGAATTCTAAGAGGAGCCTCGGAATTTGTCATATGACTCCGGAATTCACCTTTTAGCTCCGGATTTTGGACTATTTCGGACCTTTTCATCATTTTAGGACATTTTGACGCCGGAAATCACACCAAACTCTCATTTTTCCTATCCTAAACCCCTTAAACCCCTATTTTATGCCAAAATTAATTATTTTAAGCATATTTACATAAAATAAATGTTTGGGATTTAGGAAGATCTTATCCTAAATCAAGATAAGGACAAAGAGGTTGACTTTGTGATTTGATGAAATTCTCATTCCCCATGCAAATCACAGTATCCCATGCTTTACCCACCAAATAACAAAGCTTGGACCATCAGATCCCCATGCACCAAAGATTCCCTCCCTTTTTCTTAAACTCCTAAAACAACGACAGTAGAAGAAAGATTGGGCTTTTCACATTTCCTCTCACTCCTCTCATTTCCTCTCAAAAGCTTATCCCAAGGGCAAGAACAAGGATCTTGCTGGAAGCAAAATTTCTCAAATCTTCCCTGGAGTTTTTCTAAAGTAAGTTCTCCACTCATCTAAGATTTTACATAATTTTCACGATGAATCCATATTATTTTATTCATAATAATATGTGATAATCAACCTTAGGATAACATTCTTCCCAGAGGAGTTCCTCATCTCAGCCAAGAGTTTAAGCTTGAGATCTTCACTCCATAACTCCAAACAACTCCTCAGCCAACTCAAGGTGAGCTTCATACCCCACCTTTTTCAATATTTTAATGTTTTTGGGGGAGAGTACAAGTCAAATCTTGCCTAAATACTTGAATAATTGCATGTATACGTATGTTTGTATGTGTGTGTGAAATATTATTAAATTATTATTTTAGTAATATCCTCATGAACGTAAGATTTCACAACTTCATAAGGAACAGATGATACTTTGTGAACAAAAGAGTCTCCCAACTATTGGTTGTGTCCAACTTAACCCCTTTATCTATGCTTTCATGTCTAGAGATAAAACTTATAAAAAAGGACCTTGATAAGTTGACACTATTTCTAGTGATTTTCGAAAATGGGAACTTTGTGACTATTTTGCAAACCATCGGGAAGTATTTTATAAATATCCAATATAAAAGTTTGCGTCAAGAAAATACACAAATAGAGCCTTTATGACAGAAATATTTGCATGTCATAAACTGCTGTCGTAAAACCTTGAACAACATAAGTAATGTTCTATATGTCATAAAACAGAAAATGTGTGTCATAACCGGCAGTTATAAATTTATACAAATTATAACTTGACACTTTTTCTCTTGACTAAAATGACTTGTTTTTCAATAAACGAAAAGGAACGAACACGAGCACCTAGTTAACGAGCACAATCAACGATATGGAACGAGAACGGTATTTCTATTCAATAAGTACGAATTTCATTGTTTGTCTAACAAATAATGGATCTCTAACGATTGCTCAAAAGGTTGTTAATATTCTAGTCAGACAAATCTCAAAAGTACCTAAATAAAAAAATATTAGTGTACGTCTAAGTCCTGTAAGGAGTTATAGCCAGAGTCTCCTGGAGGGAGAGCGGAAATTTGTGTATAGATCTATACGGGGTTGACACCCCGCACCTTCGATGTTCGCTACAGCTAGACAGGCCAGTCTAGGGTGACAAATGTCTTTTCCAAACCGAGGGCGCCTGAGAAACGTCAAAACAGGCACTCCGTCAGATTAGTATGGTTATAACGGCTCACTAGAATATGTTATATTAACTAGAAATTTATGTAAGGAAAAACCTCATAAATAAATTTTGGCACGTTGTGTCGACCGTCCTATACGTGATAAGTGATGGTCCGCATTTGTTGCGTTGACTGTCCTTTTTCATAGCGTAGAACGTCCACAATTGCCATGTTGATTCTTTCTCCTAACAAATATAGAGTCGTAATACTGCTATTTTACAAATTAAAAAGCGTAGGACCCTATGGAAAACGTTTGTAAACGATTTTGAAAACGATAAACTAACCCACACATATACATAGTTGGAACTAGAACTTACGAATATTTTATAGCAGAAAATATAGGATTTTCTGGAGAAAACGATTTTCTACGATTTCGATAACGATAAACTAGAACGCACACTCAGTTTTTACTCGATAAGAGGAACAAGATTTTCAACCATATTCTCTTTTTGAAAATAAGGGATTTTTCTGGAATCGGTTGACTATTACTATTCAAAAGAACTATTCTCGTACACAGCTCGCTTTTACAAATCACACTACTTTTCAAAATCACTCCTTATAAGGATGAATAAAAGTAATGACATGCACACATATATCCATGATTTTCAAGGCAAGACATCAAACGATTTCATAGAAAATATCGGATTTTCTGAAAGTACAATAAGAACGATTCTAAACAAGTGTAAACGATTTTTATACAAAAATGCTTATGAACTCACCAACTTTTTAGTTGACGCTTTTCAAAACGACTTGTATTCTCAGGGATCTAGTAAGCAGGTAACAAGGGACGCGGATGCAGGACTATTTAGCTGTAGCTTGAAATTTTCTACTTATGTCTCTTTTGTGTAACTCGAAGAACAAATACAATATGTGAACAATGTAAGTTTGTTATCTCAATGTATGATGTTTGGATTGCTCTGTTTCATTTATATTCAATTGTTATGATACTGCACAATGAAGTCACCCGCCTCCGGACGTTTCCGTCGTCTGGTCCGGAGCTGTGACAGTTCCCCCACCCTTCGGCCGATCCCAATCACCTTCTGGGTGTGTTGATCATGTATAACACAGACAGAATCAGAAAAGAACACCCAGTTACCAGACTTACATAACTAACTGACTGAGGCAAGATTCAAAGTAAGTTTGGGAATGTAATAAACATCAGGGAGAGTGATATGAGAAATAGAGACAAACCCAACACCCTCAACTAGCATAGATGTATCACTAGCAGACTTAACAGAAATAGATTACACTTGCGACAAAGAAGTAAATAATTAAAAATGAGGAGTCATATGATGGGTTGCACCAGAATCTAAAATCCACAAAGATGAGGGAATACTTGATGTACCAGATGAAGTCGGACCAGAATGAGACATAGATGCAGACATGGCAGTGGGATTAGAGGCCAAATACTGTCTGAAACTCTCAAACACCTTGGGATCCAATGCAGATGGTGGCATGTTTCCAACAGATTCTATGTCAACTGGTGGTATAGCAGCAGCAGCAGCAAACTGTGGTGGACGAGGGGTCCATGGAGAAGTACCAGGGGAACGTGGCTGAAACTTCTGTTAAACAGACCTATTTTGTTGTCCCGACTGAGGTTGACTAGATTTACCCTTGTTGACTAACAATGGACACTGAGCTTTCCAATGATTTTTATGTTTGCAGAATGCACACTCATCATAAGCAACCCTTGAAGTTTGTCGAGACTGGTTAGAGGAAACATCAATCACAGCAGGAGCAGGAGTAGGAATAGAGGTTGGTTTAAACCCTTTAACTGCACGAGACTTGATACGAGTCTCTTCTACAATTAACTCATGGACAACAGAATCCACTGAAGGAAGAGGAGAGCGATGAAGAATTGTTCCACATAGGCCTTCAAAATAAGAACACAAAGCCATCAAGAACTGGACCAAACGTTGTTCTTCCTTCCTAGCAATGTAAGGCTCAAAGTCTTTTAACTCTTTAGATTCAGTAAGAGCCAAATGATCCCACAGATCAGACATAGCAGCATAGAAATCTTGAATGCTCTGTTCATTTTGTTGAAGAGCACGAATATCATATTCCAACTGGTATTGTTTATCAAAGTTAGACTGAGTATACAGCCTTTCCAAGTGATTCCAAACTTCCTTTGTTGTGTCATATTTAGCCAACTGCATACCAATAGGCTGAGTGACAGAGTTATTAATCCAAGTAATTACCTTGGAATTATCAGTCTCCCAAGCATCAAGCAACAAATCAAAATTCTCAGTTTGAGGTATTGAGGGTTTGGCTTTAGTCCCAGTGACATAGCCCCACATATTCTTCCCACGAAGGAAGTTCTTCATAACGTAACTCCAATACGTATAATTATTTCCATCCAAACGAGTACTGATTGACTGAAGGGAATCATCCTTTCCAGTCATGTTGAAAATGAATAAATAACCACAATGACAGTATAGCAATCTGAGAATGAGAGGAGTAACAAACCAACGAAAGCAATCAATCGGACAACAAGAAATCGAACAGCAACAACGAATCAACAGCAATAGCAAACGAATATCATAAAGCAAATGAAATTCACCAACAAAAACACATCAACAACGAATACCAGCAACAACGAATCAACAACAACCAACAACGAATACCTTCTGCTACGAATATCATAAAGCAAACGAAGTTCAATCCGCACCACAGATGACTGCTACAAAGGCTTCTAACAATGTATCAAATCTCCGCTCTGATACCATGATAATATTGTCATATGATTATGATAAAGAGAAATTACAAGGGTTCTCAATGAAAAGCATAAAGACTACAAAGAATAAAGCGGGTATAAATACTAGCTAAACAAAACCCTAAAGGGATAAAGACTAAAGGGCCCATAAACAAGTGGGTTAATGATATATAGGCTAACAGAATCCACATACATTATTTCGAACTTGTAGTATTAAACGCTCAACATTGTAATAGGTAATCGTAAGACACATTATCGCCAAACCACTAGTTGTTCCTAATCCAGTTAGACATAGGGAGTAAGACAATTAGTTGGATCAACATTTTGTGTGCCCATAATTATATATTGAATGTGAGTCAACCTTAATTATGTCTAGGTAATTAAATTGGAATTTAAGGGAAGAAAACATGTTTGTCCAACCATCTGAACAACTGAACCGGAAGTACCTTATTTTATCATTCATAGGATTTGTTTTAACAACCTTTTGCAACATAAAGTTTCTAGTTGTTTAGTTTATTTTAGTTTAATTTGAATTCGTGACAATTGCAAGCATTAGTTTTTTCCATTTGACTATTTTAGCACAAGGTTTAACCACAAACTCCTCGTGGATTCGACCCTTACTTACCCAAGCTATCTAGTGGTTTTGAGGTTATTTTTGATTGGGACAACGACCTCGATCAAACATCCATAAAATTCTTGAAAATTTTAAACTTTTTAAACAACCCAAAAACCATCATTGTTTTCAAAATAAGTTTCACATCAGAGAAATCCCAAAATCGTAAAACTAAAAACATGAGGAAGTGCACGATCACGCCTTCGCCTTGCCGCGATCCTCTGAGGTACCTGAAATACAATCCCAAACTGTAAGCCCAAAGCTTAGTGAGTTCCCCCAAAAAGCCGATACATAACAAATAGCACAATATAATAACAGCATGTAATGAGTCCACAACTTAACATACTAGATTACCCCTGAGCCCACAGCATAAGTCTGGCTTGCCCTCGGCCCATAGCTTATGTCTGGCTTGCTCCCCAGCCTGGTCAGTCCTTGCACTGATTACCGCTAAGCCCTCAGTACGAGTCTGGCATGCCCTTTCCGGCCCTCAACTCGTATCTAGAATGCTCATGAGTCCTCAGTATGAGTCTGGCATGCCCTCCCTGGCCCTCAGCTCATCTCTGGCATACTCCAAGGTTTGTTGGCTATAGAACGGAGCAGTACAACCTCAACCCAACCCATACAATATGTCGACATATAACAGATAATATCATATACATATAAACAGACAGTATCACAGGTAGTCCTACAGATCTACCAGACTAGCATATCAAAACTAGCATGCATAACTATACCATACTCAGCATATCAACAATGTTAGGTTATCAGACCAATGGGTCGGCCTTGGTGCCTTCGACCCGAAAGTACAATGAGGAAAACTCACCTCACAAGTAGTGTTGAACTGATAAGATCTAACTTCGAATCTCAACTCCCGACTCAAATGCCTACAACTACCATGTGACCAATCCCATTAAAACCCCAAAATACCCTCAAAAGTCAACTTGGTCAACCATGGTCAAAGGTCAAGGTCAACAGTCCATGTTGACCCAACTCGTCGAGTGCACCAACAAACTCGTCGAGTTTCTATAGTACTCAGAAGGTCGGTAAAACCCTAGCCAACTCGCCGAGTTTTCCCCAGCTTAACACATTCAGTCCTTTTATCGAATCTAAGGCTTCAAAATGTAGATCTGATACCCTAGAGTTGGAAAACCACATAAAGTTGCCAGCTTTACGTTCATGCATGCCAAAAGAAGCTCTAGAACTCATGAAAGGCTTAATAAAGAACTTAATGCATGAATGAGGCCTAAAACCTAATAAAGCTTGAAACTTTAAGCCAAAAGAGGCCATCAAATGGCCAGATCTAAAGTAACAACCCATAAAATGCTCAACCCCTTGAACAATCCAACAATGAACCAATAATCACAATAAATCTTTCAAGGAAGAGATCTAAGAAATAAGGAAGCAAGGTATCGACTTTATACCTCAAAAAGACTGCCACAAGTGGGGAGGTTCTGGATCTATAACCTTCCTTTCAAACTAGACACCTCAAACCTCAAGTCTCCTTCAAAAGAGTACCAAAAATCAACTCTCCAAGCTCTCCACAAGCTCACACACTCAACTTTGAAAGATGATACACGGATTTAGGGTTTCTGGACAGAGGAGTCTGGTAAGGAGGCCAGCCAAGGGACTTAAGGCCTTTAAATAGGGTGCAACACCCTAAAAATTAGGGTTTCTTACTCAGCTGCCAACTCGTCGAGTTGAGGCACCTCGACTCGCCGAGCTGGTTCATTAATATCTGCGGCCCAAAGTCACCTCAACACACCGAGTTGAGGCTTCTAACTCACCGAGTTCCAAAGAAAACATGCTAAAAGAATTAAATTTCATACCTGAGGATTGGGATGTTACATCACATCTGGGTAACTATTTTTTTTTGTATACATCTAGGTAACGAACTTTTTGGAAGTGTTCACATATGACCATTATGACCTGCTATAGCATGTTACATCCGGTCATAATGGTCATATGTGAACACTTTCAACAAGTTTGTTACCTAGATGTGTACAACAAAAATAATTACCCAAATATGAACAAAACGAAAAGTAAGAGTAAATTATATGAATGGTCCCTGTGGTGTGGGGGAATTTGTGTGTTTGGTCCCTAACTTATTTTTTTAACTCGGTTAGTCCCTACTGTTTATTTTTGTTGCGCGTTTGGTCTCTGTTTTACCTAAAAAGACTATTGTGCCCTTAATAATTTATTTTTTAATTAATTGATTTATTTATGTATTTATTTTTTATATATTTAAAAAAATTAATAGACCCCACATATTTGTATCTCCTCACCCTAAACCTGAAACCATATTTGAGAAATTTAATCTGGGTCCCACCGGTCACCATCCCATCTCTCATCCTCCCCAACTTCAATTTCTTTCCATCTTTAGTGACACGACGTCTTCACTATCCCTTCTTTTTTCGGTCCTTCAAATCTAGCGAACCACCACCACAAAAGATGGAAAGGAAATAGAAGTTGTGATATATTGGGTTGTGGTAGTAGAAAATCTGATGAAGTGACAGTGGGTTGTGGTGTTAGTTCGTCGGAGTAGAAGGACCAAAAAAAGAGGGATGGTGAAGACGTCGATGTTACTAAAGATGGAAAGAAAATAGAAGTTGGGGATAGACCTGGAAATGGATCGTGTTTTGACCCTGATCCGCTCCAAACCCGTGCAAAATTAATGGGTTTGGATCATATTTTATTATTCGTTTACCCGTTAACGACCCATCACATTAACCCTTTTATTAAAAGGGTCGGGTATGGATCACTATCGATCCGATCCGTTTATGACCTGCCCATCTAAAATTTTGAAATATAAATTAATTATTTATAAGTAATAATACATTTATTAATATTCACATATAGGAGTCAAAGAGTTAGACTTTTAGACGTTCTACTTCAACTTCCCAGTTCAGTTCCTAATCCAAATGGCCGATTGCAGTTAACTCCTAATATATTCGACTCTATAATCTTTTGAAATCGACTATGAAATCGATATTCCACAATCAAGACTCAAGAGCAAGAAGAAAAGGGTTTCAGTCAAGATTCAAGAAGAAGAAGAAAAGGCTGCAATCGGGTGATCGACATTCCACAATCATAATACATTGGAAAAGTTATTTATATAGCTATAAATGAGGTTTGTTTTGGAGTGAATGTTGTTTGGTTTTAGTGATCATGTTATATGTGTTTTAATGAATAATTATAGCCTAAACTTAATATTGTAAACGGGTCGGGTAAAAGGGTTGAAATTCGTTGATCTGGTGGATAAGGGTATTGGTTTAATCATTCAAAACCCTGCGGGTTACGGGTCGGGTTTGGTTCATCATTTGAAAATTGCTTAACGGATTTGGATCAATGTCGATCCGCTCCAAACCCACTCCATTGACAAGCCTAGTTGGGGAGGATGAGACATGGGATGGTGACTGGTGAGACCCAGATTAAATTTCTCAAATGTGGTTTCAGGTTTAGGGTGAGGAGATACAGATATGTGGGGTCTATTAAATTTTTTTTAAATATATAAAAAATAAATACATAAATAAGAAAATTAATTAAAAAATAAATTAACAAGGGCACAATAGTTTTTTTAGGTAAAACAGGGACCAAGCGTGCAACAAAAATAAACAGTAAGGATCATCCGAATTAAAAAAAATAACTTTGGGACTAAACGCACAAATTTCCAAAACCAGAGGGACCATTCGTGTAATTTACTCTTACTTTTCGTTTTGTTCATATTTGGGTCCAGGTAACGAACTTGTTGAAAGTGTTCACAATATGACCATTATGACCGGATGTAACCTGCTACAGCAGGTCATAATGATCATATATAAACACTTCCAAAAAGTTCGTTATCTAGACGTGTACAAAAGAAAAAAATACTCAGATATAAACAAACGGAAAAATTAATTACCTTAATAAATCATAGAGTACTCTAAATCATATTCCCCATGAATTATGCAAATAGTGTTTGGATTTTGGAATTCATTAAAACCCCATGAACTAATGTTATATTAATAAAGTATACATACAGTGTATGAACAGGCGAGGAGACAACAAAAAGTGGGCTGTGTGCATTAACATATAGTGCTTCAAGTATCACTTCATTGCCGGCATTGCACGATGCTTGTTTCCTGCTAGAGAAGACAAAAAGAGAGTTGCAACTTGCATACCCATATTTACTAATCTGTATAGACAATATCATTACAAAACTTTCCTTATATATTATGCATCCATCATCATTAGTTCATTACAAAACTATTTAACTTCTAGTTTAGTTTATTAAAAAAAACTACAAAATGGAATTTGAGGAGTTGAGCTATATATAGTAAACAGGTAAGGGAAGGAGTTTTTCAATCACCATGCATATTTGTAATTTCGTTGCAAACTAATTAACTAATGCATTTATACAGTATTGCAAAATAAAAACAAAATGTTTGAAAGAAGAGTTCTAGTTTCTAAATATTATATGATGTAATTTGCTACAACACAACCATTAAATTTTGAGCAAATTAATTCGTTTATTCTTGCATGTGTTTTAGTTCGTGGTTTTTAAATTTATCATTTATAATGGAGGTTTATATGAAAATTCCAATATAATGATTAAAGTAAAGTTTTCAAAATTTTAAAAGGATAAATCGTGCCGTTTAGAGTTTAATACGCTCTTGACTTGGTAGCATGGCCCGTTTCACACATACAAGACGTGTAGAAGGTACGGAAAGACCGACTCATCAAGGAAAGCGATTTGAATATCACTAGCTACTATTTATTTGTTTTTACTAAAAAAAAATATCGTTTTACTTGTTTATTGGAACGTATTTTTTTTATAATCGTAGCAACATAACTTATATGCTTTTGTAATTACAGTAATATTGCGACCTTAATACCTGAAAATGATGACGTGACATTGATTTTATTTGGTTTTTTCAATGATTACAGTAATATAACTTTTTTGTTTATCTTCATTCATTTTAATTATATATACTTTTTTTATGTAGGTTGCTATCTTTAGCATTTGATAGCAACAAGACAATGCTGAGTGGGATTTTTAATTTTAGAAAAGTAGGTGTAAATGTGAACGGCGTTTCTTCTAGAGTGTATATGGTCTTTGACTATACTTGTCAAAGTAAAGTAGTAAAGTAGTAGTCAACCAAAGTGCTGTCTAATAACCAGTAACGTAACAACTAACAAATGTAGAATTTTGATCGATATGCTTGATTATAACATTTATAAATTAGTATATGATGATAGTAACTTTATAGAATATTAAGTCTGTTGTCAAATTATATATTTTTATTAGTATACGAAACATATTCCGGTAAAATATAAATCGGTCTATCATAACAATAATTTGAGTCTTTTCAAACAGTTTAAGATGTTGTTTTACTTTTTTACCCATTTTAAGTTAGAGCATACGGTGTGGGTCGTGTTGCTTCTTATTGTGGCTGAGTTGGCAGCCCATAACGCCGTTATAACATCAAAAACACCCCCCCCCCCCCTCCTTGTTGCATCTTGTTGTGGTGCTTCTTGTTGTCTCCATGACAAGAAGAAACGTGATCACCTATTGGCTGCCAAATTATCTCTCTCTATCTCTCTCCTCTTAACATGGTGTTATAACACCATGAACATCACCCCCTCATCTTGTTGCTTCTTGTTATAGCACCACTTCAAGTTGTCCATACCATATGCTCTTAAAGGCTTTAAAAAGTTAATGGGCTCACCTACCATTTTCCTCAACTACAAGGTCAACGTTTTTAATTATTTTATAAGTAGTAAGTAGTTATATTTCAGTTGATGAAGAAAAAGTAGTGATTTGGAATAGTAATTAAACAAAAATGTTGTTTCTTTCTTGGGCTAAATGAACAGTTTAAATGATGAAAATAAATGACCATTTTACTCTTATGTTTAAAATGGATCGTAAGTGAAAAATGATTGTTTGTTCTTTCTGTCGAAAAAAATCTACTAATTATAGCAGAGCGCTTTCAATATTTTTCCTATAATTAGGCCATCATACTTTAAATATTTTACTCAAATGATTTTATTGGGATAAAATTGCTATAATTGGGAATATTTTTGGAAGTACTAAGTTGTAATAGGAAAATCAAAAGTAGGATGCTATACTGTAGGAAAAAACAAACCCAATTGTAAAATATGGAAGATAAATGGCGTCTTTATTAGAAGTTTAAAACATGGTTTCTGTGTTCTGTATTCATAATTATATGGAAAAATATATATATATATATATATATATATATATATATATATATATATATATATATATATATATATATATATATAGTTACAGGATCCTCAGGAAAAGAATTGAACATGTTCTTGGTAGAGCATTAGTGATTTAGTGTAGTAGATTCAGTAAACGAATTCAGAAGTACCTTTTGAGTTTGGATCTTCATTAATCTCCTTTGCTTCACCAACTCCTTGGCTCTTTTTATATGCTCAAATCATACAAATTCCTTAGGGAGAAAGAAACGTGAGTCGCTTTTGTGTGGTTTGATGCAAAAAATAGCAACACATTTTCATTCATTTGTTTATTGTAGCATACTTCACTTTTACAATTTAAAGTATAATGACCTAATATTGAAATAATTAAAAGTATAATGTATGTTATGTAGGTTAGGTAGAAGACCATTCTAATCTTACTCAAAAGGTCCATATCCAATATGTATGAGCAATCAGCAATTATCCTTCAAGAACTACAGCTAGCATAGATGTGCAAACTTGTATTCGATAACAAAAGAGTTAATCTAATTGATATACAAACCTATCATCAAGCCTCACTCAGCCATCAGAAACAAAAAATAATGTATGTTCATGTTACCATAACATCTTTTGAAATGCATGTATGTATGTATGTTTCAGTTTTAACCTTCAAAACCACCTTCTTCTTCTTCTTCTGGTGGCCACCACCTGGGACGAGGTAAAGTCAAGCCCCTCCGCATTGCAGTCTCCAGAAGGTCATCATCCCCATCAGCCTCAGCATCACATTTTCCCTGCGGCCCCACCAGTATCTTCCAAGCACGATTCAAGGTATCTGTAAATACGTCTTCATGCTTTTCTATATTAATTTTCTCTTTCCCTTTCATTGAAAATGGCAATTGTCGCTCTCCTTTGCAGTCCAAGTTTAAGCTCGTTTTGCTTTCTGTCTCTTGTTCTCTCACGGGCATTTCTACAAACACTTTAGGTACAGTCTCCTTCAGCATCTTAAGAGCTTCTGCAACACAACTTTCAGAATTAATTTCCCCAACCGCATATTGCGTTTCCATCTCTTCAGTATTAGTATTGTTCCCATCAACCATCACTGTATTGTGATCTTCGACTTCGAGAACCCTAACCCTAACCCTATGCCTATTTTCCAAAAACTCTAGATTATCCGAATCGGTGGTTAAATCAATCATCCGCTCACAACTATCATCCAACACCATCGTCTCGCTGTTTTCAACTCCACCACTTCCAGTTTCCAGGTCAACAACTGCAGTCACCTGACCGTCGTTGCTGGAGTTCTGAGATGAAAGGTGGTGTTCTGGAGGAGTTTGGTAATCATCAGAGCTTTCCGGCATAGATACCATTATTATTCCAGTGGCCTGTTCCGACGCCTCGTCCGGTGATGAAGACAACTGCATGTCGCCTGAAAACACCTCTGATTCGCGTGTGAAATGGCAAGACTGTAACTCCTCCTCCTGAGAGCCCGTGCTAGGTATGATGAGCGCAGCAAGGTCCGCGTCGCCGGCGTTCCCCATTGCCAATTAGCTTCCTTCCTATATGCTTAATGCTTTGGGTGGGTGAGAAGCTACAAACAATTTCGTTCTTTGTTTTCAATATTACAATTCCCGTGATTCTCTCTGCTTTTCCCGCCATCAGAGGTTATAAAACTAAATATTTTCATCTTAGGCCCCTGTATTTCTGAAACATTTCACATCCATGGTTAACTATTAATGTTTTATTCATTTTAGTCATTTGGTGCATTTACTTAGCAAATCGGCTTTATGATTAGATAAATGTGATTGTACGATTATTTATATTTAATTGAAAAAAGAGTAAATTATAAAAGGTGAAAACCACCAATGATTGGACATAAAAATATGCACGGTATATTTACACACACATGTATTATCATTAAGAGTTTTTTAGCAACACTAATGTTGTTGCAACATATCACACTTTTGTTATGTTAGAATACATTGGATAGTATGTGACTATATGTTATCGCTAATTCTTGAAGTTTTTAAAACTTATGAATGGTCAATTGATGGATGAAGATGTATTTTCCATATGTTAAACTTATAATTTGTCATTTTTGTAGGACCTTAGGATACGGGTCTAATTTTACGATCACGATCCTCTACATACGAAAACAATCATATATAGAATCTCAATTTTAACAACCTTTGATATATTATCTCAAATGAAAAGACCAATGAAAGCCCTTTTAAAATCAATATCATTCTATCAGTATAAAGTTTTATACCGAATACAATCTAATTGTGTTCAAATTCAGCTCGTTTACCACATGTAATGAAAACAAAACATGACATACATCAGAAAAAAGGGAAGAATATTATTAAAAAAAAAAAAAAACTTCGATATATCAACAATCAAAAAACCATGGGTACCGTATATGTGGTTTCATGCAATATACGATGTTCTGTTTTCAAGCTCAATTGACGAATATTGAGGCTGGATTTAAGTGAAAGGTAAAAAAAAAATTAAGTCTATAAGTTAGATTATTAAACTAAAGCGTGGATTAATTTTCTAGAATTTACACTTTTAAGATTATGTGTCATTAGAATTTACACTTTTAGAAAAATGGGATCAGATCCTTATACAATCTTAAGATAATTCTACAAATCTTAGATGCTAGGCAACCCTGAAAGTATAATAACATCAATCAAAAGGAGACTTCTTATCACAAGATTATAAGCAAGAATGGCAGCACTGAAACACAACATAACGTAATGAGAATAGCATTGGAAAAACAGATCATTAACATATAAAACTAAGCACAACAATAGCATTTAATTCATGATGCCTATAAATTTGTACACACCAACTCAATTGTCTACTTAGTATGCAACTTCTTTACATATAAATCTGTAAAGCAAACTGCAATATGAGGCTACGTAAATCGAGTCAACCAATATTATTAAACAAATACCACAAAAACCATTCACAAAAAAAAAAAAAAAAAAAAAAAAAAAAAAAAAATCATTGTTTATAGTAGCCACTTTGATTAGGAGGGTAAGGATTGGAAACCGTATAAGGTGGCCTTGGAAACGACCCCGGTTGCTGCTGGGCCTGCTGTGCATTGTAATACGGGCCCCGCCAACCAGGGTAAGCAGGTTGACCGTATTCGTAGCCGCCAGCTGGCGGCTGTTGGCCGCCCTGCTGAGGTGGCGGATACGGCGATCCACCATGGTAAGGCGGCGGCGGCTGCTGTTGTGGAACACCATAAGGAGGCTGTTGTTGCGGTGGTGGAGGGTGGTGCTGAGCCTGAGAATATACTGCTGGTGGTGGTTGTGGCGGTTGCTGCTGGTGGTGGTGGTAATAAGGTGGCTGAGGGCCGGATTCCGGATGGGAAGACGTCCTTTGTGGTGGTGCAGCGGAAGGGTAATTGTAATTATTATTGTTATTATTATTATTATTATTACCTGAATTTTTTCCATCTTGAAAACTAAGACCTGACATTTGTCTTTGTACATCTTCAATCATTTCCCTGCATTGTATGCTTCGTGTCATCACAAAGTCACTGCACTGCTGCTTTACACTTGTGATTGCATCCTGTTTCAAAATTATACAAAAAAAAAATTAATATAATTATTCATGTCCAGAAAATGATTTTTGTAAATAAACAATAAATTCAAACCTGAAGGGTAACATAAAACTTTAGCCCTTCATTAATATTCTCTTTGATTTCTCGATACTTGGCTACCGCAGCTTCAATATGCTTATAGCATTTCTCACAAGCAGCTGTAAGTAAAACATAAAATTATTTTTATTAATAATAAATCCATGAATTATTAGAGAATAGATAAAATAGATTACCTTTGTAATCCTCGATATTGAAGGTGCCTGCAAATTGACGATTTTGACCCTGAATATGTATCAGTAACTGTTCCTGAGCTTGAAGGTTTTGAGATATTTCTTCACATATCTGATTGTATTTTGCTATCTCCTTTCTAAAAAGATCTTCATATGAACCCGTGGATGTCATCAACTTCGGGAGTATATCATCCTAAATCCAATTCATACAAAATTCCAAAATAAAACATTATATACACTAACTCCAGTAAAGATTAAAAAAAAAAAAACATTATTAAACACACCTTTCTCTTCATATCTTTCAACATGTCTTCCAAACCTGCCCTTTGAGCACCTAATGTCTCCAATTGCCTCTGCAAAACAAAAACTATATAAATAAAAAATAAAAAACTATGGTAAGTATAACTAATGATATAAGTAGTATTACCAGGCTCTGTTTCAGGGTCCCCACTACAGCATCTTCATTGGCATCCAATGACATGATTGGTTTAGCCAAAGTTGGAAGGGCTGATTCAATCTAGCAAATAAACAAAATAAGTATCAATATAACCAAAGTAAAAAATTAAAAATTAAATTTTTTTTTTCAAGAAAACATACCGGACGACGATCTAGAATAGACATGAGAGCCATATTCTCTCTGACTGAGCGTTCAATTTTAACATCACTTTCTGCAGCCTGCTTTAGATTTCCTGCAAATCTATTCAACCGATCCTGTAAGTTTTTGGTCAAAGTAGCAGATTGAGGCCTAGTCCACCGTGTCCCAAATTGGGTTCTAAACTGTCCATCTTCTACTGCTTCTTTTTGAAGAAGCTCCTCTGTTTGCACAAGTAACTCATGGTTAACCCTTTTCAAATCACGAAGCTGTTGAAGCTCTCCTTCTAAGCCAGCTGGACCTCCACTGATTTGAACTGCTTCAACATCTTCCCAAAGAGCAGTTGGTAAAACAGAGTGTCCTTCCAATGCAAGAATCGAATCAGGCAAATTCATTTCTTTCAGACTCACACGTGCAAGCTCACTCCCTTGTTGTAATTTCTCAGCTTGAGTTCTAATGATGTCATCCACCATTTCTGTGTACCTTGAAAGAGCCTTTGCACTGCTGTCAGGGACAAGACTTGCAAACATCTTGTCCTTGCTGGCATCCAACACCTCGTTCATGTTTAAAGGTTTCACCATTGCGAATGCAGGGAGAGGTTGTAAAGAACTGGCTTGTGGGACCCGCATTAGGTAGACTCTGTCGTTTTCTTTCATGGCTCTTTCTAGGTTACAATTCAGATTGGTTTCTAGCTTGTTGATTGCATCGAGTATTTGTTGTGCAGCTCCCTTTGGAGATGATTTTTTGGCATCTGTTAAAGCACCGATGCCACTTTTTATACGTGCGATTTCTTCTGCAATTTCTTCTTTTTCATGGAGCTCTAAACTGTATCTATAACAAGCTTCTGCATAAAACAATGCTGCCTTGAGCTGAACATGGGACAGCCATGTCTTGTCAAAATGTTGGGTAAGAGGTGCGACATTAAGTGCAGCTAGGGCTTCTTCATAATAGAGACCCACCTATATTTGAACAAATTGCACTGTTATAAGATGGATTGAGCTTCTAAGGTTCATAAGGGTTGTGTCAGCCATTTGCATAATGCAACTACTTAATTCTGACGCAGTAGCTTATATTGCACAAGATCAACACACCTACATAGAATTTAAACAAGAAATTGAACGAAAAATGATCAACACCTACCTGTCTGGAAATCTTGGAACAAACCCCAGGAGTGCTCCCTTTAGCAATGGTATTCTCAAACACACATTCCTGCGCTTGAGCCAGCATCAACCTTTCCAACATCCCAGCACACTCCACTGAAACATCCACAGTCGTCGAACTCCCAATAGACGCCTTAGTAGCCGCATTATCCCTCAAAAACGCAAAAGCACCCGCCGCAGCAATAAACGAGTGTGAAGCCTGCCGTCTCCCTTCCACCGTCGACCTATCAAAAGTCAGCCCAATCTGACTATGCACCGCACCCAAATTAAACAGAATCGCCGCCTTCTCCAAATGAATGTTCTGTTGCGACGCCTTGTTCTTGTTCTTGAAAGCGTCGTGCCACGTGAACGTCACGGAGTTGACATGGTCCTTGTCGGGGGAGATCGGAAACCTCGATTCGACGGCGGTTAGGGCTTTAAAGTAGTTCTGAAGAAGATCGCGGCGGGCGGGGAGGGAGTCAGCAGCTGATGAACGCTCGATGTTGTTGCGCATCTCCTTTAGGGTTTCGAGGTCATCTTCGAGGTTTTGAGCCTCGCGCTCGGAGTAATTGAAGACTATGTAGTTGCGAAGAGGACGATAAAGATCGACCGCGACGGTTTTCTTCTCGTAGATAGCGAGCATGATGTTTGTCGCCGATGACGACGCCGGAGCAGCCATAATCGATGACGGATCGGATGATAACGCTGATTACCAGGTCAATTGGATGCTTGATTTCACACAGATAATACTGCAACTGTGTGGGTTCTGAATTCTGATCTAGTCGTCTTCGATTTTTCTTAGTTGGAAAGGAAACTCTAGAATCTAACGCGGTTTAATTAATGTTTTATAATTTATGAAACGACTAAAATAATTTTTTTACACTTAGTGAACACGGAGTGTTTAAGAGTATCCAGTGATAAAATGTTATCTTTTGAACAAAAAGTTTTGTTTGGCCCTACAAGTGTTCAAAACGTTTCAAATCCAAATGATACTTCACGTAACCCGTTGTCAATTAGAAGTTTTTAGTTTTTTATGTGACGTAAGTTTAACATGTGTAGCACAAAAAAAATAGAAAGTGGTAATGTCTTATTATAATAAAGTTATTTAAGAGAAAAGAAAAACAAAATTGTAATAGTCAATCAAAACTCAGAGTCTAATATTTTCTCTCCTCTCTCCTCTAGTTATGCAGTTGGTGAGGCTCCCTTAGCGCAATGGAAGGGAGTGGTGTTCAGTAAGTGTAGCGTCTCGTACCATCCTAGCTTTGGTGTCCCATTCCTTATGTCCTTAGGGAGGAGGGAGTCTTTCTGTCCCAACTCATTAATTCATTACCACATTAGTTTTTTTTCTTTCCTCTCTTTTCCATCTTTCTCAACTCACAACACATGAAAAATTTTATCATTCTCAACCCACTTGCCACATCATTCTTTTTATTTAATTAATTTATAAAATATAAAATAAAATAAAGCGAAATTGAGTAATCCTACCCTTATAAATGTGGTTGTTAATAAAAATAATTACTCTAGTTTTTTTTTAGAAATGATCACATCCTCTGAAATATCGTATTCCGAAGCACGTGATTTCGTTTCGGTCTTGGGATACGGAATTTGATATTCCATAATATTTATGATGTTGTTCCGGAGTTGGTGATGGTTGGTGGGAATTTTGGTTCAGAATCTGACACCCCGTACGTTCCGGACTGATAAAGTGTATTCTGAACTATAGTCTGGAATAGTCGTACATTCCGGAGTGATGTTCCGGAGAGCTATAATTAGGGTATTTGTATGGTTTTGTTCCGTATATACAATATATTTGTGTGTTTAATATATTTTTGTATGTTTGATACTTTCCATATATGTTCCGGAACGAGTATGTATATAAAAAAAAATTGAGTACTGGTTTCTAGTGGAGGGCAATGACAGCGTATCGACAGATGTATGCAATATATTTCTCCAGACTACACATGTTTTGGTGTAGATATAAGCAATGATATTGTAACAACCCAAATTTTAGAAAGATTGACTTTTAGTCAAATATTGACTAAAAATGGCAATTTGGTCGTTTATGAGGAAAAGATGGGAATATGAAGTTGTAACTTCATGGAGATGGTCAAAACAAGTTTAAGTCACTATAATAGGTTATATGAGTGAGTTCTAGAGAACGAATGCATGAGAAATGCATTTTTGGCCAAAAGGGTAAAATTGGTATTTTTATGCTTTTTAGGCCAACTTCATGACTTAATAGATTAACATTTGTATTAATTCAATTAGACATGACTTAACAAACATGTAGATTATGTTTCCACCTTCACGTGAATAAAAAGTTCATCGAAAACGGATATGAAACGAAGAAGATATGCGTGTTTGAAGTTGGGATAAAAATGCCCAAAGCTGAAACGAAACCAACAACGGACTTTTGTTGATCCCCATAACTGACGACGTGAGAGAACATACATAAAACATGTTATAATCTGTTTATAGAGCTCATTTCATTCATTCTTCATGGGGGATCGATTGGGAGTTGAGATGAGGCGATTTTGCTACCAAAATGATGTCAAGAGAAACTAGATATGGTGGATTACAAGGATTAACATCCTTTCCCTGTTAAGGTAATGATTTCTTCCTCTTATCAATCTTTGAGCTTCAATGGTGGAATCATTAATTTAGTTATATTGCTCAAATTAATCATTTTATAACTCCATTATGAAGTTATTGATAGTGTATATAAACTTTTAACAAACTTTGTAAGTGATTTCCATGGTGAAATCAACCCATTGAGAGTTAGGGGTTGAAACCCTAACTAATAATTTTGAGTAATTGATATTTTGGAGTTAGATTATAATGAATTAGTTATTGGGAAATGCTTAATTCATCAATTGAATGAAATTTTCAGATAGAGAATGAAAGATAGAGTTTTAACCCATTGAGTGGTTGTTTTTATCTTAAGAGTAATTAAGCTCTTAATAGGCTAATACAAGTATTAAAATGATTGTGAATGTGTATGAATAGGCCTAAGAGCCAAAGATGGGTCAAGATGAAGAAATTGACAAAAGAGCCGAGGTGGGACAGTTAGTGTTCACTGACTGATAAGGTGAGTTATCACTCTCAATCTTTCTTTATGACTGTTATATGTTTGATTTTATACTTATGTATGTATGTATAAGAATCTTGAGGCACTAAGTGAATGCCATCAAATTACGAGTTGAAGACATAGCATGATTATACATAGATAACACGTATTTGAGCATCTATGCATATGATTTGAGTATATGTATGAGATATACATATAACATGTAGCATAGCATATGAAGAACATAATTTCTTCCGGGAATGAGATTAATATTCCTGTGGGAATGAGATTGATATATGAGATTGATAATCCTTCCGGAATGAGATTGATATATGAGATTGATATTCCTTTGGAAATGAGATTTATATTCCTTCGTGAATGAGATTGATATTCCTTCGGGAATGAGATTGATATATGAGATTGATATTCCTTTGGGAATGAGATTGATATTCCTTCGGGAATGAGATTGATATTCCTTTGGGAATGATATTTATATATGAGATTGATATTCCTTCAGGAATGAGATTTATATTCCTTCAGTAATAAGATTGATATATGAGATTGATAATCCTTTGGGGATGAGATTGGTATATGAGATTGATATTCCTTCGGGAATGAGATTGATATTCCTTTGGGAATGAGATTGATATATGAGATTGATATATGTGATTGATATTCCTTTGGGAATGAGATTGATATTCATTTGGGAATGATATTGATATATGAGGTTAATGTTCCTTAGGGAATGAGATTGATATATGATATTGATATTCATTCAGGAGTGAGAAATGAGATGAGATATACATAGAGTACACGAGACCTAATTGAGATGAGATATATAGAGTATATGAGATTGAGCATGAGATGATAAATATATATATATATATATATATATATATATATATATATATATATATATATGGTTTAGGTTCTATGGAAAACAAAAAACCATAAAAAAAACCCTAAAAATCATAAAAATGCATAAAAAAAATACTTAGAGATCACAAAACTTTTTTTTGAATTTTTTTATAAAAAATTGCAGTTTTTTATTAAAATTCGCTGGAAAAAAAAAATAAAAATCAAATTTTTTTTTATAAAAAAAAAATATTTTTTTCAGCGAATTTCTTTAAAAACCTGCGATTTTTTCATAAATAATGTCAAAAAAAAGTTTTGTGATCTCTAGGTATTTTTTTATGCATTTTTATGATTTTTAGGGTTTTTTTAGTGTTTTTTTGTTTTCCAAATAACTCTTCTCATATATATATATATATATATATATATATATATATATATATATATATATATATATATATATATATACTATACGAGACTGAGTATGAGATGAGATATACAAAGCATATTGATGGGTTTGATCCAAAAGAACATCCGGTGTGCTCATGCAAACCCTAAAACTTGGATCTAGGTTTCTCTATTGTACATGCAATTCATCCAAGACTTACAAACCCTAGATCTAGCATACATATTTCGAAATTAACATAAGAAATCAGATCTAGATGATTACCTCTTCTACAATGGCTTGAATCTTCTTGTCTTGGAGCTTAGAGTCACAAATGGCACTCCTCTAATGGCTTACAAATACCACAAGCAAGAGGATGCTAATCGAGAGAGAGGGAATGGGCACAATTTCGGCTATGATGACTCTTATGGTTTCAGTGGCCGAAAATTGGATGCCCTAGGGTCTTATTTATACTGGTGCTGCTAGGGTTTCAGTCAAAACCCTAATGGATAGCTTAGGCCTTAAGCAGTCCAAGGAAGCTTCTGGAATAGGGCCTCTATGGCCGAAATTAGGATGGACACATCCATAATTTCGTCCAAGCCTAGTCCATAAGCCTTCTCAGCCCAATACTCAACTATCACACATTTGACAGTTTAAGTCCCCGATATTTACTTAATGTCTTTTAGTCACATAATTAATTCTTGTCTAATATTAGTTAAACTATATGATTTTTCCTATAATATATTATTCATATAATATATTAATAAGCCATAATAACCTCTCACTTGATAAATCATCATATCATGTTGCTCTGGTGAAGGAAACCTAAAAGGACCATGATCGGTTGATCGAGGTCGTTCTCTCAATCAAAAATAACCTCAAAAACCACTAGATAGCTAGGGTAAGTAAGGGTCGAATCCACGAGGAGTTTGTGGTCAAACTTTGTGTTAAAATAGTCAACGAAAAACTACTACTAGCAATTGTCACGAAATTATTTGAACTAAAAGTTGATGAAAAAACTAAAAACTTGGTAATGCAAGAACTACTAAAACAAACTACTATCAATGAGAAAAAAACAAGATACTTCCGGTTCAATTGTTCAGATGGTTGGACTTACACATTTTTCTTCCCTTAAATTCCAATTTAATTACCTAGACATAATTAAGGTTGATTAACTTGCAACAAATAATTTTGAGCACACAATATGTTATTTCAACTAGTTGTCTTACTCCCTATGTCTAATTGGATTAGGAACAACTAGTGGTTTGGCGATAACGTGTCTTACAATTACCTATTACAATGTTGAGTATATAATACTACAAATTCGGAATAATGTATGTGGGTTCAACTGATCATCTTAGCTCCTAAACTACTTGAATTCAGAATGATTAATGAATTAACAATACACTATCTTAGTTGCAATATCACACAATAAGAAAACTCAACTCCAATTATTGTAAGTAAAAATCATAACTTTAAGAATAAAACAATAACTGAAATTGACTAGAATAAAAGTAATAATCAAAACGTGTTTATCCTAACATCCTACAACGTTCCCGGAAGTAACCTAGGTGGTTTAGCCTTCCATATGATTAACAAAACACACAACTTAAATATAAACAATGGAATTAATGCTAAAGTTCACAAACCAACTTGAAATCATAAAATCAATGAAGTCTAATGATCAATCAACTATGGAACGATGAAACCTTGGGGATGAAATAATCAAATTTGGAGCTTGATTGAATTGATGTAGATCCGTCGGTTGAACGATCTTCAAACGTTAAATGATAATGAATTTGATGATTTTTCGTCTTCGATTTGGAAATTAATTATCAAAAACGTGTTTGGAGAAGCTTTAAATGTGTTTGGAACCCTCCAAAACTGTGGAAAATCGCAGGGAAGAAGTCCAAAGTCGATTAGGGTTAAATCTCCTTTAAATAGGTGCTGAAAAACGGATTTTCGGAGCTGTTTTCCGCGTCGACGTCATAGTGGGCGTCTTAGACGTCATATAGGACGTCTGGGCGTCCTTCGTGACGTTTTACAGGCTTTCTGTCGTCCTTGATTTGCACTTGAAAATGGCCTAAAACGGGTAGGCGTCCTAGGGGGCGTCTTAGACGCGTTCTAGGACGTCCCTCATCATTGTTTCCCCTTTTTGGTGATGAAAACGGTAGATTCAGTAAAAACGCAAAACATGAAAGTTGTAGGAAATTTTGTCTAGTTTCCGAAACTTCTTTCTTCATGTCAATCGGAGCTCTAGATCTTGAGATATGATCAAAACATTGAATAGTGGTCAAATTTCTCAGCACCGTTTTTCTTCATTCTTTTACCAATTCATCTCCCATGCTTGTTAGCTTCCTTTTGCTCATTTTTCTTGCGCGTTTCGCCCACTTTAGCACTAAGTAGTTGCCTGCACATAATGTTCAACATTTCATCAAAGTAGTGCCATTCTTGGACAATTATGCATCAATTCAACATATTTATGACAATTTAGTACATTCATAAAATAGACTTATCATCGGTCTATATTTATAGCATAATAAATTGTACTAAATCATTTGAATTGATTTATAATTGTCCAAGAATGGCATTACTTTATTGAGTTGTTGAACTTCATATGCAGGTCAATATATTGTACTAAAGTGGGCGGAACCTGCAAGTAAAACGGATTGCTAAAGGAATGAAGAAACGTTGCTGGGAAAATTGACCACGCTTCAATGTTTTGGTCATATCTCAAGTTCTGGAGCTTCGATTGACATGAGTAAAGAAGTTCTGGAAACTAGACAAGATTTTCTACAACTTTCGTGTTTTGAGTTTCTGCTAGTTATGTCGTTTTGACCACCAAAACTTGCACGGAAGATGAAGGACGCCTCCAGGCGTCTAAGATGTCCCCTAGGACGTCCAAGTCAAACAGTCAACATCTGGTCAAATTTCGGAGCAGAAAAGAAGGAAGAACCCCCGTCGGCGTCTTACATGGCGTCTACGACGTCCCCTAGGACGTCCAGGCGTTTTAGGGGCGTCTCGTGTTGGAACGGCGTGTTTCGGAAAGTTTAGAAATCAAGGCAGGACGTCCTAGAACGCGTCTAAGACGTCCCCTAAGACGTCAAACGTTTTTGGCCATTTTTTAGTGTATTTCAAGGACGACAGAAGGCATGTAAAGACGTAAAAAGAACGTCTGGGCGTTATACACAACGTCTAAGACGTCTCTTGGGACGTCCAACGTCCCACATCGCCCGATTTCTTTAATTTTTGTCACACACTATAACTAGGAACCTATGCATTCGTTTTTAGGGTTACCACCTCCGATTTTCAGAGTTTTTTCCTGCGTTTTTGAGGCTTCTAAACCCTTGGAAACATTTGGAAACACAAATCCATTCCATTTTAATCCGGATTCAAGTCAAGAGTTCATCAATTTCAACATCAAGCAACATTTGAAGATCATTCAACCGGTGATTCTCATCAATTCTAGTAATTTTCAGAAACGATTACTTCCTCCCAAGGTTTTTTTGTTTCGTACTTTGATAATCATTAGACTACATTTATTTGATGATTCTAAGTTTGATTATGAATTCTATTATGTATTTCATTTATTTCATCCAAGTTAATATTTTTATGAACTCATTGGAAGGCTAAATCATTAGGGTTACTTCCGGGGATGTTTAGGACTTTTTTATGAACACACTTGATTATTACTTGATTCTAGTTAATTTCAATTGTTGTTTTATGCTTCATGTGATGATCTTTGGTAATGATAATTGAAATTGGTTTGTATGAATTGTTTGATTTCATAATTAAGATAGTCTATTGTCAATTTATCATTTGTTCCAAGTTCAATTAGTTTAGGAATAAAGACAAGTGATTGAATCACCATATATTATTCCAACTTATGATATTGAATCTTAATGCGGTAATAGGTAGTTGTAAGACATTTTATTGCTAGTTACTAATTGTTCCTAATCCATTTAGACATAAATGAGTAAGACAATTAGTTGAATGAACATCTAGTGTGCCCAAAACTATGTGTTACAAGTTAATAAACCCCAATTGCATCTAAGTAAATGAATTAGGATTCTAGGGAAGAAAGTGTGTGAACCTAACTGTCTGTAACTGAACCGGGAGTACTCTAGTTTTCTCATTGAGATTTTCGTTTTAATTAATAAATTTCCAAGCTTTTTATTTGATCATTACTTTAATCTTTTTCGTGACAATTGATAATAATATATTCTTGTTGACTATTTTCACACAAAGTTTGACCACAAATTCCTCGTGGATTCGACTCTTACTTAGCCTAGCTATCTAGTGGTTTTTGAGGTTATTTTTGATTGAGACAACGACCTCGATTAAAATTTAGCGCCGTTGTCGGGGAGATTGTGCGCTTGAACTATTGTGTTTAAGTAGTTATAGTCTTTTACTTTCATTTTCAATTCTCGTTTGCAGTTCACGTTTGTTTTATTTGTGTTGTGCAGGCACACCAGTGCATGCATACAAGACATAGCGGACGCTCTTCACCGCTTGCATTTGATCCGGAAATCGAACGAACAGCTCGCTCAAATCGGGTCGCCAGAAGGAACATCAACACTATGAGTGTAGATAATGTTGTCGTGGAAGATGTGGTCGAGGGGCATGAGGATGCAGCCAACAATCCTCCACCACTAGTTCAACCACCAGCTCCTCAATTCCCAAACAACAACAATGGAAACAATGGGAATAACAACAATGTCAGTGCACCAATCATCCAACCAGTACAGCCACAACCGAATAGGAACAACCGTGGCCAAAATGGTGGAAATAGAGGAAATTGGGCATAAAATATGGGAGGCAATGTAGGAAACCACAACGATGGTAATGTTAGAAATCAGAACCAAAATCCTAGAAATGTTGGTCCTCAATTCGGTAATGGTGGTAACGAGGATGACTGGGATTTCGATGATGAAAGTGATAACAGACTTGGTTGAAATTGGTTTACCATAATCATTACCACATCAAAAAAATAGGTTTTAATGTTCAAAAAACAGTTTAGGGTAATGATCCTCATCCAATACCAAGCAAAACCCCGAAATTCTGCATACAGGGGCATCACCACGTCGTGGTGAGCAGTCAGATGCAAAAAATGCAGAATTTCAACTTTGGAAAAACATGTAGCATCAAGTATTATTGAAAACAAGCCTAAGCTTTGATACCACTGGTGGGTTTTGAGCATTCTAACACTCCTATGGTGTACATGCAACCCTAGAAACCTTGGATCTATGTTTTCTCTATTATACATGCAAATATGATTTTTACAAGGTTCTCATCCTAACTAACATACATTGGAGCAACTATGCTACAAAATTCTAGTTAGATGACATACATTTTGATGGAGCTTGAAGTCTTGAACCTTTAAGAGCTTAGTGCCCCAAGTGTTACACCTCAAATGGTTCACACAACACCAAAACCCTTTGGAATAACTAGAGAAGAAGAATACTTAGGTTCACTCTATGAAAATCGGCCTTGCCCTCTTTTTGTATATGCATTAGTGCCAATTTCATGAACTAGAGACCTCTTTATATAGTGTGGAGGATTAGGGTTACATTCATGTAAACCCTAATACCCATGATCTTTCATTTCCATAGGATCCATGGGTTAAAACTCCATAGACTATCCATGAAGGGTTAGCCCAACCTAAATGAACTTGGCCCACCCTATATATAAACAATAGTCCATATTTAATTGGTTCCTTTTGACCACTAAATTAATTCTAAATTAATTATTGATCAATACTAATTAAATAAAATGATTTCATATCAATATATTAAAACTTATAATATATTAATATAAATCATAAGTATCCTTTTTCTCATTTTGTCTATCCAATTGTTCCGATGCCATGCAACCCAAATTGACCATGCTACTCTCGCGTCGAATACATACCAATAATAGTTATGGGCTTAGACATCTAATCCAACAAATCTATGTGTGATCGGAGGGTCTTATGTGCATATACTGTGTATTGAGATATCCTGCTTATTGTCTTTGTGATATATATGCTAAGTATTATATTGAGTTGTCGAGTTGAGGGACCGTAGGGTCCAACTGAGTTATGGGACCAGAGGGTCCCACTGAGACACATTGAACGGAGGGTCTTATCCGAGTATAGCCATGAGAGGCTAATGAGATGTGTGTGGTATTTTGGGGAACTCACCAAGCTTCGTTCTTACCGTGTTAAGTGTTATGTGTTTCAGGTACTTCTCGGGATCACGGGAAGGCGCCGACTTGATTGTACACACGTCAGAGATTGAGTTATGTTTTGAGAGGATCCTGGAGTTGTTATATATACAGTTTTTGGATATGTGTTTGATGATTTGATATTATGACACTTTTGAGATGTTTGGATTGAGCAAAATGTGTTTTTAAATTGAAAATTTTGGTTTGAAAATTTACGTTGTTACAAGTTGGTATCAGAGTCTTGGTTTGAGGGATTCGGATGCACCTTTGGGTATGTCTGAACTCAAACTGAGGATTTGAGAAAGATTTTCAAAAGAAATGAATTTTCTAAAATGAGAAAGAGTTTTAAGAGAAATCAAGTTGGAGCAGTGTGTACAATTAGCCAGAGCCCGAACGGTGATTTCCCAAAACACCCTTACTTATTTGTGTTATGAATTATTATTGAGATATTAGTGATGCATGCTAGAGGATAGGCTAGGTATTACATATTTTAGGGCTAGGGTTGCCTGATTTGTGATGCCTTAGCCTAGGAGTTGTTGCTATCTGTTATGTGCTTTGAGTATGTGCTAAGTAAGAGTATCTAGCATGAATCTTTTAGAAAGAGCTTAGAGTAGTGGAGTAATCGAGGAGGGATACCTAGATGTGCTTTAGAGGAATCTACTAAAAGAGTAGTCTGATATTCGTGAGAGATAGAGTACTTGTGAATTAGAATCCTATGAGGAGGACTTGGGGTGACTACAGGCCGGGTTTGGAAGGTAGTATTGGTCCTATACTACTGAAAGCACCATACCTGTATGCAACCCAAGTAAGAATCCTTAGGAAACTAAGGAACAAGTAGGGATGAGTGACCGAGTGTGAGTACGCTCGAGCGAGTCTCTGATGATTTTTGTGTTGTGTTTCAGAGATATCATGGTGGGTACACGCCACAACCCCGAGCGCAGTGGGACCAACGATGATGAGCTTCGCAGGATGATTCACGAGGAGGTGGCCACAACTATTCGATCAGAGATTCCTGAGATGTTTTGGTCTATTAAGACCACCCTGATTGAGACTTGACGAGCGATACGCTGCTGTCACTGAGGTTGCTGCTGCTGCAGCCACTACAGCTGTCGTCGCTGCTAGGCCACAGGGAGGTGACTCGTTGTTGTTCCGGGAGTTCAGCAACACGAAGCCACCAGAGTTTGATGGGACACATGATCTGATTGCTGCGATGAGATGGATCTCTGATATCGAGGGATGCTTTTACACTTGTTCATGCCCAGATCACTTGAGAGTTCAGTTTGCGCTGAACCAGCTTCGCTTGGGAGGGAAGGACTGGTGGAAGTTTGTGACAGCCAGCTTTACCTATGCAGATCTTGCTGCAGTGACATGGGAGAGGTTTGTTCTGATGTTATGAGACGAGTATGTTCCCCCGGTGGAGAGGGAACGATTGGCACAATAGTTTCTCTCTCTCAAGCAGAAGACATAGTCAGTGACTGAGATTTCGAGGATGTTTCACGAGAGGCCGATGTTTTGCCCTTAGCACGTGTCTACTGAGCAGGCACGTGTGAGCCGATATTTGAGCATACTGAAGAGGGATATACGAGAGTTCGTGGCGAACTAGTCATATAGGACATTAGCTGAGCTTCAGGCTAATTCCAGGAGGAGGGAGATTGAGATTGAGCTGCAGACCAAGGAGGAGGAGGAGTCTCGGGGTAGGGACCGAAGACCAGTGCAGTCGCAGCTGGCGAGGAAGCGGGCTAAGCCCGCTGATACCAGAGTTGGGGGCCAGAAGGGCCGCACTTGTGGCAAGTGCGGTAAGAGTCACGAAGGGTTGTGCCGTGAGGGGATTTGCTATAAATGTGGCAAAGAGGGGCACATGGTGAAGGATTGCCCCCAAGGGGTTTTCGGTTTGCTTCCACTACAAACCAGACCGGCCATCGGAAGGTCGGGTGCCCTTATATCGTGCAGGGATCAACACAGAGATCTGCACCTGTTGCTTTGCGTGCTATTGAGAGTCGGCCAGTGAAGGCCGAGACACTGAGGGTTTGTGGGAAGCCTTTCAGCTGACAGCGGAGGATGTCCGCGTAGCACCTGACGTCGTGGACGATATGTATTCTTATTATTATTCTTTTGAGATATATTATGCTTATATTGTGTTGTGCATAGGTACCTTTCTTGTGAACTCTGTACCTGCTTTAGTGTTATTTGACTCGGGTGCGAGTCGATCCTTCGTGTCCGTAGCTTTTAGTCGTCACATCAGTATCCGACGTGAGGCGTTGAGTCGACCTCTGAGGGTTTCTATAGCCGACGAGCATGCTGTTTTTGCTACTGACGTGATCCGTGAGTGTATACTCGAGATTTTTGGTGTTAAGTTTCCGATAGACTTGGTACCGATCGCCATGTGTGATGTCTGTGCCATAGTAAGAATGGACTGGTTGAGTCAATTTGGAGTTGTGATAGACTGTGAGCGACAGTTAGTGACTATACGAGACCCTAGTGGGGGAGTACTTCGGGTTTACGGCGAGGGTACTAGATCTGGATCAGCTTTCTGCTTTGCTGCCAGAGCGATACAGAGTTTACAGCAGGGTTGTATGGGTTTTCCGGCGTACGTGATAGATACACGGGTTTCTACAGAGAGACCGAGTTCTATTTCCGGGGTTCCGGTAGCGTGCGAGTTTCCATATGTTTTTCCCGAGGAGTTGCCGGGAGTGCCTCCCGAGAGGCAGGTGGAGTTCCGGATTGATTTGATTCAGGTGCGGCGCCTATTGCCAAGGCACCCTATCGCATTGCGCCGCCAGAGATGCAGGAGTTATCCTCACAACTCCAGGAGCTGATGGGGAAAGGGTTCATCATACCGAGTAGCTCACCATGGGGAGCTCCGATCCTTTTTGTCAAGAAAAAGGATGGTTCACATCGGATGTGCATTGATTACCGGGAGATGAACAAGCTGACGGTCAAAAACCGTTATCCACTTCCGAGGATCGACGATTTGTTCGATCAGTTACAGGGGGCATCTTGGTTCTCTAAGATTGATTTGAGATCTGGATATCATCACATGAGAGTCTACGAGGAGGATATTCTGGAGACGACCTTTAGGACTCGTTATGGGCACTATGAGTTTGTGGTGATGCCTTTCGGGCTCACCAACGCACCGACGGCGTTCATGGACCTCATGAACCGGGTGTGCAGGCCCATGTTGGATCGATCGGTGATCGTTTTCATCGACGATATTATTGTGTACTCGAGGTCCAGGGAGCAGCATGAACAACATCTTAGAGAGGTTTTGGGAGTTTTGAGGTCGGAGAGGCTTTATGCCAAATTCTCCAAGTGTGATTTCTGGTTGCGAGAGGTCCAGTTCTTGGGGCACCTCGTAAACCAGAATGAGATATTGGTCGACCCGGCCAAGATTGAGGCAGTTATGAGCTGGGAGGTGCCGAGATCTCCGTCTGAGATTAGGAGTTTTCTGGGATTGGCAGGTTACTATCAGAGATTTATCAGGGATTTCTCCAAGATTGTCGTTCCTCTCACCAGGCTGACCCGGAAGGGTGTTACCTTTACTTGGGGTCCCGAGCAGCAGACCTCATTTGAGACCCTTAGCCAGAGATTGTGCGAAGCCCCGATGTTAGCCCTTCCCGAGGGAGTGAAGGACTTTGTGGTTTATTGTGATGCTTCTATATCTGGAATGGGCGCAATGTTGATGCAGATGGGGCACATGATAACATATGCATCGAGGCAGTTGAAACCTCATGAGACGAGGTATCCCACCCACGACCTGGAGTTAGGGGCGGTGGTGTTCGCCCTCAAGATTTGGCCCCACTATCTTTATGGTGTCTGGTGTACTATATACACGGACCATAAGAGCCTGAAGTACCTTATGGACTATCCCAACCTGAATATGAGGCAGAGGAGATGGTTGGATGTCCTATACCGGAGGGTCTTCTCACTATACTTACCTTGAGTGCAAGATTGTTACTTGCTAGCTTACGAGGCAAGTACAAGATTGTTACTTGCTAGCTTACGAGGCGAGTCTTCTCACTATACTTACCTTGAGTGGTAATCTATGTGTGACCGAAGAGTCTTATGTGCATATACTGTGTATTGAGATATCCTGCTTATTGTCTTTGTGATATATATGCTATGTATTATATTGAGTTGCCGAGTTGAGGGACCGGAGGGTCCATCTGAGTTGCGGGACCAGAGGGTCCCACTGAGACACATTGAGCGAAGGGTCTTATCTGAGTTTAGACATGGGAGGCTAATGAAGTGTGTGTGGTATTTTGGGGAACCCACTAAGCTTCGTGTTTACCGTGTTAAGTGTTTTGTGTTTCAGGTACTTCTCAGGATCACGGGAAGGCGCCGGCTTGATTGTACACACGTCAGAGATTGAGTTATGTTTTGAGAGGATCCCGGAGTTGTTATATATGCAGTTTTTGGATATGTGTTTGATGATTTGATATTATGACACTTTTGAGATGTTTGGATTGAGAATAATGTGTTTTTAAATTGAAAATTTTGGTTTGAAAATTTACGTTGTTACAGTCTTAGTCATCAACGTTGTTACAACCAATTTGTTTAAGTATTAAGTACTTTTAAATTTTATATTGAAACCGGATCTGACGGTTACCCGATGGGTAACGGTTCCTAAAAAATGAAAACCAGAACCGATCCTTGGCAGTTCTCACTTTTAGGAACCGAAACCAGAGCCAGTGACCTCAGTTTCGGTTCCAGAATCGACGGTTTCGAGGCGGTTCCGGTTCCAAAAGCGGATACCTGCTATTCGTGCTCATCCCTAAATATAATATATACTTTGTGTTGTAGGATGTCTGTATGGCTTATTATACTAGAGTACTCTTTTGTTATGATAGTTGGAAGGTCGTATGATGGGATCACATGCCTTTGTATGGGATAATGACATAACGATGATAGGCCATGAGCCTACATACCCAAATGGGATGATGGTTGGGATCCTACAAGCCCAAAGGGGATGATGGTTTAGAACCTATAGGCCTTGTAGGATGGGGTGTCACGACGAGATCGCGGGCTTACAGTTGTATGCATTGTATGGGTGATGGAATATGTAGTGTATTGGGAAACCAACGAAACTTCATGCTTACTCATTATATTTAAATGTTTTTTTTTTCAGGTTGTTCCAGTGAGAAGGGCCAGGTCGCATCGCGACGGTACTCATATCTATATTATGTTTTCTGAAACTTCCGAATGTTATGTTTTTTAAGAAAATGGTTTTCAAGGTGTTTTAATTGTTTTTAAAAATAACTGTTGAAAATTTGGGACGTTACATTATATTAATATTAAGTCATAGAGGCCTATCACTAGTAGTTTACTATCTCTAACCCACTACAACCACCACCATTGCCACACCCAAATTTTTTTTTTTACCGACATACTTCACCATCATCCTCTACCACTGTAACCACCACAATCTACCACCAAAAAATAAAAAATTTGAACTTGAATACAAAATCGAAGCTAAATTTGAATTTAAACTTGATAAACATCATATAATCCTAAACTTGAGATCGAATCAAAACCAAAAACCAAAAACAAAAATCTGTAATGGAATCAAAAGCGAAAACAAAAATTTGGATATGAACTTAAATCAAAACCAAAAACAAAAAACCTGGAACTTGATAAACAACATATAATCAAGAATCTACAAATTATGAAAATCAATTTACAATGGAAGCCTAAACATGATTTGGAAATTGATATATAATGAAAATATATTTCTAGGTAGGTGGAAACAGCGAACAAAAATGGTGGTGGTCTTGGCAACTTCGGAAGCAACGCTGACAATAAACCTGATCGATTGTGGTGGTTTTAATGACTTCCTTTTCAGGAGATATAGGCGATAAAAAAAGATGAAAACAAGGACAAAGCCATGTAGCACCAAAGTGGGTCATAAGACCCACCTAATTTTTAAATTATGTTTGTTATTTATATATATAAAAAAATAAGACCTATCTTGGAAAAAAATAGGACCTAAGTTATTGTATGAGACAAAATAAAAAACATAATAAAAATAAGAAATGGTGGAATATTTATAGTTAAATTTGCAAAGAAAATACTTAACGTTTGACAAAACTTATCCCACATCCGAGATAAAGATAACCAATTATAATTTTTTATATTATAAAAAGGAATTGTCAAAGGTTATAAAAAACTAGTAAAAACAATACAACTCCTCCCATATTGGTAATTATAATAAATGGTAGTTGCAAATTTCTTTAAAAGAAAATAGATTTGTTCTTGCACAATAATTAGTTTTTTTTTTTTTTTTTTTTTTTTTTTGTAAAATTCCTGTTTTAGATGTCAAATAGGCGGTTTTTACTATTTTTAAGGCATTTAACCGGTTCAGCCGAACATAGTTTTTACAAATTGTTCGGTTTTTACTGGTTTGACCGTACTCGCACAACCACAATTGTTGTTGACTACTGATTTTTTTAATGTTCACTTAAATAAGGAACCCCATGCTTTTCTATTACAGATTCGCCACTGGATGAAGGTGACGCCAAATATGAATATGAAGATATGGGTCAATGGTGGCGGAGATGGAGATATGGGATGAAAGTGGCGAAGAAGACAAATGCGACACCAACAACTTTTTTCCGTGGAAGGTGGTGATCACGTGGAGAGAAAGAGAAGGAAGGTGGTGGTTATGGATAGACAAACACGAGGAAGTCGGTGGCCTTTGGGGTTTAAGTGAGGTGAATATTTTTTGAAAGATAAAAGATTAGTCTAAAATGAAAAAAGATAAAATAAAAAGTAATAAAGATATCAAATATGGATAAAATAATAATTTTAGATTAATTGTGAAATAAAATGAAGCTAGGAGTATAACCAGCAACAAATTTAAACTATAAAGACCATCGTGAAATTTTGTGTTTATTTATTTTGTTACTTCAAATAAAATTAAAAAATATATATATATATTTTGTCGCAATTTCTATGGGCCAAAATTTAGGGATTGTTTTGGCGTATAGAATCCCGGAATGTAAAAAGTTGAAACCCCCCAAAATTCGGTCACTTTAGATCAGGGTCTCTCGCGAGACAAATCCATCCATCCACACATTTCAAACCCTAGCAGTCTCTCCTTTTTCTCCGACTTTCCTCCGACATGGCTTCACGGAGGCTGGCGGCCTCTCTTCTCCGTTCATCACTCCACCGATCTCCGTCAAGATCTCCATTTACTCACTCCAGCAGAGCCGCACGCACGCGCTCCCAGTCTCACCCTTCCCCTACTGGTTACATCCTCAACCGAGCAGTCAACTATGCTACTTCCGCCGGCGCTGCTTCATCTCAGCCACCCGCCACTTATACTGTTCAGGGATCTACTGATGGAAAGATCACTGATGAGTTTACCGGCGCCGGTTCCATCGGACAGGTGTGTCAGGTGATTGGTGCCGTCGTTGATGTGAGATTCACCGAAGGATTGCCTCCGATCCTTACCGCTTTGGAGGTTTTGGATAATTCGATTAGGTTAGTCTTGGAAGTGGCGCAGCATTTGGGTGAGAATATGGTGAGGACTATTGCTATGGATGGTACTGAAGGGCTTGTGAGAGGTCAACGAGTTCTCAACACCGGATCTCCAATCACTGTAAGCTTTTCTCCATTTCAAAAGAACTTTTATTATGAAAATTGAAGATTTAGGGTTTTGAGATAGTTTTGTATCAAAATGTGTTAGATCCAAATGAAAACTTTTACGTATGCCATTTCATTTTTGATCGTTAAGATCTGTATATTACATTACTTCTACCTGAACTTAAAAGTTATATATTTTTATTGATTGTAGGTACCTGTTGGCAGAGCCACTCTTGGTCGTATCATTAATGTTATCGGAGAGCCTATTGATCACAGAGGCGATATCAGTAAGTGTCTCGTTTACTATCAAGTACCGTCACCTTCATCGTTTTTCCTAGAAACACTATCTTATCTTTCCTCACTTCATTTCAACAGAAACCGATCATTATCTACCTATTCATAGAGAAGCCCCAGCTTTCGTAGAGCAGGCAACTGAACAACAAATCCTTGTCACTGGAATCAAGGTAATTAATTAATAGAATAGAAGACTGCTCTTTTAGTGTTATCTTTGGATTGTTTTTGAAAGTAAATGTTGATTGTTATATTATAGGTTGTCGATCTTCTGGCACCATATCAAAGAGGAGGAAAGATTGGTCTCTTTGGTGGTGCTGGTGTAGGAAAAACTGTTCTTATCATGGAGCTTATCAACAATGTTGCCAAAGCCCATGGTGATTAGCTTTTCCTTATGCATTTCAAGTCAATTTTCTTGACACTACTTGTAAAAAATTATTTATTTTGTCTCCTCAGGTGGTTTCTCTGTCTTTGCTGGAGTTGGAGAACGTACTCGTGAGGGTAATGATCTTTACAGAGAAATGATGGAAAGTGGTGTCATCAAGCTAGGTGATAAACAGGTAAATCTTCGCATATATATTTTCCATTCCCAATTTCCCATTTCATGGTTATCTGATTACTTTTGTTGTTATTTGTAGAGTGAGAGCAAATGTGCACTTGTGTATGGTCAAATGAACGAGCCTCCAGGTGCCCGTGCTCGTGTTGGGCTGACCGGACTGACCGTTGCTGAACACTTCAGAGATGCTGAAGGTCAAGATGTGCTTCTCTTTATTGACAACATTTTCCGTTTCACACAGGTAAGTGAGTGAGAAAAAAAAAACTATTCTTTCTTGATGAATGTCAAACAAAACATTGACGAATGAATACCAACAGGCTAACTCTGAGGTGTCTGCTTTACTTGGGCGTATTCCATCTGCTGTGGGTTATCAACCAACATTGGCAACCGATCTTGGAGGGCTTCAAGAACGTATCACAACCACCAAAAAGGGTTCCATTACATCTGTCCAAGCCATTTATGTCCCTGCTGATGATTTGACAGATCCTGCCCCTGCCACAACCTTTGCTCATTTGGATGCCACCACTGTGTTATCCAGACAGGTGAATAAATAAATATATAATCTTTTTTTTTTTCTTTATGTGATTGTATATATTAATATTATTACATACAGATTTCTGAGCTTGGGATTTACCCTGCTGTTGATCCGCTTGATTCAACATCGCGTATGTTGTCGCCACATATTTTGGGAGAGGATCATTACAACACAGCTCGTGGTGTACAGAAGGTTCTTCAGAACTACAAGAATCTTCAAGATATTATTGCAATTCTTGGAATGGATGAGCTTAGTGAAGATGACAAGTTGACTGTTGCACGTGCTCGCAAGATTCAAAGGTTTTTGAGTCAGCCCTTCCATGTTGCTGAGGTTTTCACTGGTGCCCCTGGTAAATATGTTGAGTTGAAAGAAAGCATTGCTAGTTTCCAGGTCAGTTTTTATTTCCCCCCCTTTTTTTAATTAATTTGCAAAAAAAGGAAACGTTTTTTGTTAAAATTCTCTTTGTATTACAACAGGGAGTGTTGGATGGGAAGTATGATGACTTATCAGAACAATCGTTTTACATGGTTGGTGGAATTGAAGAGGTTATTGCTAAGGCTGAGAAGATTGCAAAGGAAAATGCTTAAGAGGACACTAATGGATGCTAATGTTGTTTAATTTCCCCCTCTTTTGTTGCTTGCTATAATTTGGACAAAATTCAATAATTACTGTTTTGTTAAGTTTTGTTTTTGTGATGATGATAGAGAAGTGGAGAGAGATGATGAGGTTGAACCTCAACCTCTCAGTGAAAAATCAATTCACCCCTTGTGTTTTATTGTCGGATAATAAAGGGGAACAGGTTTTGGATTCTGTATATGGTTATGGTTATGGTTATGGTATTCTCTACTTGCTTTTTGGATGCATTTGGTGTTTTGAATGTCTTAATTGATGGTTGCTACTTGTGTGTTCATATTTTCTTTATATGAGAAAAAGTTTAATTCTCTCATTTTTTTGCCTCCCCAAAAGAGGTAAAATTAAGATTAGATTTCTATTTAAACTGAGTAACATTTGGTTATCGGGTTGGTGCTGAGTTCAATTGGATCATATATGATTTGTTAGAATTTTATTCCAATCATCACCATGGGTTTGTCATCATCAAAAGTAGGGGATTGCTGGTTTGATGACAATCAAAGAAAAACACACACTGAATTTGTTTAGTTTTTAGCAATCTAGTCGTACTATGTAAGAAATTATTTACAGAACATTGATTGGAAACAGCGATAAAATCGAAGAGAAAACTTGACATCACATTCCAAAGTAGAAAGATTTACCAAGAAGATGCTGATTAAAGAAGCTTTGCCAAAACTGGAAAAGTGTTGTGTATCGAGTAAAAGATCTTGAAAGATGATACGATGTGGGTGGATTATTTAGTGAAGTTTTTATAAAATATTTATATTTTATAAACCTTTTAAATATAAGATTGTATAAATTATTTTTATTTAATAAGAGTTTTGTAAATAAAACTTGTAAATATGTTGTTTTCTCTATTGAATGGTAACACCATGGGAACAATTATCTTTTGTAAAAGAAAATAACAAAAGGGACCGATCATGTTAAATGTCACACTTCGAAGTGTGTTTTAAAATGAGTGTTACAAAAGTACAACTAAACTCCTGTATATATCGTATACCGGGTCATCAACATGGCATCCTTTGTGATCGAGTTTTGCTGAGGTATATATAGGGATATGAGCAAGTTTGCAGGTCAACATGTTAGCACATATCGTATACCAAGTCATCAACATGGGGTCCGTTGTGATCGAGTTTGGCTGAGGTATATATAGGGATATGAGCAAGTTTGCAGTCAACATGTTAGCACATTCAAGAATGTTAGGAACATATTTTTCCTGAGATAAAAACATACCCTTTTTGTCCCTTGAGATAACAATTCTGCAAAAGAAATTTGGAGCCCCACGATTAGTCATGAAGAACTTTACACCTAAAATATCTTAAATATGAAAACAGTAACCCAATATTATCGACATACAATAGAAAATAAAGAGAGACGAGTCACATTGACTATTAACAAAGAGCAAAGTGATGGAACCAAGCTCTGGGTACTTTTTGGGTCCGTATAAAGTATAAAGTCATTTGTAGCAGACCTACATGATCAGGTGCAAAGGAGTCCTGAATTCCTTGTGGTTGATGCATATCACAGTCTTCTGAAGATGACCATGAAGAAAGTCATTACAAGTTGTCGAATTGGCCATGCATGAGAGACATCAAGAGTGAGAACGGTCATAATGGTGGTTGGTTTAACCATTGGGCTAAAAGTATCATCATAGTTAATATCGGGTTTGTTGACTGCGAAAATTGACAACTAAACGGGTCTTTTACCGTACAAGTCAGTCATACATGCTATGCTTCTTTTGAACTAGTTTAGAAATGTGTCGACGGACATGGGTCGTCATAGGATGAATGGAGTTGATGTTTGGTGTAGCAAGGGAGGGTTGCGATAATGGAATGTGAATGAAAACAAAGGTGCAAGTGGGTGTAGGGGCTGCCAAAGCCGCTGTGTCAACTGACATTATGTCAATGGATGTAGTTGGTGTCAGAGTAAACTCTAAAAAGATAGGAGATAAGGTCCGAGAAATATAAGCGGTAGGAGATGCGGAGTAACCATATGGCAGTGAAAGTCAATGCTGATGTGACATCTGACGAGGTTGGTGGTCACGGGGTATGATCTGAGAAATTGATGAGCAAAGGTGTTAGGTTGAAAAATTGTTTTAGAATTTTTTTTCTTAAAGTTTATGTTTAAACCATAAAACGTCAAACTTCCGAGTGTTTTATAAAATTAATTCAAGTTATAATTTACTTACTAAAATCAGTTAGCATTTTACAAATAGTCATAACTTTTTGAGATGACATCTAAAGATATATCCACATAAACAAAAAGACTGGATCAATCTTCACTCCTTTATCAGTTTCGATCCTAAAATTTAAGAACAACAAAACCTTATGTTTTTAACCTTTTATCTAACAAAAACGATTGTAAATTTCTTTTTTGTAGAATAGCCATTGACATTATTATTATTATTATTTTTATTATTATTTTGCATTATACTTATACCCACTCTTAACCAGCATTGGGTGAGTTTATCGTTAAACACAAGCTAAAACAAGTGCTTCATAATTCAAATGCTCATCATAGTTCAATCTTCACTCCTTTATTTTTGTACACATTTGACCATTTAACTTGTTATATGTATTCACATATTGCCATTGTCACCGGCTATAGCAGGTGACAATGGTAATATGTGAACAAATTAACAAGTAAAATGGTTAAATGTGTAAAAAAAATTTGCCTAAATGTAAACAAAACGAAAAATTAATTACCCTGATAAGTCATTTTCCCCACTTTTAATAGCGACTTTATTTTTCATATTTGTTTGTATTATTTTCTTCAAACGTTATTTTTAAAATATCCATAATTTCTTAAATAATAATTAAATATTGATCAATTTTAAACTTTACTTTTTAATTAATAAATTTATTTTTGTTTTGTGAAATATTTTATATAGCCTCTTATATTCTTTTTCTTTTGTTTTTAAGCATATACAATATTTTAAAGTAAATATTAAATAAAATAAATATGTAATAATAAATATGGAGTGTCTTTTAAAAAAATAAAAAGAAAATATTACTTAGCAAATAAAAAAACAAAAAAATCTATATAAAGTAAATGCTTTAAAATTATTCCAACTTTTTAATACTTTTTAATTAGATGTTTATAAATTTTTAATTTGTTAATACAACGTTTTAAATTAATATTTAGCGAAAATATCTTTTAATGTTATAAAAAAATATTACATTGTCATACAAAATCTGTTAAACACTTGAAAAATATTGTAAAAGAAAGTTTAGAAATAAATTTATGAAAGTTATAAAAAAAATTTGTATGAAAATGTAAAAAAAAACAAGTTAAAAACTTATAAGGAAAATTTAAAACATTTATAAAATATTTGGTATAAAAGTACTTGTATTAAAATTATATAAAAGTATAAAAAAAGTTAAAAAAAATTATAAGCAAAATTTAAAACATTATATTAGAAAAATCTATAGAAACAAAATATCATAAAAATGTTATAAAAAATTATAAAAACTTTTAAGCAATTTGTAAAAGGAAAAACTATTCACATTTAGAAAACATTTTTTTTTACATATTTGATTATTTAACTTGTTAAATGTGTTTAAATGTTATGGTGAAATAACATGTAACAATGAAAATATAGAAAGATATTTAATAAGTTAACGATCAATATGTAAAATAAATAAATTAAAGTTGAGAACGATAATTACTTCAGAATGCTATGGTAATAATTACTCATTTACATTTTCTTCACACGCCTCCATCTCCTTTTCCATCATCGACTGCATCCTCCCGCTCGCCGCCGCCGCTTCCGTCGTTCCTCGCCGGCCGTTGGTCCACGCCGCCGCCTCCGTCGATGCTTTACTCCTTCGTTCGGTATATTCTGCCCTTCTCTCTTTTAATCCTAGTTTTCCCCAAATCTTTCCCCATTCTTGTTATTCTGCTTTGTGGATCAACATTGCTTGTTGTTTCTGTTCATGATCTTAAGTTCTGAATATGGGTATTGCTTGATCTTAACTTTGAAATTCAAAATCAGATTGATATACATTGTTGTACTTCTGCTGTTTATGTAATTATGGACTTACGAACCGATTATTTCCCGAACTGAACCGAACTCATATTGGTTAATCGGTTTGGTTTTCGGTTCATGCAATTACCCTTATTCGGTTTTCGGGTTATTCGGGTTCGTTTCGGTTCCGACCCGAATAACATCCCTAATTGAGATGACAAAAGGGCAACAAACTGCGCCGCTAAGCCTTTTTGTATGGCAAAACCAATTCTTTTGAAGACTACATCTATAGATCTAGGGGATATAACATTGCTATGCATGATCAATTGTACTCTATTAAGAAGCTCCACCGCATTTGGCGCGAGGAAACCAAACATATCAAATGAAAATGGTATGAACACGTGTTAAATTTCCATGCACGATTTCTCATGTTTGGTGACCTTGCCTGTAGCAGCTTTTAAAGAAGTCTGTCTCGTTGTGAAACTCCCAGCACTCAAGCCCACGAGAGGGGATACCCCTGTAAGGTCTATACATGTGTGTTTCCCTCCCACCCATCCAAAAATCAGAACTTCGGTCGGTCTAAGGGTTGACCTTCCTTCTGTCGGGTTAGTCAAGAAATTCGCAGGAGCCTCTTTCTTGGCGGAAACCCTGGCACGTTTAAATATGTGAAACAAAACATCCTTAACCATATACTTCCTGTATTTGAACCCCGTGAGTTCTTACAATGAACTACATGCTCTCCAAAAGAGTCCAGACATGCCTTGCGGCACGCCAGACATGTCTCGTCAGTTGAGAATACTAGGATCATGAGTCGATGTTTGTGATAGTACGATACTCCACATGAGACATATATTGGCCAAGCCCATCTATAGGGATAACTAAAAGAAAATCTTTAGCATGTGGTGCACGTAAACACTGATAAACTGCTTTCTGTCGAGCTGTCATTTTGAGATGCACTTCCTATCTTAGGCAAATTTACTAAAAATGACACTCGCCAATGTATTCTGGGATTTAGGGGGGGGGGCGGTGTTCTTAGTAGTAAAACTGCTAAGGTCAATGTACGGAAGCTTGTTACGAAGATAAGCCAAGGGACATGCATAATCAAATCCATACCATATATGCCGCTATCCCGTAAGATGTGGTCTTGGAATACCCAAGATTGGTCCCTTGAGGCAACAAAAACATATGAGTTGGCCTCTACTGCCAAGTATAAACCCAAACCACCAAACCTAATATGTAGGGAAGCAATTCGCCAATGTATGTCGCCAAAGAAAGGGCCACCACAAACCACAATGTCCTCAATCGCCCCACGTAACCCATTGTCAAAGAACAACGCATCCTCCTCCATGTGCACGGGTTGGCATGTCCTCAGCCAAAAGAAAAATTTATCAATACCCATACAAGAAGTAGAAGGAGTTCACTCTGGGGGTCAGATAATTGTGGAAGAAGGTGCATCAAATTCACAGCGTTTTCAACTCTCTTTATGGCTAAGTTGCTAATGAAAATGGCATCTCTACTAACAGCTCCTCCAAGAAGTTTCACCCCCAATGGCAGCCTCTCGATACCAACTGGGAATAACCCCTTACGCAGCTTCCTACCATCACATGAGGGCCAAAAGAGCTCGATTTTCTTGATATTCAATTGAAGACCCAATTTTGGGCCCACCACCTTAATGATGTCCAACACTTTGGCCACCTTCTCTGAATCTCCAATAAGTGTGCCATCGTCAAGGTACCATGCTTGGAGAAGAAGCTTGCAATTGTCTCTAATATTATACAAGAGCGGGTGCAACACAAAGGCAAAAAGAAGTGGTCCCAAGGGGTCTCATTGCTGAACCCCAGTAGTGGACCAAATATGTGTGTCTCCTAGATACAACCTTGCTGCTTGACCATATATGAATTCTACCCACAAAGATATAAAAATGCACCTCAACCTGACCTCATGAAGTAATGCGAATATCTCGACAAGGTTAAAGACATTGGAGAAGTCAACAGTAAACATGGAAAGAGACCCATAATCGTGACGCTCACTCAACACCATGTTGGGTGAGCGTTGTCTATATGCACGCTCTCGGTTTTGCGACTAATACGACTCTTGTTTAGATTAATTAAGCTAATAAGCAACCTATCTCCAATTTACTATTTGCGATACACTCTCTGACCGTGAAACTTTCGGAAGTTTATAACTTTTGCATACGAATTCGAATTTGAGTGTGCTTTATGTGTACGAGATTCATATCGCAACTCCTACGTTTTCCGTCAAAATTATTTCTCCTAAATAATCTTCTATCAAGATTGTTATTTCGTCGCTTATCGATAAATTACTAAAATGGTTTGGTAGTACGTAGTCTGTAATGCGCACAACTAATGGTAATCCTAATCGAGGATTTATATTTATAATTATTATCTGTTATATTTATAATTATTATCTATTATATCTTAAATGTCTAGCCTCGTGAGGCTTCAGCTGCCTCGAAGCGTAAGCTATCATATGACCTCGCTGCATCAATACTGCTCCCATACCTGTGATCGAAGCGTCACAGTAGACTACAAAGTCATCTACTCCCTCGGGCAGGGTGAGAATCGGCGCCTCACACAATCGGTGTCTGAGCGTCTTAAAGGCTGTCTGCTACTCAGAACCCCAACGAAATACCACCGACTTCTTAGTCAGTCGGGTCAACGGAACTGCTATCTTGGAGAAATCCTGGATAAACCTCCTGTAATACCCTGCCAGACCCAGGAAACTCTGAATCTCAGATGGAGACCTCGGAATTTCCCACCGCATCATGGCCTCTATCTTGACCGGATCTACCAAAATACCCTTCTGGTTGACGATGTGTCCAAGAAACAGCACCTCGCGCAACCAGAACTTACACTTGGAGAACTTCGCGAAAAGTCTCTCCCTCCTCAGTATCTCTAGCACCTCCCTCAGGTGCTCCTCATGCTGCTCCCGAGTCTTGGAGTAAACCAAGATGTCGTCAATGAATACTATTACAGACCGATCCAACATCGGTCTGCACACGCACTTCATGAGGTCCATGAACGCGGCTGAAGCATTGGTGAGCCCAAACGACATCACCACAAACTCATAATGAGCATAGCGGGTCCTAAAAGCGGTCTTCTGCACGTCGTCATCTCTGACCCGCATCTGGTGATATCCGGACCGTAGATCAATCTTGGAGAACCAAGATGCTCCCTGAAGTTGGTCGAACAAATCATATATCCTCGGGAGTGGGTAACGGTTCTTCACCTTTACCTTGTTCAGCTCCCGGTAATCTATGCACATACGGTGCGACCCGTCCTTATTCTTTACAAACAAGACCGGGGCTCCCCATGGCGAACTACTCGGCCTGATAAAACCCTTGTCTAGAAGCTCCTGCAGCTGCGTAGACAACTTCTGCATCTCGGTAGGAGCCAACCGATATGGTGCCTTAGCTATCGGAGCCGCACCAGGCACCAGGTCCATCCGGAACTCCACCTGTCTCTCCGGAGGTATCCCAGGCAAATCGTCCGGGAATACGTCTGGGTACTCTCACACCACTGGTACATCATCGACTGTCGCCTTACCCTTATCCCGGGTATCCATGACATAGGCGACGTATCCTGTGGAACCCTGCTGAAAGTAGTGCCTCGCTCTCGCCGCTGAACAAAGAATCGGTCCGCGTTGTGGTCTTTCGCCCTGTATCACTAACTATCCCCCACTAGGAGTACGAACCCTCACTAGCTGCTGCTCGCAGTCGATCACCGCCCCATTGGGGCTCAACCAATCCATGCCCACGATAACCTTATTCCCTCGCAGGGAAATAGGAACCAAATCCACTAAGAACTGCTCATCAAATAACTTAAGTGTACATCCTCTATGAACTCTAGCGACCCTGACGGTCCTATCATCCGCTATCTCTACGTCGAGTGGGCAATCCATCTCCCCCGGAGCTCTGCTAAATCGCTTGCTAAGTGCAAGCGACACAAAAGATCGGGTAGCCCCCGAATCGAACAATACCATAGCTGAAATGTCGTTCACTAGGAACGACCCTATAAACAAACACATAAACATGAGTGATAATCAAAAGTAATAAAGAGAAGATGGAGAAAATACATATCGGTAACCACATCAGGAGTCGCTCGTGCCTCCTCTGCAGTCAATTAGAAGGCTCTGCTCTTCGCCACCGGCGCCTCAGCCCGACCGTGACGGGCGTCTGTAATCGTCAACGTGGTAGGAGCGGGTGCCACCACCTGTCCTACAGATGCTAGACTCAGAGATTGGGACTTCTTGTGTCCCCTCCGATTGCAATGGAAGCAAATCAGATCAGATGTTGCGGTGGTGGTTGATAGGTTTTGCGCATTCTAACACTCCTAAGTGTACATGCAACCCTAAATACCTTGGATCTATGTTTTCTCTATTATACATGCAATTATGAACTTTACAAGGTATTACCCTATCTAGCATACAATACTTGATACTTGGGTAATCAAATGGATAGAATACATACCTTTGTTTGATGTAGCTTGTCTCCATGAAGCTTGAGTGCCTAGTGCCCCAAGTGTGACACCTCAAATGGTTCACACAACACCAAATGCACATGGAATGACTTGAGAGAAATGGAACACTCCTTGAAATCGTCTAGCCCTCATATGCAAACATTAGTGCATGATTTCTTGAGCCATGGGATTCTTTTATATGGTGGCTATTAGGGTTACACCATGTAACTCATAACTTTACCCATTCCTTATGCTCCATGGATTTTAACCTCCATGGAGTATCCGTGGGTCACCCCATGGACTTAGTCCAACATAAGGAATCTTGGATCACAAGCCCACATATATAAGAATGAATGATTTACACAATCAACCCATATATTTAATTAGTCTCCTTTTGATCACTTAATTAATTCCAAATTAATTCTTGATCAATACTAATTAAATAATTTCAATGATTCTAATTTCACACTCCCAAATCCTTATCGAAAAATGTGAGAATTTCAAATTCCTATCATTTATCGAAATCTGTTTAGATTTTAAACTTATATGCACTGACCCTCCTGTAATGAATATGTACAAAGTCACAAAGACTTGTCAACAGTCATTATAAGGTATTCCAATGGAGATCAACTCCATGGAAACTAAGTCTCATATTCAAAGTACATTGCTTTGGACATGCTTCTTGCATTAAGTTTTCTAATCTTACACAGATAACTTCCACCTATGGAGACAACTCCATATTCTCATTTTGACTATCACTTCTGAATAAGAGATGCCGCTTTTCAGAATATGTCAATATGGTCCTTCCAAAATTAGCACTATACTTCCAACTGTCCCTGAGCAACCAATCTTTGGTAAACCTCAGATTGTCCTCGACAATTGCTTAATCATTTTAGTCATATCCAATTCTAGACCTTTTCCCTCTTAATGCCTCTGGGCATTTGGAAAAATTTAGAAATAACAAATATTATAGCACATGCAATCGATCCTGTACCCAAAGCAAATGGTACACGATTCATGATGTCTCACATAAAGACATGATTCTGGACCAGTCTTTTGCTACAATATTTTTATTTGCCATGTTTTCAAAATTTGACTATGAAGAGGGATGTCGTAATCATAATCGAATTTTGAGAACGCAATATATAGAATTTCCTTAAGTTGAATCAATCCAACATGAAATTCATATATATATTCTTGACTAAGGATGATTAAGGTCTCAATCTAAGCCTTTAGAACTGAAATGAAGTATATCCTCTCCCTTAATTATAGCAAAACAACTTTTTCAATCCCTGCAGCCTCACGAATTGAAACTTTTGTTTTCTATAATTAACATTGCTAACTTGCAACACTAACAATAATTATCATGCTCCCACTAACATGATGATTATTAGCATAACACTTATGCTCCTACTAGCTTTGACATGTACTCAGAAATCAGCTGGACTTCTAGAAATCAATACTTTATTGACTTTCTTACCAAAGTTCAAATTTCTGATACGAGATGCTTTGATAAAACTTTATCAAAATCATACACCTTTCCTTAGATAGCATGCATTTGTGTCTAAACAATTTCAGAACTATGAAAAGGGATGCCGTAATCATAGTCTCAATTGTTTAGACCTTTTGCCATCTGTTTCAAATCTACTTGGTGGAAGTGTTTCCTCACCATCATTTTCATGAATCGGAGAGAAACCTTATGACCCTTAGATTTTATGGTGTATGTGTTCTTATCCATGTGAATCGTCAAAACCATAGTCACAAGACAAGGATAATGACAAATCCAAACTCATATGGACTGAACTTATGCAATCTTAACTTCTTGCCACCTGGCAGTACAGGGCCTGCCATTGCTTCCAAGTTGTTATGCAACCAATTGAGAACTTTCAGAACTCCTATGCAAAGCCAACTTTAACTGGTATGGGCACAGAATATGTCAACATGATAGGTTATAAACCTCAAGTCGTGTGCTAGTGAAGAACCTCAGGTTTTATTATTGATTAGTTCTTGAAATTCTTTCAGGATCTTTTAGGCTCCCACTGTCTCCTTGACCTATAAGACTTTCTTGCCAAATATTCAAGAGATAGTGTGGATTCTAATCAAGACAGACACTTAACACAATTGGCCTTAGTTGATCTTTGTTTTATCCAAAACATCACAAATTACCAATTTCAAATGTACAAGAGTAGAAAACTTTTACTCTTACATTTGACAAGTGTTTTTAAACATCTTTTAAGACATGTCACTCAAGTTACAATCTTAGAGTATAACTCTGAGAATTGTTTTTGGAACGATGTATGAATCATCTTCTTGATTTAACCACTTCAACAATTCATAACTCCTCTTCTTAACTATCATAATGCACTTAGAGGATGAATTGTGATAAGGTCTCAAAATCATTAAGATGATCTTAAAACATGATACTAAAGTACTCTCCCATATTTTCAGATTTGAGAAACTTTTATCCTTCTGCCTAATTTGATTCTTCTCATTTGTTCTGTCATACACTGAAACTTTTCCAATGTCTCAGAATTATACTTAAGCTTGTAAGTATAATCATATTTACTAAGCCTTAGTAAATCATGATGAATAGTCTTATCGATCTTTTATGGTGGACTTGATCAGTGCACAAGAATGTGTACTTGATCCCTTAGTCCTTCACTTGACTCACATATACATGTGAACAAGGAACTAGTCTTAATTTTCCAAAGTTGAAAATTCTCATTCATCATACTATACAACTTGCATGATTCCAAGTTTCTATCCAACTGAAACTTGGGTGATGAGAATCTTTCCTTATTTGGTAAATTTGGACACTACCACAAATGAAAGAATCAAATTCATATTTTCACTCTTGCTCTTAATGGAATCTTATAAGCAACAAAGATTTTCACAAATGCCATTGTAAGGATATTTTAAAATAAATAAAATCAAAAATTTTCCTTTTATTTTAAAAACTTTGCGGAAAAAACTATCCTTACAGTGCAAAAGCACATGAAAACTTTGTTGTTATCTATTCCTAAGCAATATATCATAACTCCTAAGAAGTAGCTCAAGAATCCGATCTTCAAACTATGCGATAGAAATCCATCTATGCGATCAGATTCAGCATATTGTTTCTTTAAGTTTCTTCACTTTTCTTTGATTCTTCAAACATCAACATGTGACCCAGTCACATCATGTAATAAGAATCTCCAAGTAGGAACTTAATAGAGTTAGACAATGGACTTTACCTGAAGTAGAGTCAAACTTATTGACTTTAACATCCTTAGGTAAATTTGGCAGCTTCGCAACCAATTCCCCTTCCTTTGGCAATGGACCCTTGATAATGGGACTATCTAAGACTTAGCCTCTCTCTTTACCATTTGGTCAACCGAGTTGACTATGGCCGATCCCTTTCCATTGGGAAGAGAGAGCTTTACTGGATATCCAATGTCATCATTGTCAATGTCCATAAAGTTTTAGGAAGTTGATCTTAGCAAATAGATAAGATCATTAAGGGTCTTGTCATGGTCTGTTTCATAGGAGTCCCAAAGGAACTCACTATGTGACTTAGAAAGTAGTTGAGCCACCAACTTTCTCAAGACTTTGACACCCAACTCTCCCGGCTTGTCAATATGTGACTACATCTCCAAGATGTGATCACACATAGACCTTTGCTTGCCAATAGGGCTTGAGTGACCTTAAACTTTTCAAGAACTTGTGGGTTAAGGAGAATAATTGGAGGAGGTGGAGGAAGTATGATATCCATGGGACATCATCTTCATTTAGGAAAGCTTGTTTCAAGAGATTTGGGAAGATCATAAATGTCTAGACCAGACATCTTTTTGGGAGATATTCAAGATAGTTGATTTAAAGTCCTTAATATGACACCCAATATGAAATATTAAGGCTAGGACCCAACAAACTATTTTATAACTTAGAAGAGGGATGCCGTAATCCAAGCTATAAAATATTTGAAGGTAGGTGAATGACGATTCACCAATTTCCACCATGAAAAACGAAATAATTTATTAGGTTTTAATTGGATTTGAAAGTCCTAGATCTTTGAGATTCATTGAACTGTTCAAAGGCATGTTTCAATCTCGAGTGTGCCCTTCAGGTTTTGTGACTGGGATGCCCAGGATCACAAAACAAGGTGTGAATAACCATGCAAATATACTTGGTACCCTTAATATTTACCCCTTAATCAGTGTGCCGGTTAACCACACACGCTCCACCGATACTATGATAAATATTAAGTTACCCTTTGCCTACCTTGTTAAGTCCAGGTTAGTGTGCCGGTTAACCACACACGCTCCACTAACGACTTAAGCAAAGTGCAAAGAGTAATTTCATGGGTTAGCACCAAATTCACATTTTCCTAAGTAACTAAGATTGGGTATTAATAAGAGTTTAGTTACTTAGTATTTATCATTAATACTTTTAATGAAAGGAGAATTATAGTCCTTGTCCTACCCGTTCGGCTAACGACCCTCCACCAGTCAAGGAAGCGGTGGGTGAGAGTGGACACCCATTAAACTGCCATTTTATAGGCAGTAACCTTATACCCCCCTTATAGACCGACTTTGTGAATGAGGCCTACTAACGGTAAGACTGACTTTACTCTTATACATATATATAAATATTATTAACTTATAATATTATAAAGTATAAGGGTTGAATTTTAACTTTTAAAATTCTAAGGGCTAACTTGGAATTAAAGTATTCATAAGTGAAAACTTTTCAAATTCCAAAACTTGAGGGCAAATTTTGAAACTATTCAAAACTAATTAGTTCCATAACTTATGAGTTTAAAGTAGTTTTAATTAAAAAAAAAAAACTCTTCAAGTTCCATAACTTGAGGACAAGTTATGGAAGACTTTAAACTAATTAATAAAAAAAAATAACTTTTTTTTATTGTAACTTATGGAACTAATTAAGGTTACACTTTTTTTTTAATTTAATGAAGAGAATCTTGAACCTCCATAACTTGAGGACAAGTTATGGAGTCATAAAACCATTTAATTAGAACTAGACTCTTCATTTTGTAACCTTTGCCAACTTTTATGAGTTTTATGATTCTTAAATGTGACTTTTCATATAACTTGAGGACAAGTTACAAAAACACACTTTGGAATCAACTCTTAGATTAAAATGGATTGAAAACAACTATTTCACACAACTTTTCTATTAATCTAAGAACCTCATAAGAACAAGATAATTCAAATCATCAATCTTCAAGAAATTAGCATGAACATACAAACTAATACAAATCTTGAAATTATGACAATTATCTTAGAAATTGGATTAGCATGAACATTACCACATCAAAAACAAGTTTATAAGTCCAAAAACATCTTAGGGTAATGTTCCTAGTCCAATTCCAGCCAAAACAATCGAATATATGCATCCAACTCGATTTTTCAGCTACTTTTGCAAGTATAACAAGAAAACAAGCCTTGGCTCTGATACCACTGATAGGTTTTGCGCATTCTAACACTCCTAAGTGTACATGCAACCCTAAATACCTTGGATCTATGTTTTCTCTATTATACATGCAATTATGAACTTTCGAAGGTATTACCCTATCTAGCATACAATACTTGATACTTGGGTAATCAAATGGATAGAATACATACCTTTGTTTGATGTAGCTTGTCTCCATGAAGCTTGAGTGCCTAGTGCCCCAAGTGTGACACCTCAAATGGTTCACACAACACCAAATGCACATGGAATGACTTGAGAGAAATGGAACACTCCTTGAAATCGTCTAGCCCTCATATTCAAACATTAGTGCACGATTTCTTGAGCCATGGGATTCTTTTATATGGTGGCTATTAGGGTTACACCATGTAACTCATAACTTTACCCATTCCTTATGCTCCATGGATTTTAACCTCCATGGAGTATCCATGGGTCACCCCATGGACTTAGTCCAACATAAGGAATCTTGGATCACAAGCCCACATATATAAGAATGAATGATTTACACAATCAACCCATATATTTAATTAGTCTCCTTTTGATCACTTAATTAATTCAAAATTAATTCTTGATTAATACTAATTAAATAACCTTATTAATATATTAGAACTTATAATATATTAACCAACCTTAAGTGTTATTTCTCTCATTATAGTCTATCCAAATGCATGATGCCATGCAACCCAAATGGACCATGCCGGGTCGGGTCAAGTCTTACCAATTATAGTTATGGACTTAGACATTAATCCAACAGTGGTAGTGGTAGTAGCTATACAATCCCTACTCATATGCCTAGTACGACCGCACTTGAAGCAGCCGGAACTCCCCGCCTCGCACACCCCATCGTGAAACCTGCCACACTTGCCACAACGACTGTGGCTCTGCTTCCCCCTAGACATGTGATCAGACACCTTGAGCTTTTTGCCCGAACCCACTGCGCCAGACGCCACCTCTGGCTTCCTCTTTCTCTCCATCTCTAGATCAATCTCCATCTCATGGGCCCTCACAATCATGTCCTCCAGCGTCTTGCAGCTGGAGCGGCTCACAAAGTGGCGGATATCACTCTGCAACATCTCGTGATATCGGGCCTTTTTCATCTCCTCGTCCACCACATACTGCGGAACGAGAAGGGCCCACTCCCTAAACTTGGCGGTAATTTCCGCCACAGTCTCTGTCGTCTACTGGAGGTCCTGAAACTCTCTAGCAAGCTGATGCACCTCAATAACATGTGCGAACTCGGCCCTGAACCTAGTCGTGAAATCACTCCAGGTCATCACATCCAATACTGTGTCATCACCAATGGCTCTCCCAACCTCCTCCCACTAGTCATGTGCCCTGTCCTTTAGAAGACAGGACGCAAGCCTAACCTTGTCCCCCTCGGGACATATGCTGGTGCGGAATGCGTTGGCAACATCCACCAACCATATGGTACTCGCAATGGGGTCCCGAGCCCCATGGTAGTTGGGAGCTCAACAAGTTCTGAACTCCCTGAAAGTCAATGTGCGCGATCCCATCATGGCCGCTATCTCAGTGTGGAAAGCGCTCAACTTCTCATCCAGAAGCTCTAAGATACCCTCCTTGACCGATCCAAAAATCACATGAGTCTGGTCTAGTATGATGCGCGTAACCTCCGAGAAGATGAACTCCCTGGTCTGCTCATCTAACTGCCCGACTCCAGAGCCTGAGCCCGATCCCTCTCCGGCACCTGAACTACCAACTGCTGGTCTAGGGCGTAAAACCACCATTCTGAAAACACATCATAACAAACGTCAGCATACTAATATAACTAGAGGGATCACATACACTACAAGTTCCCTGGTCTTATCTCAGCCTTCCTTGATTCGAGTACGGTTCTTGTGCTTTCAGTAGTACGGGCTCATACTACCTTCCACATCTATCCGTACTTTCCTCAAGAACTGCCTCGACTCCACCAAGTCCCTTCTACTACTACTACTGATGATCTCATACTAAACTCTTCCTAGGCTTGCCCTAGGGTAATCACCAACCCACTCTCTGCTATCAGCTGTATAAGAAATCCCTGCTACCTCCCCCTAACTAGCTCGTGAATACTATTACATATCACTAAGACTAGATAATTCTTCGAATGAGAGATCCTACCCTACAACAGTTGGACTCAGACAAGAGCTGCACAATAGAGCTAGACCTAACCTTCTGAAATTATTTAATCCTCGCAATATGTAACGTAACATATTCATTTACTAGTTAGTGAAATATAACTAAGACTCCTAAAAGCACAAAGCAAGCAACATTCGAGCATCGAGTACACATAATCAAGCATATACTACTCTGGCTATCATACTGACTAATTTGTACTAGCATGCAGTTCTCATAAAGCTGAACACATATAACAAGCACATAAGGCATCCTTCCTAGATCCTTAGTCCTAATCTAGCATGTTGTTCTAATAAAGCGGATAATCATAACATAGCATAAACTTGTATGGGTAATTTGGGAGTACTTACTTGAGCTCGGCTGATTGCATTCACCACACCCTTTTCTCTTTTCAAAGTTCTTTTCTATTTTAAAAATCCTTTTTGTAAAAATGATTTTCTTTTGAAAATTTCATACCACTTCCTTAGTTTGAGTTCAGACACACCCGAAAGTGTGCCCGAATTCCTCAAACCAAGGCTCTGATACCAACTTGAAATATCCCAAAAATATGACCCAAAAAATTTGTTTTCAAATCATTATTAAAATCATAAACCATCCGAAGTCATAAGTAAAATCATAAATCATGTATCATAAGCCATCATAGTATCTGTTTCAAATCAAAATCTCATAACAAAACATTAGAGTAAACTCCCAGGGCTGTGACTGTGGTGTGTGCCATGCGATCATCCCGAGCCCTTCCCTTTACTAGTGGAAGTACCTGAAACCAAAACTGAAAACTATAAGCACGAAGCTTAGTGAGCTCCCCCAAACTACCACATACCATACAATAACACATACAACACATACTGGGCCTTGCGCACTGCATCGGACCCCGCCCGACATCGGACCGAAGTCCGACATAAATTGGGCCCCGCCCGGCATCAGACCGAAGTTCGGAATAACTTGGGCCCCGCCCACTGCATCGGGCCCCGCCCGGCATCGGACCGAAGTCCGGAATTAACTGAACATAACATAAACATGAACATATAACATAATCACATATACTGCATCGGGCTTGCCCGACATCGGACCGAAGTCCGGAACATATAACACATATCATAAACATGCATGAATCACGAAGACATCAAGCATACATAACTAAGTCTCGGGACCGCCCCGACATCGGACCAAAGTCCGAAACTACTATCATCTAAACGGGCCGACATTGTGGCCGTAGACCCGTTCCTATTGGAAGGAAACTCACCTCTCAAACTGACTGCTGAATAACTCGTGCAAAGGTGACACCGTCGGCTGCTCCAACTACTCCCCGACTATAATGACCAAATAAACATTTAGTCAAAAGCTGATGACTCTCCCATGGGTAAAATGAGTATTTTACCCCTCTGATCTATATTGGTCCATAACCGAGATCCAATCTTTTCTAATCCTCACTAAGGTCCATTAAGTCCTCAAATAGCCCAACTTTCTAAATTGGGCCCAACTCTTCAAATGGGCTTTCCTCTTAAGCCCAACTAATCCTTGGGCCCTTAACAGACTTCTGAAGGCCCAACACGGCCCATTACTGCTATGTCCAAGACTTTGCCCAAACTAACGCCTAGTAACAAAAGTCCACTGTCTGAGCGTACGCTGGGCGTACCTCTATGTACGCTGCGCGTACTACTGAAAAGGCTTGTACGCTGCGCGTACTGGCGTGTACCCCCTGTAACGCCCGTAGATCAGGGCTAGTCAATTTAGAGACGATAAGCATCAAAAATGACTTTTTGATGGAAGATTATTTAGAAGGATTAATCTTAACTAAGTTATAGTATATGTTACAAGGATTCTGTACATATAAAGAACGCCGAAATCCGAGTTATAACAAAGAAGTTATGACCTGTCGAAGTTTCGCGACAGAACCGGCACGACACAGCGCGACGTAAATAGTGAATTTATGTTAGAGAAATATTTGGCCTTAGAGATCTAAATGAAAGTCGTAGAATACGTTAAACCGAGAGCGTGCATAAAAAGAACGTCTAAATCTGACTTCGTATGAGGAAGTTATGATTTTTCGAAGTTTCAGCATTAACAGTATGCAGCCCGAAGTTCGAATATGAGATCGAGTGATTTCTAGCAGAAAAGATCTAAACAAGAATCAAAGATCTCATCGATAGTAGTCCAACGGTAAAAAGACAGACGAAAACGGACGTCAGACGAAGAAGTTATGGATTTCTAACGAAGTTTTCCTGTCCCGGCCTACTAAAAATAATATAATAAAAATAAAGTCAAAATTAGCCGACGAAGTCTAAACGAGAGTTGTAGAGCATAATCTCACCTATGCGTGGATATAAAGAACGTCGAAAACGGAGTTTGTATGTGAAAGTTATAAATTTCTGAAGTTCGGGGCGCGAAACCCCAAAACTGTCAGAGTTCACGACGTGAATACAGTGTTCACGACGTGAACTCAATATTTATGACTTCTGGAGCCTGACAGACGTAAGTTGCGATGATGCACCTGATGACTATTGAACTCACGACGTGAATATTTGAGATTCACGACGTGAATCCAGAAAAATGGCCCTATAAATAGAATTCAAGGGGCAGCCGAGTTTGGTTGCTCAATCTCTTCTCTCCCACTCCTGATACTCTCTCTAAGTCCTATTTTAACCCCCTGAAGCCCCTGTATCATCCCGAGACACGAAGAAAGTCCCGAAGCCCGAAGATCCCGAGAAGAAAAGAGTTTCCGAGCCGAAGCTCTGCCTGCGAGAAGCCCGATGTGTGAAGATCTTCCAGTTTCACCGAAGAAGTTATACTCTTAGAGCCGTAGTGCTGTCCGATCATCTTCTGATCAAGTGAGTGTATAGTACCTTTCATAAACACGATAATAATACAAGTATTGTTTGAATGTATTAAGTATATTGTTGTTTATATGTGTGAGTGTGTAGTTACTTTCTTTTAACACATAAATACGAAGTATTTGCTATGAAATACGTGCTATGTGTTTATATATTGTTTGTCTATTTGAGATGGGCATAGAATTGATGTTTTATACAGGTGTTAGGATTCTAAGCGTACGAATACGGTATTAGAACTAGCATGTAAACGTTTCGGAGTGATAAGGAGATTTATATATCTATCATAAATAAAGCTTTCTTATCTTAAATTCTCGCCCGGTACACCGAACGTCTGCTTGGGTGTACAAAACGTTATGGTGAAGACTCGTAGAGAATTGAGTAAATGGAGGAAATGGAAGGCTTATGATAGTGAATGACACCTATCGGAAGATATCGTAAGAGTGGTATCTTGCCTTTAGAATATGTCTGATAAAATAACGGAACGTTTAGAGGAGTACGGTACGTCTGAAGTACACCTTCGATTGGCAGGATGATGGAACGATTGATGTAATTCTTGAAGTTGTCCCATCGTCTGGAATTTCCATCACCAACCGATTTGAAGTAGAATTGATGATTGAAGATACGCATGGAAGAAGTCCTAGTAGAGTCTAGGAGAATTTTTATGATTAATTGGACACATTCGTATGTGTTAATGTCACACCCCCAAACCAAGGATGACGGAAACGTCCGGGGGTGGAGGACTTCATGTATAGTATCATAACAACAATTGTAATAGTAATTCAAGCAAACACAACCAACATATATATAATTGAAAAAGTTACATCATTGTATGAATTACATGTTTACGAATCAATTACAATATGTTGACAAAATATGAAATAGTAGACGCCTTAGCGTCCCATCCTCAAAAGCACTTGGTTACCTGTTTAATGATTTCCTGAGAATACAAGTTGTTTGGAAAAGTGTCAACACAAAGGTTGGTGAGTTCATAAGCTTTTGTTTGATATTATTAAAAGCCTTTCGTTTGTAAAAGTAGTATTTGTTTTAGAAAATCCAATATTTTCCTTAAAATGTATATGTAGTCTTAAATTCAAAGACCGAAATGTATAAGTAACTTTTCTTACTTATAAAAAATAATGTAAGTTTAAATCGACATAAACTCGTTTAATTTTAATGAAGTTCCCGTAAATTCCAATATTTATTAATACTTTGTGTGAGTTTATTATAACCATGCTATGACCAAGGTTGCCTAAAACGACGTTCTTCGGGCGTCGGAAATGTTATGACATTTGTCACCCCAGACCTATCGGTCTAACTGTTGCATGCAGTTTAGGTGTGGGTTTGTCAAACCCAATATAGATCTATACACAACTATCACGCTCTCCCTCAAGGAGACTCTGGTTACAATACATGACTTAATGGTAGTTTGAAGTAAATGTCTCACAAAGTCATTAACGGAATTACGTGTTATGAAAACTTGGTACCGTATGGCCGTACCTTGCTTAATGAAAATATCCTTTGTATAAATGTACCCTTTTTAAATGTATGTGTTATGTAATGTATCATAAACTATACCTATTATAGTTTATCAACCAAGGGTAGTACGTAGTAATGTATGCAAACTATATTCAAAATAGTTTATTAAATGTTTGAATGTATCGGTTGTACTTTGATTATAATCACTTGTTATTCTTTATATTTTATATGTCCAAATCCATTTGTAAACTGATGTGTGTCTAAATATTAAGATGAAGTCATATATTGCAATAACATATAATCACATAAAGATATACACCTTGCTCAACATGTTACAAGGTGAAATGAAATTGACAGCAACTTTTCGTTGAATACAGTTTCTGTTACTGTTCTTAGAAAATTTATAGAAAAATCATCAAAGCTCTAAATCCAAATCCGCAAATTCTGAGAGTTTGGAATATGAGTCTAGTTTGTTCGTAAATTTTATCATGATTTTTAGTGATCTCTAACAGAGGTGAAAATGTTCATAATCACAGACTGGTCCGGGTTTGCCTCTGAAATGACAGACAGTTTTGTAAAAATCACCATAAATTGTAGAAAAATCATATGGAGATGTGCAAGTAGCCATTTTAAAGCTAAGAGATTGAACTACTTGCACCTGGAACAGTTTTGAAAACTAAAATATTTAAGTTGACCAAAACAGTCCGTGATCGAAGTTCATCTTTTCTGATGTAATCTGATAGAAAAAGTTTAATTATGTTCTTGATGATTTTACTTGTATTCCCCCCTTAAAACTTAAGAAAAACATGTAAATGTAGGGGTATGAACTCACCCTATGTGGTTTCAGTAGATGAAAGTGAGAGAGAGGAAGTGTTCAACCCAAGGACACTAAGAAGATGTCTTGACGATTCGAGAATCTAACATCGAATAAGATGGAATTTGTGTAAGATATCAATGATTTGAGTAGAATGGAGTGTAATAATTATATGAATGATGAAGATACTTACTAATTGAAGAAAGAAATCCCTGAAGAAAGCCTTGAAGTTCTTGAAGTTGAGAGAAAAGATGAGAGAATTTTGGAGAGTGTCCTTTGGTTGCTAAGTGTAGAATGAAAGAACTTTATGGAGAATGAGGAGAGAGGATCAATCCTCCAGCTCTTAGAACGTGGGAAGAGCTGGAGATTAGGTGTAAAGGTCCACTAAGGAGACAAGGGGTAGTGGGAAAGAGTGGCTGATCATAGAGTAAGGTGGTGGTGGTTTGCTTTTGCCATAAATTAAGGAAAAGCAAATATTCCCTCAATAATTAGTTCAACCACTAATTCTTTTAATATATTTTTATAAAACCCTGGAGATTTATATATTTTGGGGCCTTAGTTTATAAAATAAAGTTTTGGGTGAAAATCCCACGTTAAAATAATGAAAAACGGAGTTAAAACGAAGTCGTAGTCGAAAAACCGGTAAAAAAGGGCCGTCTGCGAGACTGTGACAACCCGAAAGATATTCCGTTAACATAACCCATGCCGTTAATAAAAATTATTTTATTTTGGGTTTTCCGTTAACTTTCAGATTAAATAATTCAATTGGAATTATTATTATTATTTCCTATGTGTTGAAACGAAATATTTATTTGAGTGAACACACTCTAAATAATCTTTTGAAAATTTCTAGACTACGACTAGTGCGGGTAATAGTTATTTACCCGGGTAAAATATTAAGCTCCGTTTAATGTCCGTGTTGGGTGTATTCCCACCGGGTCACTAACTCTAGGCACATAAAAGGGTGGAGTGACCACCATTTGAGCTTTTCCCACACTTGAACTTTCTCTCTCTACTCTCTCTCTAGAAATCGAATCCTCTCAAGAAATCTTCACTTTCAAGCTCCAATTTGGTAAGTGATCCTTCCTAACTAGTTGTTTATCCTAACATGCATGCAAATCCATGACTTAAACTCTCAAATGCATCAAAGACTCGTGTTTACGGTTTGGGGGAGCCTCCCAAAACCGTAAACTCCTTCAATGGGGGTTTTGAAGCCCCAAGACCCTTCCAAACCTCTTCTAATGCTTAGATCCTTACATGCATGGAGTTAGAACCACAAGATCATGAATTTTGGCCATGAACATGAGTTTACGGTTCTTGAATATTCAAAAACCGTAAACACCCTTTCATGGGGTTTTGATGCTCCTTAACCCTTCCAATGCATGTCTAATGGCCTTGAAACTTGCTTGGATGATCTTAGAACCCTAAAACGTGTCCAAATGAGCATAAACTTGAGTTTACGGTTTGGGAACGTCGTAAACACCTTCCAAGGGTGTTTTAATGCTCCAAACACTTTGCATGGCTTGTATTTGAGTCTACAACTTGCATGAACGGCCTACAAACCACCAAAACACTTGGAAAATGGACAAACATGGACAAGGATGGGTTTACGGCCGTAAACCCATGAGTTTACGACCGTAAACTCCCCAAGGGTGGTCCAAGGACCGTAAACCCAAATTCCTAGGCCATTTCATGTCCCGATCACTTCCTAAGCCATGGAATCAACCTTAGATCCTTCCTATGTGCAAGATGAGACCTTGGATCACTCAAACCACCACACCCATGAGTTTACGGCCGTAAACTCATGGGGGATATGGTCTTTGGACCGTGAACTCCCCTAAGGGTTTACACTTGAAGAGTAAACACCTTATCTAGGCCCTACACTCCTTAGATACAACCCGTACCATCCCTAACACTTGAATTGAAGTGTTTTCGTGCCTCGGAGTGTATTATCCTGCTATCTTAGTAGATCAAAGTCTAATTAGATACAATTATGTATCTCTTCATGTTACATAGGAACCTCACGCGTGTTCAAGCCCTAAACTGATACTTAGCATCTAAATCGGCACATTCTCGTCAGGTGAGTTCATACCCCTACACCATTTTCTGTGTTTTTCATGTTTTCAGGGGGGGAATACAAGCAAAAGTACAAGGAAACTTGTACTCAAATCGATTATTTCGTATAACCATACTACATGTTCAATATGTTTTAAACATTGAAATCCGTATTAACCAACCGTCTAACTCGTGGAGTTAGTTTTCAAAACAAATTGTGAAACTCATTAAAAAAAATGTTACATTTTTACATTTCACAAGGATTTCATGTCATTTCATAAACCGGGATTTTCTATACTATTACTTGTAAAATTCATTATTCTTATGATTGGAGACACGTCCTCGGTAACACTCCACACGGATTACGAGAGTGGAGGACTACTCCCGTAACCAGAATCTCTTGGAGGGAGAGCGTGACTTGAGTGTATAGATCTATACGGGGCTGACTACCCCGCACCCTGCTGCTAGCTACAGTTGGATCGTCAGGTCCATGGGTGACGAAAGTCATAAAATGATGATGTACTTCTTATTGCCATATCTAGTCTATCGTATGGTTATGGAACTCGCAACTTAGATAATGGAGATTTACTGATAAAGTAATAACGAACCTAGTGAACTAACCTCCTAGTAATAACTGTCTTTGATTACTACTAGTTCACTACTTACTTATTAGTTTTGTGTACGTGTCAAAACTAATACGCTTACCACGGGATACTAGTCATTCAGTATGCTACACTTAATCGATACAAGTATGGTAGATACTTGTACACATCATTTTCAGAATCGATAACCAACGAATGTTTTACATAAGAAAACATAGGGTTTTCTTGGGATAACGTAACTTTTCATAAACAAGGTTGTATGGTACATCTAACGAGAAATCAAATCACATTTTCATAAGGAAATTTGCAGGATTTTCTTGATTCAAATTGTGTAACAAAAGGGATAACCAAACTACTTTTATAAGAAAAACGGGATTTTCTTGGATATCAACTGTTCATGAAACTAAAGGAAACTGAACCTTTTTCCAGAAAACAAACCGCTTATGAACTCACCAGCTTTATGCTGATATTTTAAACTGCTTGTATTCTCAGGGCATCCATAGACAGGTACTCCTTCTAACTTTTTAGGGAAGACGGAGCATATAGAAGACTCGTCTTTACTTTTGTTCTAACCAATGTTTCTAAGAAAACTTGTAGTACTTTACTTTCAAACAAATGTAAAACTTTCTCATGTAATGTAATGGTTGTGTTTACTATGCTTGCTATGTACATTGGTTGTGATACTCTACATGACGTCACTCCGCCCCGGAACGTTTCCGCCATCGGTTTCGGGGTGTGACAGAGACCTCTCGCATGGAGGCCGGATTCGGACCCTCGCATGCGAGGCTGCTGTCTGATGGCTTCGGATTCGGTCTCCTGAGAGGCTTCAGCTTCGGTCCTGATGAGAGGCTTCGGATCCGAGGCCTCGGATGAGAGGCTTCGGTCCTGAAGCTTCAGTTCCAGGTCCTTAAGGCTATTTTACCCGTTTTTACCCCGTTTCAAGCGATTTTTGACCCGGTTAAGGGTCGATATGACCCAAATGATTACAAAAAGTTAAAGTAACTTTTGAGAGAGATTTGGGAGAGATTTGGGAGAGATTTCAAATAGAAAGAGATAGAGTGAAAACTATTTAGAGAGGTTTCGTTTGTGATTAATTTGAGTGTCCGGCTTCACAACGCAAGGTTCGTAAACCCCGTTAAACCGTGTTTTAGTGTCGTACACAATCCCGATGATTGTGCAATAGTGTTTTATCGCTTTGGTTCGTTGTTTAGCACTGTTAAGGCTAAGAAAAATCAAACACATGAACTTTCCAAATGATGATTTCTCATTATAATAGTGAATTGTATAGTGATTACATAACGTAAACCCTAACATACAAGGGTTATTGGAGTTGACCGGTTTGACTTGTTGACTTGGTTTGACTTTGCCCAAACTAACGCCTAGTAACAAAAGTCCACTGTCTGAGCGTACGCTGGGCGTACCTCTATGTACGCTGCGCGTACTACTGAAAAGGCTTGTACGCTGCGCGTACTGGCGTGTACGCCCTGTAACGCCCGTAGATCAGGGCTAGTCAATTTAGAGACGATAAGCATCAAAAATGACTTTTTGATGGAAGATTATTTAGAAGGATTAATCTTAACTAAGTTATAGTATATGTTACAAGGATTCTGTACATATAAAGAACGCCGAAATCCGAGTTATAACAAAGAAGTTATGACCTGTCGAAGTTTCGCGACAGAACCAGCACGACACAGCGCGACGTAAATAGTGAATTTATGTTAGAGAAATATTTGGCCTTAGCGATCTAAATGAAAGTCGTAGAATACGTTAAACCGAGAGCGTGCATAAAAAGAACGTCTAAATCTGACTTCGTATGAGGAAGTTATGATTTTTCGAAGTTTCAGCATTAACAGTATGCAGCCCGAAGTTCGAATATGAGATCGAGTGATTTCTAGCAGAAAAGATCTAAACAAGAATCGAAGATCTCATCGATAGTAGTCCAACGGTAAAAAGATAGACGAAAACGGACGTCAGACGAAGAAGTTATGGATTTCTAACGAAGTTTTCCTGTCCCGGCCTACTAAAAATAATATAATAAAAATAAAGTTAAAGTTAGCCAACGAAGTCTAAACGAGAGTTGTAGAGCATAATCTCACCTATGCGTGGATATAAAGAACGTCGAAAACAGAGTTTGTATGTGAAAGTTATAAATTTTTGAAGTTCGGGGCGCGAAACCCCAAAACTGTCAGAGTTCACGACGTGAATACAGTGTTCACGACGTGAACTCAATATTTATGACTTCTGGAGCCTGACAGACGTAAGTTGCGATGATGCACCTGATGACTATTGAACTCACGACGTGAATATTTGAGATTCACGACGTGAATCCAGAAAAATGGCCCTATAAATAGAATTCAAGGGGCAGCCGAGTTTGGTTGCTCAATCTCTTCTCTCCCACTCCTGATACTCTCTCTAAGCCCTATTTTAACCCCCTGAAGCCCCGGTATCATCCCGAGACACGAAGAAAGTCCCGAAGCCCGAAGATCCCGAGAAGAAAAGAGTTTCCGAGCCGAAGCTCTGCCTGCGAGAAGCCCGGTGTGTGAAGATCTTCCAGTTTCACCGAAGAAGTACTACTCTTAGAGCCGTAGTGCTGTCCGATCATCTTCTGATCAAGTGAGTGTATAGTACCTTTCATAAACACGATAATAATACAAGTATTGTTTGAATGTATTAAGTATATTGTTGTTTATATGTGTGAGTGCGTAGTTACTTTCTTCTAACACATAAATACGAAGTATTTGCTATGAAATACGTGCTATGTGTTTATATATTGTTTGTCTATTTGAGATGGGCATAAAATTGATGTTTTATACAGGTGTTAAATGATTTAAACGGTGTAAGTATTTGTATCTACGAAAATGTTGGGTAGAACATGGGTAGATGGGATAGTTGGTGATTATGGAGTTAGCTCCTATTGTATAAACCTTGGTGACTATGGAGTTAGCGCCTACTGTTAAGTAAACATTGGTGACTATGGAGTTAGCGCCTACTGTTAAGGAAACCTTGGTGACTATGGAGTTAGCGCCTATTGTATAAACCTTGGTGACTATGGAGTTAGCGCCTACTGTTAAGTGAACCTTGGTGACTATGGAGTTAGCGCCTGATAGCTATGGATTTAGTACCTAATAGATAAAATTTGGCAGCAATGGACTTCGTGCCAATTCCTTAGGTCAATCCGTAGGAACGAATGAATAAAGGATAGTTGATTCTTAGGGTAAAACCTTAAGAAATAAAGAAGATAATGGGGATGGGTAATTGGGTTGATTGTTTGATGATTAAATATAATAATTATATTATTATGGGTTGAAAACCCTATATGCTCACCAGGCTCCCAAGTCTGACCCACTCAGTTTTCTTTGTATTACAGGTTATGGCACGAGAGCATAAGTTGGCTGACATAACGAGAGATTTTGGATTATAGGCCAATAGTTATGAATAACTGTTGTAAGGTCTATTTTATACTGTTTATGCTTTTGGTCTGTATCCGAACATGACATCCCGAGATTTTGTTATTTAATGAAAATACATTTCTTTAAAGAAATGCTTTGATAAATTCTTATCACATTTTGTTTTGGGAACAAATTCCGCAACTGTTTTCTGTAAACGATTACTCTAATTTTAAAACAAAGCATAAACAAATCGGTCTTTTCTGGCCGTGAAAATGGGGATGTTACACGCCCAACGTACTATCCTGTTAATCAATTCTTTCCAAAAACTACTTAATCCCTTAAGACATACGTCCAAACTACAGATATGGGTCTCATGCTTCTTCCTAACCCTTAAAGTTGATCATTTGGTGGCTTGCAACCCACCAAGTGAGCCCAACACTAAAAATGACAATGAACTTCCATGGAAATGGCTAGATCTCTTGCATGGCTTCATAAAAGTCTCAAAGTTCGCAACTTTACAGCTAAAGGAACCCATTGAGCTTCAAGGGTGGCAACCCTAAGCTCAAAATCGAAGCTGCAAGGCCAAGATCCAAACTTTGGACCTAAAAAGGTCCAAATCTTCAAAACCCTAGATCTATGATTCTAGAAGGAAAGATAAGAGCTTTATACCTCCTCTTGGTGCCAAATGGTGAGCTTGTTCCAGATCCTTGAGCTCAAGGTCCTCAAGGGCTTCTTTTCCAACCTTTCCTTTCTTCTTCCAAGCCTTCTTTGCCAAAGTAAGCTCAAAATGTCAAACACACACACAAGGAAGAGTATGAACAAGTTAGGGTTTCTCTGAGGGTGATGGACAGGTGAGGAGGCCAAAAGGGGAGGCTATAATGATGTATTTATAGGTCCTAAACCCTAAAAATTAGGGTTTGTTATCTCTCCGCGTACGCTGGGCGTACCTCTTGGTACGCTGTGCGTACGCACCCGCGTCCCTCGAATCCAATGGCCACTATGCCCACGTACGCCAGGTTACGCCCGACATACGGCTTAAGGGCAACCCATCAACCCGACCCATTTTCTAAATCCACTCAAATGGGTCCAATATCCAAGTGCTAGTCCAAAACAATTATTAAATTATATAATTTAAAATAATACCTCGAAGAACGGGTGTTACAAAGAGGGTCACCCACGATACAAGTGCTCGTACAATGGTCCGGTCGTTCACTTGTAGAGGCGTCGTGGGAGTGGCTCGATGAATTCCAATCTACTTATCCTGATTACCACCTTGAGGGCAAGGTGCTTTCTAAAGTGGAAGGGAATGTTATGTCCGGATCGAGTGATGTTGCACCTGAACCAGGAGGGACGCGTCGTACAAGTAAGGTATCGGTGACGCCTAAGTGACATGAAGATTACATGATAAGCAATGAATGAAATCAAAATTACTACGAGTATTTGATAGTCTTAGTATGTGAATTATTATTTGAACTGTAGTAGGATAAGGACGTGTGTTTGTTTTGGATTGCTTATCTCTTGCTTTTCTTTTGGTAGTATTTAAAGTAATAATAAAAAACATTACGCAAGCTTTTGATTCAAAATTCTTTGTTTCTTTCTTCTCTTCTACCGGAGTCGACACTCACTCAAAGAGTGCAGGCCTTGCACCTAGTTTGACCGTATCAAAACATTAATCGAAATATTTCAAGGGAAACAACTCCGATTACAAATTAATTGAGTACCACATGGAGTTGTTTTGATTCTTATCGATTGTATTTCAATTCTTCAAAATAGGGTTTGTCTACGAGAAGGGGTTTTTACGAGATGCTTTCTTATCGATAATTTTTACCATATGAAAGGGCTAAACCGAGTACAATAGCCGTTTTAATGCTTTTTTTTTTGTTTCGTTAGTGAAAAATAATTTAGGAATAGATCATAAAAGAATTTAATTTTTGTTAATGAAAATTAATTTAGGAGTAGATCTTGGGCAAAATTTTAAGAATTTTCTTCAAATTTCCTTTTATTTTTTTTAGGAAATTTCCATTTCCATATTTCGAAATTCGTTTGTTCCTAAATTGGTTTGCCAGATTCTCCAAGAGCAGTACGTTCCCATCACTCTTCCCTCTCTGCAAATCCTCTCTTTCTCTCCCTAGGGTTTCTTTTTCTCTAAACCTTCAAAATTTGTCCCTCAATCCCTCATCTTCCGGGTATGGCCGGAATTCGGTTGCCTCCGGAAGACATCGACATCTCACAGGCGCGAACCCTGTCAACCGCCGATCTGATCTCCGATGACGACCGTTCTATCGCGGCCGACTCTTGGTCCATCAAGAGTGACTATGGTAGTACCCTTGATGACGATCAACGTCACGCCGATGCATCCGAAGCTCTAGCAGCGGCCAGATTTTGTGCTGCCTCTGATTATAGGTTAGGTTGCTTTCGAGTTTCATAAAAATTCCGTACTACACGAAGTTAATTCGTTTTTCCGTTGATTACTGTTAACAATTATACATTGAAGTTATGTCAGTAAAATACAGAACAGCAGATAATAAGAATACGCGAGCATGTATATGAATTTGGTTCTGTTTATATTAGGAATATGCTCAAATTGACCAGTGTAACGAAGATTAAGTGTTTGTTGATTCAGAGAAGATGGATAATTAGTTGATAACTACTGGTATTCTATATAATATAATATTATCTATCAGCATCCTATCTCTGCTACTGAATCTACACGAGCTTACTACCTAACATTCATAATAGACATTCAAAACCAGAATTATTCCAATTTTCATGATGAATATTTATCTAATTGCTGCGATCTCTGTTCATAAGAAACTTGGATTACAATGTTGAATGTTAACTATTCATATAAATAAATGCTAATACTCTTTTTGTAAAGCTCTGACAAGGAAGAAGCAGATGCTGAAACATTTACATTTACATCCATGCTGGGGTATCAAAGTTACTGGGATGCAACATATGCAGATGAATTGACAAATTTTCGTGAACATGGGGATGCTGGTGAAGTTTGGTATGCTTATCTAATTAATTGACTACAACTGAACTTATTATACCTTCATGTTTTTTTGTATAACTTTTTTATTTGTCAAGGTTTGGGGCAGATGTGATGGAAATGGTTGCTTCGTGGACAAAAGGACTATGCATTGACATTTCACAAAGACAATTACAAAATCAGCATAATGATCTTGATGACGACTCTGTCTCTGTCTCTGAGTCTGCTAGTCAAGATTTAGCAGGATGGAGTGTTGTTGATGTGGGAACAGGCAATGGGCTGCTTCTTCAAGAGCTTGCTAAACAAGGGTACATTATATTATAAATTTATAATACATAATTATAATTATAGTGTGTGATGATGAATCTTTCTTTTTTAAACTTTTGATGGTGATGGTGTTATATATATATATATATATATATATATATATATATATATATATATATATATATATATATATAGGTTCTCTGATCTGACTGGAACAGATTATAGTGAAGGAGCAATTAACCTTGCTCGAAGCCTTGCTAATCGTGATGGATTTACTGGAATCAAACTATTAGTTGATGATGTTCTTGAAACAAAATTGGATAAAAAGTTTGAGCTAGTTATGGATAAGGGAACTTTAGATGCTATTGGTCTCCATCAAGATGGACCCATTAAAAGGTATGTTACTATGTACTTTACAAAATCACCAAAATGGGTGGACTGGAAGTGCAGGGTTACTTTTTACATAATTCTTCCACTTAAGCAAATTGATTCATCTTTCATCCACATAAAATATACTGAATCTTGAGAATTAGAAGTTAATTTTGTTTAAATTACAGGATTATATATTGGGAATCTATGTCAAGACTTGTAGCTCCTGGTGGACTATTAGTAAGTTACAATGTGCTTTTTTCTTTACTCATATATATATATATATATATATATATATATATATATATATATATATATATAATGTTTTTGATTTTGATTTTGATGAATATAATAATTTTGTTTAGGTGATTACATCGAGCAATAATACTAAAGAGGAATTGGTGCAAGAAGTGGAGAATTTTAATCAAAGAAATATTGGGGAGGTGGAAGAAGAAGAAGAAGAAGAAGGAAAGGGGGGTTTATTTTGGTACTTGGATCATATTCGTTCATATCCAACTTTTATGTTTGGTGGATCAGTTGGGTCTCGTGTTGCAACTGTTGCATTTTGTTTTAGGTAAATGGATCTCAACATATATATATATATATATATATATATATATATATGTCTTAACTGCGGATGGATGGGATGGGATGGGATGGTGTTTTGTTAGGGGATATGATATGATATGATATGATATGATATGATATGATATAATACGATACGATGAAGAAATACTTTGTATGGAATCTAACAAACAAGTGGTTGATTGGCTTTTTGATGTGTTTATTGTAAGTGGTTTCTTGAGATGCTTGTTAAGCACCTTGCAAATTGCAATACTACTATAATTTCAAATCAACGTAAGGTATACCCTTTCATATATTTACCAACTTAGTATTTGTTATTTATCAGGTTAATTATATAAATGACCGTATATAATGGTATTTTTTTTTGGATCAAACTTCATTTTTTTTTTCTTTCTAAAATAGACCCTATATTTCTCCCCTTCCCCTTTTTTTTTTTTTTTTTTTCGATTAGCCATTTTAGCGGGTTTCCGTGCTTTTTTGTTTTCATACATTTTTGTTTTTCAAAAAAAGCCTCGAAATTTTCTTTTTTGAAAAAACTGAAGCTTAGACCTTTTTTTTTTGTTTCGACTTATAATTTATATTTCTTTAAAATTAAAATTTATGTAAATTGGGAAATTGACTTTCATGTGTTGTGGGATGATCGAGTTGGAAAGAAAATGATGGAATGAATAAACTCCCTCCACAGTCCACCCGAAGAAAGTATTGGAGAAAAGATTTATAGTATAACATTCACAGAAAAAATATAAAAAGAACAAAAATAAATATCTTTTAGATAGGATAAACCTGACCCACCTTCATCTCTGCAGGATTTAGCAGAAAACCACACGTACCATGAGAGCTGTCCTAAGAAACTTCATTTTGTTTAGAGAAATCAGATATTCTTTTACTTTACTAATCTTCCTACTTAGTACATAATGATAAACAATGATAAATGTAAAATCAAAAAAATGGATTACAAAATAAAATTTTGAAAATTTTGAATAGCAGATAAGTAATAACGAAATAAAATTTTGAATAAGAAGATAACTAAGAACAAAATACAGAGGATATTTAATTTTTCTTTTGTTTATTCTTGTTGCTATATGTCAATGAATAATATCACAAATAAAAACCTTTAATCGATAAACAATATAGACATCAAAAGTAGGGGTGTAAACGAGCCGAGCCGAGCCCGAGCCTGACCAAGCTCGAGTTCGGCTCGTTTAATTTTGAGGAAGCTCAAGCTCGAGCTCGAGCTCGATTCGAGCCTTAAAATGAAGCTCAAGCTCGGCTCGTGAACAATTTAGTGGGCTCGCGAGCCTAAACGAGCCTCTATGTGTATATATATATATATATATATATATATATATATATATATATATATATATATATAGGCTCATTTAAGATCGTTTAGGCTCGCGAGCCCATGAATTGAAGCTCGGCTCGAGCTCGTTTAATAAACGAGCCTCGTATTTAGGCTCGAGCTCGGCTCAGGCTCGTTTAATTCGATCTCGAGTCGGGCTTTTAACGAGTCGATCCCGAATAGCTCACGAGTAGCTTGGCTCACTTACACCCCTAATCAAAAGTATCTTTAAAAACACAACAATATATATATATATATATATATATATATATATATATATATATATATATATATATATATATATATATATATATGAATTTCTAGACTCGCGGATTTATCGACCTCAAGTTTGTAAAAAGAACCAATTTTTTTAGTAATTATGATTATCTATGATAAAAAATAAAATTCTAAAAAGCCTTTTATTTGTTTATACTCTTTTTCTACGAGATGCCGGAAATTCTTTGTACCACATTCCTAGCCACCGTATGTAGATTGTGAAGAAGACTATTTGACTTGGCCCCTTATTTCTTTGTTTTTGTTTTTGTTTGTTTTTGTTTTTTTTTATTATTATTATTATAAAAATTTGGGGTGATGTCAGGGAAGAGTTACATGGAAAACAAAAAAACCTTAAAAATCATAAAAATGCATAAAAAACACTTAGAGATCACAAATCTTTTTTTTTGACTTTATATATACAAAAATCGCAGGTTTTTTAATAAATTCGCTGAAAAAAAAAATCGATTTTTTTTTCAAATTTTTTTTTCAACGAATTTATTAAAAAACCTGCGATTTTTGTATATATAAAGTAAAAAAAAAGATTTGTAATCTATAAATATTTTTTATGCGTTTTTTTGATTTTTAGGGTTTTTTGTTTTCAATACAACCTAATATATATATATATATATATATATATATATATATATATATATATATATATATATATATATATATATATATATTCAAATAAAAATTTCTACAGGTTAGAAATTCTAAAAACCAACCATTCATACTTATTAAACTGTGATATAATTATATAAACCGTTCATAGTCATTAGGCATTAGGCTGAAATTTAAATAACACCAAAATTATAGGCATTTTCTCAGTCCTATTCACAGTTTAATATATCATTTATAGATCATTCACCGCTTAATACACACATTCACAATTAAGCAATGACGTTGGTGGTCGTTTCTACTGGTAATATGAGGCAACTATAAGGGGAGGAAATAGGAGGTGGTTAGGCCACTGTTGGTGGGCGAGTTTAATACACACATTCATAGTTTAATACAAAACATTCAAAGTTTAAAAACTCTTAGGTGGTGTTCGATGTGCATGATGTTTATGAAGGAATGGAAATTTGTCAAAGTAATGGAATATGTCAGAAATTAGAGTCAAATTCCATATCCTGTTTAGTTGGCGAGATATGAAATTGGATTCAAATTACACATCACATGGGTTGTGGCAGAGGTGGTGGTAGTGGCGGCAACGATGGTGGCTGATGTGGTTGATGGTAGTTGCAGTGGTGGTGAACGGTGGCAACAATGGAGGTGGCATAAGTGGTGGTTGTGACGTCGGTGGTGGCGGTGCTAGTGACATTGGTAGCAGTGGTGGTAGGTGTTGGTAATGGAGGTGTTTGTGGTAGATGGTAATATGGTAATCTGCAACAATCCCTCTTGAATGAGATTTTAATCTCTTCCTCTTGTTAATGAAATTTACTTTCATTCCCCTGATGGAAAGTTAAACTCATTTATGATCCAATTCCCTTTGAAAATTTGAACCAAACATGGGAAAGTGGTAGAATTGGATCTTAATTTCCCATAATTCTAAGGGATTATTGCCAACCAAACAGGCCCTTAAACGCATTTTATCAAACAACTTATGTGCATCTTATTTCCAAAATTTCTTTCTCTAAATGTAACATCCTGTTTTGGGGCTAGAAGTTTTGGGTTTTTGGTAAAAATAAAATTCTAATTTAAAAATAAAAATAAATAATAAAATAAAAATAAATAATGAAAATAATGAAAATGTGAGGAAATGATAAAACTAATAATAAAAGTCTTATCATTAGTTAATATATATATTTATAAAGTAATTAGATTTTAGTGTCATACAAATTAAATTTGCAAGAAGAGCCAATTGTATCTATCAGGTGAAACTTAAGTTTGACTTGTGAGTTAACCATCTAATGACTTAAACTAAGTTTTTGTGAGCTTAGGGTGGTGATGGACCATTTTTGAAGTTATTAAAGTTCCTTAGCTAGTTTGGAGACATTTTGAAAGTGTTTTGCAAGGAAGGACTAAAAGTGTATAAGCGACCAAAGATTTTTCTATTTGAAGTCATCATTTTCCCTCATTCTCCCCGATCACGATTTCAGTCCATCCCCACTCCTTGAACTACTTCCCAAATCCATTGTGCCTTGGTAATTGAAGATCCTACTTGAAGCTTGGTCAAATTCTTTCTCAAACTAGCATCTAAATGTACTTCTTCTTCCCTTTTCCTCTTCAAATTTGTGTTAATCGTTATAAGAACCTTCAAGTCTGATTTCTCTCTCTATTTATGGTGTTCTCATGAAATATATGTTCTAATTTCACTCCATGTTCATCTCCAAGCTCTAACTAACTAATAGCTGTGAGATTTGGATGATTGGAGATGTTTTGATGGGTATTCTAAACCCTAGATGGTGAATTCCGAATCCAATGCTCTTTTCCTAGTTATGAGATTGCTTTGTGCATAATGAATGTATTTAACTTCAAATATATGATCTATTTGTTAATGACTTATGGTGAGATTTACTTGATGTTTGGTTCAAATCCAACATCTATAGTGATAATTTGGGTGTTTTCAATTCTAGGAATCATAGATCCAGTTTTGGTGAATCAAATTATGTTACAAAGTGTTTTCCATTCTTAGATGATGCTTATTATTCCAAAGATCTAAGTCACTTTGTGATACATGCTTGAATTTGGTATTTGTTAAACTTAGATGAGAAGTTGAGCTTCCTTAAAGTTCATATGAAGATTTGAACTCAATGGATGAGTGAACAAGCTTCATGACTTCTTAAATCCATGTGTTTTAAGTTGTAGAAGTCATGTTTTGTCTTGTTGGTTGCAATTTATGTGACATCCCCAATTTTCTCGGCCAGAAAAGACCGATTTGTTTATGCTTTGTTTTTATAAATCAGAGTAATCTTTTAAAGAAAACGGTTGCGGAATTTGTTCCCAAATAAGATATGATAAAAATTTATCAAAACATTTCTCAAAGAGAATGTACTTTTCATTAAATAATAAAATCTCGGGATGTCATGTTCCGATACAGACCAAAAGCATAAACAGTACCATATAGGCCTTACAACATTTATTTATATCTAATGGCCTATAATCCAAAATCTCTCGTCCGGTCCACCAACTTATACTCTTGTGCCATTACCTGTAATGTAAAGAAAACTGAGTGGGTCAGGCTTGGGAGCTTGGTGAGCATATAGGGTTTTCAACCCACAATAATATAATTTTTATATTTAATCATCAAACAAACAATCCAATTACCCATCCCCATTATCTTCTTTATTTCTTAAATTTTTACCTTAAGAATCCACTATCATTCATTCGTTCGTTCCTAAGGATTGACCTAAGGAATTGGCACAAAGTCCATTGCTGCCCGAGGTTCATCTACGCAGTACTAAATCCATAGCTACCAAGGTTCATCCATATAGTACTAAATCCATAGCTACCAAGGTTCATCTATACGGTACTAAATCCATAGCTACCAAGGTTCATCTATACGGTACTAAATCCATAGCTACCAAGGTTTTTTTTAGAGTACACCGGTGAACACATCGTTCACAACACCTACAAGTTGCGAGCTTGCTAGTGTTCCACAGGACTGTCTAGAATAGTCCGTGGTTGTCATCCCTACTCTGCTGAATGACGGGGGCCATCGTTTGGGTAACGGTTTCACTTATTTTTCACCTGTCACCCTCATCTCATGATCTATATCATCTTTCGTCTCATCCTCAAACAAATCTTTCATCACTTACCAACTATTTCATCTACCCATGTTCTACCCAACATATTTGTAGATATAAATTACGTATATAGTTTAAATCATATACAAACCTGTATAAAACATTCATCCAACATCCATCTCAAAAACAATATATATATATATATATATATATATATATATATATATATATATATATATATATATATATATATATATATAAACACATAACACGTATTTCATAGCAAATACTTCATATCTATGTGTTAGAAGAAAGTAACTATACACTCACTTGATAACACGATGATCGGACAGCACCTCGTCTCTTAAAATAATATTTTCCGATAAAACCGGAACGTTTTCTCCAAAACCGGGCTTTACGCGGGCAGAGTCTCGGCTCGGAAACTTTGCTTCTCGGGATCTTTGGGGCTTCGGGACTTGCTTCGGGGCTCGGGAATGATACCGGGGCTTTGGGATATTTCTTGCACGAAAATTGAGGCAAAACGGGAGAGAGAAAAGAGAAAATGAGCAAAGAAATCGGCTGCCCTCACATTCTATTTATAGGGGCTGAGTCCTCGCATTACGCTGGGCGTAATGCTTCGGTACGCGGGGCGTAATGCTTTGGAAACGTCATCGCTTGCGTCATCGGAGCACTCGAGTCCGAGGCGGTTCATGCACCGGAGTACGCTGGGCGTACTCAAAGGTTACGCGGGGCGTACCCTTCGGATAAGCTTTGGTATGCGTGCCACGAACTTCAAAAATTCATAACTTTCGCATACGAGGTCCGTTTTCGATGTTCTTTATATCCACGCATAGGTGAGATTATGCTCTACAACTTTCATTTAGACTCCGTCGGCAAATTTTGACTTTTATTTTTATTATATTATTTTTAGTAGGCCGGGACAGGAAAACTTCGTTATAAAATCATAACTTCTTCATCTGACGTCCGTTTCCGTCTGTCTTTTTACCGCTGGACTACTAACGACGAGATCTTCGATTCTCGTTTAGATTGTTTTGGCCAAATATCTCTCGATCTCAATTCGAGTATTCGGACTGCATACTGCTAAGCTGAAACTTAGAAAAATCATAACTTCCTCATACGAAGTCAGATTTGGGCATTCTTTTTATTTTCGGAAACCTTGTGACATATACCTCAACTTGGTTAAGATTATTCATTCTAAATAAACTTCCATCCAAAAGTCATTTTTGATGCTTATCGTCTCTAAATTGAGTAGCCCGGATCTACGGGCGTTACAATTTATCATTCACACATAGTGAATTGGTACAATTTGAGCTCCATATCCCATTTGTCTTCCAATTAGAATAGTGGATTGAAGTTTGGAGCTTGAATTGGTACACTTACCTTGGAACACTTGTCCCCAAAATGAATATTCTACTTGTGTTTTCCCTTTTGTGCTATGTTATACATATGTATATTATTTGAAAATATATGTTTTGCTTTCTTGTTATTGTAGTTTATTATTCGGGGACGTCCTTTCGACATAAGGACATGTTTTGAGAAATTGATTTATTTGTGTGGGGTTAAACTTACTCTTTAGTATTAAGGGTACAAATGCCCTTTTTGTTATATTGAAAGTTACTGGGATCATGCATCCTATATTATTGTTTTTTGTGTTTTGAAATTATTCAACACATACTTGATTGCTAGTTGCCCGTATGGTGATTATTTGTGCATTCATGAAATTATATTTTCCACAAATGCTTTTGATCTATATAAAGCAAAAATGCTTATTTTGATAAAAAAGATTTTTGGCATCCTACTTGTTGCATACATGCATATCATGCTAGTATGAGTGTGACTTTGTGGTCCCGGGTACCCAAATAGACATTTGTTGTTGCTTGTTATTTGTTTGTGAATATATTTCTAGATAATCCTCACGTGCACGAGTAGAGGATCTCTACCCCTCGTGTGGCCTAGGTTGGATGGTCCCTAGTGTCTGGTTTGGTTTGGTGTTTGTGTAAGGGCGACTCAACAATTTTTTCTATCGTGCTTTCTTCACACTCGATCATCATTACCTTGTTGTCGGAGGTGAGTACAAAATTTGGCTTTCTGTCATGAGTACTACACATATGACGTTTGTTGTGAGCTGGACTTTGAGATTGACAAGGGGTTGGGAGTAGTTGCATGCATTGCATCCTACATATTGTGATTGATCTTTTTTTACCCCTTTATTATTGTGAGCCGTATTTTCTCTTTTTGAAATCTTAAATGTTTTATGGAAACCTTTTGGGCATGTAAGACCCTTATATTATTTTTGGATTATAAATCCAATTTCTTATATCGCTTTGGATGTATTCGAATTATTGAATGCGGAAATGTTGATTTCTATCATGTTTAGCTCACTCGAGCATTTAATAGTTTGTCTATTGTATTTTGTTCTGATTATTGAGAGTGCTACTCTGGGTACACCCACTTGGTATTATTTACTTAACAATGAAGTTTATTTGGGCATTGTCATAAATGACAATGTATTTTGTCTTATGTCTCATTTTACCCCCCAGTTAACCTTTGATATTGATTTGTTGTTTTTAAGAAGGTACGGGTTTGTACATTGGTGTATGAACCATAATGTTCATTCATACACCGTCCATAATGTCTAACCTTAGGATCGTACTCAATAGGCTTTCGCATAGCCTAACCCACTTGTTGATAAATTGTTGCAGGTTACTAGATACTGTCAGAAGCTTAGGAGACATATGAGCTTTAGATATTTAGAAGAATTTTGGTTTGTAATATTCTCTTAAACCTTTGTTTTGATATCTATTGTAGCACTCTCACATGAATTGTTGTATTAAACCATTAAATGTTTTGGAAATTTTTAATTGAGACCGTTATCCACACTTGAACTCTGTAAAATATATTGAACTAAACTTTGGAAACTGTTTTTCTGCAAACTAAAACTTTGAAATTATTTTTAAAGATTTTATTAAAGGCTAATTCAAATAGGCCTATGCGAGGGATGTTACACTAAACCACAGAAGGCGTAGATCTAAAATATCAACAAAGCAAACATGAACATTAGAAGAAAGGTTTCTCATGAAAACACATGATGGTTCTTGGTGGTGGTTTTAGTGACTTCATATTATTTGACAGATCTCACATCTTCAAGTCTCTTAGGTGTCACTAACTCCAGATTACACAGTTTTCATATAGTAGAGGTTTTCGATCATCAAACAAGGGATTTTATGCTTTGGCGTGGGTGCTTAACGGTGAAGACCATAAGAAAAACTATGTACTTAGATAGATCTAAATATGCTAATGAGAGATAATGGTGTCAATAGGGATAAGTAGCAACAATAGTAGGTATCTACAATGATGGTACTGGATATGAAGGTTGCGGGAGGAGGGAAGAGTGGTGGCAACGCTAGGTAGGGACGATAGTAAGTAACAATGGCAGTGACAAGGGGTGGTGATTGGTGGTGGTGGTAATTATAACACCCTTCGCTCAGGTATTTGAAAATTAACATTAAAAACCCTTCTTAGTTTTAAAATGAAATGTTTCCGAGTTTGAAAAGTATTGCAGATAACAAACGGTCCTAAAAAATAATCCAAAAGTTTAGTTAATAAAATACAAGATGTCAATCATAAGTATCATAACAAGGTTCAAATACTCACAAACCGATAACACGCTTACATACTTTGTATTTCTTTTGAAAATTAGCGACTCCCCATGTATGTATTTTTCATGTGTTACTTTTGAAAATTAGTATTTCTTGTGTAAAAATTTGTTTTCTTGTTTTTTGTGAAAACCACTAAAACGTCATTATACCATATGGCACCAAAACTTAAAAAGTCATTATCCCATATGGATCCATGTGAATAAGTTCATGAAATTTTGGTTACTCTCATGTTTGATTCTGAAAGGTGATTTGATTTTCATGAACTCTAATAGGTAAAAACTTTTTTTTGTCTTAAATTCTTCTGGATATATGTAACGTCCAAAAAATCCAAGTAAAATCTTTATTCTTAAACATTAAACCATACAAACAAGTTCCAAAACCAATCGAAATGAGTATATTATTTAAACATCAGAGTAAAAATCATAAACAGTCACGCATAATAAAACTCCGGGGGATGCTATGCAGTCACGCCGAGCTCTTCCCTTTCGAACTAAAAGTACCTGAAAGCATAACCATGAAACTGTAAGCACAAAGCTTAGTGAGTTCCCCAAAATACCACATACCATACATATCCTTGGGCCTAGCCCTCATATTGGGCCCAACCCCTAATAATAGGCCTAGTTGGTCATACCATGGGCCTAACCCAATATACAATGGGCCTAGCCCAACGTACCATGCGCCTAGACCAACATACAATGCAATAGTAAAAAAGACAACTAGCATCCTACAAAACATATCCTAGTGGGTCGGCATTGGTGCCTTCGACCCACGGGTACAATGAGGAAACTCGCTTCTATCCGAGATAACCGAAATACACACACATTGCTGCTACCGAGATCCTCACACTGAACATATCCAAAAATCATTCCTAATTAATAATTAAGGCAATCACCCATAATCCAAGGCCTAAAAGACCAAACGTCCAATAAGGCCCAAGAGACCTAAAGCCCAACAATGGCCCAAACGACCTAAAACCCCAAAAGGGTTCCTGGTGAGTACGCTAGCGTACCACTAGTACGTCCTGTGTACTAGCTTTTTCCAAAGGAAATCGGGGACTCAGGCACGTACGCTCAATGTACGCTTACGTACGTCCCAACTTGCCAAAACACCGTTAAGCACTAGTGAGAGCGGTCCAGGTGTACTATAGGCCTTGAGAGGCGGTCCAGTCAGACTGTAGGCTCCGAAGATTGGTCCAGGCATGTTGTAGACCTTGCGAGGCTGTTCATACAGACTGAAGGCTCATGTGTGCATGCATTGTATGTGTATTGTGGTTTGTGATGTTTTGGAGGAACTCACTAAGCTTTGGCTTACAGTTGTGGATTAAATGTTTTTCAGGTACCTTTGGTGATCATGAGAAGGCGAATGTCGTACACACTCATCAACAACAATGGAGATTCTGTAGTATTTATATTACTCTAATTTTCAAACAACTATATTTTGGAACAAATAAGTTTTCATAACTTAGGTTTTATGTAAAAAATGATTTTACCTTATTTAAAAATGAAAATTTTGCTTGTGAAAATGGGATGTTTCAAGTGGTGGTGGGTAAATCACAACATGGGGAGAAAATTATTGGTAGTGTGGAGGGTATTGGTGGATCAGGGCTTCTCCGGGGCACATTCATGTACTAGAGAGGGTCTTCGGGAATACCAGTGGTGGTATAATCGTGAATCAGGAAAATGGGGGAAAGGTTTAGGGCTCGTTTGTTTTTTTGGCAAAAAGATTTTTTAGGGGTTTACATCTGACGGCGGGTAGACGTTTGTCAAAAAGAGCGTTTGATTTTTGGAAGACAAAAGATTTCAAAAAGACTTTTTCGTCTCTTTTTCGGAAAGACCTAAAAACGCCGCTTCTAATTGCAGAATACGTTTCTAATACCTTTTTTCTCATCGTCTCCATTCACTTTTTCCCTTTCACTTAAAACTACATCCTCCCACTGGCTACCGGCGAGCTCTCCGCACCGTCCATACCTCCGACGGACGTCAGTCCTTGTTCCGCCTTCGGCGCTCCTCTCTCAACCTCCGTCGCTCCATGTCGTCATCGCTGCCGCTGGCTCATCAGGTATGTTCTATTCTGTCCCTCTTTGTTTTCCTCTCTCGTTTATCTTCCATTATCTCCCTCTCAGCTTGTATTGTTAGTTTAAACTCCATTAATGGTGAAAACCCATGTACCATTTTGTCAATTAAAAACCTTTTGTGTTGTTGATTTCTCAAGTAACTTATATTTATCTCTTTGATTTTGCTTCGTTTTGTACTAGAATCAAACTACTTCCTGTTCATCTAAGCTTTATCTGTTCCTTTCTTGTGATTTTGTTTGGTTTAAGATGTAATTTACGTTCTTCATATTTCCTGTTCAGTTTTGATTTCTGGAAGTGGGTGTCGATTTGTCAAATTATTGTTTGGGAATTTTGTGTAGTGGGTGTCGATTTGTCAAATTATTGTTTGGGAATTTTGTGTAGTGTGTAACATCCGGATTTCCAGGGACATTATCGTGTATGTTAATCTTGACATTTGAGGAGGGACTCGACGAGTTGAGGGACCAACTCGCCGAGTCGAGTCGAGTTGATCGCGTGAATTTAATGAAGGACTCGACGAGTCCGAGGAGGGACTCCCCGAGTAGGTGCTGGGCAGAGAAACCCTAATTTCCCGGGTTTGAGACCTATTTAAAGGAACTTATAGCCTCATTTGCGGCTACCCTTCCTTGAGAGCAAACCCTAAACGTGTATGGAGAGCCATGAGAGTCTTAGAAGCTAAAACTTGGAGTAAACTAGTGCATCTCTTGAGGAGAAGAGGAGATCACCCATCAAGGGAGCTAGAGAATCAGTGGATCTGGTGTAACTTCGTGCAAGGGGTTGAGTAAGAGGTAAAAGCTTGCACCTTTTTTGTTATTTGGCTTAAATCTTGTAGATATGGAAGATTAGGGTTTCTTCCACCATTGTTGGGACTTTGTATCCATAAGGTCTCTCATAAGGCCTAGACTTCAGATCTGGACCTTGTGAGGTCCAGAGAGTCCAAAGATTATAGCTTTAGTTAACCATAGAAGAGTTATTGTGGTTAATCATCCTTGTTAGAGTTATATTGGCATTATGAGCCTTATATGCCATGTTTAAATGTAAAGCTTGCAACTTTACGTGACAATCGACCCTCAGGATGGTAGATCTAGTGTTTGGGGTGATGGATCTGCCTTAAATCGTCTGAATGAACATTTTGTCTGAATGAACTCGCCGAGTCGATGAGCCGACTCGACGAGTTGGTTAGGGTTTGTCCCGAGGAACCGAATCAGGCGATAACTCGACGAGTTGGGGGTCAACTCGACGAGCTGAGCTGGACTGTCACGAGATTTCTGAGGAAAGTAAGTGGACTCGACGAGTCGCAAGGGTGCACTCGGCGAGTCGGGTCAAACATGGACTGTTGACTCGAGTTTGACTTCTGTTGACTTTGGGGCTTTGATCAACATAAGTAGTAGAGACCATGGAGGGGTAAAATGGTCTTTTATCCACTTCAAAGAGTTAAAGAGAGGAAGAATAGCCTTTGGTCATTAGAGTTGTGATTAGAGTATCACTTAGAGATATTCATCCCTTGTGTTAGGTGGAGGCTAGTTCGAAATCTGGGAGCGGGGTCTTTACTTGCTGCTGGTCAGGTGAGTCTTCTCACTATACTTTACCATGAGTGGTAATTAGAGTTATGTGACAGAGTATCTTGTATGCTATGTATGTGATGTGCTGCACTGCATTATTTCTATGTGATTTATGTTGTGTGTATTCCAGAGTTTACAGAGTTAGGACCGGAAGGTCCACATAGTTAGGACCAGAGGGTCCACAGAGTTAGGACCAGTGGGCCCACAGAGTTATAGCCTCGAGTGGCTAATATGTGTTATATGTGGTATTTTGGGGAACTCACTAAGCTTCGTGCTTACCGTGTTATATGTTATGTGTTTCAGGTATCTCAGAGGATCGCGGGAAGGCACCGACTTGATTGTACAAACCAGAGAAAGAGTTATGTTTTGAGGATCCTGGATTTTTAATGGAGTTGTGTTTTGTAATTTGAATAAACGAGATTTCCATACAATTTGTTATGAAAAGTATGCGATTTTAAAATGAAAAATCTGTTTGAAAAATTACGGTGTTACAAGTTGGTATCAGAGCCTTGGTTTGAGGGATTCGGATGCACCTTCGGGTAGATCTGGACTCAAACTGAGGATTTGAGAAAAAATTTCAAGGAAATGATTTTTCTAAAACGAGCAAGAGTTTCTAAAAGAGTACGAGTTGGAGCAGTGTGTACAATCAGCCAGAGCCCGAACGGTGATTTCCCAAAATACCCTTACGTTTGTATTATGAGATATTTATGAGATATGCTATGAGATATTATGCATGCTAGCTATAGGCTAGGTATTTCATATGTTAGGACTAGAGTGGCCTGATTTGTGATGCCTTAGCCTAGGAGTTATTGTTATTTGTGATGTGCTTTCGAGCATGTGTTGAGTAAGAGTATCCAACAGGAATCCTCTAGAGAGGGATTTGAGTAGAGGAGTAATCTAGGAGAGATATCTAGATGATCATTTGAGGAGTCTACTGAGAGAGTAGTCAGACGCCCGCGTGGGGTAAAGTTGCTTGAGTTCGGTGGTATCCTTTGAGTATGAGGAGAGCAAGTGGGTAATAACCTAGAGTGGTTTTTCATGTTGGTAGAGATTATTCGATGCCCGAATGCTGCTTGCTTCGTGCTTTGTGGAACTCTTGATGATGAGAGTCAGCTACTAAGTGAATATGACGATATTCAGGAGGTAGATGGCTGGCATCATAAGGAGTTCTTCAGCAGGTGATGGCGGAGAAGTATGAGAATCTAGGAAGAGCCTAGGAAAGGGTGACCCTAGTCAGATGAGTACGCTGACAAAGTTGGATATTTCGCAAGAGGAGCGAACACGCATGACGGGGCTGGTGATTGAGAAGGCCGAGCAGCTACTTAGGAACTCGGGGATGGTCCGTGTGGAAAGTATGGGTAGATGTGGCAGGTAGTATGGGCCCGTACTACTGAAAGCAGAGGACCCATACTCGATACAGGGAACATTCCGGAGGTTTTAAGTAGCAGATCGAGAGGTGATTTCATGGTTTGAGTACCATGATTTGTAGCAGATCGAGAGGTGATTTCATGGTTCGAGTACCATGATTTGTAGCAGATCGAGAGGTGATGTCATGGGTCGAGTACCATGACTCGTAGCGGGTTGAGAAGAGATAACATGGTTCGGGTACCATGATTCATAGCAAATCGAGAGGTGGCCACATGGTTCGAGTACCATGACCCGTGGCGGTTAGTGTTACTGGTTCTACCAGTTATTCCGTTGAAATTGGTTAGACTGAGATCAGATGTGAAAGAGTATGGGGCCAGAGGGCCATGATGAACGAGTTTAGTGGAGCATCCCTTGAGAGGGAAGTCGAGTTAGCTCTGAAGGATTGTTGGTGAGATGCCAATTGGAGTCGCAAGACTCAAGAATGAGTAGAGATGGCGGTTATGGAGGATTACGGCATGAGTTGAGCAATCAGCCGATAGTGGAGATATCACCTTCTGTGACATGGATGGTATTATTTCCGTTTCCTGTGGGAAACATAAGAGGTGTTGAGAATTCGGTTTCCGAGCTTGGGGGTAGAACCCTGCGGGTTAGCATTGATGGCGACCTTCCATCAGAGTATTTGGGCAGTATGTCTGCCGAGAGGTAATGTTAGAGCAAGAGCAGGTTGTCAGCGGGGACTGAGATGGTTAAGGACCAGGATACACCCTATTTGAGCATAGTAGGGCATGTATTAGCTGCAGCGGCAGACGATCAAGAAGAGGATATTGGGGCGGTGGCTCTTATTGTCTATGATGAGTATCGAGTGTGGTAATGAGGACTCCACTCTTATTACAACCTATGTGATGGAACGTTGGTTGAAGAGTCGAGGATGAGGAATATGATAGTTCATTATTTTCATACTGAGAGTCAGGGCTACGACTGGACAGTTGAGATGTCCGGTAGTGGGATAGTACGAGGTTCGGAATGACTAGAGGTAGTCATGATGAGAGGTTTCTGAGGACTTCATCGGAGATTCGGGGTATTTGGAATTGCTCGATCCCCATCGGGGAGATCATCGAGCATTGCGTATCACCTTCCAAGAGTAGGTGCGATGTTAGTGGTAAAAACAGTCTGTGGGTTAGATTGTTGGCGAACCAATTGGTGATGGTTCGAACCCTGAGTGGGGGAGAACCGGGTACTTTTGAGGAGATTCGAGATTTGTTCAATAGCGGTTAGAGAACTGGATAGAGAAACCTGCGGTGCGGATTCCTAAAGACCAGGGTTTTTGGTGGTCAAGGAGAGGTGCAGAGTGAAATAGTGCATGTGGCACGTGTTTGAGAAAGGATGAGAGTCTCCACGGCAAGTGGCCGTTGTTCGGAGACCTTGTGGTGGTTAGGAATCCTTCAAGGTTAAAATGGTGAATTCGAGGTGGTTGGCTTGTGAGATTAGTTCGGCGGTTGAGAATTTCTGGTTCAGAGTATGGGCTATTATATGCAGTATGGGAAGGGAAGAAATTGATTGGGCAACCAACTTCAGGGTCGTTATGAGTATTCTTGCATGAGTTTTGAGCAATAGAGGAGGAAGTTTCGGATTGTCATCTACGTGTTCTGAGTCGTTGGTAAATTCTCCATGTTTTAATTTGGGAGATAGAGTATTCCGGGGTTACAAGAGACACGAGAGAAAGACCGGTTGCGAGATTCCGAGGAAGCAATGCGATATCTGAGTATGGGATCAGTGGTAGAGTCAAGATACTGCGAGGCGTTGTGATGGTATTCCGGGGTATCCGAGTTCAATGTCCTAAATTTCGGATTATTTTGAGTTTGAGTTTAAGGTGACGAGTGGTGTATCAAGTGTCTATGGTTCCGGTGGGGGGCCCTTCAGCTAATTGACGTCAAATGGATTTATTTGAGAATGTGAATTGCAGCGAGAAAGAGAGGTTTTGTCACGACAATGGTCGTCCGAAGTAGTGATGCTTAGCCCAGATGGGTGTGTGTACCTATCTATGCTGGGCCGCAGAGAATGAGTTAATGATCGCAGTATGGTGTCAACCTGAGGATGAGATTGTGAAGTGGTAAGAGTAAGTGCGGTAAGACTGCGTGGAGCTGCAGTTTCAATGAGTCAGTGCAGAGAGGTGTGGTGATGCTACGGGGAGCCGTAGTACTCACTATTCAGTGATAGGTTGTGGTGATGCTACGGGGAGCCATAGTACTCACTATTCAGTGAGAGGTTGTGGTGATGCTACGGGGAGCCGTAGTACTCACTATTCAGTGAGAGGTGTGGTGATGCTACGGGGAGCCGTAGTACTCACTATTCAGTAAGAGGTTGTGGTGATGCTACGGGGAGCTGTAGTATTCACTATTCAGTGAGAGGTTATGGTGATGCTACGGGGAGCCGTAGTACTCACTATTCAGTGATAGGTCGTAGTGATACTGTGGGGAGCCGTAGTACCCACTACTCAGCTTAGTCAGCGAGAGAATGTTGTGATGAAGTGCTCTCTGATCAGAGCTTGACGCAGAAGAGTTTTAGGCTTGGGTAGCCCTAATATTTGAGTGTGTGGAAGCCTGGGGTCGAACCAGGGGCGAGACTGGGGTCTCCATGTTTGTCGGAAGTCGTTATATTCTGAATTGAGTACTGGTTTTCGTGGCCAAAGAGAAGTGGATCAGTGAGGTTCGCATGGGTTGCGGGTCATGAGTCATGAGCTGAGTGGTTCGTTGGGGCGAGTGGTTCCAGCTCTGGGTCAGATCGAACTCACGAGTTTGAGTTTGGCTCTGGTAGTGCGTTGAGTAGGCAGAATGAAATTCCGTATTCAGAGCTGAATTTCATTTGGAAAGGGGTATTGCTCGTATCTGGTGCCTTAGACCTGAGTGGGTCAATTCGTTGGTGTGAGAAAACCGCGAAATGCATGGAACTAATGAGTAGTAGACGACAGAGGTCGAGATTGAAACGAATTCCGTATTCGCTTGAGGAAAAGCGAACTTCGTGACTTGTGTGTCACACTGGGCCGAGATAGCTAGTGTGGGAATGAAGTCAGTGAGACATGTTGAGGTGTGCAATGGGTAACCTTTGGAGGTTCAACTGTGGAGTCAGAAGTTGACCTAGTGCTCAGTATTAAAAAGGGGTATGAAGAATGAAACTGGGACTTGTGATTGTGATGTCTGAGGACACTTCTGAGCGAGCCTGGTTATTCTCTTGTGTATGAAGGGCAGAGTGTTGAGGATTCTTTGTTCGGATGGGTTCTGATAGCATTCTAGTGTATGATCCCTGGTGGGGTGTGGACCCTTCCATTTCTTGGAGCGTGATTTGGATCATTAGCATGATGATATGAGTGAGCGGTAGCCGATTGTTGGATTTGGTCTTGTGAGAATCAGAGGATCAGTGAGTTATCAGGGTTTGATATTCGAGGAGCGAATATCATGGTGATCGCTTGAGTAGGCGGTCTGGCGGCGGGTCAGGCCACTAGAGCTTCCGGACAGTGGGAAGGAGTATATTAGCGACGGAAGAGTTGGTTCAGTTATGGTCTTGGGAGTTTTGTGTGGTTTCGGGTGTCCATAGAGAAAGATATCGGTGTACTATGAGATCCTTTCGGTGGTGCCTTTTTGAGTTGATGATTTCATTATGTGAGTGGTTAAGGAGTGATTTCGAGAGCGAAATCTAATTCAAGTGGGGGAAAATTGTAACATCCGGATTTCCATGGACATTATCGTGTATGTTAATCTTGACATTTGAGGAGGGACTCGACGAGTAGAGGGACCAAGTCGTCGAGTCGAGTCGAGTTGATCGCATGAATTTAATGAAGAACTCGACAAGTCCGAGGAGGGACTCGCCGAGTAGGTGCTGGGTAGAGAAACCCTAATTTCCTGGGTTTGAGACCTATTTAAAGGAACTTATAGCCTCATTTGCGGCTACCCTTCCTTGAGAGCAAACCCTAAACGTGTATGGAGAGCCATGAGAGTCTTAGAAGCTAAAACTTGGAGTAAACTAGTGCATCTCTTGAGGAAAAGAGGAGATCACCCATCAAGGGAGCTAGAGAATCAGTGGATCTGGTGTAACTTCGTGCAAGGTCTTGAGTAAGAGGTAAAAGCTTGCACCTTTCTTGTTATTTGACTTAAATCTTGTAGATATGGAAGATTATGGTTTCTGCCACCATTGTTGGGACTTTGTATGCATAAGGTCTCTCATGAGGCCTAGACTTCAGATCTGGACCTTGTGAGGTCCAGAGAGTCCAAAGATTATAGCTTTAGTTAACCATAGAAGAGTTATTGTGGTTAATCATCCTTGTTAGAGTTATATTGGCATTATGAGCCTTATATGCCATGTTTAAATGTAAAGCTTGTAGCTTTACGTGACAATCGACCCTCATGATGGTAGATCTAGTGTTTGGGGTGATGGATCTGCCTTAAATCGTCTGAATGAACATTTTGTCTGAATGAACTCGCCGAGTCGATGAGCCGACTCGACGAGTTGGTTAGGGTTTGTCCCGAGGAACCGAATCAGGCGATAACTCGACGAGTTGGGGGTCAACTCGACGATCTGAGCTGGAGTGTCACGAGATTTCTGAGGAAAGTAACTGGACTCGACGAGTCGCAAGGGTGCACTCGGCGAGTCGGGTCAAACATGGACTGTTGACTCGAGTTTGACTTCTGTTGACTTTGGGGCTTTGATCAACATAAGTAGTAGAGACCATGGAGGGGTAAAATGGTCCTTTATCCACTTCAAAGAGTTAAAGAGAGGAAGAATAGCCTTTGGTCATTAGAGTTGTGATCAGAGTATCACTTAGAGATATTCATCCCTTGTGTTAGGTGGAGACTAGTTCGAAATCCGGGAGCGGGGTCTTTACTTGCTGCTGGTCAGGTGAGTCTTCTCACTATACTTTACCATGAGTGGTAATTAGAGTTATGTGACAGAGTATCTTGTATGCTATGTATGTGATGTGTTGCACTGCATTATTTCTATGTGATTTATGCTGTGTGTATTCCAGAGTTTACAGAGTTAGGACAGGAAGGTCCACAGAGTTAGGACCAGAGGGTCCACAGAGTTAGGGCCAGTGGGCCCACAGAGTTATAGCCTCGAGTGGCTAATATGTGTTATATGTGGTATTTTGGGGAACTCACTAAGCTTCGTGCTTACCGTGTTATATGTTATGTGTTTCAGGTATCTCAGAGGATCGCGAGAAGGCACCGGCTTGATTGTACACACCAGAGAAAGAGTTATGTTTTGAGGATCCTGGATTTTTAATGGAGTTGTGTTTTGTAATTTGAATAAACGAGATTTCCATACAATTTGTTATGAAAAGTATGCGATTTTAAAATGAAAAATCTGTTTGAAAAATTACGGTGTTACATAGTGGGTGTCGATTTGTCAAATTGTTGTTTGGGAATTTTGTGTTTAATCTGTTCTGTCACACTTCATTCTTGTTTTTCTGTTTCTTGTTTGAAATCCCTTTTGCATCAAATCCAGCCATCAGGGGTATTGTTGTCCAAAATCTGTAGTGTCCTTTCTATAATTCAGATGTGGAATCAGTTGATGATTTATGTTTGATTCTTTTTTGATTTTTGATAAAACTGGTTATACCATAATAAATGGTTTTTACGTTCATTGAATAATTTGTTATATATTTTTTTAGATTCATTGTCTATAACAACATACTTCATAGAGGATGTAAACAATAATTGAACAAGTAATCTGCAAAAACTCAAAAGGGTAGCTTTGTGTTTTTTGAAAAATTAATTTGATTGTGAGAAAACTTGCATTTCTTTTGAAAGAGAATGAAAAACTCACAGACTTTAGAGTTTCTCTTTAAACTGTTTAGTTTCAAACTACATGCTTCTAGTTTCAAACTGTTTAGTATAGTGCTTTTATTCATTACATGCTTCTAGTGTAGTGCTTTTATTCAATTTTGTTTCTTGATCAACATCATGTTATTTGTCATTAGCTTTAGATTCATTTGAATCAAATGTTTCTATTTTATGTTGTTTGGCTAACATGTTGTAATCCATAAATATGAATCATGAAGGTTTTAGTTTTTTAAGTCGATTCTTTCATGGACTTAATTTATAAAGTTATTATATGTAGCTTGTCTAAATGGGAGACAAACTACAATGGTCGAACGAGCAAGTAAAATGTTTATTAGATACGTGTATCGAAGAGGTTAACAAAATTGGTAGAAAAGGAGGTAGCATGCACAAGAAGTCTTGGGTTACATTAGGGAAAGCTCTAAAAGAAAAGTTTGACATGGATACTTCACAAAAACAATTGAAAAATGCTTTTGATAATCTAAAAGCTAAATACGTAGGGTGGAAATATTTGAGAAACAAGTCAGGGAATTTATACAATGCTCAAACAAATTCATTTGCCTTAGTGAACACAAAATCGAAAGAATTCAAGGTGTGTCTATATAATTTAATTTTTTTAGTTTATGTCCAATTTTAATAATGATGTCAAAATACTTATAATTACTATTAATCTTGGTTTAGGGTCATCCAAAGGCAGGATCATTGAGGACACACCCATTGCCTTATCCCAACCTTTGTGCATCTTTGTTTGATGGAAGTAGTGCCAGCGGTAGCATTAAATGGACCTCTACTCAAACTACACCCGCAGATACATCATCTTCTTCTCATCGTGTCCAAAGAAATCTGATTGATGACAACCCTTTTAATGGCCTAGAAGATGATGATGATGATGACGCTTCCAATGACACTAGTACTCGAGCTCCTAGTGTGTAACATCCAAAATTCTGGTATGTCCTGAAACCCTAAGAAATGATAAGTTTGCATAATTGGTCCCTTAAGTACGCTGGGCGTACTTAAGTGTACGCTTAGCGTACCGCATAAAAATGGTCGCGGGGAATTCAGGGTACGCCGGGCGTACCTTGAGTTACGCGGGGCGTACGCTCCAGGGACGCAAACCCTAATTTTTCCGGACTTGAGGCCTATTTAAACAACTTTAAGTCCCTTGGACTAAACCCTAGAGAGCCTCCACAGCCCTAGAACGTCCATATACTCCTGGAAACCTTGTGAAATCATTCTTAGGCCTTAAAGAGTGCATTTGTGGCCTTTTTGTGTGTATTTCAAGAAGGGGTAGTCAAGCAAGCTTGGATCAAGAGGGTGCTTCAAGATCCTGTACCAAAAGCATCTTGCAAAACTTCTGGAGGTAAAAAGCTTGCATCTTTCCTTTCTAATATTTAGATCTAGCTAGGGTTTTGGTGGTTGTCCCTTTTATGAACTTTGGACCTCTTTTGTTGAGTTAAGCCTTCCCTTTTGATATGAAAGTCAGATCTGAGGTCCCCTGGTCATTTAGAAGTATAAAAATGGAAGCTTGATGAGAGTTGTGACCTCATGCTTGGGTAAAAGACCTTGAAAAGGTCTTAATGGGGTGGTTGGGAGTGTATGAAACATGCAAGGGCATAAAGTTGCCAACTTTATGCCTTGGGACATCTTTTCAATCTTAGATCTAGCTTTTGGGCGTGAGAGATTCAAGCATTAAGCACTTAATGGGAAAAGTGCTTCATACGATTGTACGCTGGGCGTAACTGTCTGTACGCAGCGCGTAGTCGCTAGACCCTCAGTACGATGCGCGTACCAGGGAGGTATGCTGGGCATACGCAGCTCAGATGGGCCCTAATCTGTTTTGGGCCTTTGGGCCTCATTTGGCTGATGAGCTTGTTTGGACTCTGTAAGATTGAGGCCTTTTCATCTGTTTGGGCCAAGGACTTATTGGTTGGGCCTTATTGAGCCAAGGGGCCCATTAAGGATATTGGACTTGGATTTTGGGGTCCAATTTGCAAGAAAGGGGTAATTGGGCCTTGGGGGTAGAGTTTGAAGGTTGGGCCTTTCCTTGGGTAATTTAAGGTCTTATCATTGATTATATATTATTGTTATTATTCAGCTTGGTAGGTTGTGGATTATTGGGAGGGCAGTAATTGTATTCATTGGACGGAGGTGAGTCTTCTCACCATACCTATGGGTCTACGGCACCAAGGCCGGCCCATTATGTGATCATGTTATGTGTGTGTTATTCATTTATGAATTGATATGTTGTGTGATATTATGTTGGTATGGAAGACCCCGGGGGGAGCCCGTGGCATTGGATATAAGACCATGTGGGGTAGCCCATGGCAGTCCTAGGTAAAGACCATGTGGGGTAGCCCATGACATTGGATGTAAGACCATGTGGGGTAGCCTATGGCGGTCCTCGGTAAAGACCATGTGGGGTAGCCCATGGCACTCTTGTTGAATCGTATTACATAGTTTCTGTGGCATGTTTATAGCTTATTTTTTTAGCTATCAGGATATATGTATGCGAATGTGTGTGGTATGCTCTGGGAAACTCACTAAGCATTTCGCTTACAGGTTGTTGATTTGTTTCAGGTACTTCTGAGCCTAAGGGCAAGGGCAAGGCGTGATGACGTGGCGTGCACTCTATCTCTCTTTTGATGTGTTTGGGACCCTCTGATGTTTTAAAAAGGAAAACAATGAAGTAATGAATGTTGATTTGAAAATAAATGTTTTGGGATTTTATGGTTTAAGGGATTGGCTTTGGTTTTAAAAGGAAAAATATATATATAATGAAAATTTTCTTTGTAAAATTGGGTCGTTACAAGTTGGTATCAGAGCCTTGGTTTGAGGGATCCGGGTACATCCTCGGGTGTGTCAGGACTCAAACTAAGAAGGTGATAAAATGTTTTCAAAAGTAACCAAAAAGGAATTAAAAGAAACCCAAAAGATGAGAGTGCAACGCGCGTGATCAGCCGAGCCAAGTAAGTAGTTTCCCAATTTGAATAGCCATGCTATACTGATATTTGAGTCTTATGGCTTATATGGAGCTTGTTATGTGTATGCTTTTAGAATTATATACGGCTAGGAGCTTATAGCCTCAGAATGATTGATTTGGCCTTATTTTCTTTTCCTTGTTTGGATGTGGTCTTAGGGTAGAATCTCTTATTCGAAAGTCTATTTGGTTGCATGCATAAAAGCAACCTGTTGTGCTGGGTTTGATTGTCATGGGTAGGACAAATCATAGGGCAGCCCAGGATTTGTTTCGGGTGTTAGTTGTGGATTATGGTATTGTATTGGGTTGTATTGGAGTCATTAGGTAGAGCAGTGGGGAAAAGGTACAGGTAGGTGTGGAAGGTAGTATTGGGCCCGTACTACTGGAAGCACAGGAACTGTACCCAAAGCCATGTTTTACCTGGGGCTCCAAAGGGGAGGGAAACCAGTATGAAAGAACCCTCGTTATAGATATCCTGATCATTATGTTTTGATATTTCAGTTTAGCATGGTGATGACGCGGTTTGGATCAGGATCAGGATCAGGATCGGGATCTGGGTCCGGGGCTGGGTCAGGCGGCCCTACTGATGGTATTGACGAGAGGCTGCGTGAGTTGATTGCGGCCGAGGTTACGAAGGGCATCCTTGACGCTACCCCAGTAATCTTTGGGACGGTCAAGGAGGGCATGATGGAGATCATGGAAGAGAGGCTTAGGGCATTCAGGGCTGATGTTTCTACGGGTCAGGGTGGAGCCAGAACTCCCTCGTTTCGGGAGTTCAAGGCATGTCGAGCTCCAGAGTTCTCGGGGGTCAGGGATCCCATTGTGAGCAGACGCTGGGTACGGGCATTGAGAATGCCCAACGCACAAGTTCTTGCCCGGAGGAGGCAAAGGTTGGATTTGCCTCCTGTATGCTGAGGGACAGGGCCCGAGATTGGTGGGGCGAGATTACTAGCCAGGTGGGGCCAGCCGGAGTGGCTGAGATGGCGTGGGTTGAGTTTGTTCGGCGATTTGATTTGGAGTTTGCACCACCTATCGAGGTGCAACGACTTGTGAGGGAGTTTCATGACCTTCAGCAGACCACCGAGACCGTGGCGGAGATCACCGCCAAGTTTCGGGAGCGAGCATTGTTGATCCCACAGTACGCTACGGATGAGGATATGAGGCGGACGAGATATCATTCCATGCTGAGGGATGATATTCGGGAGTTTATGAGCTTTACAGGGTGCAAAACCCTGAATGAGATGGTGGAGAAGGCCCGTGAGAGGGAGATGGAGTTGGAGTCCCGCACGAAGCGGAAGGCTGAGCATGTACAGGAAGCAGGGGCTCAGGCTAAGAAGCCTAAGACCTCCGATTCTTCGGGTAGGGGCCAGCAGGGCCGGGGCCGGTGTGCCAAGTGCGGGAGGTTTCATAGTGGGACTTGTCAGACAGCCGGGATATCAGGATGTTACTCTTGTGGCCAACAGGGCCACATGAGTAAGGATTGCCCCAAGAAGGGTTTGATATGTTTTCACTACAACCAGACAGGCCATAAAAAGGTCGATTGTCCGAAGTTGCAAGGTGGAGGAGGAGGATCAGTGGCGGCGCCCGCGCCCGCCACTATGAGGATTACTGACGGTCGCCCAGTCAGGGCGGAAGCTCCATCGGTGAAAAGCCGCGCTTTTCAGCTGACTACCGAGGAGGCTCAGGCAGCGCTAGACGTTGTGGCTGGTATGTGTCTACTCTTCTCTACCTTGTATTGTTAAATGCTTATATGTATGTATTATGTTTTTTTTATAGGGACCTTTTTGGTCAATGGTATGTCGGCTCATGTTTTATTTGATTCGGGTGCTACCCGATCGTTCGTGTCTCTTGCGCTTAGCAAGAAGTTCCGAGACGCGCCAGGGACTCTGGATACCCCGCTCGAGGTGGAGATTGCAGATGATCGCACTGTGAGTGCTGCGAGAGTATACCATGACTGTATCCTGAATGTGCATGGCGAGAGGTTTCGCGTTGATTTAGTTCCCATACCGTTGCGAGGATTGAAGGTGATCATTGGGATGGACTGGTTGGGGGCCAACGGGGCCATGATCGATTGTGGGCGACAGTTGGTCCGGGTTCGAACCCCAAAGGGGGGGGGGAGCTGGTCATTCAAGGCGAGAGGGCCTCGCAGGGCCCGACCCTCTGTTCAACCGTGAGGGCCAGGAGGTTTTTGCAGCAGGGCTGCATGGGATTTTTGGCTTATGTTACGGACACGCGAATAGAGGAGGTAGCAGATATTGACAGTGTGCCGATAGTGCAGGACTTTCAGGACGTTTTTCCCGAAGAGTTGCTTGGGGTGCCTCCGGAGAGGCAGGTGGAGTTTTGCATCGAATTGGTGTCGGGTGCCGCTCCGATAGCCAAGGCACCGTATCGGTTGGCACCACCTGAGATGCAGGAGTTATCTACGCAGCTTCAAGAGCTGCTAGACCGAGGGTTCATCCGTCCGAGCAGTTCTCCATGGGGAGCACCGATCCTTTTCGTGAAAAAGAAGGACGGATCGCACAGGATGTGCATTGATTATAGGGAGCTGAACAAGCTGACAGTGAAAAACCGTTATCCTTTGCCAAGGATCGACGACTTATTTAATCAACTTCAGGGTGCATCTTGGTTTTCCAAGATTGATCTTCGGTCTGGGTATCATCACATGAGGATTAGGGACGAGGATATACCGAAGACAGCTTTCAGGACTCGTTATGGGCATTATGAGTTTGTGGTGATGCCATTTGGGCTCACCAATGCCCCGGCAGCATTCATGGACCTCATGAACCGGGTGTGCAGGCTGATGTTGGATCAGTCAGTGATCGTTTTTATTGATGATATCCTGGTTTACTCCAAAACCAGGGAGCAGCACGAGCAGCACTTGAAAGAGGTACTGGAGACTTTGAGGGCGGAGAAGCTTTATGCAAAGTTCTCTAAATGTGATTTCTGGTTGCGGGAAGTGCAGTTTTTGGGGCATGTCATCAACCAAGAGGGTATTTCGGTCGACCCAGCTAAGGTGGAGGCTGTGATGCGATGGGAGGTACCGAGGAATGCCTCAGAGATTCGTAGCTTCTTGGGTTTAGCGGGTTACTACCGGAGGTTTATCCAGGATTTCTCCAAGATTGTTGTGCCATTGACCTGTTTGACCAAGAAGAATGTGACTTTCCGGTGGGATGAGGATCAGCAGAGGGCTTTTGAGACCCTGAGGCGGAGATTATGTGAGGCTCCAGTCCTGGTACTGCCTGAGGGGTTGGATGATCTAGTGGTATACGGTGATGCATCGATATCAGGGTTGGGTGTAGTATTGATGCAGAGAGGGCATGTGATTGCTTATGCATCGAGGCAGTTGAAGCCTCACGAGGCAAATTACCCCACGCATGACTTGGAACTGGGGGCGGTGGTGTTTGCCCTCAAGATTTGGAGACACTATTTATATGGAGTGCGGTTTATTATTTATACCGATCACAAGAGTCTAAAGTATTTGATGGATCAGCAGAACCTCAACATGCGGCAGAGGAGATGGTTGGATGTACTAAAGGATTATGATTGCGAGATCCTATACCATCCAGGGAAGGCCAACGTGGTGGCCGATGCTTTGAGTCGCAAGGTGACGGGGTCCCCGATTAGGGACATTTGTATGAGGATGACAGTGATTTCGCCTTTGTTGGAAATGATCAAGGGGGCTCAGGTTGAGGGGGTGAAAAAGAAGAACTGGAAAACAGAGAAAATTCGGGGTCAGTATCCCTTGTTTGTCAAGGATAGCCGCGGTCTTTTGAATCAGTGTGGCCGAGTGTGGGTACCATTGGCAGGGGGCGTGAGGCAGAGACTGTTAGAGGAGGCGCATAAGTCCAAGTTTTCTATACATCCAGGTGCAACAAAAATGTATAGGGACTTGAGACTGAGTTATTGGTGGCCCTGCATGAAGCGGGAGATCGCCGGGTTTGTGGAGCGGTGCTTGACCTGCAGAAAGGTCAAGGCCGAGCACCAGCGGCCTCATGGCAAGGTTCAGCCGTTACCCATTCCCATGTGGAAGTGGGAAGAGATCACTATGGACTTCATTACGAAGCTACCGAGGACGACGAGGGGAGTGGATGCCATATGGGTTATTGTGGACAGACTAACGAAGAGTACCCATTTTATTCCGATCTCCGAGAGTATATCCGCAGAAACATTGGCAGATATCTACGTTGAAGAAGTGGTGGCTAGGCACGGGGTGCCGGTGTCAGTGGTTTCAGATAGGGATGTTCGGTTTACATCCAGGTTTTGGAAAAAGTTCCATGAGGAACTGGGGACTCAGCTACACTTCAGTACAACATATCACCCTCAGACTGACGGTCAGAGTGAGAGGACGATCCAGACATTGGAGGACATGCTGCGAGCGTGCGTGCTGGATTTTGGAGGAAGTTGGGATACATACCTCCCACTGGCAGAGTTCTCATACAATAACAGTTATCATGCCAGTATCGATCGAGCTCCATTCGAGATGTTATATGGTCGGAGGTGCAGGACCCCAGTGTGTTGGGACGAGGTTGGTCATCGTGTGATGGGAAGCACGGAGGTGGTACTCAAGACCACCGGGTTGATTCAGCAGGTGCGCGACCGGTTATGGATCGCGCAGAGCCGTCAAAAGAGTTATGCTGATCGATGACGATCACATCTGGAGTTTCAGGTGGGGGATTTTGTTTTGCTGAAGGTGTCACCCTGGAAGGGGATTATCATGTTTCGTAAGAGAGGCAAGTTGGGGCCTCGATTTATAGGCTCGTTCAGGATCATAGCCCGAGTGGGCAAGGTAGCATATCGCTTAGAGCTTCCTGAGGAGCTTAGTCAGATTCACAACACCTTCCACGTGACTCAGCTTCGGAAGTGTGTTGCTGATGAGTCCGCGGTTATATCCTTGGACGATATTCAGGTGGATGGGGGCCCGAATTATGTCGAGAGGCCGGTTGCCATTCTACACAGGAAGACGAATGGACTTCGGAATAAGAAAGTAAAGTTGGTAAAAGTGCAATGGCAGCACCGAAAGGGCTCCGAATGGACCTGGGAGCCAGAAGAGGAAATGCGGGAGCATTACCCCGAACTGTTTTCAGCTGCAGACTTCGGGGACGAAGTCTAGTTCAAGTGGGGGAGAGTTGTAACATCCAAAATTCTGGTATGTCCTGAAACCCTAAGAAATGATAAGTTTGCATAATTGGTCCCTTAAGTACGCTGGGCGTACTTAAGTGTACGCTTAGCGTACCGCATAAAAATGGTCGCGGGGAATTCAGGGTACGCCGGGCGTACCTTGAGTTACGCGGGGCGTACGCTCCAGGGACGCAAACCCTAATTTTTCCGGACTTGAGGCCTATTTAAACAACTTTAAGTCCCTTGGACTAAACCCTAGAGAGCCTCCACAACCCTAGAACGTCCATATACTCCTGGAAACCTTGTGAAATTATTCTTAGGCCTTAAAGAGTGCATTTGTGGCCTTTTTGTGTGTATTTCAAGAAGAAGGGGTGGTCAAGCAAGCTTGGATCAAGAGGGTGCTTCAAGATCCTGTACCAAAAGCATCTTGCAAAGCTTCTGGAGGTAAAAAGCTTGCATCTTTCCTTTCTAATCTTTAGATCTAGCTAGGGTTTTGGTGGTTGTCCCTTTTATGAACTTTGGACCTTTTTTGTTGAGTTAAGCCTTCCCTTTTGATATGAAAGTCAGATCTGAGGTCCCCTGGTCATTTAGAAGTATAAAAATGGAAGCTTGATGAGAGTTGTGACCTCATGCTTGGGTAAAAGACCTTGAAAAGGTCTTAATGGGGTGGTTGGGAGTGTATGAGACATGCAAGGGCATAAAGTTGCCAACTTTATGCCTTGGGACATCTTTTCAATCTTAGATCTAGCTTTTGGACGTGAGAGATTCGAGCATTAAGCACTTAATGGGAAAAGTGCTTAATACGATTGTACGCTGGGCGTAACTGTCTGTACGCAGCGCGTAGTCGCTAGACCCTCAGTACTCTGCGCGTACCAGGGAGGTACGCTGGGCGTACGCAGCTCAGATGGGCCCTAATCTGTTTTGGGCCTTTGGGCCTCATTTGGCTGATGAGCTTGTTTGGACTTTGTAAGATTGAGGCCTTTTCATCTGTTTGGGCCAAGGACTTATTGGTTGGGCCTTATTGGGCCAAGGGGCCCATTAAGGATATTGGACTTGGATTTTGGGGTCCAATTTGCAAGAAAGGGGTAATTAGGCCTTGGGGGTAGAGTTTGAAGGTTGGGCCTTTCCTTGGGTAATTTAAGGTCTTATCATTGATTATATATTATTGTTATTATTTAGCTTGGTAGGTTGCGGATTATTGGGAGGGCAGTAATTGTATTCATTGGACGGAGGTGAGTCTTCTCACCATACCTATGGGTCTACGGCACCAAGGCCGGCCCATTATGTGATCATGTTATGTGTGTGTTATTCATTTATGAATTGATATGTTGTGTGATATTATGTTGGTATGGAAGACCCTGGGGGAGCCCGTGGCATTGGATATAAGACCATGTGGGGTAGCCCATGGCAGTCCTAGGTAAAGACCATGTGGGGTAGCCCATGACATTGGATGTAAGACCATGTGGCGTAGCCCATGGCGGTCCTAGGTAAAGACCATGTGGGGTAGCCCATGACACTCTTGTTGAATCGTATTACATAGTTTCTGTGGCATGTTTATAGCTTATTTTTTTAGCTATCAGGATATATGTATGCGAATGTGTGTGGTATGCTCTGGGAAACTCACTAAGCATTTCGCTTACAGGTTGTTGATTTGTTTCAGGTACTTCTGAGCCTAAGGGCAAGGGCAAGGCGTGATGACGTGGCGTGTACTCTATCTCTCTTTTGATGTGTTTGGGACCCTCTGATGTTTTAAAAAGGAAAACAATGAACTAATGAATGTTGATTTGAAAATAAATGTTTTGGGATTTTATGGTTTAGGGGATTGGCTTTGGTTTTAAAAGGAAAAAAATATATATAATGAAAATTTTCTTTGTAAAATTGGGTCGTTACATAGTGATAAAGCTCATGGTGTTTCTACTTATAGGCCCGATAAAAGGGCTAAAACCACTGGTGCTTCTACTGATAGGCCCGGTAAAAGGGCTAAAACCACTGGTGCTTCTACTGATAGGCCCGATAAAGGGGCTAAAACCAGTGACGCTTCTACTGATAAGACCGATAGAGATAAAGCCTCTAAAACCTCTGTTAGTCTTGATGAGTTGAGTCTTGATATGCAAAAAGCTCTGCAACATTTGGTGAATAGCAAGGAAGGGCCAACAGTAGAAGAATGTTATGAGAGGTTGAAGTTAGTTGGATTAGACCCAATGGATCCTATATTTTTGGCAGCCTTTCACCTTTTTGGAATGTCCATGAATATAAGAGAGGCATGGATGACATTGCCACCGATACCTGAGGTCTTAAAAGGGTGGATAAAGATGACTGGCACCACATTAGGGATGTTTAAGTAGTCTTTATGCTTATATTTTTTCGTTTATTTTGAACAATTATGTGTTTCTTGAACTTATGTTTGAAATTATGTTTTTTGCTATCATTTGAATGACTGTGTACTTATTTGACACAAATATTGCTAGTATTGAGATCATATGCTTATTTGAAACAAAATGTGTGCTTTGAATATGATACAAATGCTTATGTTTTTTGCTTTAGCATATTGGGATTTAACAAGTGTTGATGGTTTAACAGGTTCACAATGGATTACGATAAAAAGTTCCGCCTCCTAATTGTTATGAATTTGTATCTTCGCTTTTTTTTGGAGAAGAGGTGTGAAAAGAATGCGAGATAATACCTCAAAAACATCTGGGCATCAATTCACATTAGAGTTATTACAAGGAACTAATAACCAATGCATTGAGCTCTTACGTATGTCACGTGATTCTTATGTTCGGCTTTGCACACATTTTAGAGTAAAAAGTTGGTTAAAGGATAGTAAACATATGTCGGTTGAAGAGAAGATGGCGATGTTCTTGATGATGATTGGTCACAATCAACGTTATGTACTCATCAAACGTAGATTTCAACACTCAGAACAAACGATTCATAAGTATTTTTATGAAGTATTGGATAAAATGATGGTGTTCGCAAATGATATAATAGTACCAACTTCCTTTAATCCAAATCCAAACGTTCCGGGACATAATAGGAGGTTACGAAGGATTTTCAAAGGAGCGGTTGGTGCACTTGATGGAACTTTGGTACATGCTATTGTCCCTCTTGACAAACAACATTTGTATAGAGGAAGGGGAAAAAGCGATTGTTATCAAAATGTATTGGCAATATGCGACTTCAATATGATTTTTACGTTTGTCGTGGCTGGTTGGGAAGGGATAGCACATGATTCAAGAATATTATCTGAAGCTTTAACAGATCGAGATGCACCATTCCCATTTCCACCGTCGGGTTTGTTTACATTTTCATTTTAATATTTCTATTTTTTTTAAATTAATTATTTCCTTATATTTACAGATAAGTATTATCTTTGTGATGTTGCGTATACACACACCCGAGGATTTATGGCTCCTTATCATAATGTGCGGTATTGGCTTGAAGATTTTCATCGAAGACGTGCATTAACCAACAAAGAAAAGTTTAATCACTCACATGCAAAACTTCGAAATGTCATTGAACGTGCTTTTGGTGTCTTGAAAGCACGTTTCCCTATATTGAAGAGAATGGCTCCATTTCCATTGGTTACACAAAGAAACATCGTCATTGCATGTTTTGCGCTTCATAATTATATAAGAAAAGATGGATTAAGTGATGAGTATTTTTCTCAATATAATCAAGTCGATATGTCACTTCAAAGCAACAATGTACAAGATGATGATGATGATGAGGAGGAGGAGGATGACGTGGATGAGGTACAACCACACGGAAGTGCAAGAGACCGGGAATATATGGTTTATCTACGAGATCAAATTGCTGACCAGTTAATGCGAAATGTAAAATGAATGATTTCATAAAAAATATGTTAGTTTTGTGAATTTAGTTTTAATATTGTAAGACAATCATCAAAACAATCATTTATGTTTTTAAAAATATCAACTTTAATAAGTAAGCGGGCTTCTGGTTTGAATCGAAATATATATAGTTTATCTAATGTCTTAAAAAGTATTATATGTTTGAACAATGGAAATTAATGCAAATCGGGTGTCAACGTGTAAGTATATAATTCTTATTAAGAAAAAATCTAATGTGTTTTTTTATGTTGCTTTTTCATATTATCTAATATTTTCTTACAAAATACTATAAATCTATTAAATTGTTCGTAAATATTATTAAATGAATAGGTTTTTCAATTTATTAAAAATCAACATGAATTATTCATATTTTAATATGAGAAAAAAATATGGTTAATTAATCTCCTTTATTACAAGATCTCTTAAGTTTTAGTTCATTCTAATTAAAAAACAAACAATCTTTTTGCATTAAGACTTTTTATATGAATACATAAAAAAAGACTTTTAGTCAACGTCTTCTTCTGCAGACATGGAAAAAGACAAAAGACATTTGATCACTTCCAAAACAAACACCACCTTAGTTTGTTGGAATTGATATTATAATAGCAATCTGGCGACAAAGAAAGGAAAGAGATAGAGGATTGTCGAGCGGCGACGTTTTCCGACATAAGATGTGTAGAAGAGAGGCGACTACTTTTGTTCTTTGATCCATGGATGAGAAAGTTGAGAAGGTGAAAAGATAAAAGGGCTAAGCACTTAAGTTGTGGGTGGTGGGACCCACCTATTTATTAAACATATTTATATAATAAATAAATAATCAACAAAATATAAAAATTATTAAAAAGGAAATATATAGGGACACAATAGTCTTTTTAGGTTAAACGGGGACTAAACATGTACCAAAAACTAATAATAGAATCAAAACATGCAACAAATTTGACATTTAAAGACTCTAGGGGTGAGCAGAAACCGAACCGAAACCCAAAAAAACCGAAATAACCGCATAAACCGAAGCCGAATAACCGAAACCGAAACGAAAACCGATGGTGCGGTTTTTAATTTTGAAAAACCGAAAAATTGCGGTGCAGTTCGTTTTTAGGTTTAATAACCGCACCAAATTAACCGAAATAACCGCAAACCGCATAATTTAATATATTATTTAAATATTGATAATACTTATATTTAATTAATAAAAATAAATTAGCTAATCTAAGGAATGCGCAGCTACGAAGCGGGACTCCAAAAAATTGAATCAGTCCTTTCCTTTAGTTTTGACCGAAAAACCGCACCTTTTTAACCAAAAAACCGCACCACCTCATTTTGTGGTTAAAAACGAAAACCGCACCGAAATAACCGCAAAACCGAACCGAATCAAAACCGCAATTTTCGGTTTCTGGCTTTAAAAAACCGCAATTTGCGGTTGCAGTTGCGGTTTTATACAAAAACCGCACCGAACCGCACCATGCTCACCCTAAAAGACTCTATAGATGAAAACCCCACTTAAAGACTAAATACGCAAGTAACACAATACCACAAGGAGTATTCAAAGTTATGGACTAGTATTTAGTTTTATTTTCTCAATAATATTTTATAACACTATCATAATTTTAAATAAGTATGTATGTAAGTAGGAATGAAAATATTCGGATATTTAAAATTTCTTTTTTTAATTGCGTTTTTTTTTTGTTACTCGCTAAAAATTCAAAATCATTACGCCTTTTTACGTATTTGGGTATATTTGCCAACTTAGCGACGATTATTTTAACAAAATAATAAAATACAAAAAAATGGTCACTATGATATTTTGATTTTCTTCTGAATTTTGTGAATGCTTTTTAAAGTTGCCGAGTGACGCCATAAATGATGATCGCTCCCCATAATACTATCCGAGTCTGAGAGCAACAAGACGAGAAAATTATCCAGTTCCTGATTGAGGCCGGTGCAGCGGTGCGTAAGTCTGAGGCAGGCTGGATGGAAGGAGTATTGCCGTTGATTGAAAGAGATGATAATGATAATCGTAGATTAACATGGAGCGTATTTGGGGAGGAGGCTAAGAAATTCGGATACATAGCAGCGCCAATGGTGGCGGTGACTCTTTCACAGTATTTGTTGCAGGTTATCTCCGTCATGATGGTCGGCCACCTCGGTGAGCTTGCTCTTTCTAGCGCCGCCATTGCCATCTCCATTTCTAGCGTCACCGGTTTCAGCTTAATCGTCAGCTCTCTCTCTCTCTCTCTCTCTCTCTCTCTCTCTCTCTCTCTCTCATGATTTAACATTAGATGACGTTGAATACGAATTGCTGATGCCGTCACATGCTAAAATTCTCCAGGAATTTGTTAATATTCATACTTTGAATGTCATGGTTTACTTTCGAAACTTCAAAGTTATTGTTAACAGAAAGGCTGGTATTAAACCTTGTGCACCAAGGTAAAGAAAGAAGAAAAAAGAATTAAAGAGATTAAGTTATTGATCTTCTTGCGAAGAGGTTAAAATCACAAAAGAAACAAAATTTGCTGGGATTTTTTTATTCTAAACTAAACAATCTGAAACTTTGACATCTATTTATACTAAACAAAATAGAATCTTATTCTAGTACCAAAACTAGCAAAACACAAATCCTAAAAAACTTTCCTATTAAACCGATCAAAACCAATTAACCAACAATCACACCCTTAATTGGTTGATCATACCACTCGTTCAAAAAAATACGGGTTCCTCTTCGAGTAGATTTGTCTCTTCTTTCTCCCATTTAGGACACTTGTTTTTATAGTGACCAAACTTACCACGTTTGTAACATTTAACGTAACTTTTATCCCGGACACGTTCATTACCATCTCGACTTCTCCCGGACCCCCGACCTCTTCCCCGGTCACGTCCAAAGTCATCTCGATTTGAATGTCCATTGCCACAATGCTTACAAACATGTGATTTTTCCTCACTAGCCAACAACAACCCTCCTTGAGTGTCCTCCACTTTCTCGGTTCCTTTTATACGCTCCTCGTATGCCTTCAATCTACCAACTGCTTCATCAAATAACATTGAATCCAACTCGAAACATTGCTCTATTGAAGCCACGATTTGAAGAAACGACTTAGGCATCGAATCTAGTAACCTTTTTACCAAATCACCTTCTTCAAGCTCATATCCAAGACTCCTTGCTTTTGAAGATAAACCGCATAATTTTGTCACAAAATCATCGACCGTTTCACCCTCCTTCATGTGCAAACTTTCAAGCTCTCTCTTTAACGTTGCAAGTCGAGCCGTTCTCACCCGATCCACTCCCAAATACCGTGTTTTCAGCCCACCCCACACTTTCTTTGGTTCGGTGTAACTCGCCATTTGCAACATCATGTTTTCGGGTATAGCTTGAAACAAAAAGGCAAGAGCTTGTTTTGACTTCTTTTGATCCGATGCTTCACCTAACGCCTTTGGTTCGATCGTCTCCCATATGTCGTGTGCATCCATAATCGACTTGACTTTGACCGCCCATACCGGATAATTCGTTGGAGTCAAATCCGGAACTTGATACGTCATCGAACCTCCTTCTTTAACCTAATCAAAGTCACCCGCTTTGACGTCTTTCCGTCTGTTTATTCTGCGTCTCCGGTTAGTCTCTCTCAAGCCCGATTAAGAGAAACCGAGGTTGCTTGTAATCAACCTCGAATCACACCTAAAAGCAAAAAAGAAACAAAACTTGCAGTGATTTTTTTATTCTAAACTTGACATCTATTTGTACTAAACAAAATAGAATCCTATTCTAATACTAAAACTAGCAAAACACAAATCCTAAAAAACTTTCCCACTAACCGTGATCAAAACCAATTAACCAACAGTTATTAGGATGAACTTTTGGGGGAAAACTAGCTGATTTTATCCAGATCTGCTACAAATTCTACTACGATAGACTAAACTTCTTGTTGGATTTCTAGCAGAATCCACATCCAATTTTGCAATTGAAGCGTTCTGAAAGTAGATAAATCTCAAAAAATCAAAAGTTAATTTAGCTCTGTCTTATAACTTATTCGAATTATTAAGATGTAAATCGAATCCCTACATTTCATGTTCTTTGTGTTACTTCGAATCTTGTTACTCTGTTCTCCTATAATAATGAAATGATATATAACAGCTTCGTTCTTGTTATGAATAATGAATTTATGATCATTAATTTAACAATTTGATTTTGGATTTGTTTAACAGATGGGGATGTCAAGTGCACTGGAAACATTATGTGGACAAGCTTACGGAGCTCAACAATACAAAAAATTCGGAACTCAAACTTACACTGCCATTTTCTCTCTTTTAATCGTTTGCATTCCTCTCTCCATCATCTGGAAAAATACAGGAGCTATTCTCCTTCTTATTGGCCAAAACCCTTCAATCTCACATGAAGCTGGAAAATTCATAACTTGGCTCATTCCTGCAATCTTTGCCTATGCAGTACTACAACCACTCGTTCGTTATTTCCAAATGCAAAGCATGCTATGGCCTATGCTCATTAGCTCAACTGTTGCTCTACTTTTACACATTCCTCTTTGTTATGCCCTTGTATACAAGACCACATTAGCAAACATTGGGGGAGCAGTTTCCATGGGTATTACAATGTGGCTAAATGCAATCTTTCTTTTCTTTTACATGAAATATTCTCCCTCATGTGGAAAAACACGCGCCCCTATATCGATCGAGGTCGTCCATGGGATGAAACAGTTCTTTAGCTATGCTATCCCTTCCGCTGTCATGATTTGGTTGCTACTCTTTCTCTCTTTCTACAAAAACTATATATTTCATTATATGTGCAAATTCATTTTATATTTTTAACATTTTTAAACATTAAAATATTTGCAGTCTTGAATGGTGGTCATATGAAATTCTAATACTGTTATCCGGTCTTCTCCCAAATCCGGAGCTTGAAACTTCTGTTCTTTCTGTATGGTACGTATTGACCATTGAACTTATTGGGAATTACCCTTTTTGCCATGTCAGCGCCATATGTACATACTTTAATTCTAATAATTAAATGTCTAAGTAGACTGAGAAACAAAACCTGCGCTATATCATGTCGCAAGAACTTTCATGACCAAATGGGTAAATCTCAATAACTTGGGATAGTCGATTTTGTCATTAACCTATTTTTTCATTAAAAAATAAGTTGTGATTTGGATCTCTTACTCAGTCTCAATACTATTGCGACACTTTACGCCATAGCATTCGGATTCGGGGCTGGAATCAGGTTGGTATCATATCATAAATAAATACTGTAAAAAGGTTAAAGTTGAAATTGGGCAACCAATTTTCTATAGTAAACATATTTTTTGTATTTCCAGCACAAGGGTATCGAATGAGCTAGGAGCTGGAAACCCACATGGCGCCCGTACGGCAGTCTATGTTGTCCTTATCCTCGCCATCATCGAAACAAGTGTCATTAGCACAAGTGTTTTTGTGAGTAGGCGTGTTTTCGGGTATATTTTCACAAACGAAAAGGAAGTTGTTGACTATGTTACAAAAATGGCCCCTCTTCTTTGCTTAAACATCATCATGGACAGTCTACAAGGAACCCTTTCAGGTTATTTTACAACTTACAAAGTGTTTGTTCATAAAAGAAACATGAATATTTGTATTTGTTGATTAGATATATTATTGAATTAAATTAAGAGAAATTAAATATCCTCCTATCTTTTGATCCTACCAATCCTCCTACCCATTTAAATGATGACATGTGTCATATTAGTATCCTAAAATATCATTAAATTTCATTAAATGTTACATATGTCATCATTTCATTGGGTAGGAGGATATGTAGGAACAAAAAGTAGGAGGATATTTAATTTTTCTTAAATTAAATAGGCGTTGCGAGGGGTGTTGGGTGGCAACATCTTGGGGCTTATATCAATCTTGCTGCTTTTTATCTTGCTGGGATTCCGGTTGCTGCTTTCTTGGGATTCTACACATCATTACGAGGAATTGGTCTATGGATTGGAATCCTTGTGGGTGCTGTAATACAACTTATTTTACTCACCACTGTAACCATTTCCACAAATTACGAAAAACAGGTTTGCTCTAATCATGATTTTAAACGTTTTTTTTTTTTTTTTTTAACTTGAGAGCATGTAAAGTAATTGGTCGGGTTTTATTGTACAGGCTACAAAGGTGAGGGAGAGGTTATTTAATGAGGAATCGTCTGTGGAGAGGCTAATGTGAAGTTAGTGTGTACTTGTTTGTGTTTTGTTTATGTAACTATAAAGTTGATTAAATGTTGTTGTATATTTTGTTTCCAACTAGAAATGCATATGTTTTATTCATAAAGATATTCATAATTTCAATATTACAACATACAAAGATTCAGAATTCAAATTTCAAATTACTGAATCTCATTCCAACAACTATACCCAATTCCCATAGGAAACGTCAGGTAAAAGATGTCAGATGACAGATGTAGACAGTCATGCCTCTACAGTCTACATTTTGTCTAAAGGTTACCGGCCGATGAACTTAACGGTGTACGCACCACCAAAATAAAGACCCAAAAGCGGTCCCGCAAGAAGCAGCTGAGTCAACGGGTCGGTTGATGGAGTCACAATAGCCGCAGCAATAACCGCACCAACAACCACATATCTCCATATTGACAACATTTGATCCCCTGACACCAAACCAACTTGACCTAGTAACAGTTGTATCACTGGAACCTGTATAATCATTTAATCAACTTATCAACAACAAACAAAAATGAAAAAACCATCTACATTATCCAATTCCATTCCATTCACCAGAGATTCCAATTCCGATTCAAATAAGTTTACCTGGAATGACAATCCGGTGCTGAACATAAGCACGAGAACAAACTCAAAATATTGATCAATCGACCATAATGACTCCACAACCCCTTCTGCATATGTAACGAAAAAGTTCAAAGCAGCCGGAGTGAGAACGGAATAGGAAAACGCGATTCCGGCGTAGAATAGAATCGATGATCCGAGAACTATCGGGGCTAGGAATTTCCTTTCTGATTTTGTTAACCCCGGAAGAACAAAAGCTATGATTTCATATAGAATCACAGGGCTTCCTAAAAGAATGCCACAGTACCCAGAAACCTATAATTACAACAAATGTTATGAATTTCATGAAAAATCGAACTTTTTTATATAAAATGTTTTATAAATTGAATTCTGATTTCTGACCTTTATAGTTGTGAAGAAAAACTCTCCAGGGGCTAATTGTAAGAATCTAACGCCTTGAGTACTGACCGGAGCTTCTAGAAGCTTTATGAGTTCTTTTGAGTACACGAAGCATCCTAAGATGGCAGCTCCGACAGCCAAAACGGACACAAAAAGCCGTTCTCGAAGCTCTTCCAGATGATCGAAGATGCTCATTTCTTTATCTTCTGGAAGAAGCTCTTTATCCGGATAAAGAAATTTATAAATTGCGCCTTCGTTTTCTGATTGTTTATCTTCTATTATCTCATCAACCACCTCTATAACAAAGGATAGAATGCAACTTATTTCATTAACCCCCAAAGAAGATCGATCAAATTACGAACGAATTGGGGTACCAGAAGCATAATACATAAATACATTAATCGATTCTTCAATATGTAACATAAACCCTAGTCATAATTGATTTAAAAACAAGAAATGAAATTAGGTTTTTCACTTACTAGGTTTAGATTCAACAATTGATCCTCCAAACCCGATACCAAGCTTTCTTTGCATATCCTTCATATCCTCAACAGCAAAACAAACGACTCTATCAAACTTATTTTGCCTCTTATTTGAGACATTCAGATACGTCTTTTTTTGATTGATCTGCAAGGAATTTGAATGATTTGTTCTAGAAATCGCACAATTGAAGCAATTGTTTGTGTTGAACTGAAGATTGACGAGAGCATTTGTACTTCCCATTGTTCTTGATACTTTCCGGTTAAATTTGAAGTTTGATTTTCTGGGGTTTTAGGGGAATTTGGTTTGGAAGGCGTAGTGCATGTTAGCAAACCTACCTACTACATCCAAATCTCCGATCTTGCGCGCAATGTTCTTTTTGAGGAAAATGTGCATACACATACACATACACCCCCTCATGTTTTGCGGAATTACATCCAATACCTTCAAATCCTTTTAAATATGCAGCATATAGAAATTAAATATCATATAATCTCAAAAACTTGATACAACAAACAAATTTAACTAAAATAATATTTTTGTGCATTTGAAATCAAAAAACACATTACAATAATTTTCAACCGATATTTCGCCAAATGGAATGATTAAATCCATGGACCAAAAAAAAAAAAAATCAAGTTTTTGCATGAAATCGACGAAACCATCTCCATCGGCATCATCTTCTTGAATTCTTCAATGCGATGTGACATTAATTCTTCGACATCATCTTCTTGAATTCTTCAAAATCGACGAAACCATCTCCATCGGCATCAACCGACTTAATCATATTCGCACAACTTTCAACGGTGTAGTTCTCCCCCAATTTACACAAGATCTGATGCAATTCGGTCGCGGAGATCTTTCCGTTGCTGTCTTGATCGTAGAGCTTGAACGTTTCCCTAAGGTCGTCGATTTCAGATTCTCCGGCGAGTCCTTTGCAAAATCCCACGAACTCATCGAGGCTAATGGAGCCGTCAGAGTCGGTATCAATTTCGGCCATTATTCGCTTCACCTCGTCCGGAGATGTATCGGATCCGAATGACTTCAGGACGCCGATTAGCTCCTCCTCGGAGATTCTACCGTCGCCATTGGTGTCGAAACGGTTGAAAATGATCTTCACTTCATCCGTGTCCGTTGGGAACACAGACTGCTTTTTAGTTTCCGGTGCCATTTCTGAAAACTTTCCGGTCTCTTTTTGGTTTCTGTTGCAGCGAGGGGGAAGGGGAATGATAAATATGAAGAGGAGGATACGTGAGAATGTGAGGTACAAATGCATGGAAAGGAGACCTCATTTTTTACATGTTACGTGTCTCTTTCTTCGCTCAAAAAAGGGTGCAAGTTTTGGATAATAAACCATTTAAATGTAATAATAGATACCCACTTTTCTAACTTTTAATGTAGTATTTTTATTGTTTTGTGTAATATCTGTAAAAAAATTGTAAGAAGTGAAAATATTGTATTATCAATAGAAAGTACTTATATAATATAGTGTGTCATTTTAAATATGATCTATTGAAAACATCATGTTATAATTGGCGAATATAGTGTATAATTTTAAATATACTGAATAGGGCATTTCTCTTATTCCCTTTGTTTTGTTGGAAAACCATGATTTGTTGGAAAACCATGACAGGGGCACTTGCAGAACTTTTGGAATGAGACTTCTTTACAGGACCGGCCCTAGGGGTAGGGCAAGCTGGGCGACCGCCCCGGGCCTCGCCGAATCTCGGGACCCCTCCAGGTGACAAATAGTGTGTATAGGTTTAGATAATATAAATATAAGTATGCACATTATAAATAAACAGATTAATATTTGAGATGGACAAGTCGTTGATGGTTTTTCTTTTTTACAAAAGGGCGCATGTTCGAACATTGTAACCGGAAATTTATATTTTACACACCTTTTTTTATGCGCCTCCTCGTTTCCAGTTTTTTTGTGCGTCTCCGCTCTCTTAGTTCCCAGTTTGGCTTCTTGAGAATCTCATCCTAGTTTTTCTCCCAAAGTGACCCTGTTCCCCCCTCCAAAAAGCGACCTCTCAAATCAACGTGAGGTTAGATTTCTAATATTTAATTCTCTAAAATTATATTTATGATAATCAATGTGACTTTGAATTTTGATTTCTGAATGATTGATTTCTGACAATCAGATTAAACAATTTACGAAGTTCGATTTTCAACTCGGCCCTAGCCAATATTTGAATAACCATATTAAAGGTTTCTAATTTTTGATTTCTCATTTCAATTTTGAAGTTCTTTCTCAATGTTTGATTTATGAATGTTTCGATTTCTGATAACTAACTATATGAAACGTTGATAATCCAACATTTTTGAACGATTTGCTAATCCACCATCTAATTCGAATTTTTAATTAGTGTAACCATGATATTTCATTCTGATTTTTGAATTGGGCTCATGTATTTGACTCTTTTGGTTCTTGCTCCTACTGTATCTCAGTATCTCACGCTTTCATCTTTGTTTCTCGTTTTTTCATGTATCCCGACTCTTTTGTTATGTTTTTTATTGTTTGTGTTCTTTGATATATGTTATTTCATTACTTTTTTTTTCATTAATATTGTAAGTTTTTAGTACTTATAGGTTTTAGATTATACTAGTATGTTTAGATCATACCAGTAGCTTTGTGTGGTGAGATCAAAAGGCATATGAAATGTCTTATTTTTACATATCGGAAAGGCATATAGAAGGTCTTATTTTTACATATCTGAATTACCCTTCATATAAGAATTATTATAGTTGTTGAAATAAAGTAATAAATGTAAATTACCCTTCACATAAGGATTATATTTTTTTAACACACCAATCTAATGGACACACCAGTGAGTTCTATAAGGTTTTTAATTTACATATGTGCACCTACTTTTGATTGGGAGTATCTGCTGTTTTTTTTTCTTGTTGTGTGTACACCCATTACTCACCTTTTTTTAATAACAGAACTCTCTCTCTCTCTCTCTCTCTCTCTCTCTCTCTCTCTCTCTCTCTCTCTCTCTCTCTCTCTCTCTCTCTCTCTCTCTCTCTCTCTCATTAATTATTGTGTTATACTTTACTTTATATTGTAACTATACTTATACATACATACTTTTTTGAGGTAATATTTTTTTATCAACGGTCATAGAAAAAAAATTGTGGCTTTATACTTCTTTGAGATAGTAATATTATTTTTTTATAATTTATGATATTGGGTTTGCAGAAATGAAATGAAAAGTCTAAAAAAAGACGTTTGTGGCTTACGTCTAACAAAAAATAAAATTAGTCAAAAAAATCATGCTATAAAAAAGATGGGTTTACGGAAATGGAAAAAAAATAAAAATGTAATACATACTTTTTTGAGGTAATATTTTTTTATCAACGGTCATAGAAAAAAAATTGTGGCTTTATACTTCTTTTAGATAGTAATATTATTTTTTATAATTTATGATATTGGGTTTACAGAAATGAAATGAAAAGTCTAAAAAAAGACGTTTGTGGCTTACGTCTAACAAAAAATAAAATTAGTCAAAAAAATCATGCTATAAAAAAGATGGGTTTACGGAAATGGAAAAAAATAAAAATGTAATAAATTTGTGGGTTTACGACAATGATAAAAAATTTGATGAGGATTTATTTGGAATTTTATTTTTTAAAATATCTTTTATATTATTATATTATGAAAACAATATTATTGTTTTTTTATCTTAATACAAAATAAGTTTAAAATTATTAATATTAATAAAGTTAGCAATAAAAATGTAATTATTAATAATTAGGTTATAATAAAGTAATGATAAAAATTAGTCAAATGATAATTATATGACAATATTATTCTCGTTGTAATGTTTTTTTTTTCTTCAGAATATTGATATTTAATTTAACCTAGTGAGTTTTTAATTTTTTATGGAGTTTTAATCATTGTTTTATTTTATTATTGTTTTATTTTTTAACTTGTTTAATATAAATTAATTGATAATTTTTTTCCTTAAATAAATATTTAATGTGTTTTCTTTCAATAAAAGTTATTATACTAAAAAATATATATAGTTTATTTTTTGGCGACTGACTTATTTTTAATCTCACTTTCCCTCCAGGCCTCCACAATATTGATAATCAATTCATTTATATATTTATTTATTGTTTTTGTTTACTGTTAACATTTTCTAATGATTAAAAATTATATTATTTTTTAAGATAAACTCAATAGAACTATTTATGTTTACTAAAAATGTATAAAACGTTCGTATGCAATTAATGATTTATGTCTATCAAAATCAAAGACACAAATGAAAAATATAAATTTTATCAAGCAAAAAGTTATCCGAAAAAATATGGGTTAGGAATGGTTTTTAAAAAATCATGCCATTTTTTTGTAAGGTTTGTTTTTTTCCTTTAAAAAATCACAACTATTTTTTAATGGATTTATTTGGAATTTTAATTTTTTATAATATTATTTATTATATTATAAAAACAATATTATTGTTTTTTTTTATTTTATTAAAAAATAAATTTAAAGTTATTAATATTAAAAAGTTACTAATAAAAATGTAGTTATTATATAATATTGATTATGATATAAGGGGTAATGATAAAAAAACTTCGTCAAAATAATAATTATATGTTAATGATATGGTGATAATGACCTAAAAGATAAACCTAAGGATTGTTATAGTTGCTGAAAATAAAGTAAGAGAAAATTACAAATTTAGTCAAATACATTAATTACTATGTGGAAAATAGCCAAAAAAATAAAACCAACATTGCATTTTTAGCCACTAAAATCGCAGATGGATATAAGCCATCTGCGATTTCGCCGTCCCATTTGCGAACGTACAAGTGGCTAAAGCACGTTTGTGCTTTAGCCACTTGTACGTTCGCAGGTGGTTTTTTTTCGATATATATATATATATATATATATATATATATATATATATATATATATATATATATCTTCTTTTCCAACAAAAAACCGCAGATGGACATAGTCCATCTGCGATTTCCTCTCGTTTTCACCAGCGATTTTTTGAATTTTTTTTTACTACGAAATTTATAGGGTTTGTCTACGAAACAACATTATTATATATAAATTTTTTCAAGAAATTATCATTTTTGTTGTTATTTCTTTGGAAAATTTGTTTAAAATGTTGTTTCGGGATTGTTGAAGAAATCGTCCATGATGGCTCTAAGGAAACCGTAGGGATAGAGAGTTTCTCTAAAAAAGATAGTGAAAAAAAACGTTTTTATACTAAATCTCTACGAAATCACAGATGGAATACACAAAATCGCAGATGGAAATACGAAATCGCAGATAGGCTTAATCCATATGCGATTTTAAGGGCTAATTTTGTAATTTGGTTTTTTTTTGCTATTTTCCACAAAATAATTAATGTATATGGCTAAATTTGCAATTTTCTCATAAAGTAATAAAGGATGGGGAATGGAAAGAGGTCTCCTTTTGGTTGACAAAATTGCCCTTGTTGGAATTGCTCATGTCAAAACCTTTTTTACTAACTTTGTGGGTTGTAGTCTTAGCTCATATACTTAAGATTGTTTTGTCCCTTGTTTAGTTTTTTCTTGATCTCTTTTGGTGTGTAGCTACTCTTTATCTTTCTAGCTCTAGATGGTTTTAATTTTTTTTTCTAATTTTAATTCTTCCATTTGAAAAAAAAAATATAGGTCTTGTATATAAAAAAAGCTTTGTTGTGGTTATCATTTATGTTTTGGTAAAAGCTACTGAAAAAATGAATTATTAATTTTAGTTATTTAACTATAATATTTGTTTTTTTCGGGGCCTCATTTTTACGTTCGCCCTAGGCCCAAAATTAGTTTGGACTGGCGCTGCTTCTTTATTCCTGCTTCAGCCGGTTGCAACATATTGTGTAGCTCAATCAATGTGGTCTCTATACTATTCAAATGATAATTCAAGATGAACTGATCATAACTACTAGACAAAGAGTTGAGGACCATGTCAATGGCAAGGTCCTTATCAAAGTTCACATTGAGCTTTTCCAATCGTTCCACATGCATCTGCATTTTCTACACATGAGCGTACATAAATTCCCATTCTTCCAGTTTGCACGCCATCATGGACTTGATTACTTCATAACGCTCTTGTCTTGCTTTCTTGTGGAACATTTGAGACAAGGTCGTGTTAAGTTCATATGGCCAGTAATCCTCGTAAGTCTTTTGGAGCTCAGGTGTCATAGTTTCAATCATAATTCAAGAGACCTTTGTGGCATCATCCACATATTGGTCATAGTCAGCAATCTCCTCAGGAGTGGTAGTTTCTTTGTTGATTTCTGAATTGGAGTAGTGAGAACATACTATTTATTCTCATAGAGAAACATCATCTTCAGATTTTTTATCCAGTCTATGTAGTTTGGCCCGACAAGTTTGTCCTTAGCAATGACCGATAGTATAGTGAAGTTGTGGCTTGATGTTATACATATAGTATTAAGGCATACTAGCGATTCAACCGACTCGTGTTATACATATAGTATTAAACTTTTAATATATATAAGTATAAGGGTGTATTTTAATCATTTAAAATAAATTTCAAAAATTTATATTATAAATAATTTCGAAATTAATCGAATAATTAAATTTAATCAAATTATGAGGATAATTCAAATACTCTAGATTTTAAGAGATCAGATTACCAATTAAATATTCAGATTTTATCCAATTAAAACAATATCTTTAAATGTAATTATCCTAATCTAGATATTAATTATCTTCAATAAAATAAAATTTTCGCTAAACAGAATGTTTCCCACAATGTAGCAGATAAGCTCCACGTCGTGGCAGAACAAAATATCACGGATCAGACAGTTGGCCACGATGTGGCAGAAGAGCCCCACGTCGTGGCGACAAAACATAATGTTGATTCTATTTTTCTCCAATTGTCCAAGTTTAATTTATGTACATTCAATTGTTATACAACCTAATGCTCTGATACCACTGATGGATTTTACATGTAATTGTAACAGCCCAAATTTCACAGAAATTTTTTCATTAGATAATTAGTAATATCAACCACATTTTTTTTCCCAAAAATCTCATTACATAACCACCTTGTTTAAAAGATTGGAGCATTCAAATACTAAGTACGGAAATACTGGAGAGTGCACGCTGCGCCATCAAGCCGGGCCCTTGCCCTTAGAACCAGAAGTACTTGAAACACCCAACAAAAACTGTAAGCACACGCTTAGTGAGTTTCCCAAAAACACATAAACACATAACCATATAATGTCATGCACACATCAATATAAGTTTGCCATGGACTCCCTCCATGGTCTTCATTTGGAATGTCGTGGGCTACCTTCATGGTCTTGTATCCCAGTGTCATGGGCTCCCCCCATGGTCTTCACATAAGTATACACATATTTCAATTAGCAAACCATTGCATACTCAATTACTAAACATCGCATATCAATTAATGGGACGACCTTGGTGCCTTCGACCCATGGGTGTAGTGAGAAGACTCACCTCAGTTTGCTGAACACAATACCTGCTCGCCTATCAGCTCGAAACCTCACACCGAACAATGGTACAAATAACCCTAAATTAGGATTATAACTCAACCTAGTCAAAGAGTCCAAAAACCTAAGCCTAAGTCCTTACATGGTGACCCAAAAGTCTTTCCTTTACTAATAGGTCTGGGATCCAAGATAAAAGCTATTAATGGGCCACATAGCCCAATAAGGCCCAACCAAAACAACTATGGCCCAAAATAGAATAATCAGACCACTAACTTCAAATGGGAACAGGCCCAAAACTGAATAAGGCCCAAAAATATTACAAGCCCACACGAAGACCAAACCCATATGGGTTGCGTACGCCCAACGTACCACTCCAGTACGCTTAGCGTACTGATCCTCTTTGTAACGCCCGTGTTTTGAGGCTAAACATTAATTCGATGATGTAATAGTCAAGGTCGACCATTGTAACCTATTTTAAAGTAATAAAGATGAATTACTTGACTATTATGTGAATTATGTGATTTTATATGATTATATACTTGTTTGTAAAGATATAATAAAAATAAGCGTCAAAAATAAAATGTTAGATAAACCTGATATCTATGAATAAAGTTGTAGTGGCCGTGACAAAGATTTTGGACATATAAAGAACGCCGAAATCTGAGTTATAACGAAGAAGTTATGGCTTGTCGAAGTTTCGCAACAAAACCGACACGACGTTACGTGACGTAAAAAGTGAGTTTATGATACAATACTTTTTAGCCTTAGCGATCTAAACAAAAGTCGTAGAATACGTTAAAACGAGAGCGTGCATAAAAAAACGCCCAAATCTGACTTCGTATGAGGAAGTTATGATTTTTCCAAGTTTCGGATTAACAGCACACAGTCTAGAGTTCGAATAGTAGATTGAACGGCTTTCGACCGACACAACCTAAACGAGAATCGAAGGTCTCGTTAATAGTTGCTCAACGGTAAAAAGACAGACGAAAACGGACGTCGGATTAAGAAGTTACGATTTTTTAACGGACTTTTTCTGTCCCGGCCTGTTAAAAATATAACTTTAATAATAGAGTCAAAATTAGCCGACGGAGTCTAAATGAAAGTTGTAGAGTACGGTCTCACCTATGCGTGGATATAAAGAACGTCGAAAGTAGAGTTTGTATGCGAAAGTTATGAATTTTAGAAATCGGGAGTGCCATTTGCGAGATTGCTCAAGTACGCCCCGCGTAGAGAAGAGCGTCTCGCGTACTCACATGCTTGGTCCGGAGAAGTCCACGTCGCCCCACCCGATTTCGTACACCTACCCCTCGGAACGCCCAGCGTACGCAGGTACGCCCCGCGCAACAAGGTACACCCAGAACCCACACTTTCTCTCTACTCTCTCTCTCTCTAAACCTCCCAAACCACCCCGAAGCCTAGGAAACCTCCCTAGCACTAGAGGAAATCCCCGGAGAGCCCGAAGGCTCCGAGAAAAATAGTTTTTCGGTTTAGAAACTCTTCCCCCGCAGAGCCCGATTTTCGAGCAAACCTCCCGATTTCGTCAAAGGAAATCATATTTTTAAGAAGCGAAGCGTTGTTCAAGTTGGAATCACCACCTTAAGAAGTGAGTGCATATTTACTTTCATCTTACACATAGATATGAAGTATTTTATATAATTACGTGCTATGTGTACATAGTATATGTTTACTTGAGATCTATGCAGGATGAAAGATCTAAACTTCTTTCTTTTCAGATCTAAACTTTTCTCTTCAGATCTAAACTGTATATATATATATATATATATATATATATATATATATATATATATATATATATATATATATATATATATAGAGAGAGAGAGAGAGAGAGAGGTTCAAATGTTTCTAGCAACTATTGTGTGTCTAAATGCACCAATGAGAATTCAAGAAATAATAAATAATTAAATAAATCATTAAAGGGTATTTTGGACCTTTTGTACTTTTAATTAAGGAAATCATTTAATTGAAATCCTACAATTATGGAAATATAGTAAATATATTTGACCTAGTCCTTCACCTTCGTTTCCTACCTGGAACATCACCACTACAGAGAAGAAAATCAGCGATTTCCCACCGCCGATTGCAGCCCTTCCTTGCGATCGATTAAGAGTCATCGGCCATTTTCTGACTGTTTTTGTGTTTCTTTCTTCTCCGATCAACTGAGGACCGAAGTCTTTCCCTCCCTACGTGATTGTTGTCGGATAGAAGAAGGAACAACCGTCGCTGCCACTTGACGGCAACACTGCTGCCTCCGTTCCTTTCCTTTCCACGATTGGTGGCTGACGGAGACGGAGATAGTAAACCAAGGGAAGCCTGCCGGAGATTAGATCTCCCTTCCTTGCGATCTGTTCAACCACCGGTGAACCCATTGGAGCTGCATTCAGGGGTTTTGTCATGGAAGTTGTTCTAACACTATATGTAAGTGTTTGATTTTCCCTAATTTTATTTACCCATTTGATACTATATTCTTGATTTTTTGAGATCAATCATATAAAGATGGTGAAGTCTTCAGTCAGTGATTCACTTGCTCAACCTGAATTTTACCAGTACATCAAAAATCAGATGGTGAAGTCATCCGACTTCAGGCACATATAATTTTAGAATAGTTTCAGATAACATATAAAACAATTACTTTATCATGTTTGTATTCTATCTTGTAGAATTTGATATTTGAAAAAGACATTGGTGAAAAATTTATCTTTTATCTTCCTCATGAATATCAAGCACCAAAGGAATAATTTTCAATTAGTAGCAGTAGCAAAATCGCCTTAGTATCTAATATGATGAGGGTAATTCTGCCAAATGGAATCACGAATTCCAATTCTGTTAGAATGAAATATAATATGTTGGTTTGATAAAATGTTCACTTCAAATTATTCTACTTATTCTAATGTATGTTGTATAAAATCATTCTCATGTTTATCTCCTTTTTGCAGCTCCTTGTATAAAATCATTCGCATGCAATACAATTCTGACAGAATGCCAATCTCACAAAATGTCAATCTCATAGAATGCTAGCATATTTTGAAGTGGCTTAGAGGTCAAACATACACAAGACATCTAGAAAAGAAACAAGAAAGTGAATGACGATTCTTTCAAGAATGCCGATATTTTTTTTTTGCAATAGATTTCAAGAATGAATGTAATTTATGTTCATAGTTGTATTCTTTAATAATGAATGTAATTACTTATTCTAAACTATTAAACTTCGTCTTATATAAAATTTGTATTCATTAAAAATTATTGGTCTTGATAATATGTGTTTATAATATTATGCTCATAGTTGTATACCATTCTGACAGAATTACAAAATATCATTCTAACAAAATAACATTCTGATAGAATAAAATCGGTTTATGCTTACAAATTACGTTTGAAATTGAATTAATTTGAAAAAAAATCAGATTTTTTAAATCAAAATCATTAATTATCCCATAAATCTCGACTTTTCCTTTTTTCAAATTCGTCTCAATTGACTAAAATGCCCTTATGCTGAATTTTGTGTGATTATATGGTACATGTTACCCTATTGTACTATCATAGACCCTCAGATCATGATCTTTGATTATATTACATCCGATGGTCCAGATCTATGCATTCTGGCACACAATAGTTACTAGAAACAAAATAACCTAACCCTATATATATATATATATATATATATATATATATATATATATATAATACTTTGAGATATATGTTGGATGAAAGATTTAAACTTCGTTTTTCAGATCTGAATTGTATATGTATTTTATATCTACAAATATGTTGGGTAAAACATGGGTAGATGAAATAGTTGGTGTGTGATGAAATATAATGACGAGAGGCCTCGACGTTGACGATGTTCCAATCATCTAGCGGAGTATGGATGACGACCACAGACTTTTCTAGGAAGTCGTGTGGAACGCTAGCAGGCTCGCAACCTGTAGGTGTTTGTGAACGATGTGTTCACCGGTGTACTCCATCCCCCTCATGGTTGCCTTATGGACATATATGGCCGAGGAATCCCCTTAGCAGTAGTGTCCATCTCGATGAAAATCATAGGACAGGTCCCTTATGATAGATGTTTTAGGGACGTAAAGTGAGGATAACGGGAACGGGTAATCGGGTTTGTTTGGTTTGACGAAATTAATAAACTTATTTATTGTGGGTTGAAAAACCTATGTGCTCACCAGGCTCCCCAGCCTGACCCACTCAGTTTCTTGTATTACAGGTAGCGACACAAGAGCATAGATACAATGATCTGATGAGAGATTATGGATTATAGGCTAGTAGAAATAAATAGAAATGTTGTAAGGCCTATGTTCTTTTTTGCTTATGCTTTTGATCTATATTGACGATGACATCCCGAGTTTTGTAATGTAATGCAAATACATTTATTCGAAAATGCTTTGATAAATTCTTATCTATATTTTTGGGAACGAATTCTGCAACACTTTCTTTTAAAAGTTACTCTGATTTTATTATAAATCATAAAAAAAATCGGTCTTTGTTGGCCGTGAAACTGGGGATGTCACACCCTTGGCTGTACGCGCAGAGTACATGATATTATGCCCGACGTACAAGCAGAATATGCACTAACGACCATTAAGTGCTTAACACTTGGGATTTCAACGTTAAACTTCAGATCTGAGTCCATTAAGATGTCCTAGGCCATAAAGTTGGAAACTTTATTCCCTTGCATGCCATAAGGGTCCCCAATACTTCATTCTTCCCATTAAGACCTCATTTAAGACCTCAAACTCATGCATAACATCAAAACAACCTTCAAGATGGCACCTTTATGCATCAAGCATGCTCAAAGAGCTTAGATCTAACAATCCTAGTCTTTGGAGTTGCTCAACTCACAAGAGAGGGTCCAAGAACCAAAAAGGGACTTTATAACAAAACCCTAGCTCAAACTAACAAAAGAGATGACAAGGTTATGGCTTTATACCTCCATAAGTTCCTCAAGATGAACTTGATGCAGGATCTAGAAGCTCAATGACACCAATACTTGATCACTAGGGATGAGCTTTAGAACCGGAACCGGTTTTCCTATATTATAAAAACAGGGAATCGGACCGCCGGTTCTAGCGCCGGTTCCGGTTCCGGTCCCGGTTTTTCGGTTATTTTTCAAACTAGAACCAGTTGAAATATTATAGATGATATGTTATCTTCCAGAGCTTGTAAATGATTCAATATTTAACCAAATTATGACTTTTTACATTCTAAATTGAAGTACAAACACTAAATTACATGATGAAAAAAGAATCAAGTAATTCTGACTTCATATGAGTGACTTATGCGCATTTTAAAAGCGGGACAAATTCCAAAAAAATAATGCCGAAACAGAAAATACGCAACATTGATATGCTCTCTTCGGAGGTCTATAACCGATTTAATATCTAACCAAAATGTGTGTTTTTATAGTCTAAAATGAAGTACAAACACCAAATTACATGCTGGAAAAAAAATTAAGTAATTCCGACATCATATGAATAAGTTATGCACATTTAAAAAAATGGGACAAATTCAAAAAAACAAAAAAAAATCTTGAAATAGATAAAACGCAACATCGACATTCTTTCTTTTGGGGCGTGTGTCTGATTCAATATCTAACCAAAACATATGTTTGTACAGTAAAAAATGAATTACTGTAACACCCCGACTCTCAGGTATAAACTTTATAGCCTTATATTCATTTTGAAAGGTCTACTCGACGAGTTGGATGCCCTGACTCGTCGAGTAGGAACGAACTTGGCCGCGTGTCTTTAGTGACCAACTCGACGAGTTGGAGGACACAACTCGACGAGTTGGAGCTGGAGGATGAAACCCTAATTTCTATGGTTTTGCACCCTATTTAAAGGATCATTAGCCTCCCTTACAGCCCCCCTTGAGCTCAGAAACCCTAAATCGTAGTTACTCTCCATATTTGTGTGTTATTAAGATTGGAAGGTGGATTTTGGTGAGAAGAGCTTGAAGTCCAAGGAGCTTGGAACAAGGAATAGTTGTGGATCCGAATTCTACTCCATTTTAGCATCACTTTGAAGGTAACAAGTCGTTACCTTGGCTCTCTATTAGCTAAATCTCTTCATACATGGGTTTAGAACCCTTTCTAGTGTATTGTTGCGGTATTTCCGGATTTGGGGCAAGATCTGAGGTTGTAACTTTAGATCTGGACTCCTTTAGCCCCTTTATTGTCACAAAGTTCTAGTCTTTGTCAAGCTATGGCCTTCTCCTTGCCTTAAGCTTCTTCTTTAGCCTAGTTTTGGCTCTTAAGACCTTGCATGCACCTAAAGTTTGCAACTTTATGTGGTAACTAGGCCCTAGGAGACTAGATCTACCAGTTGGAGCTTTGGAGTAGCTTAAAAATATTTATATAAGAAGTGGACTGCATGAACTTGACGAGTCGCATAGACGACTCCGCGAGTCCGATGAAGATTTACCATGGTTGGGTTCTGCATGGACTCGGCGAGTCAGTAAGGGGACTCGACGAGTCAGTAAGGGTTTTCCCCCGACTTCTGGATACGCATGGACTCGATGAGTTGGTTGGAAACTCGGCGAGTCAGTGAGGGTTTTATGACTTTCTGAGTTCTTGAAGAACTCGACGAGTGGCTAGCTGCACTCGACGAGTCGGGTCAACATGGACCGTTGACTTTGACCTTTGACTTTGACTTTGACCAAGGGTTGAACAGTTGGACTTTTGAGGGCATTTTGGTAAATTGGGATTTTGATGGACTTTGTTCTATGGTGGTTATAGGTGGTGGGGTTCGTGACAGTGATTCGGGAGTTGATCTTATAGCTACAGTTCGACACTTGTGAGGTGAGTTCTCCTCACTATATCAACAGGGTCCAAGGCACCAATACCGGCCCTTATCAGATTCGTATCCGGGTTTATTGCATGATATGCTTATTGATTTACATCCTGGTAGTTAGGATGATGATATGCTTAGTGACCTGGTAGGTCGGTATCCTGGTTATAGGATGGTTGCTATGTTAGAGATCTGTTAGATCGATATCCTGGTTATAGGATGGTTGCTATGTTATTGATCGGTTAGATTGGTATCCTGGTTATAGGATGGTTGCCATGCTAGTGATCTGTTAGATCTATATGACTATCTGTACTTGCATGCTAGCGTATGATATTTATGTGCACATGTTTGTTGGTTTGGGGGATTGGGTTGAGGCATGTCCTGCTTTGTGCTGTAGGCCAAGATACCCAGGGCGGACCGGATAGACTGCAGACCCGGGAGGGCATATAGTCAGGCCGAAGGCCCGACGAGCGGTCCGGATAGGCTGAAGGCCCTGAGAGGCGGTCCAGACGTGCCGAAGGCTCGGAGAGCGGTCCAGATAGACTGAAGGCCCGGTGCAGGCAGTCCAGTCAGACTGATGGCTCATTATGCATGTTGTGTTTGTTTATATGTTATGATTATGATCGTATGACGTTGGTATTTTGGGGGTAACTCACTAAGCCTTCGAGCTTACATTTATCGATTATTGTTTCAGGTACTTCTGATGATCGCGGGAAGGCGAAGGCGTGATCGTGCACCTCCTTATATTTTATGATTTGATTCTGGGAAACTCTGACGTTGAACTATTTGAAAACAAGTTTTGTAATAATCATTGGTTTTGAAATGTTTTAAAAAGTTTAAATTTGGCATGATTTTTATGGATGTTACAATTACAAACTCCAAATTACATGTTGGAAAAAAAATCAAATAATTTCAACTTCATATGAGTGAGTTATGGACATGTTAAAAAACGGGATATTGTCAAACCGGTTCCAGTTTTAGAACCGGGACCGGTTTTCATAAAAATGGAGAACCGGTAACCGGACCTTGTTACCAATTCCGGTTCTGGCGGTCCTAATGCTCATCCCTATTGATCACCACCTTCTCCTTCTTGAATGCTCTCTAAAATGGCCACCAAAACACTCTTTAAGCTCAAGGATCACACTCACATGAAAATCTGGGGTTAAGGGACGAAATGAGGCTATGGAGGCTGATTAGGGTTTGGTCCAAATGATATAAGGTTGCTTAAATAAGGCGCAAGTCAAAGAATTAGGGTTTTAGACATCTGCCATGTATGCCCTGCGTACATGCTTGTACGCCCAGCGTACGAGCTCCAGCCATCCGATGCCCTCACACACGTATGCTAAGCGTACACAGATGTACGCCCAACGTACGGAAAAGACCATTTCTGACAAAATTGAAACACTTGAGGGTGAACAATGGAATACCTGGATTGGAGTGTTACAGTAATAATGTGGAAAAAATATCTTAAACTATTAAGGGTATATGCAACCTAGTTTTGGATCTATGTCATATCTCTATTGAAGCAACGTATAATTGAACAACAAAACTCTAATCCTAGTTGAAATCAAAATTCACAGGGTCAATTGCATACCTTTGATTTGTTGTTGTAAACAAACCCTTTGAACAATCCAAAAGTCTTTTGAAAATTAGCTTCAATTGTATGCAAGCCTCTAATGGTTCACACCCACAACACAAGAACCCTAAAAGATTTAGGAGAGAGGGAAGAGGTATGAAATTTTCGGATTTGATCTTCTTAGAAAGCTTGTCCGACAATTTCAATGCTAAAGGCTTTATTTATAGCTGACAAGGAAATACTTAGAAACTCTGATTTGAACATAAAATAATATTACTTCAAATAAGGTAATTATCTAGTTTCTAGTTTATCCTCGTGAAGGCTTCAAGAGAGTCTCCAAAACCGTCAATAGCAGGAGGGTTTTAGAACATGTCTTCTGCTCAACTTTTGAACAATTACAATTATAGTCATTCAACTTTTAATTAATTCTAATTAACCCAAAATTAATTCCAAATTAATTCTGATTAATTCTAAATTAAAGAGATTGAACTATAAATTTGAAGCTCTCTCGACCCGTTTAATATTTCAGTCTAAAACGTACCTCACAAGACAAAATATATTTTTCGGGTCTTAGTTATATCCTCCTTTAATTATAGACTGCTAAAAATGTCTCGTGAGTCAAATAGAAAAACGTCGACAACTCGAGGCTAAATATAAACTATTTTAAAGTTTAGTGGTCAATTATAAAAAATAACTTGGATGCTAGTTTTGAAAGAACCTAAAATTATAGTGGCCAAATTATAAAGACATCAATTTAAAGAAGTAATTGGGCTAGGGGGTGAAGCACTCTAACCAGCCGCCGTCCACTAGAGCTGGTGGCGATGGATGAATCTACGTCGATCGATTCCTCCTCTTCTGTTCTACTTACCATGTGCAAGATTTTTCAAAACCCTAAACCTGCTTCGAATTAGCAACAATTTATTCATCATATCACATGAATCTCTTCTCATCTTCAATCACTATAACCAACGCTCAATGACCCTCCATGTTAGATCTTCAAAATCCATCGTCACCACTGGAAAACACAGCTTCAATTTCATAAAGGTTCGTTTAACTTTCTTATCGAAATCTTTTCATCAATCTCAGAACTACCCATTTGTCAAAACCAATACCCAGAACTGTACAAATAATAGTATCGATTGCACCGAGTTTCATTTCAAGAACCTCATATTTTCAGCGATTGAAAGAAATTATTGGGCATTTTGTTACAATACTAAACCAGGTCCTAACCCGCTTCAGGATAGATTTCAAGCAGTGATATTTGAACCCGAATTGTTTACTAGGGTTCTTAGTTCAATCAAAGAACACCCCAGGATTGCTCTTAGGTTCTTCCATTGGGTGGAAAAACAATCAGGCTTTACGCCTTCAGATAATTCGTTTATTGCTATTCTTGAGATTCTCGCGGAGAGCAATCTGATGAATCGGGCGTATCCAGTGATGGAAAAAATGGTTTGTGGGAATTTGAATGGGGTTGTGAATTCTTTAATCGATGGCAACCTGAATGCAAATATTGCAGCTAAGCTGCTCGACTTTATGCTCTTTTTCTTAGCTAAGAAAGTCATGGTTGAGCAATGTTTATGGGTTTTTAATAAAATGGTCGAAAGCAAGTTCTTGCCAGATGTGAAGAACTGCAACAGGATTCTTAAGATGCTTAGAGATAAGAAATTAGTTCACAAAAGAAAACAAGTTTATAGTATGATGAATGTGTATCACATTGAGCCAAACATCATAACATACAATACTTTGTTGGATTCATATTGCAAAGAGGGAGAAGTGGGACAAGCATTAAACCTTTTGGAAAAGATGCAAACAAAAGGCTGTGAACCCAATGATGTTACTTATAATGCATTGATTAGTGGGATGGTGAAAATAGGCGATTTTGATCAAGCAAAAGAGATGCTTTCTGAGATGTTAGTTTTGGGGTTGAAGGTATCATCATACAGTTACAATCCCTTAATTCGTGGGTATTGTGAGAAAGGCTTAATTGAAGAAGCATTCAATCTTGTTGAAGAAATGGCGATTGTAGGAGCTTCACCAACTGTACATACATACAACATTCTCATGTATGGATTATGCAAACAAGGAAGAATCGTTTATGCTCGCCAACAACATTCCATTATGCTAAAAAAGAGTTTAATGCCAGATATAGTTTCATACAATATTTTGATTTATGGGTATTGTCTTTTGGGGCGTATAAAAGAAGCTTTCTTGTTGGTATCCGAGTTGAGGCGTAGGGATCTTTTTCCTACAATGATTACCTACAACACCCTTATGCAAGGGCTATGTGGAAGTGGTAATATGCAAAAGGCAATGGAGCTCAAGGGCGAAATGGTAAATCTTGGTTTTCCTCCCGATGTTTACACTTACACGATATTGGCAAAGGGTTGTTACAAGATGGGTGATTTGGAAATGGGTACAAAAACTTATCAAGAAATGATTAGACATGGTTTGCAGCCTGATCAATACGCGTACATCACTCGAATAGCAGGAGAACTGAAACTTGATGATACCAAAAGAGCAATTGGGTTACTAGAAATCCTTGAAAAACGTATTGGGCCCAATTTAATCACATATAATGTGTTTGTACATGGTCTTTGTAAGGATGCAAATGTTGAAGGAGCTAATGAGTTGATAAAAGAAATGGTTAGTAAAGGCTTTGTTCCTGATCATTTCACATATACAAGTATTATTTGTTCACATTTGGAATCTGGGAAGATTCAAAAAGCCAAAGACTTGTTTTATGAAATGCAAAGCAAAGGGGTGGATCCTACGGTTGTGACGTACACAGTGTTGATACACGCACATGCGGTTACTGCAAGGGTAGAATGGGCATTAATGTATTTCATGGAGATGCAAGAGAAGGGTATCATGCCGAATGTGATTACATATAATGCATTGATCAATGGTTATTGCAAATGTAGACGTATGGATCATGCGTATAGATATTTTTCTGAAATGGAAGCGAGAGGTTTAGTTGCTAATAAATATTCTTATACCATTTTGATTAATGGGAATTGTGATTTGGGGAATTGGAGTGAGGCTTTGAGGTTATATACAGAGATGGTGGATAGAGGAATTGAGCCTGATTCGTGTACACATAGTGCATTGTTGAAGAAAATAGGTTTGGATTCAAAAGCTGATGCTGTTCGTTATCTTGAAAATGTGGTTCTTGGTAATGAGGAGATTTGTGAAGCAAAATCTGTTTCCTATTTATAGTGATTGATATGGTCAAAAAGTCAAATCTTTTTTTGTGGCTATCGGTTGTGAAATGACTAAGGTGGACACGTTAACAAATCACTTGAAATGACTTCAGGTTAGTTTTTACTTTTTCCATCTTTGATTTCTACAACATTCTATTCTGTTGTGTTTTTCGTTGCCTAATTTTTGATGGTTTTATCTTTATTTTTGCAGTTAAATTGACTCGAATGTTTATACATTCAAGAAATAGATTTGATACACTAGAGCTCACAATGAGAAACAATCTTTTATGATGTTATAACAGGTATGTAGATGAGAAAAATGTCTGGAAAGTTAGTATCGTATTCTTTCATTTTTTTTTTGCTAAATGAATCTTGATGATCATCATCATGTCAAACCATAAAGCCATACCTTGTTTGTTCCAATGCAAACACTCTTCTTGTATAACTTATTCATATTCAGTTGAATGCAAAATTCCCGAGAAGTTTTGCAGTATGCATATAGTGGTGTTCTTTGCAATTGTAGACAAATTTTAGAAATAAAATGCAATACAAACCATCAGAAATTTTGCTATATCTTGCTAAATGTGGTGTGTTCTTTTTGCATTTTTACGTGAATGGTGTTTGTTTGAAATAGAGGAAGTCAAGTATATGATTATTTGAAAATCAGGTGACTTGTAGACCAATGAGGTTAAAATTGTGTTTATATATAACTTTTGGTTGTAAGCCTGATGAGAAACAGCTTCAGAGATCCAGTATCAGTCTTCCAAAAAGCGCCATAAAAACAGGTACGATTCTCTGATTCACATGGATTTGCTGTGGTAAATTTAGTTTTAAGCATTCAAAGTTAAGACTTCATATCATGTTTTGACATGAAAGCATGAACATTGTTCCTTTTTACAGAATGTTACCACGAATGCTAACATCGTATCATGTATGTATGTTGTTGATGCAGGACCATGCAATCCAGGATGCTTAAAATCTGGTTAACCAACCCAAAGTATATGTCTTAAAACACCATTTGAATGTATGTGTGATGTGTCACAAATATAATTTGTTGGAGTGCATTTTGGGGTTTTCCTTGTTTATAGGGTTTACTTCATTTGTATAGTAGTTCATGGGTTAAAGTTCATTCGATGCATGTTCTTTATCTTTGGGTTCTTCTTTGAGCATTTGGATAGGAGTGTCATAAAAATTGCATTTGAATAATTCATCCAATCGAATAAAGTATGGGTTACTTGGTTGTGTTTATTCAGTTTTGGGGTAATTTAGCTTGATTAACAGGATAAGGATAACTTATTCGGTTTATTATGTGTGGTTAATTTTCTCCCAATATGGGTTAACTGAATAACCCGAATGAGTTATTATATTGATATTGTTGAAAATTTACTTTTATACATTAACTATTTTGAAACTAAACTTATGTTTTATTATATGTATATTTTGGGGACGTTACAACTTTACATGGGCGAATTGGTTTAATATGACTAACAAAAAAGCTATCTTATTTTCCTAGTTTGTGAATGAAAATCATATGACCAAAAACATCAGAAATTTTCAGTTTAACTGATTAACTGTCCCAAATAAATGGAAATCGTATAACCCGAAGCTGATTAAATCAAAGCTTACTTGATTTGGATATAATTAATTTAGAATTGTTAAAAACTGATAGAACCAAACCGAATAAACAAAAAACCGATTAAACCGACAAAAAAAACTCCCTTAGAATGTGTTGGTGATAATGGCTGATAGTGATCAGTTGCACTTGCTTCAGTTTGTTTGTTTTTGGTTGACCTTGATGTAGTTTGTTTTGTTTAGATTATGACAACGAATATCTGGGATGTGGAGTTCCCCGTTTTGCTCATTGGAGGTATTTGCTGTTATTTCCATCACATTTAGGCTCCACGATCATGGGGGGTTGTGTTGAGTATTTTGGAGTTGGTGTGAGTTTAGGGGTCATTATTGTCACAGTTGTTGCTTGTTATGGGATCATTTAGTGACATGGTTGGTTGGTTTATGAAGAGCAAGATCATATATTTTAGCTTTTGTTCAGGTGTTAGGTTTTTGCTTACTAGACTTGGCACATACAACTTGGATTCATGTTATGTTTTATCCATCAGTTTATCCATAAGGAGCATTTTATATGTTCAAAGGTTTCTTCTTTTGGGCATGCATGGAGATCCCGTGATATCACTTCTCATTTGTATAAAGAAGTTGGTTTAAGTTTGGATGTGTGCTCTCTTTCCCACCTTATAAATTCTCTTTGTTGAATCTCACATTTTCTTAGAGGTATTAAGAATATGTATTTGTAAACATGGGTTATTGTCTTTCCGTGATTATACTTATAGGTTTGATCCATATACCTTGAAAATACGATGATGATGTGTTCTGTTGTTTTTTCATTGTAGTATTTGGTGTGACTATTTTTGGTTTGACTACGATCATCTAGAACAGCCTCCTTTGATTGTATTATGGGTGGAGGTCTTCTTAGATTGAGATGATGGATAACACAACTTTTGGGTTTTTGTAATGGTTATTATTGCTTTGGCTCTTCAAGGGGATTTGTGTAATATTTTGGTATGAAACCCCTCGAAGGGTCTTTGGGTGAGAGTGTGAGACTTAGTTATTTGAGCTTCTAGAATGCTCTATTTATCTTTCAACATGAAGCAATCATCATGATAATAATGTAATAGAGGTTTGGATTGGTTTAAATCAAATAGATATATGATTGTTTTTGTTTCCAATGGATATTCGACTCCAATCATTTGAAGACAAACAAAGTCCCGGTTGACATTGATGTACCATAGTAAATCTCAAGAGAGTGTTCCTTCTTAATTCGGGAACCGACTGACTATATGTTGAAATTGACTTATTTGTTTTGGGTTCTTATACAGTTCAAACTGGACTAGGCACATGTTGTTTACCCATTCCTACCTGTTTGTAGCTTTCTGTTTTGGTGTCTCACCTCTGATTTAGAAGATAGAGTCAATTTAAGTAAAGATATTGCTTCTTTCCAAGTGCATTTGTTAGCACAGATGTTCCATGACGCTTTGACAAAGATAGAAGAAAGAAGAAATATAAAGCCATCGTTAGATGGATGGCTATTAGATGATGTGGCAGTGAATTCGACTTTAATGTCTTTTTTGCTTCTAGAGGCTTTCCACTAGATATTTGCTACATGGATGCACGACTTGATGTGACAACAGTGTTGCAATCGAACATCCGTGGGTTGATTTAAGAAGGTAAATGAATTATATGGGCCAGGCCCACTAGCAAATTCGCAAGCACATTTAGGCGGGCATAGTGATAGTGGTCATTTTTGAATACTTGCAGAATAAGTGGTTATTGCGGGATACGTTGGCTCAAAAAGTGGTCATTTTTAGTGAATAACTCATTTATAAAATAGTAATAAAAGCTAACAAACATCATTCTAGTTAAGTTTTTCAAGTAGAAACATTTACTCGATTTCCCTCCCTTTGGCATTTTCATTTTAGAGGCAACCCAATCCCAATCCCAATCCCAATCCCAAACACATCGTTCTGTTCCATTCTAGATTACACAAGAAGAAAAAAAGTCAGATACTCATTTGCATCATCAAAACTAGTCTTAACTCTAAGACCCACCCTCACCTTTCACTACCCCACATATTCAAGGGTCAGTTTTAGCATCCAGATATTATTATTATTCAAAAACAGCTCTAAAATTACACAACCACACATCAAAAAAGAAAAAACTCACCAACCTAAATAGTATGCCTTACTTAGTAGGTGTAGCCCTTGACAAACATTCCTTTCTTAGCATCTTCACTTTCACCTTCAGCAGAGTACTTTCCAAGCTGAGCCAATGAGTTTGCTTTTGCACGTGTCAAAAGTGCCTTCTGCCCGGCTTCCACATTCTCGGGCAGCCCTTGCCATGCCTTGAGCACCGAGTTTTGTAGGGCCCGTGCATATGAAAAGGACACGTGCCATGGGTTAGGGCTTTGGTTCATTGCATGCAGGTTTAAGGTAGCTTCCATTTCAGATTGTCCCCCTGACAAAAACTACACAACCAAAATGGTCATTTCATTTTCTTGAAAAACACTACAAATTATCAAGATTCTCAAAGTCTTCAACTAGTATGCATACCATGATTCCAGGAACTGCAGGTGGGACCCTTCTCTTGAGCATGGTGAGGGTATATTTGGCAATAGTCTCCGGTGAAGCTTTTTCCTTGTGGTCAGCTCCTGGAGTGACCATGCTGGGCTTTAGCAAGATTCCTTCAAACATAACATTGTTTTCTGCTAAGTAGTAGAAAACCTCTGCCCAAACTCTTTCAGCTACTTCAAGTGTTGTTTCTATTGAGTGGTCTCCATCTAGAAGGATCTCTGGCTCCACTATTGGCACCAATCCATTGTCCTACATCAAGTTATCAGACAAAAGGTCAACTCTTTCTTTCATCATTCACTTACTCTTGATATGTTAATAACACAGTCTTGAGCAACAAACCTGGGAAATGGCAGCATAACGTGCAAGACCCCATGCAGCTTCTTTCACAGCCAAAGCAGAAGGCCCACAAGGAATGCTGACAACAGTACGCCTACAAAATAACATAAAATGTTACATCATTGAACTAGACCTCAAAAAAGATACAAAAAATTCAAAGACTATTAAATCTGATATATCTCACCATTTGGCAAAGCGAGCTCCTTGACTGTAATACTCAGCTGTTCTAGAAGCTAACCCATCTAGCCCTTGGCACCATGATTCATTGTTGGATCCTGGAAGGGGAACTAAACCCTGTGAAAGATAACTAAATAAGTAAGAACTTATTATACTAAACAGTTAGTTGAAAGAAGTTGCTGGTATTGGATTCCAAAAGGAGAAGAGAATGTATTCATGCCTTATCAACTTTAATGCCAGGTACGATGTTCTGTTCACGCAAGCAGTCAACCATCTTCTTTCCATCTGTAGTTGACTGATATAGGGTTTCCTCGAAAAGGATGGACCCAGAGATGTATTGACCTAAACCAGGAGTGGTCAATAGAAGTTGTCTATAGGCTTGTCTGTTGGCTTCGGTGTTGTCCAATCCAATTGATGCCAATCGCTTTCCACAAGTTGCATTTGACTCATCAATGGCAAGGATACCGCGGCCAGGTGATGCAATTGTTTTCTACTCCAACAAGAAAAGATATAATCAGTAGATGTAAATGATCACAAATCTGTAAACATGATTCAGGAAAGGAAGAAGACTAACTCGGCTTCCAAGAAAGCCAAATCCATGAACAATTAAGTTTCAATCACGTAAAGTGCAAAAAAAGTCAACAATTGTTTGAAAAATAAATATGAAGACAAGACGACCCTCCAACATAAATTTAATGTTATTTGGCTGCTCGTGATGCGAAAAGGACATGACCCCTCCGCCTACCACTACAGTGATCAAACTATTAAGACTTAAATCCAGTTGCAATTAAACTAAACCCTAAAATCAACTACCGCCTAACAACAACAAAAAAAAGCGCAGTTCGATTAATCAGATCGTCCATACACAACGCAAAATCAGATCAGCTTTGTAAATTCAAAAACAGAAACCACGACAATTCAATCCAAAATGAAACAGAAATGGAAACTCAAACTCACAGCGGTTTTGACGAGTTCCTCGGAGTAAGATCCCGCGCGGATGACAGATACACGAGTGGCGGGTAACCGGGGGGAAGATCCCGGACGTTGGTTGAAGGATCGTTGACCGATCCAAGGTGAAGAAGATGCATTTAACTTCACGAAGCTTGCAGACGCCATCGAGATTCGTATAACGATTTCGTATAAAAAATGATGGGAAAGAGAGGTTTCGAGAGGGGAGTGAGACGAAGGGGTGTTTATAGAGTTGTTTTTCTTGGGGAGTCCGCAGGCAACCGAGGCATTATATAAGAAGACAAGGGTGGTGTGCGGAACTACGAATGTAGTAGGTGTCATTTTCTCCGATTTGACACTTTTGTCCCCGTTTCAAGATCTCCCAATGACGATTATACCCAAAGGATAGTACGACGGCATTTTATACTCAACAGTTTTTGAAGGTGCTTTTTGTAATTATTTAATTTTAGACAAAGTTTCATAAATGGTCCCTTCAGTTTCCAAACATTGTCACTTTCCCGACATCTTTGGAAAACGTTGTACCAGTGGTCATTGTGGTTTTAATTTTTCGACGTATTTGGTCCTTATCCATGAAAAAGACTATTTGCCCTTTATAGTATTTTTTTTTTTTTTCCTTTTACCTATTTTTAATACTCTCTCCGTCCCAAAATTATAGTCCATCTTTCCTTTTTGGTTTGTCCCAAAACAACAGTCCACTTCTAAAAATAAATAACATTTTTACCAAAATATCATTCATTATTACTTAACCAACTAAGCATTTAATGTTCCAATGCAAAGTAAGGACAAAACTGTCATTTTATTAAATAAAGTTAGCGGTAATTAATGATTTTCTTAATATGTGTGTTTTTTGTCTGTGGACAACAATATTGGGACGGGGGGAGTATTTAATTACAAAGGCCCACTATACTCATTCCACGTACCTATCCCCACCATACCCTACAATACCGGTTTCCTCTCCTTTTTTCCCTCACCACCGTATACCTTCATCGGTTTTAGGAAAACGAAAACATTCCCAAACTTCATAATCAATTTTCACACACCTATACATTAACTTTTGAACAAACTTATCTTCAAACAATATGATCTTGAACCAGGGTTCATCGTTATAAAATAAAACACAAATCATTAAAATTAGGGATGAGCAGCGGAAGCGGGTACCTGCTTTCGGAACCGGAACTGCCGGTCATTAGGCGGTTCCGGTTCCGGTTCCTAAAGTCTCGGAGGTTTCGGTTCCAATTCTCATTTTTAAGAAACCGATACCCGCGGGATACCCGTCGGTTCCGGTTCCAATACCGGGTACCCGCCTTTTTCTAAAAACATTTATATTTAATTATTTATATATTTTTGATTTTTTATAGGGTTATATCTCGTCTAGGGTTATATGACTATAGCGACTCATCTTCCTTAATAAATGAAAGTTTTTTGCCACATGTCAATTTTTCATGAGTTTTGACACTTGTCATTTTGTGGTATTTTTGAAATAAATATTATCCACTTGTCAATTTTTGGTTTGTTTCAATTTTTAAAATTAAAGTCATATACTTATATATGTAAAGTATTAAATATTATATATATATATATATATATATATATATATATATATATATATATATATATAAATTAAATAAAAATTAAACATTAAAGTGTAAACAAAAAATATATTTTAATGTATAACTTTGAAATAAGAAATGAAGAAACGTATTTATTGCAATTTAATAACATATATATATATATATGTTATTAAATTGCAATAAATACGTTTCTTCATTTCTTATTTCAAAGTTATACATTAAAAAATATTTTTTTGTTTACAATTTAATGTTTAATTTTTATTTAAATCAACTCGTGTATTACACGAGTCTCACACATAGTTCTAAAAAATACGCCGACACATGCTTCTTCTCTGAATTCTCTCCACTCTTAGATCTGAACTGTTCACTCGTCTCCCTCGTCTCTCTGTCTCTCACATTACAAGTTTGCTCCAAGCAGGTGAACCACGTCGCTTCTTCTTAGTACCACATCGTTTACTAGACTGATAATTTCGTTTATTAGACTGTGAATCTCGTTTATTAGACCGTTAATTTCAATTTTTTTGTTGATTTTTTTTAGTTTGTCGATTCATTAGGTTCTGTTAACATCTATATGAAGTTTAAGTTGCAACAGGCAGGAATCAAGCCAATATAATGGCGAAATCTGTTAATATGAAGTTATGTTAATTTGTCGATTCTTTTGGCACAACGACATGAAGATTTTAAGCTTTTAAGTTGCAACAGGCAGGAATCAAGGCCAGGTCTTATTTGGTTGCAACTAGAGATGCAAGCGGATCGGGTATTACCCACTACCCGTGGGGATCCGACCCTAACGGGTCGGGTATTACCCGTCTTAACGGGTAACGGAGCGGGGACGGACGCAAATATTTAAACCCGAAGCGGGGACAGGTCGGAGACGGTTATGATACTATCCGCCCCGTTAAAACCCGAATATATATATATATATATATATATATATATATATATATATATATATATATATATATATATATATATATATATATATATATAGAGTCAAGATCAAATAAGAAGGAAATTTTTGGTAGGAAGGTTTCAGGCATTAGGGTTACAATCATCTGGATGAGCTATTCACATGATGGCTGATGGAGGCTACGACTTTCGGGAGGAGAAGGCTCTGATGGGGATTTGAGGTGAAGATCGTTGATTTAAGGTGAGGTTCAGAGGGAGAGAGGTATATCTTGAAGCCTTGAACTATGATCGATATCTTCAAGTTACAGAGGGGAATGGGTAGACTTGGGGTGGTGGGGACGTGTGGAGCCCAACCTTTTTAACAATCTATAAAATACTTTTAATAATCTTTAAGAGTTTTTTAAATATAAATAAAAAATAGTAAGGGTATACTAGTCTTTTTATGTATAGTAGGGACGAAAAACTTAACAAAAAGAAACTATAGGGATGGTCCGAGTGCAAAATAAAAGTTAGGGACAAACGCGTAATTTTAACCAAACCACAGGGACGATTTCAGTAATTTGTTCATTAATAAATCATAATTAATCCTCTTTCTCCTTAGTTCATCCTATCAGTTGCTATGGTGAAGGCAACCCAAAAGGATCATGCTCATAATCGGGTCAAGTACATACCAAAATAGTTATGGGCTTAGACACCTAATCCAACAAGATTTAGGTTTTATGCTTTGGATAATTATTTGCATGTATAACTTGAGAAAAACCTAGATCCAAAACATTAGGGTTGCATGTACACCATAGGAATGTTTTAGTGCTCAATACCCATCAATATGATCATCAAGGTGTGAGTTTTTTACCTTAAAAAGGTAGATCAGGATGTAACAAGCCTGGATCCAAATACTTTAATCAATTCCACACTTCTCCAAGAAGTTCCTTCTTCTATGAACACCAAAAAGCATGAAATACCACCGAAATCTCAAAAATCACTCAGATGGGGGCTCAGGGTTCGTTTATAGGGTTTAAAGGTATGGAGGCTGAAGATAATAGGGTTTGGTGGTGAGTTAAGGAGCTTAGATAGGGTCTAAGACCCTAAATTAGGGTTTGGGCATGACTGGAGTACGTCATGCGTAATTCTGGTACGCCATGCGTACTCCAAAGAACACTCGCGATGCATCTGCTTAGTATGCCCAACTTACTCCAATGTACGCCCCACGTACTGGACTTAACACTAGTATGCCCTACGTACACTTGTGTACTCCCCGCATACTCGGTTTAACCCTAAAACTACCAAACTCCCGAAGGCCATAACTTCTTCGTTGTCCGTTTCTGACGATCCTTATATCTACGGAAAGGTAACGAGAAGCTATACACTTCTATCAACTCATCATCACCTTAAAACTTTCTGAACAAAAATCTAAAATTCATAAAAAGCCCGAACTGCCACTTTACGAATATACTATTGGGCTCCAAAACACAAAGCGAAGTCCCAAATCATCTAACCTACATTACCCACACCCCAAATGGGTCTAAAACTCTCTTTTCCAAAGGCTCTAAGCCTTATGATACCCGATCTTCGGGTCACCGCCCCACATTAGAAAACGATTCGGAATAGGGCGTTACAATGGATGTCGCATGCGATGGTATAAGAAGTGATAATAGAGATAGAGGTCCCTGTGTTAGTTATGGGGGTCGATTCCGAAGGAGGGACGACATAGGTACCCACCTCCTCCTTCACGAGAAGCAATGATAGTGGTTCTTCCCTTCAACCTTACAAAACGACTAGCGAGAAAACCTAGCCACTACCATCGGACAAACCAGATACAAGGTTCAACCTTCCATGGTCGCATCACCAATCTATGTCAGAGAAGAACATAGGGAATAGAGAACGTTAGAGATGATAGCGAATGGCAGCGCCGACGGTTGGTGGGTTTGGTTCAGCACTACAGCCTTGAAGGAGACATGGTGAACAAACGTGAACAATGGAAGGGTTTTAATACGAGAAGGGTTATTTATTAATTAATTTACATTAAAATATAAAAAAATAAAACCAATAAAATATTTGATCAAGTGCAAAATAGTAATTTTAGATGAAATTTGTAACAAAATGAAATCACGGGACCAATCATGTAAAAATTAAAACCATAGGGATCGTTGGTGTAACGTTTTCAAAGGACATCTTGAAAGTATCACTTTTGAAAACCACAAGGAACATTTGTGAAATTTGGTATTAACTTTATTATTGCAATTTTGAAATATAAGGTTGACAAATATTGTAAAAATTGGTGTTAATTAAGACATATAAGGTTGAATTCAAGATTATCCGTAAGGTTTTGTTTGTGTAATATTCATTATAATTTTGTATTGATTTAAAACATAATTGGTGGAATCAATTTTAACTTTTTAAGTAGTAACCATCATTATTATATATGCAAACTATAACAATTTTGAAAAAAAAAAAAACATCTTCATCTAAAAAAATAAATAAGATCATTTTAACCATATACAACGAAAGTCACAAGATCACAAAGGACTAACATGCATTTTGTGATGTTCCATCTAATTCGATATGAATAGAAGAAGTTGTGATACTTTATGAGACTTTCTGCAATGCATAATTTGGAGTTGAATTGACGAATTTTTAAGGCTCATATTCAAGATGAATAGACAATTAGGTTGTGCAGTGGAATTTTTAGTAGAAATGACAAATTTACTAGGGTTTAGAAGACCATAAATTTGGCTATTAAAAAAAGATTAAAAATGTGAGATCAAAGGGAGATCCTAGAATCACATACAAACCTTGCTTCATAATCGGTTATAGTGCGACTATGATCATTTTTCGCTTGTAAAATCTTGAAATAAAGATCGATATCTTAATATCCATGTCGTTAGTATAACACTCGATTTTCAGGTATTTTACACGTTGACCCTTGGTATGAGAATTGTTTGCAAAATGGTCACAAATAGAATTTAAATGAAAAAGTGAGGGATGTGCACGTACGTTGGGCATACGTGTAGTACGTTGGGCGTACGTAGTCAGGGTTAAACCCTGATTTTTAGGGTTTGGACCCTATTTAAGCAACATTATGCCCTAAGGTTCTCTCATTACCAGCTCCCATTACCCCTTTAAGCTCTATCTCGAAACCCTAACCATTTTCTAGAGAGAGTTGATCCTTGTGTGTGTTTAGTGTATCTTGAAGTAGAATAAGCTTGGTGAAGGAGCATTGATCAAGTAGGAGCTAGTAGATCCAAGGTCCATCCATCATTTTCAGCTTCATAAAGGTATAAATTCTTGACCTTGTCTATCCCATGTTTAGATTTAGGACTAGTTAATTTTTGAGCACATTTTGGTCCCATGAGTGAGTTCTTGTGAGTAAATGTTACTCTAGGAGATTTGAGTTATCCTTTTGATATTCATGAGGTTCCTAACTCATAAAGTTTGTATCTTGATGGTTGGAGATCAACCATGCATGAGTTAATGATCATTTGATGGAAGTAGAATGTTAAATTTTTTATTTGAGTCTCTTAGAGCTATGCAAATGCATTAAGTTGAGGACTTTATCATTTAATACGTTTCCTTTGAGCAAGATTTGGGTTTTGGGGATTTGGACTTAAGCATTAAGTGCTTAATAAAGAGTTTTGGCATTCTGAGGAGTACGACTGGTGTACCAAGGTGTACGCTTAGCGTAGCACATCTGAGCTCTGATTCCTTCGTTGTGATGCATGTACGCGGGGCGTAACTGGTGGTACGTGAGGCGTCCTCACCAGAACCCTTATTGGGCCATTTCTTGGACTTTAGGACTATTGGGCTTGGTCCATGGGTTGTTGGGCCTAGGGTAGGAAGGGAAAAGGGTCTTTTACCCTTTATATAAAGATTTGGACTCTCAATTTCGGTTAATGGCCTAATTACTAATTTGGGTTTTATTATTTGTGATTTAGTGTGGGAATTTTGCGGTTCAGCAGCCTAAGTGTTATTTGTTTATCAGCTAATCGAGGCGAGTCTTCTCATAGTGTTTGGGCGCGTTAAATGCACCAATGTCGGCCCTTGTTATTGTTACTAGAATGCTAGCTTTATGTGTGACTCTTGCATGTATTGTATTTGTGTCGGACGGGGCCTAATGAGTGTGTTGGACGGGGCCCATCAAATTTACTTTCAATAAAAATATATGATTTGATGAAACCTTTATAAATAGTATTGGTTGTCTTTGCGATCAGAGTCTAGTGGTTGGGAAGTGAAAATTCACACCAGAGGCTAGTGCACACACAAAATATTGCTATTATTCCGTGATTGACCTCCAACATGGACATTATGACGAATTGGCATGGGTCACTCAGATAATACGGTTAACCATTTTTTTAAATGGTCTTGTCTACAAAAAAAAAATCTTTCACTTATCAATTATTGAAACAAAATTCATATTTTACAAAACAATATTAGAATCTTTAATATGTATTGTCATTTGCTTGACTTTATGAATTTATTCTTCTCACTAAGTATTAAACGCATTTTTTTACTTTATGAACACTATTGTTATAACACAAATATATTTATTAACTCTTCGGTACCAGGTGTTACATTCTTTACTCGAGGTCAATTGTTCATGTCTTGTTGTGGACATAAGTGGAATTCATGAGTAATTTAGAAGTAGACTAAATTTGTCGTTAAAAAATACTAGCTTGAACCATACTCCTCAAAATAATAGGTATTTTGCAAAAGAAGTTTTTCCTTTTTTTTATATGAAATCTCTCGGTTAATTAAATCATTTCCCTCACTCGGGTGAAAAATGTCTATAAATTTGTGAAATTACTACTTAATAGTATCTACTAGAAAAAATCTTGCATTGCACATTTATGGAAATGAAATCATATCTCGCAAAATAATAAGGCTGAATCAACATAATTTTTTTTTAAAAAGAAATATGCAAATACAGAAGAATATCTAGGTTTGCATCTAACAGTATCAAAGATGATTGCGGTATTTGTAACCATCAAATTTACTTTCAACAAAAACATATGATTCCATGAAACCTTTATAAAACTTAGCTCCAAAAATATTCATTTTACTAAAAAATAATTTGGCAACAGTAGTCATTTCCTCAAATTTTGCTAAATCTTAGTAATTTCACCATAGTAGTCAAACTACATGGTAAATGTCGATAAAGCAATTCCACTGATGTCTTTTTGCGAAATGAATGATTCTTGATTTCGTTCATGATAATTATGATAGAAATTTGTGGTTACAATCCCCAACCGGTTTTGGTTATTTTGGCGATTAACACTCCCTTTTTAATGTTTATGCAGATAGATTTTATTATATTATTTTAGACAAAACTGCACAAATGGTCCCTGTGGTTTGTCAAAAATTGTCACTTTGGTCCAAAAAAGTTTGGACTAGCACCATAGGTCCAAACTTTTCATTTTTTTGCGAATTTGGTCCAATTTACTATTAACTTTTTCATAATGACGATTTTACCCTTACTTTTTTCTTTTTCATTTTTTTTACTATTTAAAGATTTTTTCAGATTAAAAGAAAAAAGAAATTTTTTTTTTCTATTTAATTTATATAATTTTTATAACAGAAAAAAATAGAAAATATATATATATATATATATATATATATATATATATATATATATATATATATATATATATCTATCTATCTCTCGATTTTATGAAATCAAAATCAATTTTACCATGAATTGATACTGAATCTCCATTTAGAACAAATAGGGAAAAACCATACAAAGAAAAAACCCATAAGAAACTCTTAGCCCCCACCTTGATCGTCTCCATCGTGGTCCTCCTGCTCTGCCACACTTTTTCTCATTGAAACCCACCTTCAACGCCAATATCATTTTAGCAGCGACGTCAATCTTCACCGCCATCTCCCTCGTTCTTTAACTTATCTCCTCACTAGTGCTTGTTAGCAAGAAGCGTGCTCCAATCTGAATGTATTGATTGGATTGTGTTTGTAATTAACATGAAAGTAGAGTAAGAAAGGTGATAGATCTGATCGACTTCAAGTAGCAAGGGATCAACAACATCGTGTCAAATTATCTCAAATCTAGGGTTCTAGAGCACCCAGCTATCGACGGAGGCGGAGATGGGTGGTGGTGTTGGCTGGAATACGGAGAGAGGAAGAAGATGATGATGTTCGTGAGGAAGAAGACGGGTGCACTCCAGGTGCTCGGCCTTATGTCTAGCTTAGTCTTCGGAAGATCGGAAGGTGGCTGTAAGTAGGTGAAGATTCGTTCAAGTTGTAGGGCCGGTGTCGAATCACAGCAGCACATAGCCGAAGAATCATGTGTCGACTGTCGGGGCACAGTGACAGTCCGATTTTCAGACCGCAGGGTTGAACGGAGCCATGGTGTCTGACCGTCGGTTTGTGACTGATTTAGGAATCGATGGTTCAGTTGGTATTTGGGAGTCGAAGAGAAAAGGAGTGACGAGAAGGAAGATCGAAGAGAGAGAGAGAGAGAGAGAGAGAGAGAGAATTAATTTTATTTTTATTTTTTTTTTAAATCAGAAAAACAATTAAGAAAAAAAGAAAAAATCATATTAACAGGGGCAAATCCGTCATTTTGAAAAAAATCATAATAGATTGGACCAAACAAGCAACAAAATGAAAACTTTGGACCTTTTGTGGTAGTCCAAACTTTTTTGTACCAAAGTGGCAATTTTTGACAAACCATAGGGACCATTTATGCAGTTTTATCATTATTTTATTATCTAACTGTTAACGAATCTCAGCATAATGAGTTATATATCAATTACAATAAAATAGACATAAACATTTGCGTATAGTTTGAACATAACTAGTGATGTCCCGCATGTTTATTAATTATATACTTTTGCTAAATAAAATAATATAAAAGATTGGTATGTAAGATTACTTGTGTAAATTAAGAGACATGATCCATTTATTAAAAATAATAATAAGTAATTATAAAAACCACATGGACCTAAATTGTAATTTAGTCTTCTTGTAAAATTATAAAAACATGGACCTAAAGTGCAAAACATTGTAAACTATAAGAACCAAAAGTATAAGTCATTCCTTTCTTGCAAATTAAAAACTGCACCAACATAATTTTAGAAAATTAAAACAAAAATACCAAAAATATAATTCATTCAAACAAAAAACTTTAGGGATCAAAATGTAATTGTGAAGAATTAAAACTATAGGGACCGAAAGCATCTTTTGCTTAATTCCTTCTTGCAAGCTAAAAAATACACGGACCAAAAGGGTAATTTTGAAATTTAAAAACTACAAGACCATAAATGTAATTTATGCAAATTTAGTCTAACTTTTGAATTTTGGGCATGGCTAGTCTTTGTGGTTTCCACGGTTTCCAAAAGGTGCACCCGTGGTCCCTTAGGTTGCTACAAAGCTCTATTAAATGCCTTTAAAAACACTTTTTTGCCCTCAAACTGAACTTGAAATCTCTTATCAACCCTGAATCGTAGCATCCACTCATCCTCTATCACCTGCCATCACCGGCCACACCTCCTCACCTCCGTCGTCGACCTCACCTTTGCAATAGAGGAGGCAAATGGTGTTGCCGAAAGTGTATAAGTAGAGGCAGAAGAAACTCTGAAAAGAGATGGAAGTGAAGAAAATGGTGGGGACGTAAGTGTTTCTCTAAATAGGATAATTGCGGTGGTGATATACAGTGGTTGGGTGGCATTTTGGCGGCGATAATGACGTTTTGATGGTTGTGGCTGTTAAGTCCAGCAACAATGGTTGTAATGATGGTTGTGGTGGTAATAGTTGTATATTATGGTTGTGATTGTGGTGATGAAATCAAGTGGTTTTTGTTGTGTTTGTGGGTCACAAATGTCATATAGGACGGTCCTACATTGTGATATAGGGAGGTTGTGATGGTGATATAAGCTTATCGGAAGTGGTTGTGATTAGAGCTAGCAAAAATCGATCCAACCCGTCAACCTAACCCGAACCCAACCCAAAATTAGCGGGTTGGGTTGAGATTTTCAACCCCTTTAACTTAAATTAGTCAATCCGTCTAACTCATTTAATTAAATAGGTTGAATTGGATAAAAATTATCAACCCGTTTTCAACCTGTGAACCCATTTAACTTTAATATATATATATATATATATATATATATATATATATATATATATATATATATATATATATATATATATATGAATATTATCATTTATTAATCAAAGTATTAATTTGTAAATTATAATGTTGCATTATTATTAACTATGTTTAACAAAATTCAATCTTAATTTCCATCCTTTTTTTAGCGCCGGTAATACTAGTCACTCTTCAAAATCACTGTGAAACTAAATATTTTTAATGTTATTTGAACAATTTATTTGTATTTATGAATTAGGATTGTGTTTCAGTCTATAAAGTTTTATTTACGTTTTATAATATAATTGGTATAATATTTAATTATATAATTTATTTAATTGATTGTAAGTGTGTTAACCCATTTATTTAATAGGTTGGGTCGGAAACTACATAAACAGGTCAACCCGGTGATAACTCATTTATCTAAAAGGTTGGATTGGGTTGGAAATATCAACTCATTTAAATAAATAGGTTGGGTTGGGTTGAAATTTTCAACCTAACCCGAACCCAACTCAGATCGACCTATTGCCACCTATAGTTGTGATATATATAGATTTAAATAAACCACTAAGGATCGAGTCATGTCAAACATGCAAAAGTTAGAACTAAAAATGTAGATTTATATAAACCACAAGGACCAAAACTAAAATATAGATTCAGCAAAAAAAAATTAGAACCAAAAATGTCATTTGATTTTTTTAGAACAGCTATCTCATAGACTTATTAATAATACTTCTAAATCCATCTTTTGTCTTTAACAGGACTCAAACGTCAGTTCACCTTTTTAGGAGGTAACACCTTGCTCGTAAATACGTAGTTGTTTTAATAATTATCGGTGAAATGTCTAACCTAAATATCAAATAGACTAAACTGCACAAATGGTCCATGTGGTTAGCTCAAAATTGTCACTTTGGTCCAAAAAGGTTTGGACTAGCACCATAGGTCCAAACTTTTCATTTTGTTGCGAGTTTGATCCAATTTGCTTTGAACTTTTTTCAAATGACGATTTTGCCCCTATTTTTTATTTTTCAATTTTTTATTATTTTTATTAATTTCTTTTTCCATTTTTTATATGACAATAACTAAGAAAAAATATATTGAGTGCTTATCCCCCACCCCATTCCTTCTCTCTCTACATTACATATGAAGAACACTAAAACTCTAAACCTGCACATCACTGAAACTCCGACTCCGACAAAGGCTGAACCGTCGAACCATCGCCCTTCTCGTCGGAACTCCCTCTTCTAACCGAAACGTAACCTATTTGAAACCACCAACACCAGCCGAAAACCGCCACCACAACCGCCGTTCTCTCTCCACTCCGTCTCTCTTTCTCTCCACCGTCTCTCTCATTCTCCGGCGTTGCCACCTGAAGTTGAAACATCTCTTTCTGATTTCGTTGGAGTTCTGCTGTGAAAACCCTTCTCGCCGATCTTTTTGAAAATCTTTTCATCGTAGATCAGGAACACCGACGATCTGCAACACGTCCATCTTCTTCTGAGCTCCAACTCCTCACCATCTCCGGAGACGAACGGATCTGATTCAAGGCAGCAACGGAACCTAAGGCCATCGATCAAGGAGGAATCCAAAGTGGTTTTCGGTGAAGTCGAGTTACAGGAGGTGACGACGTTGTCCCCCCTCCCAAACGACGAAGACGATGGCGCTGTCAAGAACGACGGAGGGGAGAGAGATAAGGGGGGCCCTTCGTCTTCTCTGTTGCCCAGATTTGTATATAGAACCATCACCACCGGCCATTTAGGGTTTTTGACGGTAGATTTGAAACTCTCGCTCTTTCCGACAAGCATTTTGATCGCTCTGACGGTTGTATAGAGAAGATGATCGAAGCAACTGAAAAAAGAGAAAGAGGCTGGCATCGGGAGTGGTGGTTGTGGCGATGGTTTCCGGCAGGTGGCGGCAGTTTATGGTGGGTGGCGTTTTTTTCCGGTAGGTGGTGTTTTCCGTCTGGTAGCGATGGTTTCCGACGACACAGTGGAGTGAGAGAGATAGGTAGCATGTATGTTAAAGAGATAGTGGGTGGGTGTAGTAGTATGGGTGAGTTTTTTTCTTAGTTTTGTTTTTAAATCTTAAAATCAGAAAATAAATAATAAAATGGAAAAAGAAATTAATAAAAATAATAAAAAACCAAAAAATAAAAAATAGGGGCAAAATCGTCATTAGAAAAAAGTTCAAAGCAAATTGGACCAAAGTCACAACAAAATAAAAAGTTTGGACCTGTAGTGCTAGTCCAAACTTTTTTGGACCAAAGTGGCAATTTTGAGCTAACCATAGGGGCCATTTGTGCAGTTTAGTCTATCAAATAAGATAAACACACAAAAAAAAACTATAGAGCAAAACCAATTTGAACAATGCAATTCATCTGTCAACATATACAGATATTGTTAGAAATATGGTTTAGTGGCACTTGAAAATCTAAGAATCGTGATAATCACTTTCAAATCGAAAGATTTGGGTGGTACTCCCAAATCCTCAATTGGATAAGACTCAGAGAAAATCAGAGAGAAAGAAAGAGAATGAGAAGGTGTAATTTCGTGAGTACCAGAAAAAACTGACTAAAATTTGGTTATAAACCTTCCTTATCTGAAAAACTGTCAAAACTGTCATATAACAGTTTTTTTATCAACAGTCAAACTGTTATAAATCCGGGTTTTGTACAAGGATTAATGCTAAGTCAAAACCAGGTCAAATATTCAAAGTTTGGATTTTATGATGCATTTTTAATACAGCTCGACCCCAGCCAGGGGCTCTGCCCCTTGGACCCCGCCAGGGGCTGCCGCCTCTTGGACCCCGCTCCCAGGGGCGCTGCCCCCGGACCCCCGTTCGTTCAGGGGCTTTGCCCCTAAATGACAGTATACTTTGATACTTGATCAAACTTAAACAAGTGTGTACTCCACACTTTCCTTACTTGTTTAATATTTATCAAGATCATTTTTAGTCAACAAAGTAATCCCATTACACTTAAATAACCTATTACACTTAAATAACCTTGATGATAACAAATCACCAACAGATATAAGTAATACAAATATACAAATTTGTGTTTTTAAACAAGTATGCATAGGATAGGGGTAGTTTGATAATTTGGATTAAGGAAATTGACAAGTTTCTTTAACCACAGAAGAAAACGACTACTTTGCACCCAACAGTTAAGTTTAAATCAAAGTATGAACTCATCAAGATTCACAACTCGAAACAAGTTCAAAACTACAAAACATCAAATAATGTAATATCATCTAGAAACCACTCATCCCAAAACTAATTTAACACAACTCAAAACTGGTTTGATAGTTTTTTAAACAATCATACCACTTATATAAATGCAATGCCTATTATCCCATAATGTTGCTCCAAAAATGTCTCTCATGATCATAAACTTAATTTCATCAAAACATACCTTTTATAGAATGGACTCCACTCCACTTCACTTAAGCTTTGTGTTTCCTTTTGTTACTGGATTTAGCTCCTGTAATCTTCTGATATGCTAAAAGCCTTGAAGGTGGCAGCTTGAACTCATTCAGCTTCTTCTTTCTTCTCTGTTTCCTAGAAAGTACTTTTTCACCTTCATTTTGAGCATCATCAACCACTTGCTCATTAGATTTATCAACATCATGTTTGATCCTCTTTCCACCATTCTCAGAAGTCTCCCCCTTAAGAAGAGATTTAATCCTCTGTTTATGTTCCTTTATCTTATGGCGAGGAACAATGAACTCATCTTCTCTATAAGTAGCCAACTTCTTCAAAGGAACTAACTGATTCAACTCCTTGTCATCAACTACCAAAATCTCCTTTGCTTTCAATCCATAAGTGTTCTTGTTAACAGGTCTGTATTTAAACCTTGTCTTCAAATCCCCAATTGTATCCTCATAGTCCAATTTATAATACTCTTCTAACTCTTTCTTAATCGCCTCCTCCTCCACTTCAGACCTTTTCCTTTTCTTCTTCTTATCTTCTTCATCATGTGAATTGTCAATCTTGCCCTTTAAGGTTTTTTCTCTAGTAGCCAAGAACCCATCACCAGATCCATATTCATTTTCCCACCGTTTTGGAAGCCCAAGAAACTCGTCTTCTTCATCAAAGTTTGGTTTTTCCAATTCACCATCTTCTTCTTCTTCTTCACTACCAAATCGTGGGTCCACATCATCAGCTTCATAGAAACTATCATCAAAAGCTTTCTTCATTGTTCTATCATGCTCATCAGGATCGAATTCCTCCTCAAGATCATGTTCGTCTAATAAGCAAACTTCATTTTCACCAATTCCTGCTGTTTCTCTAATCTTTCTAATCTTCTCATTCATCTCTTTCTTCTTCAAGTTCTTCATATGTTTCAGTTCTTCCTTTCTTTCAAGTTCAGCCAGTGCTATCCTTTCCTCTTTGTTTTTCCTTTGTATCTTCCTTGCATTGTCCTTCTTCCTCACTGAACCATCAACCTTTCTTGAAAACCCCATAACTCTATCACCTGCATTTTCTTCAAACCTAAAATTGAACTCTCTTTCGAAATTCTCTTGTCTCTCTAACTCCTCTTCATCCTCTGAAACATCTAATTCCACATCATTTAAGTGGTTACTACTACCCGTCTCTTTATCTAACCACATCTTTTTCCTGAAATAATCCTTCAAAAACTTCTCATTTTCATCTAACTTTTCATCCTCTTCAAAATACTCATCTAGCTTCTTTTCATACTCAACTTCATCTTCATCTTCATCTTCGATTCCCCCTTTATCATTCTTTACCTTCAACAAATCATCTTCATTGTCTTCATCACCTACTGCATCCAAAAACTCCTTTCTCAATACCTCCTGTTCTTCAGAATAACTCTTTTTCTTACCCTTGTTTTCCTCTTCGTCATCTTCATCATCAAACTCAGGCCCTTTCTCAATTAAATGCTTTGCAGTCACATCTTTCAGATACATCGGTTTCCTTTTCTTTTCCTTATTATTATCCTCAGTTTCATCCTCATTATCCAAATCAAATAGCTTAGCATCTTTATTTTTAAGTGAAGAATCTTGCTTTTTGACCTTTATTAACGCATCAAAGAACTGCAAATCCTGCTTTCTCGAATAATTGACAATATTCTCCTCGTCTTCAGATGACTCGTCTTCTTCCTCGCTATCTATGTCGGAATCAATCACACCTTTCTTCTTCATCTCATCATACCGCTGTATATCTTCACGTTTCTTGTTGTGCTCGTATCTGCGTGCGAACTCTTTGTTGATTTCTATTTTGGATAAGTCATCAGAATCGGAGCCACCATTGTCAAATAGCTTCATCCCCATTCTTTCTATGCTATGAACTCCGATAACTGATTTAGCAAGAAAAGAGTATCATTAGAAATTATTCAAACTTCCAATAGCAGACAATAACTATAGATAAATTAGAAATTAGAACTCAAAACTATAGAAACTTCCAGTAACATACAAAAAAATCAGATTTTAAAATCTGAAATTACACATTAATCTGAAATTCTGACATTATACATTAATCTAAAATTAAAACATGAAATCAGAAATCAAAATCGTACATTGAAATTTATGGGTTTGCGTTTGCGGTGGGCAGAGAGACCAAAAGAGCGGACAGAAATACCACCGGAGGTGGGTAGGCGGCTCGGCGGCTACCTGACTTCGTACGCCGGACTGAGCAGAGAGATAGAAAGAGCGGACAGAGAGACTGCGGCTTCGAGAATCGCGTTTGATCGAGAGAGAGAGAGAGGGAGATGATAGATAGAGCGGACAGAGAGACCGCCGGAGGTGGTATCGGCGGCTTCTTGTTCTGAGGGAGAGTGAGACGATCGTGCGTGTGTGTTTATCTCGGACTCGATTGAAATGTTGAGTGAGAATCGGTTTCACCAAACCCTAGTTTTAAATTTATAATTAACTATAGTAAATTACAAGAATGGTCCTTTGGTTTGGAGTCGATCCATATGCTGTATCGGTGTATCCCTAACTTCGTTTTTAATTCAAACCATCGTTATAGTTAAATAAATAAATAATAAATAAATAAATAAAGTATTTAATTAAGAAATAGATGTGGAAAAAGTTGGAAGTGTACGTGTTTATCTTCGACTCGATTGAAATATTGAATGAGAATAAAGTGAAACCTCGTATAAATATGTTTACTTCTTCCATGAAAAACGTGATTCTTTGTTAGTTTGATAGCCGACTTGTTATCAACTCTAAGAACCACTTTCTCTTGCGCTTTGTTTATGATTTCTCCGAGCAAATCTTGAAGCCATATTGCTTGACATGCGGTCGCCGTGGCCGCCATGAATTCCGCCTCGGAAGATGATAAAGCAACGGTATCTTGCTTTTGCGAACACCATGTAATTGGAGATGACTCGTAGTAGAAAATGTGACTGGTTGTGCTTTTCCGTTATTTAGGTCAACATTGTGACTACTATCACTATAACCAATAAGTCGCCTTTGTCCCATCCTCTCGTACTTGATTATGTATCTCGTTGTTCCTCGTAAGTACCTTAGAATGTGTTTGATTGCAACACCATGTGATTCTCTTGGACTTTGCATATATCGGCTAACAACTCCAACCACATATGCCATGTCGGGTCTTGTTTGCAAGAGATATCTAAGGCATCCTACCACCTTTCGATATTGTGTTGGGTCGATTTCGGGTTCATCTTCGGCCTTTGACAATTTATTTCCTGGTTCCATTGGAATGTGGGTCGGATTGCAATCATGTAAACCAACTTCTTTTAGAATGCGTTGAGCATATGCTTCTTGGTTTATAGTAATCCCCGATTCCTCTTGCTTAACTTCAGTGCCAATGTAATAAGTCAATCTTCCAAGATCCGACATCTCAAAGTTCTTGGACATCTCTAATTTGAACCTCTTGATCATGTTCAAATTTATACCTGTGACAAATAGATCATCAACATAAATTGCTAAAATTAGCAAGTTAGATCCTTCACTTTTCCAATACACCGATGGTTCTTTCATGCACTTTTGAAATTTCATATTCTTCAAAATCCCGTCAAGCTTCGTGTTCCATGCTCGAAGTGCTTGTCTTAGACCATATAGTGCTTTTGTAAGGCAATATACTTTATTCTCGTTGTCTTTCTTTATACAGCCTTCCGGTTGCGATACGTAAACGGTTTCCTTTAATTCTCCATGTAAGAATGTCGTTTTAACATCTAAGTGGTGAAGCTCCCACCCATGAGTAGCAGCTAAGGCTATAAGAAATCGGATGGTTTCGATTCGAGCTATCAGGGCAAATACTTCTTGAAAATCAATATCGGGTTATTGCACGTAACCTTTAGCAACCAACCTTGCCTTGTATTTATTAATGGTGTCGTCTGCATTTTTCTTCAATTTGAACACCCACTTGAGTCCAATTGGCTTCACCCCCATAGGCTTGTTCATGAGAGTCCAAGTATTATTCTTGTTTATCGAATTGATTTTCGCATCCATGGCTTTGACCCACTATGGTTCTTTCTTCGCTTCTTCAACCGATATCGGCTCGTCATTGGTTGATAGAAGTAGTTCTTCGAGATTATCAAGATCAAGCTCATAATCTTGAAATCGTATTGGAGGTACTCTTGTTCTCGAGGGCCTTTGGTTTGCAGTTCCTTGTTGAACATTATTATTGACCGGACTTGGTTGTTCATTATCTTGTACTTCCGCTCCGTCTCCAATCTCATGACCCGATTCAATCGGCTCCATTGAGTCATTGTTTACCTCGTTTCCTTGATTGTTGATCGTCTCGACTTCTGGGTAGTCCCATGGTATTGGTTCTTCATTGTTGGTTCCTGCTTCTTTAATCCAATCCCACCCTTTGGTTTCATCATAAATAACATCTCAACTTACGATTATTTTTTGTGTCATCGGGTTAAATAACCGATAAGCTTTCGTACCCAGTTCGGAACCAAGGTCTTGATCTTGCATCCAACTTCTTTAGATTAACCGGTTCAACTTTTGCATGTGCTAGACACCCAAATATACTAACATTTTCTAAATTCGGTTTTCTTTTATACAACTTTTCGTATGGAGTTATATCACCAAGGACTCTTGTGTAAATGCGATTGATTAGATTTGTAGAGCGATTTACCGCTTCTCCCCATAAGTAGTTTGGAACATGCATTGCCTTCATTATACTTCATGTCATGTCCATAAGTGTTCGGTTTCTTCGTTCCACAATTTCGTTTTGTTGTGGAGAGTATGGGGCGGTAACGTGGCGTATGACTCCGTTTTAATCACAAAAAGAAATAAACTCGAGAGAAGTAAACTCACCTCCTCGATCACTTCTAAACACTTTGTAACGCCCCGATTCTCAGGTATTGTTTAAATAAGATTTATTGGGTTAAGCTCTACTCGACGAGTTGGTTGACCTACTCGTCGAGTAGCAGCGAGGTGGGATCGTGTGTCAAGTGACCTACTCGACGAGTCCATATTGGGACTCGGCGAGTAGGAGCTGGCAGATGAAACCCTAATTCTCGGGGTTTGCACCTCTATTTAAAGGAACCTCAGCCTCCTTTGGCCTCTTTGCAGTCTTTGAGAGCCCCTTAAAACCCTAATACGTGTGTGTGTGTGTGCCCATTGTGTGTTTGAAGCTTGAAGAGAGGATCCTTGGAGGGAGAAGGCTTAGAGGAGAAGGAGATTGGAGCAAGTAGAGTGTGGGAATCAACTCTTACCTCAGTTATCATCTTCTGGAGGTAACCAAATCGCCTTTTTCCTTGTGAATCTCTTCTATTGGTTGAGTTTTAGGGTTTTTGGTGAGATATTAAGTTGGAAAGATGAGCTATGGGCTAGATCTGAGGTTGTAACTTCAGATCTGGACCCTCCTTGGATTCTATAAGCATAAAGTTCCAGTTTTGGTCATGATTAAGGTCCCTCTTGAGCATGAAGTTCCATTAAGAACTTAAAATAGGCATTTAGAGCCTTTATGGCCATGCATGCACGTAAAGTTTGCAACTTTACGTGATAAGCATGCCCTATAAGCTTAGATCTGTGATTTGGAGCCGCTGCATGGCTCAAAACAAGTCTGTATGGAAAAAGGACTGAATGGACTCGGCGAGTCGCAAGGTTGACTCGGCGAGTCACATGAAGAGGGTCGTGGACTCGGCGAGTCACATGAACAACTCGGCGAGTCCGATGAAGATTACCATAAGACTCGGCGAGTTGAAGAACAACTCGGCGAGTCGGATGAGTTTTCCCTAGGATATGTATGTGTGTGTATCCGTCAAGTTGCAAGGAGGGAACTCGACGGGTGGCCTTAAAGTTTGAACGAGAATCGAAGCAACTCGACGAGTCACCCCGATGACTCGGCGAGTTGGATTGTGCTTCAAGGAACTCGGCGAGTAGCCGAGGGTACTCGGCGAGTTGGGGTCAACATGGACTGTTGACCTTGACTGAGGACTTTGACTTGGACCAGGGGTTGACTGGTGGGTTATGGAGTACCTTATAAGGTTAAGGACTTATGAGTATATTGTACTATGATCATAGGTGGTGGAGCCTGTGTCAAGTGATCCGAGAGTTGGGGTTTATCTTCCGAGTCGACATTTGCAAGGTGAGTTATCCTCACTATATCGATAGGGTCTACGACACCAAGGCCGGCCCTTTAGTTGTTATTGCTATGGTATGCTACATGTGGTTATGATCTGCTAGATCGGAATCAGGGTATACAATATGTTATGCTCTTATGATCCGTAAGGATTGGTATGTTAGTGACCTGCTGGGTCGGTACCCTAGTTACGAGAGGATTCTGTGATTGATGATCAGTGTGATAGATATGTTTGATGTTTGTATATGCCAGTATATGATAGTTATGCGCACATGGTTATTTGCTTGTTGGTTGGGTTGAGGCGGTCCTGCTTTGTGCTGAAGGCCAACATACCCTATGAGCGGTCCGGGGAGACTGCAGGCCCACGAGGCGGACCAGTCATGTCGAAGGCTCGGGATAGATTCAGATAGACTGTAGGCCCAGTAGGGCGGTCCAGTCAGGCCGATGGCCAGTATACATGTTGATTGATTGATTGTTACTGATATAGCATTGTCAGTGTGGTATTGGTATTTTGGGGATAGCTCACTAAGCCCTCGGACTTACAGTTTTCAGTTTATGGTTTCAGGTACTTCAGTAGATCATGGCAAGGCGAAGGCGTGACCGTACCGCTCCTCATCCTTATGTTATATTTTTGGGACACTCTGATGGATATTGATTTGAAAACATTTTTGTAAACGATACTAATTGACTTTTATTTATGATTTTAAAAGTTTAAATTTGGCGTAAAATTTATGGATGTTACAAGTTGGTATCAGAGCCTTGGTTTGAGTGAATTGGAGGAACACTCGTGTGAATCCAGTCTCAAATCAAGGGGATTTTTGGAAAGAAAGTTTTAAAAATGGTTTCATAATAAAGGATGGAGGATGCAGAGGGTACGATCAGCTGGAGCCTGTAAGTAAGCCCCAAAATACCATACAGTTATTTGATATTCTGATATGTTAGAACAACATGCTAGTGCTAGGCTAGGGATCTTCAGGAATCGCATGATAGATTTTCCTGATTATATGATACCTATTAGCCTAGGGTTTCTTGTATATGGAATTGACATCATAACTGTAAATGTTTAGTATATGCATCACGGCTGTGTATAGTTAAGATCTTATAGCCTGAGAATGTCTGATTCGACCTTAGGGTAGGATTGGATATTCGAAAGTCTATCGGGTCCAGCGTTATGTGCGGCTAGCATACACTAGCGCTGCAGGGGCTGATGGAAGTTCCATGGAGGTGTGAGTTGTGCAGAGCTGTGGGATCAGTTGGGAGATAGGCGATGTTCCCTAGTAGTGAGGGTTGAGCGCACATTATGTTGAGTACAGTATTAGGGCGTTGTGGTGATACTTGAGACAAATATGGGTAGGTGTGGAAGGTAGTATGGGCCCGTACTACTGAAAGCACAGGACCCATACGCGTAGCAAGGAAGTCACAACCCCTAGGATTTGTGGGTTTTGGTCTTCCGATATTATGTTGTTTATCTGATGTCTTGAATGTACCTTTCAGTATGGTGGTGACGAGACGTTTTGCTGCTGGGTCCGGATCAGGATCGGGATCCGGATCAGGGTCAGGGTCGAGGGACGGAGGGTCAGAGGTGCCGGTAGCACCTAAGCCCGTGGTTCAGATGGGGATTGAGGAGCTGGATGCCAGGATCCGGGAGATTCTGCACGATGAGGTCGCTGCGGCTTTCCGAGCGTAGCTACCATAGATGTTTGGGTCGATCAAGACCGCGATGGTTGAGTATTTTGATGAGCGATATGCAGCTCTGGCAGAGACAGCAGCCGCTGCAGCCACTTCGGCTGTAACTGCGGCGGGGGTTAGAGGAGGAGCCGGCAGGGCTTTTCAGTACCGGGACTTCGATAATACGAAGCCCCCGACATTTGATGGTACTCAGGATGCGATCAGAGCTATGCGGTGGTTGTCTGACGTGGAGGGTTGTTTCTTCACGTGCTCATGTCCTGCTGACCAGAAGGTCAGGTGTGCTCTGAACCTGCTTAGGCTCGGGGCAAAGGACTGGTGGAGATTGACGACAGGTTCATATTCTGATGATCAGCAGGCTGCTGTTACTTGGGAGCAGTTCCGGGATATGTTTCGCACCCGCTATGTTCCGTGCGTGGAACGAGAGCGGCTTGCACAAGAGTTTTTGACATTGAGACAGGATGGGGAGTCTGTGATGGAGATTACCCGGATGTTCACTGAGAGGGCTATGTTTTGCTCGGAGTTTGCGTCAGAGCAGTCTCAGATGACTCGTTATCTGAGTATGCTCAAGACGGATATACGGCAGTTTATGGCTACACAGCGTTGTGAGACCCTCCTGGATCTACAGGAAGCCGCGAGGCGGCGTGAGTTGGAGATGGATTTGCAGCTGAAGGAGCAGCGTCAGGCACCGGCACAGCCTCAGCCGTCGCCTAAGCGGTCTAAGACCGCTGATACACGGTCTGGGGGTCAGCAGAGCCGCACTTGTGGAAAGTGTGGCAGGTTTCATTCAGGAGCTTGTAGAGCAGGAGGTGGGTGCCACAAATGTGGCAAGGAGGGGCACTATGCCAGGGACTGCCGTCAGTCCGCCCCTCCCGCAGAGATGAGGATTTGTTACCATTGTCATCAGGTTGGTCATGTGAAGACCAACTGTCCGCAGCTCGCCGCCAAGTCAGCGCAGGGTTCCGCGCCAGCTACTGTGAGGATTGGAGATGGGAGGCCAGTCAAAGTGGAGCCTCCGAAGGCTCAGGGTCGCGCCTTCCAGGTCACGGCCGAGGAGGCCAAGGCAGCACCGGATGTGGTTGCTGGTATGTTTCTATTCTCTGCCTCAGTTATTGTATTGGTGTTATGCTTATTGATTGTACCTGTGGTTAGGTACGTTTTTAGTGAATTCTTTTCCTGCTTTGGTATTATTTGACTCGGGGGCGAGTCGGTCGTTTGTATCTCAGACCTTCTCTAGAGGGTTCAGTGTGCCGATAGATGATCTTGAGTGTCCGTTGCGAGTTTTGATCGCCAACGAGCACGGGGTTTCTGCTTCTTCGGTCTACCGGGGATGCGAGTTGGAGATTTTTGGGGTGTCCTTCCCGATAGATTTGATTCCTATCCCCATGGTGATGGGTTTTAGGTAAAACAAATAAACTAGAAAACAATTCTTAAGTTCACATGCAACCTACTTTGGATCTATGTTTTAACTATTGAACATATAACTTTGAATTGCAAAACAAGAACCCTAGAGGAGAGAGGCTAATTTCGAAAATAACTAACTAGGGTTTAAGAGTTACATACCTTTCAATTGTTATAGCAAACAATTGACAATCCTCTTGATCTTGATCTTGATCTTCTTGGAAGCTTAGCACCACAAATGTAATGCCTCTAATGGAATCACACCCAAGAACTAGCAAGAAGGAAACTTGAAGGAGAGAGGGTAGGGTATGCAAAATCGGCCTAGGGTTTCTTCCAAGGAAGGAGTGGCCAAATTTAGGAGCTGGGAGGCTCCTTATATAGCCGAGGGATCTAGGGTTTAGGGAAAACCCTAATACTCCTTTGCTTGGGGCCTAAGCTAATCCAAAGGCCTTATCCAAAGCCCCTTGGACGAAATCCTTAGGGTTTCCCCTATAGATTTCGTCCACCTCCTTCCAAGGAGGTTCTGGAGCCTTCCACTCAACTATCTGATAATTGCAAACTAGTCCCTGCACTTTATAATTAATACTTTTAACCCCAAAATTAATTCTGATTAATTTCTGGCTAACTATTAATTAAACATAATGATTTCTAATTAATATATTAATCTTTTAACATATTAATAAATCATTTATATTAATTTATTAATCTTATAAATTAATATCTCTCCTTTCATAATTTCCTTGTCTAGTTGCTAGGTTTGAGGGCAACCCAAAAGGACTATGCTGCTATCAATTCAAGTACATACCAATTATAGTTATGGGCTTAGACACCTAATCCAACAGTCTCCCACTTGGATAAGTCTGTAACTATAACTGCTAGTATGCCTTCTAAATTTGACCAGCAAATTGTAGCTTCCAAAAGCTGCTGCTGAACTCTGACCCAGTCAGTTACGTGTCCTTAGATAAGTGATCATATAATCCTTCGTTCTGCAAGATATCCCCAGACATAAGACATGGAACGTAATCAATCTCTTTGTCCAGAATCTATGTTTCCCGATTTCTGATTTGTGATGATGTAGGACTTCTAATTGAACACATCAATTTAGTCCTGGCTGGGCCCAGCACATAAGTCAACACCAAATCATCGAGGGGCCCACAGATATCGCTTTTCCGGTTAGGGCAAAAGGAACGAATAAACGTTGACTCATATGCTTGTATCTTTTACTCATCCAATTATACATGACAATACGTTTTATAACACCAAGTTACTGATGCGTTTTCGTATCACCAATGTATAACCGACTTTGTAAATTACAACTCATATATCTTCGTTTCAAGATTATAAGATATTATCGTCTCAGTATTACTCGTGATGAACTCCATGAAGTGATACTCTGAGCGAGGGTTTATCCAATACTCAAATCTCAATTTCTGAGTACTCATGAACGTTGCAGCAATTCTATTGCCATGTCTATCCTTAGACAATCTACAATCCAGTTCATGACAGTCTTAATTCACTACTTACTTCCAAAAGTACGAGCGACTGTGGAGTTTGAATAATTAAATTATTCGGGAAGTAAAACATGAAAAATATGAAACACAATAACAAACAATCGACAAAAGGCAGTAACCAAACTTATAAATAACACTTTATTATTTAATCACCAAAAGTCAATTACATTTTACTTTGTTACAAGTTTCAGAACAAAGCTAATCTAACTACTAAAACTCATATCATCTTTCAGTCCTATGCTCCGAGCATGCTGAATATGCTTAACCCTACTCAGACCCTTTGTGAGGGGATCTGCTGGGTTATCTTCAGATGACACCCTCTTTACTACAAGATGGCCTTCTTCTACTCTATGTCTGATAAAATGGTACTTTCTGTCGATATTTCTGGTTTTACCATGATCTCTTGGTTCCTTTGTTAAGGCAACCGCTCCTTCATTATCGCAGAACAGTTCCATAGGCTCCTGGATGGTTGGAATAACTCCGAGATCTCCGATGAAGTTCCTCAACCAAGATGCTTCTTTCGACGCTTCACTCGCTGCTATGTACTCTGATTCACAAGTAGAATCAGCCACCGTATCTTGCTTGGAACTTTTCCAAGTAACCGCTCCTCCATTCAGTAAAAATACCCAGCCAGATTGAGAACGGAAGTTATCTCTATCCGTTTGAAAACCGGCATCACTGTAACCATCTACTCTCAAAGTATCATTGCCACCAAGCACAAGTACCCAATCCTTTGTCCTTCGTAAATACTTGAGTATATTCTTAACCGCTATCCAATGAGCTCTACCCGGGTTTCCCTGATAGCGACTGACCATGCTCAAAGCAAATGCCACATCAGGGCGAGTACATGTCATAGCGTACATGATCGATCCGACAGCGGAAGCATAAGGTATACGACTCATGTCTGCTATTTCCTCATCTGTACTCGGGCATTAAGTCTTACTCAATTTGGTATTGCTCTGGATAGGTAGCTCTCCCTTCTTGGAATTTTCCATACTAAACCTCTTTAGTACCTTATCCAAGTATGTGCTCTGACTAAGTCCAATTAGTCTCTTCTTTCTATCTCTCAATATTCTAATCCCAAGAATATAGGCAGCTTCTCCAAGGTCTTTCATGGCAAAACACTTTCCAAGCCAAGACTTAACATCTTTCAAGGTTGGAACGTCGTTACCAATGAGTAATATGTCATCGACATATAACACCAGAAAAGTTACTATACTCCCACTAGCCTTGATATACACACAAAACTCATCTTCACTTCTAGAGAAACCAAACTCTTTGACTTTCTCATGGAAGCAAAGATTCTAGCTGCGAGATGCTTGTTTTAATCCATAAATGGATTTCTCAAGCTTGCACACTCTATTGGGAAACTTTGCATCAACAAAACCCTCTGGTTGATTCATGTAAACATCCTCAGCCAACTTCCCGTTAAGGAAAACAGTCTTGACATCCATCTGCCAGATTTCATAGTCATGAAAGGCAGCTATGGCGAGCAATATCCTAATAGATTTAATCTTAGCTACTGGCGAGAAGGTCTCATCATAGTCAACCCCTGGGGTTTGAGTGAAACCTTTTGCAACCAGTCGAGCCTTGAATGTGTGCACATTCCCATCCATGTTTGTCTTCTTCTTGAAGATCCATTTGCAACCAACTGTCTTACGACCTGGTGCACTATCAACCAAATTCCAAACTTGGTTGTCATACATGGACTTAATCTCGGTGTCCATTGCCTCTTTCCACTTGGAAGCCTCTGGGCCTGCCATTGCTTCCTTATAAGTAACTGGTTCATCTAAATTTACCAGTGTCCTATCACTGATGAATGTGTCACCATCTGAAGTAATATGAAAACCATACAACTCAGGTGGCACACTCACCCTAGTGGATCTTCGAAGAGGTAATGAGTTATCAATTGGTTCAACGGGAACTATTTCCTCTGGTTGAGTGCTAGTGTCATCTAAGGTTCCTTCATTGGCTAACTCTTGAATTTCTTCAAGGTCAATGGTGCTCCCACTGTCCTCTTTGAATATGAGCTCTCTTTCTAGAAAGACTCCTCTTCGTGCTACAAAGACCACATTTTCACTAGGTCTGTAGAACAAATATCCAAAAGACTGCTTTGGGTAACCAATGAAAACACATTTCTCACTTCTAGCTGCTAGCTTGTCGTGAGTCTCCCGTCTTACGAAAGCTTCACAACCCCAGACTTTAATATGTGCTAACGAGGGAACTTTCCCCGTCCACATTTCGTGAGGTGTTTTGGCAACCTTCTTTGTAGGGACAAGATTGAGGATGTGGGCGGCTGTCTCTAAGGCATACCCCCATAAGTGAATAGGAAGCGAAGCACGACTCATCATAGAACGAACCATGTCTAACAAGGTTCGATTACGCCTCTCAGCTACACCATTTAACTGTGGTGTCCTAGGAGGAGTTAATTGTAAGACTATCCCACATTCTTTCAGATAGTCGTTGAACTCGATACTAAGATACTCCCCGCCTCTATCGGATCTAAGTACCTTTATCTTCCTGCCCAATTGATTTTCGACCTCATGCTTAAACTCTTTGAACTTTTCAAAGGTTTCTGACTTATGTTTGATTAAGTAGATATAACCATATCTGCTATAATCATCAGTGAAAGTCACATAGAATCGATTAGCATCCCTTGTAGTTGATCTGAAGGGCCCACACACATCTGTATGTATGAGATCCAACAGACCTTCACCTCTTTCACAAGACCCTGTGAATGGTATTTTGTCATCTTTCCCAAAAGACAAGATTCACACATATCATCTGATTTTAGGTCAAATGATTCCAACACTCCATCCTTTTGGAGTTGGGCTATGCATTTCTTGTTAATGTGTCCAAGACGACAATGCCATAAGCATGCCTTGTCTACACTATTAGACAAGTCAATATTAAATACACTATTTCCTAAGCTATTAACATAAGTCACTGTTTCATACACACCATCACAAGGCAAAGCTTCAAACACAAAACACCATTCTTATAAACAGAAATTGAACCATTCAAATCATTAAAAGAATATTTAAAACCTTGTCTGAACAATGCATGAAATGAATTAATGTTTCTCGTCATCTCAGACGAATAGCAACAATTTAATAAATCTAATCTAACATCATTACTAAGCAAAAGTTGATAAACTTCGATCTTGGTCACTGGTGAAGACTTCTTGTTTCCCATGATCAAGTTTATCCTTCCTCGCTCTATCTCCTCACTTTCTTTTAGCCCCTGTAAATCAGAACAGATGTGAAAACCACATCCTGTATCAAGGACCCATGAACGAGAAGATAATGAGTTATTAGAAGAAATAGTGTAAATACCTGCTGAAGATGGCTTCACTTTGCCATCTTTGATATCCTGCAGATATTTTGGGCAGCTTCTCTTCCAGTGCCCTTTGTCATTGCAATAAAAGCAATCTGCATCTTTTGGATCAGAAACATGGGGAATGGTAGCATTGGGCTTAGCCTTTGGGCCATTACTAGATGACCCAGCTTGAGCCTTGTTCTTCCAGTTTTGCTTAGGAGGACCTTTCCTTTTTTTCCCCTTTCCCTGTCCAATAGCCAAGATAGGGGCACTTGCAGGAGTGGAGGCTATACTTTTACCCTTCATCCCTGCTTCAGCTGTCTGCAACAAGTTGTGCAATTGGGCCAGTGTCTGCTTAGTGTTGTTCAAATGGTAAGTTAGAATAAACTGACCATAACAATCAGGTAATGAGTTCAAGACCATGTCAATGGCCAATTCCTCATCAAAGTGAATGTTGAGCTTGACCAAACGCTCTATGTAGCGTTGCATTCTTTGTACATGAGACACAACCGACTCCCCTTCTTTCATCTTGCAAGCCATGAGTGACTTGACTACTTCAAACTTTTCTTGACGAGCTCGCTTATGGTACTTTTCCATAAGGTCCTTGTTCATCTCAAAGGGCCAGTAGTCCTCATAGTACCTCTGCAGTTCTGGGGACATGGTTGCGACCATGATGCATGCCACTTTTGTAGCATCATCATAATGTTTCTTGTAGGCAGCATATTCTTCAGGAGTAGCTTTAGACTCATCAAGCTCTTTGAGCTCCTTTTCAAGGACATATTCTTTGTCCTCAAAACGAAGCGCCATCTTGATGTTGCGCATCCAATCGTTATAGTTAGAGCCATCCATAACGACTTTGGAGCAAATGTTGAGCAAAGAGAAGTTGTGGTTGGAGGATGATGAAGCAGAAGTGTTTCCAGGAGTAGACATCTGAAAAGAAAGAAAGTTTTAGTTAGATTTCAAGATACCTTAATACAATAACCCAAAGATACAATATTAAGGTTAGGATCCAACTATGAAGATTCACAACTTAGAAATGGGATGCCGAGATCCAAGTGTAAAATTCATAAAGGTAGGTGAATGACGATTCACCAATTCCACCATTAGACGAAATAAACGAAGTGAAATTCCTAATAGTTTTGAGATACATTGAAACTATTCAATGGCATGTTTTATTCTCGGATTATGCTCTTCTATTTGTGACTGGGATGCTGAGGATCACAAACAAGATGTGAATAACCATGCAAATGTGCTTGGTAACCTCATTGTCTTTATCATTAACTATTGATGTGCTGGTAAACCACACACGCTCCATCAAAATGACAATTATGAGATACCCATTACTACTCTTTATTAGTGCCTTTTAGTGTGCTGGTTAACCACACACGCTCCACTAACGACCAATAAAGCATAATGTGCAATTTCATGGATTAGCATACTTTTCACATTTTCCTAAAGTAACTAGAGTTGGGATTTTGTAAAATAATGTTCTAGTACTTTCTTTAATAACATTATACTTTTAATGAGATGTAGTTGTCCTATCAAACCCGTTCTGCTAACGACCCTCCACTAATCAAGGAAGCGGTGGGTGAGAGTGGACACCCATTCAACTACCATTTTATAGGCAGTTTCCTTATACTCCCCTTATAGACTAGCTTCGTGAATGAGGCATACTAGCGATTTGACTGACCATATTCTTATACATATATAATATTAAACTTTTAATTATAATACATATATAAGGTGTGTTTTAAACTTTTTAAAACTTTAAGGTTTATATGTAAATTTCGAAAAATTAAACTATTAATTTAAATTTTAAAATAAACCAAATAACTAGATTTAATAATTATCTATTAATTAACTTTTAATTAATCTATTAAATCTTGTAAGGATTATCTAATCAAATTAAACAATTAATTTAATCCTAATCCTTATCCCTCTAGATTTCGAAAATTAGGGTAAAGGATAATTTCCTTATTTTTCTCAATTATCCAATTAGGCAATAATTATCCAATCAAGTAATAATTATCCAAAATAAGATAAAACCCTAAAATAACAAGCAAATTTCGAAATTCAAGGGAGGAGGCTAGGGTTTTCCAAAACCCTAACCCTAATTTCGATTAGGGTTCATGGAGGCTAGGGTTTTTCGAAAAACCCTTTGAACCAAAAACCCTAAAAACGAAAATTTTGGCCTTTAGGGTTTAATGGCTATAAACCCTAATTTGCAATTCAACTATTATAGCAATTCAATTTAAAACAAACAATGGCTCTGATACCACTGATGGGTTTTAGGTGAAACAAATAAACTAGAAAACAATTCCTAAGTTCACATGCAACCTACTTTGGATCTATGTTTTAACTATTGAACATATAACTTTGAATTGCAAAACAAGAACCCTAGAGGAGAGAGGCTAATTTCGAAAATAACTAACTAAGGTTTAAGAGTTGCATACCTTTCAATTGTTATAGCAAACAATTGACAATCCTCTTGATCTTGATCTTGATCTTCTTGGAAGCTTAGCACCACAAATGTAATGCCTCTAATGGAATCACACCCAAGAACTAGCAAGAAGGAAACTTGAAGGAGAGAGGGTAGGGTATGCAAAATCAGCCTAGGGTTTCTTCTAAGGAAGGAGTGGCCGAATTTAGGAGCTGGGAGGCTCCTTATATAGCTGAGGGATCTAGGGTTTAGGGATAAGGCCTTTGGATTAGCTTAGGCCCCAAGCAAAGATTTCGTCCACCTCTTTCCAAGGAGGTTCTGGAGCCTTCCACTCAACTATCTGATAATTTCAAACTAGTCCCTGCACTTTATAATTAATACTTTTAACCCCAAAATTAATTCTGATTAATTTCTGGCTAACTATTAATTAAACATAATGATTTCTAATTAATATATTAATCTTTTAACATATTAATAAATCATTTATATTAATTTATTAATCTTATAAATTAATATCTATCCTTTCATAATTTCCTTGTCCAGTTGCTAGGTTTGAGGGCAGCCCAAAAGGACTGTGCTGCTATCAATTCAAGTACATACCAATTATAGTTATGGGCTTAGACACCTAATCCAACACATGAGAGATGTATGCGTGATTGTAGGGATGGATTGGCTTAGCCGTTTGGCGCCTTGATCGACTGTGAGGGACAACGGGTGGTGGTTCGAACCCCAAGTGGGGGAGAACTGGTAGTATATGGTGAGGGCACCAGGTCGGGATCAGGGTTCTGTTCGGCAACCAAGGCTCGACAGTATATTCAGCACGGGTGTGCCGGTTATTTGGCGTATGTGGTAGATACGCGGGTTAGAGAGCAGCTCTCAGTTTCAGAGGTCCCGGTGGTTTGAGAGTTTGCTGATGTGTTTCCGGAGGAGTTACCCAGAGTGCCTCCGATGAGGCCGGTTGAGTTCAGGATTGATCTAGTGCCAGGTGTGGCCCCTATCGCCAAGGCGTCGTACCGTTTGGCACCGTCGGAGATGCAGGAGCTATCATCTCAGTTGCAGGAGCTGCTGGGTAAGCAGTTTATTCGTCCGAGTAGTTCACCCTGGGGAGCACCGATCCTTTTTGTCAGGAAGAAGGACGGTTCGCACAGGATGTGCATTGACTATAGGGAGCAGAACAAGTTAACGGTGAGAACCGTTATCCGCTTCCGAGGATAGACGATCTTTTCGATCAGCTGCAGGGTGCATCTTGGTTTTCCAAGATTGATTTGAGATCAGGATACCACCAGGTCAGGGTGAGGGAGGAAGACGTGGAGAAGACCGTGTTTCGGACTCGTTATGGTCATTACGAGTTCGTGGTGATGCCGTTTGGGCTCACCAACGCGCCAGCGGTATTCATGGATCTGATGAACCGAGTATGCAGACCGATGCTCGATCGCTCGGTCATTGTGTTCGTGGATGATATCTTGGTATTTTCCAAGACCCGAGAACAGCATGAGGAGCATCTCAGGAAGCTGCTGGAGGTTCTACGGCGAGAACGACTGTATACCAAGTTCTCGAAGTGTGAGTTTTGATTGCGAGAGGTTCAGTTCCTCGGACATCTCGTTAACCAGGAGGGGATTTTGGTCGATCCGGCCAAGGTGGAGGCGGTTATGCAGTGGGAGACTCCGAGATCTCCCTCAGACATCAAGAGTTTCTTGGGTTTAGCAGGGTATTATCGGAGATTCATTCGTGATTTCTCCAAGATTTCCGTACCCCTCACTCGTCTAACGAGGAAGGGGGTGGATTTCCGGTAGGGCCCTGAGCAGCAGAGGGCATTTGAGACCCTTCGTCGGTGTTTATGCGAGGCGCCGGTGTTGACACTCCCCGAGGGAGTTGAGGATTTTGTGGTATTTTGTGATGCGTCCATCACAGGCTTAGGGGCAGTCCTCATGCAGAGGGGACGAGTGATAGCCTATACGTCGAGGCAGTTGAAGCCGCATGAGACGAGATACCCCATACACGATCTTGAGTTGGGAGCGGTGGTCTTCGCTCTCAAGATGTGGAGGCACTATCTGTACGGGGTCCGTTGCACTATATACACGGATCACAAGAGTTTGAGACACATCATGGATCAGCCGAACCTGAACATGAGGCAGCGCAGGTGGCTGGATGTGGTCAAGGACTATGATTGCGAGATCCTTTACCATCCTGGTAAAGCGAACGTGGTTGCGGATGCTCTGAGCCGCAAGTCAGCTGGGTCCTCGACCCCAGCCAGGTGTATGAGGATAGCGGTGGATTCCCCGCTGGTGGGTTTGGTCAGGGATGCTCAAATTGAGGGTATGAGACCAGAGAACTGGAAGTTGGAGAAGATTAAGGGCGAAAGCGCCCAGTTTGTTCAGGATAGCCGCAGATTGTTGACCCGCTACGGTCGGGTTTGGGTTCCGATGTCCGGAGGGGTCCGGCAGACAGTGATGGAGGAGGCTCATAAGTCTCGCTTTTCTATTCACCCGGGAGCCACCAAGATGTACCGTGATTTGAGTTCGAGTCATTGGTGGCCTGGCATGAAGCGAGATATCGCTTGGTTTGTTGAGAGGTGCTTGACCTGCAGGATGGTCAAGGCCGAGCATCAGAGGCCGCATGGTAAGCTGCAGCCTCTGGAGATTCCCATGTGGAAATGGGAACGGATCGCGATAGATTTCATCACGAAGTTGCCAAGGACGGCAAAGGGGTACGATGCTATATGGGTCATCGTGGATTGATTGACCAAGAGTGCCCATTTCCTAGCCATACGGGAGATTTCGTCGGCAGAGAAGTTGGCCGACCTGTACGTCCGCGAGATTGTCTCTCGCCATGGGGTTCCAGTTTCCATTGTTTCCGATCGGGATGTCCGATTTACTTCCCGTTTTTGGCAGAAGTTCCACGAGGAACTGGGTACAAGATTGCATTTTAGTACGACGTTTCATCCGCAGACTGATGGGCAGAGTGAGCGGACCATCCAGACCCTCGAGGATATGTTGAGGGCGTGCGCCATTGATTTCGGTGGAAGTTGGGATTCCCACCTACCGCTTGTAGAGTTCGCCTACAACAACAACTATCATTCCAATATTGGTGCCCCGCCTTTCGAGCTGTTGTATGGGAGGAAGTGTAGAACCCCAGTCTGCTGGGGCGAGGTTGGGCACAGGGTGATGGGTCGGACAGAGGTAGTTCTGCAAACTACCGAGATGATACAGCAGATTAGACAGCGACTGCAGACCGCTCAGAGTCGGCAGAAAAGTTATGCCGACCGACGCCGATCTGAGCTAGAATTTCAGGTGGGTGACATGGTTCTTCTGAAGGTCTCACCCTGGAAGGGAGTGATCCGCTTCAGGAAGATGGGAAAATTGGGTCCCCGTTACATTGGGCCGTTCAGGATTGTTGCCAGGGTTGGCAGGGTGGCTTATAGGCTAGAGCTTCCGGAGGAGCTTAGCCGGATCCACATCACATTTCATGTTTCGCAATTGCGAAAATGCATTATGGACCAGGAGGCAGTGGTATCGTTGGATGACATTCAGGTCGATGAGCGCCTGAACTATGTGGAGAGGCCTGTGGCTATTTTGGAAAGGAAGAAGAAGATTCTACGGAACAAGGAAATACCTTTAGTAAAGGTACAGTGGGAACATCGGAGGGGATCCGAGTGGACATGGGAGCCGGAGGCGGAGATGCGCGAGCATTACCCGACATTGTTTATTCCAACGGACTTCGAGGGCGAAGTCTAGTTCAAGTGGGGGAGAGTTGTAACGCCCCGATTCTCAGGTATTGTTTAAATAAGATTTATTGGGTTAAGCTCTACTCGACGAGTTGGTTGACCTGCTCGTCGAGTAGCAGTGGGGTGGGATCGCGTGTCAGGTGACCTACTCGTCGAGTCCATATTGGGACTCGGCGAGTAGGAGCTGGCAGATGAAACCCTAATTCCCGGGGTTTGCACCTCTATTTAAAGGAACCTCAGCCTCCTTTGGCCTCTTTGCAGTCTTTGAGAGCCCCTTAAAACCCTAATACGTGTGTGTGTGTGCCCATTGTGTGTTTGAAGCTTGAAGAGAGGATCCTTGGAGGGATAAGGCTTAGAGGAGAAGGAGATTGGAGCACGTAGAGTGTGGAAATCAACTCTTACCTCAGTTATCATCTTCTGGAGGTAACCAAATCACCTTTTTCCTTGTGAATCTCTTCTATTGGTTGAGTTTTAGGGTTTTTGATGAGATATTAAGTTGGAAAGATGAGCTATGGGCTAGATCTGAGGTTGTAACTTCAGATCTGGACCCTCCTTGGATTCTATAAGCATAAAGTTTCAGTTTTGGTCATGATTAAGGTCCCTCTTAAACATGAAGTTCCATTAAGAACTTAAAATAGGAATTTAGAGCCTTTATGGCCATGCATGCACGTAAAGTTTGCAACTTTACGTGATAAGCATGCCCTAGAAGCTTGGATCTATGATTTGGAGCCGCTGCATGGCTCAAAACAAGTCTGTATGGAAAAAGGACTGAATGGACTCGGCGAGTCGCAAGGTTGACTCGGCGAGTCACATGAAGATGGCCGTGGACTCGGCGAGTCGGATGAACAACTCGGCGAGTCCGATGAAGATTACCATAAGACTCAGCGAGTTGAAGAACAACTCGGCGAGTCGGATGAGTTTTCCCTAGGATATGTATGTGTGTGTATCCGTCGAGTTGCAAGGAGGGAACTCGACGGGTGGCCTTAAAGTTTGAACGAGAATCGAAGCAACTCGACGAGTCACCCCGATGACTCGGCGAGTTGGATTGTGCTTCAAGGAACTCGGCGAGTAGCCAAGGGTACTCGGCGAGTTGGGGTCAACATGGACTGTTGACCTTGACTGAGGACTTTGACTTGGACCAGGGGTTGACTGGTGGGTTATGGAGTACCTTATAAGGTTAAGGACTTATAAGTATATTGTACTATGATCATAGGTGGTGGAGCCTGTGTCAAGTAATCCGAGAGGTGGGGTTTATCTTCCGAGTCGACATTTGCAAGGTGAGTTATCCTCACTATATCGATAGGGTCTACGACACCAAGGCCGGCCCTTTAGTTGTTATTGCTATGGTATGCTACATGTGGTTATGATCTGCTAGATCGGAATCAGGGTATACAGTATGTTATGCTCGTATGATCCGTAAGGATTGGTATGTTAGTGACCTGCTAGGTCGGTACCCTAGTTACGAGAGGATTCTATGATTGATGATCAGTGTGATAGATATGTTTGATGTTTGTATATGCCAGTATATGATAGTTATGCGCACATGGTTATTTGCTTGTTGGTTGGGTTGAGGCGGTCCTGCTTTGTGCTGAAGGCCAACATACCCTATGAGCGGTCCGGGGAGACTGCAGGCCCACGAGGCGGACCAGTCATGCCGAAGGCTCGGGATAGATTCAGATAGACTGTAGGCCCAGTAGGGCGGTCCAGTGAGGCCGATGGCCAGTATACATGTTGATTGATTGATTGTTACTGATATAGCATTGTCAGTGTGGTATTGGTATTTTGGGGATAGCTCACTAAGCCCTCGGACTTACAGTTTTCAGTTTATGGTTTCAGGTACTTCAGGAGATCATGGCAAGGCGAAGGCGTGACCGTACCGCTCCTCATCCTTATGTTATATTTTTGGGACACTCTGATGGATATTGATTTGAAAACATTTTTGTAAACGATACTAATTGACTTTTATTTATGATTTTAAAAGTTTAAATTTGGCGTAAAATTTATGGATGTTACACACTTTCAAAGACTTTCCAATTTCATTCTCCACCAAAGCTTTAAATTTTTTGAAGTGTGTAAACGCATCACTCTTTCATGAGATAAATCCACATAAATCGTGAAAAATCATCAATTAGTGTAAAAATATACCGAATTTGACCCTTGGTTGTCGGTGTGATCGGACCACATAAATCACCGTGAACTAGTTCCAATGGTCGATTTGCTTTGTATGTTGTCATAGTCGGGAACGACTTTCTTGTTTGCTTGCCCACCAAGCAAGACTTACATAGTTGATTCTCATGATTAAATTGGGGTAACCCTTTGACTAGACCCTTCTTGGACATCTTTTTCATTGACTCGAAATTGATGTGCCCAAGTCATTCATGTCATCGTCATGTATCTTCACTTAGTCTCGAATGAAGACAAATAGGAACTCCAATTTGTAATTTTATTTTATAAAGGCGGTTTGGAGTTCTTTGTACTTTCATTAATAAGCAATTATCGGCATCGTGCATGGTCAAATAGTTGTCTTTCATTCGAATATCACACCCCGCTTCGGTTGCTTGTCTGAGACTAATATTGTTCTTGAGATCCGGTATGTAGTAGATCTCCGTCATCAGCCTTTGTTGACCCCTCTTGCCTTGGAAAAGTATAACACCTGTTCCTTTGATTTTTACACACGAATTATCTCTGAATTTAACCCTCCCGGTTATGCCTTCATCAAGTTCGGAGAAAAAAGATCGGTTTCCCGTCATGTGATTGCTCGCCCCGTTATCCAAATACCACACATCGTTATCTTGTGAGTCCTATCGAGACGGTATCACATTTTCTTCGTTTAAAAACACAGTCTCGTGTTAAAATACGGTCTCGTCGGTATCGTTATATTCGGCAAAATTACTTTCTTGTATTTTTTTAATTTGGTGCGGACATTGAGACGCGAAATGGCCTGGTTTGTCACAACGGTAACAAATAATATTTGATCGATCCTTTTTACTTTAATTTTTGTTCGGGTCAAAATTAGGCTTGTTTGAGTCATTGGGCCTGTGATTTTTCTGCTTTGGGCTTTGTCGGTTCTTAGTCCATTTGTTTGGCCCACCTGATCCATCCGACCCGTTTGCTCCATGATTAAACCCACTTGACGATCCTTTTCCCTTTGTCTTCCCTGTCACTCCTCCATGAGACCTCGAAGATCCACCACTACCAGACGACGTTGATTTCATGAGCATCACTCTCACCTGACCCCCTCCGTCGTCCTCCTCTTCTTTGATCCTTTCCTCGTACGCCTTGAGTCGTCCCACTACATCTTCAAAGGCAATAGATATCAAATCGAGCACCTGTTCCAAAGAGGCGACGATATGTATAAACTTCGAACAAGGCAAGGTTTTGAGGAACTTCTTGACTAACTTCAATTCATCAATAACCTCTCCTAATGCTGCTGATTTCGAGGCGATACCGGACAGCTTTCCAGCGTACGCGTCGATGGTTTCCAACTCCATCATCTTCAGCTGATCGAATTCGGCGTTTAGGGTTTGCAATCAGGCCTCTTTCACTCGATATGTGCCTATGTATCTCGTCTTGATTCCGTCCCAGAGCGCTTTTGCAGAATCCACATCACCGATCTGCATAATTAGGGATTCGGGGATTGACTGATACAAAAGCCCCACTGCTAGGTAGTTTTTCTCTTCATTCTCTTTTGTTCCTAGGTCAATTACACTCCATGCCTTATGAATTCTTAAGACAACCTTCATACGCAGGGACCAAACTGTGTAATTTGTAGAATTGAGCATGGGAAATTGAACTGAGGTTGATCCAGTTTCTTTCATAGTCACCGGAGCGGTTCTTTCATCTCCCCCTGCATTCGACATGTTGACCTGACTCGTCAACAAGTAAAATCCGATCTCACAGCTTTTTGTTTTCAAGCTCTGATACCAATTCAAATCAAATAGCACAAAACAAAGTGGAATAACTCTCCAATTTTATTGAGAAAATATAACTCTAGAAACTCAATATTGTTTTAGGCATAGTCCATGTCTCGGTATATATATATATATATATATATATATATATATATATATATATATATATATTCCTAGACTACCAACTTGTAGAATAAGATTAGGAAGCTTAAACCAACTTGTTTAAGCCCCAAGTTTACTTGGTCTCCGAGTCCTACTCAACTTAAGATTCCAACAATTACAAGACCTGAAATGACATTTATATCATTTATTATTTTTTTTATTAATATTATGTTATCAGAAAAAATGATAAAGAAATATATGTGGGTCCCACCCCCAACCTCACTGCTCACGTTCCTCTCTTTTTCTTGTTATAATCTCTTTCTTGTTCAATTCCACGACATCGACAACATCTCATCCCTCGTCCTTTTTCCCTTTTCACTGTCGATCTGAATCCCTTCCCTCTTCCATCTTCATCGCCGACTACATCTATAGGTGGTTTACAGAGGGCCCACGGTCTGTGGGTTTTCCAAGAGGAAAAAATATGGTTCATGTGTTTCCCTGGATGTCCATGGTGAAATCCAATTTTCCCCAGTTTTCATAGATTTCGACCTTCGATTGCCTTAAAACTTCCATAAAGACTTATAAAAAGGGTTAAAACTTGAAAATTAGATCAAGAAGTTAGGAACCCATGTAGGGGTATTTTGGTTATTTGTAACTATTTGATTTTAATGAAATAGTTGGTGATTAAGTGGTATTATAAGATTGAAAGGAGTGTGATATCAAACTATTAAGATGAGTAACTACTGAATGCATAACCCATGTATGACTAGAAATGATTTTTATGATTTAAACTTTATCTATTATGTTTATATACCTTATGTGTTATGATAATTGTTGTTCGTAATCTATGTGCATTCACGAAAAATGATATTTTGAAAAGTATTTTGACTATGACTAAAAGATTATAATATTTTGGAAACAATTTTCCTCGTGAAGTTGTACATCTACTCACGATAGGTACAAACTTGAGTCTCCAATAAAGTCTCACGACAAATAATTATGTTGATGACGATAGACCACTGTCTTAGTGATAGTATTCTAGATATGTATCACTTGTGCATATATGCTAGCTAACTCGTGTACGATATATTTAATGATAACAAAGTGATAGGTTTTATGGGTTTGGTCAGTTTTGTTGGTGTCATGATTGTCAACTACATGTTCTTCCTCTAATAGAAGAACAGTAGTGTAACACCCTGTTTTCACCCTTTAGTACGATTTAATATAAACATTTGTTTATAAAACTCGAAGTAGAAATATATTACTTTTTAGCCAAAGTAATCATCATAAACATGTAGGAAACGCCAATACGATTTCCGTAAATATATAGAACACTCGAATTTGACTTCGTATAGAGAAGTTATGATTATTCGAAGATTTGTGTTCGACCCTATACAACAAGGCATGTCGTAAAAAGTGAATCGGAGATAGGTTGCTTATTAGCCTTAGTGATCTAAACAAAAGTTGTAGTAGTCATAAAATCGAGAGTGTGCCTATAGAGAACGTCCAAATATGACTTCGTATGAGGAAGTTATGATTTTTCGAAATTTCGATACTACAATGCACAAAACTGAAATAAAAAATTAAGATCGGTTAAGTATTAGCTAATATAATGCAAACGAGAGTTGAAGATCTCGTGAATATGATTTCGTCGATATAAAGACAGTCGAGAACGGATCTCGTATGGAAGAGTTATAATTTTTATACGAACTTTAACAGTCTAAGTCTATTAAAAATATAACTTTAAAAATAAAGTGATAGTATTCTAAATGAAAGTTGTAGTACTTGTTGATAGCTACGCGTGGATATAATGAACTTCGAAAACGAAGCTCGTATGAGGATGATACGATTTTTATAAGTTTTTCGAAAAACGCCACGCGCAGGTACGTAAGCACGATGCGCGCGTATTCTAGAAGGTGGGTGTGTCCCACCAGATTTAGGACACATGGCACGCAAAGGGTGGAGCAGCATCGATCAATAGGCACGGTGTGCCTCAAGAGAGTGCGTGGTGCACCCCCTGTGACCCTATATATATATATATATATATATATATATATATATATATATATATATATATATATATATATATATATATATATATATATATATATATATGTTCCGTTTTAATCTCATTTTCTCACATATTCAGCCTCAAATCCTCTAGAAACCCTCCCTCACCCCTAGCCCCGATACTCTCTAGTTCCCGGTTACTTTAGCAAGGCTCTGAGGTATTTGAGAACCTGGATAAATTGAAGTGCTTAGGTCGGAGTTATTCCCGGGCAATTTCCCGGTTTTTGCTAGAAACTTTGTAAGTTAAGCTACACTTACTAGGCTTTTAGGATAGCTTATGTTTATAATTATAACTAGGCGAATGCCTGCGCGTTGCGCAGAAACCTATATAGTTGAAGTGTTTACAAATATATGTTTTTTTTAAATATAGCAATAACGTTGTTGTTAAATTTGATATAATAATTCGTATACTAAATTGATATAATATATTGATTATTTTGAATTATATGATAATATATACATCTATTATAACTGCATAATCTCAATCGTTTAAATGACTTCTATCCGCGAGTTACACATGAATAAAATTAAATATAATATATGATTTAATGTTATTTATAGTTGTTGTTATTGTTAATTAATTTTTTAAAATTTATTTGTTTAATATTTTAATTTCTATCATTATAATTATTTAAAACATCAAACATTGTTTTTTGATTTTAAAGATAACAATATAATCTTTTATATAGAGCTATTTTTAATTATTGTTATAGTAAGCTATTTTAAGCTACTTATTTGAAAACTTTTAATGATTATAAAAATATCTTTAGGAAATATTTTAGTTAAATTGATATTACAATTTAGCTTTTGCATTTATCACTACATTCTATCACTTTTAACTATTTACAAAATATTCTTTGGTTTTTTAAGTGGAACTGAAATTTATATTTAAGTTAACATTGTAATGTTATATTTAAATTAACAATTTAAGTATTTTGTCCAAACTGTTCAAAAGGTGTAACTTTAAACTGATAACGGTTTACATACAACAACATATTAAATCTAATACATTAAATATAATATGTTAAAAGTTAAAGACATAACTTTATAAGTAGAAGTAAATATATTATTTTAAAATTGAAATTTAGTATATTTATGATTACACTTTAGGTTTGATATTTATTTAACCTTACTAACCAACTTATAATCATTATTAGAAAGACACTATAATTAATCAATTTTACCTATTTACAAAATATTCTTTGGCTTGTTTAAGTTAAACTAAAATTTATATGTAAGTTGACCCTGTAATGCTATATTCAAATTAATAATTTAAATATTTTATACAAATTGTTCCAAAATTGTATCTATAAAATGATAATGGTTTGCACCAACAATATATTAAAACTAATGAATTAAGTATAATATGTTAAAAGTTAAAAAACATAACTTTATAAGTAGAAGTAAATATATTATTTTAATATTGAAATTTAGTTTATATATGATTACACTTTAGATTTTATATTTATTTAACATTATTAACCAACTTATAATTATTATTAGAAAGAAATTGAAAAGTCATGGGAGTTTCAAATGAATGTGGTGAAAGGAAAAATACATGGGAGTTTCAAATGAATGTGGTGAAAGAAAAAATGTTTCCTTTATAATATAGTATGATATGATGATTATTATTATTAGGAACCTATAAGTACCTGATTAGTCATTAATTCATGTTAAATACACTGATTGGTCTACTTATACGAGAAGTGTCTAGAATGGTCACGTTGGCTTGGTTGTTGGATTTTAGAAAAGTTATATGCCGAAATGGTCCTGCCTCCCAACTGTCCTGCGTGACTGATCATTATTTGATAGCCATGAAAGTATATTCGGAATTAGTGAAGAATCTAACTTCTACCAGATTTCCATAGATATTAATAAGATATAATAGTATAAGATAATACCTAATAGATATGTACCACCAGTCAGATCATTCAAAGGATATTTGATAGCCGTTTGAGTAATTATCTAGGTGCGTTGTCTCACTATACTATGTATTAAAATATATGTCCATGTATGTTAGGATAGAGAGCTAGTAGAGTAGAGTTGATAGTATAATATATATGTACTTAAATGTTAATGTACTTGAAACTGGTAGAGTAGAAAGTATAAATATGCATGTGCTAGTAGAGTCTAAAGTGCAGTCGTTAGGTGTGTAATTGTTGTGATATTTGAATTGTCTATTAATATTTAGTTAGGGGATGGTAGCGGAATGACAAAGAGGTCGGGATCCTATAGGCCCACGTGTTGACGAAATGACATGTAGGCCGTAAGTACACATAGACCCGTGTTGAAGACAAAATGGTTGGGCTGTAAGCCTAAGATACACATATTATTGGCAGATCGTGACTCATTATTTGTATGCATGTATATGTATTGTGGTATATGGTATTTTAGGGAACTCACTAAGCTTCGTGCTTACCTAGTTGATTATAAATGTTTTTCAGGCGCTTCATTGATTCGTGAGAAGGGCAAGGTTCGACAGTACATACGTGCATTCGTGCCTTGTTTCCGCATATTGTAATTATACTCTAATATAGTTGAATAAATAAAAATGAAAATTTTATGTTGAAAATCGGGACGTCACAAGTATGCTAAATATTTTTGTTCTTTGGGTTTGTGTTTCTGGTTGAATACCCAATATAGTATATGGGTTTAGGGTTTTTTTGTTGGTGGTAGATGATGATTGTAACAACCCAATTTTCACGCCCAAAAATTTCATTTTTTTATAAATTACTTTAATTAAACCATTCGGAGGAAAACATTGTCAAATCATAACATCTCATAAAACTATGTATAATGTCTGAAAATCCAAATCATAAATAGTGATAATGTCCGAGCACAGTCCCAAGGAAACTCATAATGCGGAATCTGGGGTGTGTGTATGATGTGCAGCTACCGCGCCGGCTCCTTCCCCTTCGATGAAGAGGTACCTGAAACAAAACTGAAAACTGTAAGCACAAAGCTTAGTGAGCTCCCCCATCGTACCACATACCATACGAACACATAACATACATACTGTCGGGCAATTCTGGGGTGTCCGACCTACCCGATACGGCCATTCTGGGGTGCCGACCTACCCGTGTCAAGCCATTCTGGGGTGCTGACCTACCCATGTCAAGCCATTCTGGGGTGCTGACCTACCCGTCGGTCCTAACAACCGAACTTGGGGACTATTCCCCTCCTACTACCACTATCACATATAACATATCATGCCAGCATATAAACATATCATCACATACTGTCAGACATATCTGGGGTGTCTGACCTACCCTTCGGTCCTAACAACCGAACTCTACTACTATCACATATTACATATCATGCCAGCATATAACATATCAGGTAGTAGCAAAACTAGATGATATCACAAAGACAATCAACCTAACATACAACTCCTACTGGTGGGCCGACATTGTGGCCGTAGACCCACCGCTACTGGGAGGTAACTCACCTCAAACGAGTAGCTGCTGAATATCTGTGCGGGGAATCTCTGACCGCTGCTGCTCCGGAAGTCCTCCGGCTATAATCCCTACAAAACACTTAATCAGAATCCTGATATCTACCCTTAGGGTAAAATGACTATTTTACCCCAGACCAAGTCCAAGTCAAAGTCAAAGTCAAGGTCAAAGTCAACTTCCAGTTGACCCGACTCGCCGAGTTGGGTCGTCAACTCGTCGAGTCCCTATCTCTTCAACTGTCCTCCTCCACGTCCCTACTCGTCGAGTTTAGCAACGACTCGACGAGTTCTCCTTCTAATACAACCTCAGATGAACCTTCATCTGACTCGCCGAGCGGTATGAACACTCGTCGAGTCCGTCTTCATCCTAAGAACACGTCCTGTCCTCGACTCGCCGAGTTGTATGAACAACTCGTCGAGTTCATCTTCAAGGGTTGGGAGATTGCCTTGGACTCGCCGAGTCTGTTCTAGCACTCGTCGAGTCCCATGAACTCCAGGTCTAAAATGAAGTCCAATGCGTTGGGTCACTCTTTCTGTCCTGCTACAACCCTACTGACACCCAACTGAGTCCTTTTGACCCTCAACATATATGGGACTCAAAGCCTTGGACTCGCCGAGTCCCAAGAACGGACTCACCGAGTCGGTAACGTCCACACCCTAAATCCTCAATTTCTGATGTACAACTCATGACCAAAAGATAGATCTGGGCTCCTACAATCGTTCTAGCACGTAAAGTTACAAACTTTACGTGCATGCATGGGACTTTGAGTCCAAAAGGTCCTAAAACAAGCTCTTGGGTTGCATGGAGTCTTTCTTGGGTGTAAAAGCACCCACTTTCTGCCTTGTGACCCCTTTAAGGACCTAGATCTGAAGCCTTGTCCCCAACCACGCTTGCATTCATGGTTGGCTACCTAGAATGGCTTATAAAAGCCCTAAATCTCCACAAAATGGGATCTAGCAAATGAACAAGCAAGTTAGCAACTTTATACCTTCTGAGGACTGAAAATGAAGCACAAACTCGAACCCCTCTGGTCTCCTCTTGTTTCCTCAAGCCTTTCTCCTTCCTTCTTAAGACTATCAACACCAAAATCCACCAAAATGGCTTAGATTGCTTCAACAACGTCTAGGGTTTTCTATAGAGGGTTTCTGGGAGCATAAAGGGACAATGGAGGCTGTATAAGGTTGTTTAAATAGGGTGCAAACCCTCAGATTAGGGTTTTGTCCAGACAGAGCCTACTCGTCGAGTCCGGGACTCGACTCGACGAGTCCATCACTTAAATCCTGCGTCTCATCCCGCTTCTACTCGGCGAGTTGGGCCTTCAACTCGCCGAGTCCCAGGCCAAAAATGCAACATTACTTAAATAAAATACATACCAGGAAACAGGTACTACAAATCTCCCCCACTTATTTTAGACTTCGTCCTCGAAGTCTGCTGCTCGATCCTGGAATAGCTCTAGGTAATGCTCCATCATCTCATCCACTGGCTCCCAGATCCATTCCGAGCCCTTCCGGTGCTGCCATTGCACCTTCACGAGCTCCACCCTCTTGTTCCTCAGATCCTTCGACTTCCGGTCGAGAATCGCTACAGGCCGCTCAATGTAATTCAGGCTGTCATCGACCTGAATATCCTCTAATGGTACCACTGCCGAGTCGTCCACCAGGCATTTTCGTAGCTGGGAGACGTGGAAGGTGCTATGAATCTGACTGAGTTCGGCTGGCAGGTCCAGCCGATACGCCACCTTGCCCACCCGGGCTATGACCTTGAAAGGTCCAATATACCTGGGGCCCAACTTGCCCCGCTTCCTGAATCGGATGACGCCCTTCCATGGCGACACCTTCAGGAGAACCATATCCCCGACCTGAAACTCCAGGTCTGATCGACGCTTATCGGCATAACTAATCTGCCGACTTTGTGCAGTCTGAAGTCTGCTCCTGACCTGCTGAATCCTCTCCGTCGTCTTGAGCACCACTTCGGTGCTCCCCATGACCCTCTGGCCAACCTCGCCCCAGCATATCGGGGTCCTGCACTTTCTCCCGTACAACATCTCGAAGGGAGGTCGATCGATACTCGCATGATAGTTATTATTATACGAGAACTCCGCCAACGGAAGGTAGGTATCCCAGCTACCTCCAAAGTCTAAAACACATGCCTGCAGCATATCCTCTAGCGTCTGGATGGTCCGCTCGCTCTGACCATCCGTCTGCGGGTGAAAGGAGGTGCTGAAATGCAGACGAGTACCCAACTCGTCGTGAAATTTCTTCCAAAACCTGGAAGTGAACCGAACGTCCCTGTCAGAAATCACGGAGACCGGCACCCCGTGACGAGCCACCACCTCTCGAATATAAATATCGGCCAGCTTCTCGGCCGATATGCTCTCCTGGATCGGTATAAAATGGGCACTCTTGGTCAACCGATCCACGATGGCCCATATGGAATCCACTCCCCGCGCGGTCTTGGGAAGCTTGGTGATGAAATCCATAGTAATATCTTCCCACTTCCACAGGGGAATATCCAACGGCTGCATCTTGCCGTGTGGCCTCTGGTGCTTGGCCTTGACCTTCCTGCAGGTCAAGCACTGCTCCACGTACCATGCTACATCCCGCTTCATGCAGGGTCACCAATAATCAAGACGAAGATCCCTATACATCTTCGTCGCCCCGGGATAAATGGAGAATCGGGATTTGTGCGCCTCCTCTATCAGAACCTGGCGCACGCCTCCGAGGTATGGAACCCACACCCTGAGGTGTAATGTCAATAATCCCCTGCTGTCATAGTCGAAGGAGGAAACCTGACCCACTATACGCTCACTCTTCTGATGTTCCTCCTTCATAGCCTCCTGTTGGGCCTCTCAGATCTGCTCCAATAACGGGGTCACTACTGTCATCCGCATGCAGATATCTCTGATCGGCGCCGTCTTGCGGCTAAGCGCATCGGCCACCACGTTGGTCTTCCCTGGGTGGTAAAGGATCTCACAATCATAATCCTTTACCACATCAAGCCACCGACACTGCCTCATATTTAGATTTGGCTGGTCCATGAGATACATCAGGCTCTTATGGTTCGTGTAAATGGTACAACGGACCCCATAGAGGTAATGACGCCAAATCTTGAGGGCGAATACAACAGCCCCCAACTCCAAATCATGCGTCGGGTAGTTCGCCTCGTGAGGCTTCAGCTGCCTCGAAGCGAAGGCGATGACATGCCCTCTCTGCATCAATACAGCGCCTAAACCTGATATAGACGTGTCGCAGTACACAACAAAATCCTCTACGCCCTCTGGCAGGGCTAAGATCGGCGCCTCGCATAACCTCTGCCTCAGTGTCTCAAACGCTGCCTGCTGCTAAAGCCCTCAACGAAAGACTACGGCCTTCTTCGTCAGCCGCGTCAAGGGTACGACTATCTTGGAGAAATCCTGGATGAATCTCCGATAGTAGCCGGCTAATCCCAGGAAACTCCGAATCTCAGATGGAGACTTCGGAACCTCCCATCTCATCACGGCCTCCACCTTGGCCGGGTCGACCAGAATACCGTTCTGGTTGACAAGGTGCCCAAGAAACTGCACCTCGCGCAACCAGAACTCACACTTGGAGAACTTAGCGTACATGCTCTCTCTCCTCAGAGTATCCAAAACCTCTCGCAGATGCTCCTCATGCTGCTCCTGCGTCTTGGAATAGACCAAGATGTCGTCAATAAATACTATCACGGACCGATCCAACATCGGTCTACATACGCGGTTCATGAGATCCATGAACGCGGCAGGAGCATTGGTGAGCCCAAAGGGCATCACCACGAACTCGTAATGACCATAGCGAGTCTGAAACGCCGTCTTCTGCACATCCTCCTCTCTGACCCTCATCTGATGGTAACCTGAGCGCAAATCAATCTTGGAAAACCAAGATGCTCCCTGCAGCTGGTCAAAGAGGTCGTCAATCCTCGGGAGTGGGTAACGGTTCTTCACCGTTACCTTGTTCAGCTCCCGGTAGTCTATGCACATACGGTGCGACCCATCCTTCTTCTTGACAAACAGGATCGAGGCTCCCCAAGGTGAACTACTCGGCCTGATAAATCCCTTGTCTAGCAGCTCCTGCAGCTGCGTAGACAACTCCTGTATCTCGGGAGGAACCAACCGGTACGACGCCTTGGCAATCGGGGCCGCACCAGGAACCAAATCGATCCTGAACTCCACCTGACGCTCCGGGGGAATCCCAGGAAGCTCCTCCGGAACACATCTGCGTAGTCTCACACCACCGGAACATCGCTCACTGACGTCTTACCCGCCTCTCGGGTGTCCATGACATAGGCGACATATCCTGCGCAACCCTGCTGAAGGTAACGCCTAGCCCTCGCCGCCGAACATAAAGCTGGTCCTCGCTGTGGCCTCTCGCCCTGAATCACCAGCTCTCCCCCACTTGGGGTCCTGATCCGCACCAACTGCTGCGCGCAGTCGATCACCGCCCCATTGGGGCTTAGCCAATCCATGCCGATAATAACCTTGTTCCCCCGTAAAGGTATGGGAACCAGATCCACCAGGTAGCGCTCCTCGAATAATCTCAGCACACAATCTCGGAATACCGCCGATGCTCGCAGCCTCGCACCGATCGATCATCGGCAATCTCTACCTCTAGAGGGCAATCCAACATGCCCGAAGACTCGGGAAACCTCTTGCTGAGTGCAAGAGAAACAAACGATCGGGTAGCACCCGAATCAAACAATACTTGAACTGGGATACCGTTCACATGGAACGATCCTAAACAGAGCACATATCAATATCATAAACATCATATAAATAAATCAGAGGGAAAGAATCATACTCGTCACCACATCGGGTGCGGCGCGTGCCTCCTCGGTAGTCAACTGGAAGGCCCGGCTCCTCACCACTGGAGCCTCCGCCTTGCCCTGTCGGCCATCAGTAATCCGCAGGGTCGCTGGAGCTGGCGCCTTCACTGGCGCTGCTGCTGCTGTCAACTGGGGGCAATTGGCCTTCTTGTGGCCCCTCTGGTTGCAGTGGAAACACAGCAACTCTGATGTCTAAAAAGTGGGTGCAGGGGCGGTACAATCCTTACTGAAATGCCCCGTCTTGTCGCATTTGTAGCAGCCCGACGATCCCAACCTAAATGCTCCCTCGTGCGGCCTGCCGCATTTCCTGCAACGGCCCTGTCCTGACTGGCCTTTCGGCCTACCATCTGATCCCTTGGGCTTCTTCTCCGAAGCCCCAGTCACCTGCCCATCATCTACCTTTCTCTTCCGGATGTGCTCCAGATCAATCTCCCTCTCCCTTGCCCTGGCAATCATGGAGTCCAGGGTAGGGCAAGTTGAAAAACTAACATGCTCCCGAATGTCAGCTCGCAGCATGTCGTGGTAGCGGGTCCTCCTCATGTCCTCATCTCCCGCATACTGGGGCACTAGCAACGCCCTCTCCCGGAACTTGGCGGTGATCTCTGCCACAGTCTCAGTAGTCTGTCTCATATCTAAGAACTCCCTCGCCAACTGCTGGAGCTCCACTGCTGGTGCAAACTCCGCTCTGAACCGAGTCACAAAGTCCGACCATGTCATAGCCTCCACAGCCGAGGCTCCCAGAGAGTCACCAACCGACTCCCACCAATCCCTAGCCCGGTCCCTCAAACACCCTGCTGCAAATCGTACCCCTCGGGGCAGAAGCTGGTCAACTGCGCAGACTCGATGTTTGCGATCCATCGTCTAGCAGCAATGGGGTCCTTCGCCCCATGGAAATCCGGCGCACCACTGCCCCTGAAGTCGTTAAAGGACAGTGTGCGAGATACCGACTGGCTGGTCGCCATGTCGCTCCTGAATGCTCGGAGGCGTTCCTCCATCAACTCCACGATCCCCTCCTTGACCGACCCAAAGATAATCGGGGTCGCATCAAGGATGCCTCTAGTGATCTCGGACGCGATAAACTCGCGTAGCCTCTCATCCACTGGTTCGGAACCTGAGCCCGAACCCGATCCCTCTCATGAACTGCCAACTGCTGGCCTCGGACGTAGCATCACCATTCTGCAATACATAATGACGATCGTCAGTGATACTGATACATCTAGAGGGATCACACCCATCACAAGTTCCCTGGTCTTGCCTCAGCCTTCCTCGATTCAAGTACGGATCCTCTGCTTTCAGTAGTACGGGCCCGTACTACCTTCCACATCTATCCGTACTTTCCTCAAGAACCGCCTCGACTCCACCAAGTCCCTTCTACTACTACTGCTGATCTCATGCTAATCTCATCCTAGGCTTGCCCTAGGTAATCACCAACCCACTCTCCGCCATCAGCTGCATAAGAAGTCCCTGCTTTCTTCCCCTAACTAGCTCCCGAATACTATTACATATTACTCAGACTAGATAGTTCTTCGAATGAGAGATCCTACCCTACAACGGTTGGACTCAAACAAGAGCTGCGAAATAGAGCTAGACCCAACCTTCTGAAATTATTTAGTCCTTGCAATATGTAACTTAACATATTCGTTTACTAGTTAGTGAAAGACAACTAGAACTCCTAAAAGCACAAAGCAAACAGCATTCGGGCATTGAGTACACATAATCAAGTATATACTATTCTGGCTATCATACTGAATAATCTGTACTAGCATGCAGTTCTCAATAAGCTGGTACTCATACAATAGGCACATAAGGCATCCTTCCTAGATCCTTAGTCCTAATCTAGCATGCTGTTCTACTGAAACTGAAACTGATAATCATAACATAAACTTGTATGGGTACTTTGGGGAATACTTACTTGAGCTCGGCCGGTCGCGCACATCACACACTTCGTTCTTTTTCAAACTCTTTATCTTAACCTTTAGAAAATCATTTTCTTTTGTAAAAAAAATCTTTTAGTCCCTCGATTTGAGTCCAGACACTCCCGAAGGTGCGTCCGAATCCCTCAAACCAGGGCTCTGATACCAACTTGTAACAGCCCAATTTTCACGCCCAAAAATTTCATTTTTTTATAAATTACTTTAATTAAAACATTCGGAGGAAAACATTGTCAAATCATAACATCTCATAAAACTATGTATAATGTCTGAAAATCCAAATCATAAATAGTGATAATGTCCGAGCACAGTCCCAAGGAAACTCATAATGCGGAATCTGGGGTGTGTGTATGATGTGCAGCTACCGCGCCGGCTCCTTCCCCTTCGATGAAGAGGTACCTGAAACAAAACTGAAAACTGTAAGCACAAAGCTTAGTGAGCTCCCCCATCGTACCACATACCATACGAACACATAACATACATACTGTCGGGCAATTCTGGGGTGCCCGACCTACCCGATACGGCCATTCTGGGGTGCCGACCTACCCGTGTCAAGCCATTCTGGGGTGCTGACCTACCCATGTCAAGCCATTCTGGGGTGCTGACCTACCCGTAGGTCCTAACAACCGAACTTGGGGACTATTCCCCTCCTACTACCACTATCACATATAACATATCATGCCAGCATATAAACATATCATCACATACTGTCAGACATATCTGGGGTGTCTGACCTACCCTTCGGTCCTAACAACCGAACTCTACTACTATCACATATTACATATCATGCCAGCATATAACATATCAGGTAGTAGCAAAACTAGATGATATCACAAAGACAATCAACCTAACATACAACTCCTACTGGTGGGCCGACATTGTGGCCGTAGACCCACCGCTACTGGGAGGTAACTCACCTCAAACGAGTAGCTGCTGAATATCTGTGCGGGGAATCTCTGACCGCTGCTGCTCCGGAAGTCCTCCGGCTATAATCCCTACAAAACACTTAATCAGAATCCTGATATCTACCCTTAGGGTAAAATGACTATTTTACCCCAGACCAAGTCCAAGTCAAAGTCAAAGTCAAGGTCAAAGTCAACTTCCAGTTGACCCGACTCGCCGAGTTGGGTCGTCAACTCGTCGAGTCCCTATCTCTTCAACTGTCCTCCTCCACGTCCCTACTCGTCGAGTTTAGTTACGACTCGACGAGTTCTCCTTCTAACACAACCTCAGATGAACCTTCATCCGACTCGCCGAGCGGTATGAACACTCGTCGAGTCCGTCTTCATCCTAAGAACACGTCCTGTCCTCGACTCGCCGAGTTGTATGAACAACTCGTCGAGTTCATCTTCAAGGGTTGGGAGATTGCCTTGGACTCGCCGAGTCTGTTCTAGCACTCGTCGAGTCCCATGAACTCCAGGTCTAAAATGAAGTCCAATGCGTTGGGTCACTCTTTCTGTCCTGCTACAACCCTACTGACACCCAACTGAGTCCTTTTGACCCCCAACAGATATGGGACTCAAAGCCTTGGACTCGCCGAGTCCCAAGAACGGACTCGCCGAGTCGGTAACGTCCACACCCTAAATCCTCGATTTCTGATGTACAACTCATGACCAAAAGATAGATCTGGGCTCCTACAATCGTTCTAGCACGCAAAGTTACAAACTTTACGTGCATGCATGGGACTTTGAGTCCAAAAGGTCCTAAAACAAGCTCTTGGGTTGCATGGAGTCTTTCTTGGGTGTAAAAGCACCCACTTTCTGCCTTGTGACCCCTTTAAGGACCTAGATCCGAAGCCTTGTCCCCAACCACGCTTGCATTCATGGTTGGCTACCTAGAATGGTTTATAAAAGCCCTAAATCTCCACAAAATGGGATCTAGCAAATGAACAAGCAAGTTAGCAACTTTATACCTTTTGAGGACTGAAAATGAAGCACAAACTCGAACCCCTCTGGTCTCCTCTTGTTTCCTCAAGCCTTTCTCCTTCCTTCTTAAGACTATCAACACCAAAATCCACCAAAATGGCTTAGATTGCTTCAACAACGGCTAGGGTTTTCTATAGAGGGTTTCTGGGAGCATAAAGGGACAATGGAGGCTGTATAAGGTTGTTTAAATAGGGTGCAAACCCTCAGATTAGGGTTTTGTCCAGACAGAGCCTACTCGTCGAGTCCGGGACCCGACTCGACGAGTCCATCACTTAAATCCCGCGTCTCATCCCGCTTCTACTCGGCGAGTTGGGCCTTCAACTCGCCGAGTCCCAGGCCAAAAATGCAACATTACTTAAATAAAATACATACCAGGAAACAGGTGCTACAATGATGATGATGATGATGATGATGATGATGATGATGTTTGGTTCATGTGCTTGTAATAGTTAGTAAGGAAAATTTTGGCTTTATAGGGACATAAGGTCAGAAGTGACCTATCTTTTTAGTCACCAAAACCTAATTTAGCCGGTTTAAGTAGCCACATTAGCATTGACGTAGATGCTGTATGGAAGAAACGACGTCGGTTTAGTCTTCTGCGTATTAAGGATGTGTAGGCCCCACACGTGTGATTGTTCTCCCTATATAATGTCCTTTGTGCCTTAAAATGGTCAAATTTCCAAACATTATTACCACAATTTCCCTAAAAACATCCATACCCTAATCTCTTGAAAAATGTCAATTGTTTCTTCACTTACTCACAATTGGTCGTTCAACTACAAGCACCATCTGAATGGCAATGCTTCCAATGGCTTCCGTTTACAAGACATGTAGATTACCATACTACAAACGCAGTTAGAGATGTCACTTATTAGGAAATAAGTTGTTGCACACATGCTTGAGCTAAAGGTGGATGATCTTAAGGTTGGTCACATTGATGTTTCCAACATGTTTGGACGATATGAAGAACCATTTCTACTCCTATAAGCTGCTTATGTGAAGGTGACAACTAATTTTATGGCGATCAAGTCGAAGATGAACAAAATGACAGGTTTTATGGGTTTGGTTAGTGTTGTTGGTGTTAGGATTGCTAGTTACATGTTCTTCCTCTGATGGAGGTTAAATATTTTGGTTTTTTGGGTTTATGTTTATGATTGAATACCCAATATAGTATATGGGTTTAGGGTTGGACTTAAGAATTTTTACAAGTTTAGGAATGTATTCCATTCCATAAAAGAGATTCTTTATCATTTACTAACATGATTTTAAAAATGATTTTCGGGATTCTCATCGGTGTAAGGAATGTGTCAATTTTTTGACTTTAAAGATGACGAATCCATATATTACTTAGTAGGTATTCTCAGTCCCTAAACTATATATTTTGAATTTTTGATATGTATTTAGAAAAGAGGGAAGATTGAAGATCTTAGACGAGGGCTTGGACATTTAAAATGTCATTTAAAACTTTTGTTTGGAAACTTATTAATGACTAATACTATGAGATCATATTTTTTTTCCTGCAAATTATGATTTTAAAAGAATACTAAGTGTTTTAAAACGATTTAATCTTTTAAACTAAAAGAAAGGTGGGGGCGGCGAGAAGAGACAGGGTAAGTGATGACAAAATCTATTAGGTTGCACTGAGTGGATTTAGTACACCATCGGCAACGGTGACATGGACCCGACGAACTGCAGACCCTGAACTAGTCATGTCGAGTTCGAAAGGGAAACTTGGCAATGACAAATCGAGTCTCTCTTCTTTTTCCTCCCTTCTAGACCTGGCAAACGTGTCGTGTCGTGTCGGGTTCGTGTCGTGTCAAGACATTAAACGGGTTGAAAGGACTTGACCCTAACTCGACCCGTTTAATTATCGTGTCGTGTCGTGTCAACCCGTTTATTTTCGTGTCGGTTTCGTGTCAAGTTTCGGGTTAAGGTTTAGACCTTGTAAAATATGTTGTGTCATGTCTGCTTGAAACATTTTAAAGGTTGGAAAGTAGAAGTTATGGATGCAAAAATGAAAAAGTGAAACATCGGAGTTAGGAGATGGAATGACAAAAAATTTAGTAAATTTAGAAGGCAAAAATGAAAAGAGTTAAAGTTGGGAAGCGAAGGGGATAAGTGGTGAGGATGAGTAAAATTAAGTAACTTTGAAAATTTAAATATTATTTTTAATTCTTGAGTTTGGCCAACTACAAGTCTATAACATATAATATATTTATAAAAATATGAAATTTATAATAAATAATATATAATTAAACGGGTCATATTCGAGTCATCTTCGAGTTGAAAGTCTTGACCCTAACCCTACCCGTTTAATTATCGTGTCGTGTCAACCCGTTTACATAAACGTGTCAAAATCTTTGACCCTAACCCGCTAATTTCATGTCGGATTTTTGTGTCGTGTCATGTTTTGTCAGGTCTACTCCCTTCTTCCTCCCTTTCTTCCTTGTTGGAGGTGAGGTGGAGCTCAACGAGCTTAAAGTCACTCTCCTTCAGCCTTAAGGATTAGGGATTTAGGAGAGTGGGTTTGTGATGGTGGGACCCACATGTATTTATTTATTAAATAATTTTCCTTATAAGATAATAATGGTAAAAAAAATAAGTATAGCATAAATGTCATTATATGGTAAACAAGTAGGAAATTTCATAATTCTAATCATTAGTTTTTCAAAATCTATCTTTTACTCACTATTCACTAATCATTCTAAAACTAATGAAACCTAGTTTTAATCGAGTCCAGTCTATCTATCTAATATCAATCAGTCATGTTTGGTTTAAAAAGAGTTGTCCTATAAGTACCCCTTAGCCTTTAAAAAAGAGACAGAGCAGAAGCTTTATAAGAACAAAACATACATATTTCACCTTCTAACAAACAACATTCAATCACAACAAAAAGCACAAAATCTAAGTTAAGTTAAGTTGTAATAAACAACATTCCGCCATTTTAGATCAAAGTCCAAAGGGCAGAACATGTAGTCCAACTGAAAAAAAGAGACCTGAATTTACAACACCCCAAAAAACAAACCACATTCATCATCATCATCATTCTAACGAAGATTAAAAGCCCCACCATCTCCTTGACTCACAAGCAACTCCTAAATAACAACATCAAACAATCAAAACAAACATTCCATCAGTTTCCAGAATCTTCTAGAAGGGACTAAACACAACCAAACATAAATAATATATATACCATTTTCTTCGCAGTCACAGACTGCTGAAGCCTTGCTTGCTTCTCCCTTTTGCACTCCCCACACCAATTCAAATACTCCTTTTGATGTTTCCTCAACTCTCTAAACACAGAACTGCAAAATAAAAAACAAAAATAAAATTAATTAAAAATTGGTCACATATAATATTCAAAAGTTGAAAACTTAATTAATACCTTCTGCACCACAGCAGTAAATTCATTCTATGGCCTGATGTGGTGGCTCTTGCACCATGTCGATGTCGACCACGATGAATAATCGCACGTCCAGGTAGATGTGCATGATCATAAATTTCCTGTAAAATATATATATAAATAAACATGAAAATGAATTTTTATTTATATAATATTACAACGAAAATTTATAAACATACCTCAGGATGTGTTTCAGTATTCACATGTTTCTCACATCGAACACCTCTAAAAAACAACTCCCCACCAGTAAAATGCTTCCCCAAGCATACATTCAAAGTTACCTCAGAGTCATCCACATGGAACCCTAAAAAATAAACAAACATATATATATATATATATATATATATATATATATATATATATATATATATATATATTAATTACAAGTTTTAAATCAAATCAAATCAAATCATTATTTAAAATAAAAAACATATATACATACCCAGTTCAACATCTCTATCCATTCCATATTCAACTACAAATCCATGATGGGAATCAAGAGAATACCCTCCAACATCAAGGAAGAAAACTGCATATGATTTCAAAACCAGAAACAGATTTAATAACAGAGATCTTGAAACAATTCTTCTACACTTTTTTTTTTTTTTTTTTTTTAAAACTTACTTTTTGAGATATGGCGTATGAACTCTTCCATAAGCTTCTCAAGCATGGATTCCATGCCAAAGTCATCAAGAACAGCACCATATTTGTTCATGGTATTGGGTCGCATGATTCTGAATTTTGTTTCATGGACCCATTTTTCAAAATTTTCTACCTAAGGCAGCAATCACAACCTGATAAGAAAATGTCCGAGATAAGTTTTACCCAATCACAGGATTATGATAACAAATTAATACCTCACTTAGCAACATATCACAGAAACGTGGCTGAAGCATATCGAATGTATACACTCCTGGAGCAGGTTCAGACATTATGCTTCTGATACTTTCGTCTCTGTTCTTATCATTCGCACCAAATGCCTTCCAAAAGGATTGGACAAAAAAACTTGAAGGATTCAATGTATAAAGTTCTCTGTACAGAGGCTGACAAGAAAATCAAAATGTCACAGTTTGATTTTGATAGATGTAAACAAAAAGAACCTTCCACTTCCACTCAAGATGAAATTTACCTGGTAATTGGATATGATCTTTTGCCTGTACTCTCTGTGCTTCTGGTCCTGTTGAAATGAAGCAATGGAAAAGATGATTAACGATTCCTTCAGATCCTCTAAATATCCAACAAAATGCAAAATTCGTGTGTAATATTCTACACATATGCAATTTAGTCTTGAAAATTCAAATTTATGCAAGCAATGCAGCATAAAGCGATGTTTAATGCATATGCTTACTCGAGTACGCTCTCCTTCAGTCGAATAACGACGCAGAATGTCCCGCATGTACTTATACTTTGTGTCTCGCGAAACATTCAAGAGATTTGGAGGCAAGTATCGCTCCAGAGAACTGAAAAGCAGGGGAGTGAACTCCAACCCTAGATCGTCGTAGTTTTCCGCCTTGTGGTCTTGATTAGGGTTCAATCGGAGACGGTAGCTGGCGTTAGACGGCGCTGCACCAGTTCCGTTACCATTACCGTTGGTCACGGCAGCAACTGCCGTCGACATAGGGGCCGATGACTCATTTCCCCTTTCAACGGCCTTATCAAGAGACATGGGAGTTTTGTGCAGATTGAAGGGAAATTTTAGGGTTTGAAATGTAGGAACTTTGTGGGTGCATATTAGGGTTTGATTGTGGCCAAATTATAATGTGTTTAATGTTTTAAAACCCGAACGGATTAATTGAATCCGAATTCGATTTGATAAACCGATACACGATGGAACCACGTGTAATCTATTAATTGGGCATGATTCAGTCGTGATGAAACTCGACATCATTCGACTGTATTGATTGATGACAACTCGATCAAACATGTGACTAATGCATGATTGTGTTATTATTGAACCCTAAAGTCATTATTTATGTAACATCCATTAAAATTCAAGTCAATTTAAAACTTTTTAAAACATTTAAAAATCATTAAGTTATTACAATTCGTTTTCAAAATAGTATCATATCAAAGTTCCCATAAATCATAATCATAAATCAAGGAAGTGTACGGTCACACCTTCGCCTTCCACCGATCATCCGAAGTACCTGAAACAATAATCGATAAATGTAAGCTCGAAGGCTTAGTGAGTTACCCCTAAAATACCAACGTCATACATATATAACCATATCAAATATAAACATATAAACAACAACATGCATAATGAGCCATCAGTATGACTGGACTGACTCCCGATCCTCAGTCTATCTGGACCGCTCTCTGAGCCCTCAGCACGTCTGGACCGCCCTCCTCGGGGCCTTCAGCCTATCCGGACCGCTCGTTGGGCCTTCGGCCTGACTGGATTTGCCCGACCCGGGCTTGCAGTCTACCCGGTCCGCCCAGGGTGTCTTGGCCTACTGCACACAGCAGGACCTGCCTCAACCCTTTCCCCAAACCAACAAACATATGCACATACATATAAACAAGTAAACATGCAGATCTAACAGATCACTAATCATGGCAACCATCCTATAACCAGGATACTGATCTAACCGATCACTAACATAGCAACCATCCTATAACCAGGATATTGATCTAACCGATCTCTAACATAGCAACCATCCTATAACCATGATACATATCATAAAACATAACGTGTAATAAACCCGGATACACATCCGAAAAAGGGCCGACATTGGTGCCTTAGACCCAATTGATATAGTGAGGATAACTCAGCTCTCAACGGTATAATCGAAGTGATAAGCTCAAGCTCTCGGATCACCGTAACAAACTCCACCACCTATATTCACCATAGAACCATATCCATAAATTTCCAATTTCCCAAAATGCCCAAGAAGTCAACTAGTCAACCCTGGGTCAAAGTCCAAGTCAATGGACAAGGTCAACAGTCCATGTTGACCCGACTCGTCGAGTGCAGTTCACCGACTCGTCGAGTCCTTCCTGAACTCGAGAAGTCGTGAAATCCCCATCGACTCGTCGAGTTTCCCTGCAACTTGCCGAGTTCATGCATGTTCAAAAGTCGGGAAAACCCTAGCTGACTCGCCGAGTCTTCCTACTGACTCACCGAGTCCATGCAGAAACCTTTGCACGACAATCTTCATCGGACTCGCCGAGTTGGCCAATCAACTCGTCGAGTCCCTTCAGTCCACCACTCATTCAGACGATTTTAAGCTACTACAAAGCTCCATATTGCAGATCAAGCTTCCCAAGGCATGTTTATCACGTAAAGTTGCAAACTTTACGTGCATGCAAGGTCTTAAGAGCCAAAACCAAGCTAAAGAAGAGGCTCAAGGCAATAGGAAGGCCATAGCTTGACAAAGGCTGAGACTTTATGACCATAAGGGGTTAAAGGGGTCCATATCTGAAGTTGCAACCTCAGATCTTGCCCCAAATCCGGAAATACCACCACAATACCCTAAAAAGGGTTCTAAACCATGAGTGAAAAGATCTACTTAATAGAGAGCTAAGGTGACGACTTGTTACCTTCAATGAGATGCTAATATGGAATAGAGTTCAGATCCCCAACTGTCCTTTGCTCAAAGCTTCTTGATCTTCAAGTTCCTCTCACCAAAATCCACCTTCCAAGCTTAAAGCACACAAGTATGGAGAGTAAACACAAATTAAGGTTTGAGCTCGAGGGGGTGTAAATGAGGCCAAGGGAGGCTAATGACTCTTTAAATAGGATGCAATACCCTGGAAATTAGGGTTTCATCCACCAACTCCAACTCGCCGAGTCTGTCCTCCGACTCGTCGAGTTGATCACTTAAGTGTGCGGTCCAAACGCATTCCTACTCGACGAGTCAGGGCATCCAACTCGTCGAGTAGACTTTCAATATGAAAGAATGAAGCTGAAACTTAATACCTGAGAGTCGGGGCGTTACAATTTATGTGCATATGTAATCATTGATATGTTATGTCATGAGGCTAAAGTCTTAAAAGACCATCGATAATGATAAAGTCATTTTATGACATGATTTTATAGAGTAGTTCATATATAATGTTCTTGATAAAACTAATGATTTCAATATCAAAGAAAAACAGTTGAAAATGAAGTATGAGGAGTCGTTAATAAAAATTTGTGGGTGGACTGTTCATCCGAGGCATCACGAGCATTTGTGTGTGTCAGGTATGACTATATCTGAATATTTGATTTATTAATGATATTTTGAGTAGTGATACCCACCTTAGCATGCTTTCTTTCAAATGTCAAGTTTTCAAAATCTTAAACCCTTCACATTTTTAGTGATGTCTCAATAACACATCACAAAACTTCACCGTTACAACTACATTGTTTTGATATTGTTACACTCAATACTCCATTATTGTTCGAGCAAGATTCACATCACCACAAATGACTCACATTTATGTATAAAAGAAATTCTCCATAGTTTTCTGTGACAACCGTCAATTTTGGCCAAGTCAAAGTCAACTAAAGTCAACAAGTCAAATCGGTCAACTCATCTAACCCTTGTACATTAGGGTTTCCATTATGTTTCTTATTGAACGACTCGCAATCTTAATACAAAGTATCACTTAGAGTTTTCACGTGTTCGAAAATTCTAAACCCTAATCAGGGCAAGTGATGAAACTACTAGATAAAACATTATTCCTTAGCCCCCGGGGGCATATAACAATCATAACAAGACTTACCGAGGTTTACGAACCTTGAATTACATAAACAAACACTCAAAAAGGTCACAAAAGAAGTCTCTCTCAATCTCTTTCACTCTAACTCTCCCAAATCTCTCTCTGTATGAGAAATCTCTCCAAGAATGTGAAATCTCTCCCAAATCTCTCCAAGTATGTCAAATCTCTCCCAAATCTCTCCCTGTATGAGAAATATCTCCAAGAATGTCAAATCTCTCCCAAATCTCTCTTTGTATGAGAAATCTCTCCAAGAATGTCAAATCTCTCCCAAATCTCTCCCTGTATGAGAAATCTCTCCAAGAATGTCAAATCTCTCCCAAATCTCTCCAAGTGTGTCAAATCTCTCCCAAATATCTCTCTGAATGAGAAATCTCTCCAAGTATGTGAAATCTCTCCCAAATCTCTCCCAGTATGTCAAATCTCTCCCAAATCTCTCTCGAAATCTCTCTCAACTTCTTAAAATCACTCGGGGCATCCCGACCCTTAATTTAGTCGAAAACCGCTCGAAAACGGAAGTCTACGCGAAAAACAGCCTTAAGGAACCGAAACTCCTCTTAGGAACCGAAACCCCTCTTAGGAGCCGAACCTCTTAGAGCCGAACCTCCTGAGAACCGAAACCCTCTCAACCGAAATGGACCGAGCGCTCGGTCTATTTCGGTCTTCTAACAATTTCGAACCGAGACTGACTTTCGACTCTACCCTTCTCACCTTCGGTCCGAGGAGCTTGAGTTTCTGTCCGAGGAGCGAGCCTGCGCAGCCAAGACCGAGCCTCGCCTTCTGTTCTTCTCCTCGCGCTCTCGGTTCCTCTTCCCCTCCTCTCGGCTCCCACCTACTTTCGGTTCTAAGCATCAGGAACCGAACCTTCGGCCCCGGGACTTCGGATTTTGACAATTTTCACCCGGTTTTCAATATCTTTAGCGTTTTGAGCCCGTTTTTCGTGATTTTAACACGAGATTTTCTCCAAAAATCATATTTTAACATATAAGACCCTAAATATTCGTAATTTAAACATATTTTTATGGAAATCTTTATTTAAGAATAAAATCTAGTGGGTGAATATTTGAGGTGGAGTGTTGACTTTACCTTAGTGTGTAACATAAGCAACCTCCCATACCCACTTCATGACCAACCCACACCCCTCCCCACCATACCTAGTCACTTCATAGTCATTTCCCACTCATTTCCCAGCCATTACCACGTTCTAAGAGCTGGAAAGTCCCCTCACTCCTCACACTTCTCTCATTTTCACACTTTCCACCAAAGATCAAACACAACTTTTCTCTCAAATTCTCTCTCATAATTTCGAGATTTCCAAGGCATTTTTCAAGCTTTCCTTCTTCATTTGGTAAGTATCACCATCCTTCATATGATTATTACACATCCTCCTACTCAAAATCTTAGATATCTTACACAAACATCGTCACCTTCATGTTAGGTTCTCGAATCATCAAGGCATCTTCTTAGTGTTCTTGAGTTGAACACTTCCATTCTTCAAACATCCATCCACTAAGGACACATAAGGTGAGTTCATACCCCTATCTTTTCATGTTTTTCTTAAGTTTTAAGGGGGGGGGGGGATACAAGTTAAAACACCAAGAACACAACTAAACTCATTTAACAGCCTTCAGCAGAAAAGTTCAACTCCATTCACGGACTGTTTTGGTCAACTTAAACATTTTAGTTTTCAAAACTGTATTAGGTGCAAATAGTTCAGGTTCATACCTTTAAAATGACTACTTGCACATCACCATACGATTTTTCTACGATTTATGGTGATTTTTACAAAACTGTCTATCATTTTAGAAACAAATTCGGACCAGTCTGTGAATATGAACATTTTAACACAAGTTAAAGACTTCTAAAAATCATAATAAAAATTATGAATAAACTAGACACATTTTATGAACTCTCAGAATTTACGGATTCAGTTTTCGACTTCGTATGATTTTTCTATGATTTTTCTAAAACAGTGCAGAAAGCTTAAAAGCTAGTTAACAGCTTATAACTTTCATAACACTTTGTATTATGTTGAGCAAAGTGTATAACAATAAGTTCTAAATATTGAATGTAATTTCTTGTTAGTTTATCATCATAAACTGAAATTTAGTCATTCATGATAAGAATTCTTCATTCATTCGAACACATATAATAAGCTATAATAAGCATAGTTATGGATTTTTACTACATGAGAAAGGTTTTACTCTCAAACAAATGGGTTTTTCATAACTACATAATAGTAATAGTTTATGGACTTATAGTACTAATGTGTTTTCGGATAAACTATAATAGGTATAGTTTAGGTATCATTTACATTTCAGTAAGATTCTTTTACGTTACAAACGTTTTGGATAAACTATAATAGGTATAGTTTATGTATCATTTACCTTTCAAACTCATTTACAAAAGGTTTCAGTTCAGTTCACGTAAATCTGTTAATGAATAAATTTGTGAGTCATTCACTTCGTGTTACCTTCAAAGTAACAAAGTCAAAAGTCCTGTAAATTGTAACCAGAGTCTCCTGGAGGGAGAGCGTGATAGTTGTGTATAGATCTATATTGGGTTTGACAAACCCACACCTGAGCTGCATGCAACAGCTAGACCGACAGGTCTGTGGTGACAAGTGTCATTTAACGTGCGACGCCTGAAGAACGTCGTGTTACGAGGCCACCTAAAGTAGTCTTAGCATGGTTATAATAGCTCACATGTGGTATTAACAAATCATAAGATTTACGGGTTCTTACTTTTCAATTAGCGAGTTATGTCGATTTAACTCACATGAATTACTTTAAGTATAGAAAAATATTTGTACACTTCCGGTCTTAGGATTAAGACAACACACAACACATAAAGTTTACGGGAAAATTCCCAGATTAAAAAGGGTTTTATGTCAATTTAAAATCACTTTTTATACCTTTAAGTATGTAAAAATACTTGTTTATTTCCAGCCCTGAGATTTAGGACTACATAACTTTATTAAGGAAAATATTGGATTTTCTGGAAACTTACTTTGTCGCTTTTACAGATAAAACGGCTTCTTTCTTAAACAAAACTCTTATGAACTCACCAACTTAATTGTTGACACTTTTTCAAAACTACTTGTATTCTCAGGAAATCAGTGAAACAGGAAATCAACAGCGTTTTGAGGATGGGACGTTAAATCGTCAAACAGTTCATTTTGTCATCATAATGTAATTGATTTGAAACATGTAAACATATACTTTGGTGTAACCTTTTCAATTATATTTATGATGGTTGTAATTACTTTGAGCACTATTATACTCGTTGTTGTGATACTATACATGAAGTCCTCCACCCCCGGACGTTTCCGCCATCCTTGGTTTGGGGGTGTGACAGATTGGTATCAGAGCATTGTTTATAGTGAACTAAGTATATCGAACCACATAAGATATACAAACTATAAATGCATTGGGACTAAGGTCTCTGATGTAACATTTTCAAATAACTATACTTTTAGAAATAAATAATTTCTTGTTAAAAGTACATACATGCATACCGGTTTAGTGTCATGTCTAAGGAAAACACAAAAGTTAAAAATAGAGAAGTTGTGCAATGTGAATATGCCCTGGGATATGCAATCAGGTCTGGGAGGGATATAGCCTGATCAACTATATTCGTCCGAGAAATGACTAACATGTGCCGGGGGATAGTCATGGTGGACAACAAGTCTATCAACTTACCAACGCCCATACAAGAAAATCGTTAAGAACCAAACATAATATTAAAATACTATAGGAGTATTTTGTGATACTATAACCAACTTATGTGAAAACTAAAGATCCCTATTAGTAGGTCTATAATGCCTGAGGGCATACGCTAAGGTTATACATAATTAAAGATATTATAGACTCAGAATCTATGACTATTGCTCTATTTCCTGTTCCTTGTTTGGTTGTGGACTTAGAGTAGAGTCATTTACTCGAAGGTCTATTCTATCTCAGATTATGTATAACTGGTATGCACTATGTGATTATAGACGTAACTAGTAAGGATCACCCCTACAAGTAATTATAGAATTAGACGTCTAATAATTATCCCTTCTACCCCTCCTATTCTCGCACATATAACATAGCAAGATTTTACTTACCAGGCGACCCCTACTTTCCCTACCAGAGAAATGGTGGATGGTTATGAGAAGAATCAGAAGCGGAACCGGAGGTAATCAACCCTCCATGCATAGCCAGGGTTCCCGCGAACCGTTTCGACTACATCGGACCTGTGCCCCGTTGGGCAACCGTGATCGAGGGTTGGAGTCGATAGCAATGACAACAATCACCATGTGGAGACCAACGAGGGTGCTATGACCTCAACCACGGGGGACCGACTGACAGAGCCCTCCCGGCGAAGACCCGACGGATCGCGAACATCAGGGATTAAAACAGGGAGACTGCAAACCGAGTTCGAAAACTGCGCGCTACTAACAGACCCTACCATCTCACGTACCCGAGACTTGGAAAAAGACTGCTATTTCAGAGACCAACTTTCTTTTTAGGACCTTCTCGCCGCTCGGGCAGAGGCAAATGAGTGACAGGGTAGGCACACGACATTTGAAGAGAGAATGGTTGCAGCCAAGCGTCGATTGGCAAAGCTGCAAGGTGCATCGACTTTGCCTCAAGCATCGCAAGGGACGGAGCGTCATGAGTAAAGTTCATACCGCTCACAAGACCTTGTAAATTAGGTTCATGAGTATGCGTTGGTGCTACTCTATTCTGGGTGTAAGCACAACACTGCGATTTAAGCGGTTATACTAATCAAGAGATCTATTTACTATCAAAACTTTTCCTTGCAGGGATGTGAGGTAGACCTGCATCGAGATCAAAATTTTCTCCGAAACCATAATTACTAGAATCATATTAACAAGATGGACTTAGGACATACCTAACAGACTCGAAGGTCTAGTTAGTCTTAATTATATAACTAAGCATACATCAATTGGTCGTAAGAAGGATCTAGCTTGAATCAAATTACAAGGTTTCACTTGGATACAGAACTACTAAAATACATGGGTTTATTACATATATATACACTTTCATTACGAATTGTTTTCAGAACACCATAAACAACCGAAATACGTTACAAATTGAACTAAGATAAACTTAGTTAGAAAACTCGCGACGTATAGCCATTCTAAAAACTCATTATCGTCTCACCTTTAAACATTTTGGTGGAAAGGTGCCTTCTTCGTAGACCTATAGGGTGTGATCATACGAGCGCTGATGCACCGGATCCCAAAAATCAAGACGAAAATTTTCATTTCTAAAATCAAGTAAAATCATTGTTCTCAGATACCATCCAATTCAAAACCATTCACTTACAAAACATTGGGCTTTTTAGCCTGTCCTACTGCTGTGGCGGGCGTAGGCGCTGCCACTGCTACTCCCCCTCCCTGCAACCTCGGACAATCAACCCGCTTATGGTGGTCTGGTTGCAGTGAAAACAAATCAATCCTTTCTTGGGGTAGTCCCTGCTCACATGGCCCGACTGACCACATGTATAACATACCGTGCCTGTCCCTCGGCAAGCTCCACCATGTGATCTCCCACACTTGGCACATGGGCCACGACCCTGTTGGACCCTACTGGATGAATCCGAGGTCTTAGGCTTTTTAGCCTAACCTACTGCTGTTTGTGCCTGCTCGGGTTTCCGCTTGGTGCGGAACTCCAACTTCATCTCCCGCTCACGGGCCTTCTCCACCATCTCGTTCAGGGTTTTGCACCCTGTAAAGCTCACAAACTCACGGATATCATCCCTCGGGATGGAATGATACCTCGTCCTCCTCATGTCCTCATCCGCAGCATACTGCGGGATCAATAATGCTTGCTCCCGAAACTTGGCGGTGATCTATGCCACAGTCTCGGTGGTCCGCTGAAGCTCTTGAAACTCCCTCACTAACCGTTGCACCTCGATAGGTGGTGCAAACTCCAGATCAAATCGTCTAACAAACTCGGCCCATGTCATCTCAGCCACACCGACTGTCCCCAGCTGGCTATTCACCTCGCCCTACCGATCCCGGGATCGATCCCTCAGCATACATGAAGCAAAAACCCACCTTTGCCGCATCCGGGCAAGAACTCGTGCGCTGGTCTTTCTCTATGTACGCAACCCAGCATCGGCTAACGATGGGGTCCCTGACCCCGAAGAACTCTGGCGCCCCGCACGCCTTGAACTCCCGGAACGAGAGAGTTTGGGCCCCGACCTGGCCCGCAGCAATCTCGACTCTGAATGCCCTGAGCCTCTCCTCCATGATCTCCATCATCCCTTCCTTGACCGTCCCAAAAATCACTAGGTAGCATCAAGGATTCCCCTCGTAACCTCGGCTGCGATGAACTCGCGCAACCTCTCGTCAATGGGCTCGGTACCAGCGCCCGACCCATATCCAAATCCCAATCCTGATCCCCCTGCTCCACGTCGTGTCATAACCATACTGAACTGAAATATCACAAAATGTAATGATGAGGATGTCCAAAAAGAGGATCTTCCCCACACCGGTTCTCCTTTGAGCGTCCAGATCTAACATTGGTTCGGGTACAGGTCATGTGCTTTCAGTAGTACGGGCCTAATACTACCTTCCACACCTACCTGTACCTTCCCCAAGGGTCTACCTGATAACTCTAATTCGTCCCAGAACAAAGCATATCTCATAGACTACTGCATAGCTCAAATCCTAGGTTGTCCTAAGTTTTACTCCATCCATATCAAACCAGAACTCAGTCATAGTAGGTTGCCTTATGCATGCAAATTATACACAGAACAAGATCAAATAGACTTTCGAATAACAGAATGTACCCTAAGACCACAACCAGACAAGGAACATGAAATAAGGCCAAATCTATCATTCTGAGGCTACAAGACCCTAAACGTAAACAATTTTGAAAGAATACACGTATCAAGATTCATACGATTATCATAACTCAAGTATCAATATAACATGACTAACATATTGGGGAACTACTTACTTGGCTCGGCCGATCACGCGCATTGTACTCTCCTCTTTTCCAGTTCAAGAAATTTTTAACTTTTATTTTTGAAAACAATTTTACCATTTCATTAGTTTGAGTCCTGACACACCCGAGAGTATGCCCGAATCCATCAAACCAAGGATCTGATAGCAACTTGTAACGACCCAATTTTCAAAAGAAAATTTTCATTTTTAATTGACCAACTTATTTCCATACATATGAAATATCAATGACAATTGTTTTCAAAAATCCATAAGATCAACATTTTATTTTAAATATGAGAGTGTCCCATCAAAACAAATGCCGAAGAGTGCATGATGCGCCATCAAAGCCTTTCCCTTTCCCTTGCCCTTGGGCTCAGATGTACCTGAAACAAATCCACAAACTGTAAGCTAATGCTTAGTGAGTTCCCCAGAGCATACCCCACACAATCCACATAATCACATAATCATATTGGCTGTAAGAGCTACACAAATCACATAAGCCATGCATACAACATATAAGGATGCCCTGGAAACCCTCCAGGGTCTTACTCCGGGTGCCTTGGGAACCCCCTGAGGTCTTTCATGCAAGTATCACAAATAACTAGCATACCACATATCCCATAACCAACTAGCATATCACATAACAATTAATGGGCCAACGTTGGTTCCTTAGACCCATTGGTATGGTATGGAGACTCACACCTGTCTGCTGAATCCGAAATATGCTCTCCTAACAGTCTGTAACCACCCATGCTGAACAATAATACCATTACCCAAGATTAGGACGAAACACAATCCAATTGAAGTACCTAAATCCCAAGTCCTTTCATAATGGCCCAAAAAGTCTTTTTTTGCTAATGGGCCCAAAATCCATGTCCAAAATCACTAATGGGCCTCATGTACCAATAAAGCCCTATCATAGTATCCATGGCCCAAAACAGATAAACTGGCCCACTAACTCAAAACGTGACCAGGCCCAATGACTAATTAAGGCCCAAAAGCTTACAAGCCCAAAACAAGTCCGAGCCCATCTGAGGTGCGTACGCCTTGCGTACCACCTTGGTACGCGCAACGTACTGAGTCCCTGAGTTGTACGCGCGGCGTACTCTAAGTTACGCCCAACGTACAAACATATTAAGCACTTTCTTCCATTAAGTGCTTAATACTCGATGGTCTAACGTCCAATATCAGATCTGAGCTCATTAAGACGTCCTAGGGCATAAAGTTGGCAGCTTTATGCCCTTGCATGCTATATGGGACTTAAAAACTTCATTCTTCTCATTAGGAATTCATAGAAAGCTTCAAACTCATGCATGGAGTCTAGATACTCTTCAGTCTAGCACCTTTATACATCTAGCATGCACACAAAGTTCAGATCTAACCATTTCAGCCTCTGGAGTTGCTCAACTCTCAAGAGAAGGTCCAAAACCAACTAAAGGGACAAAATAGAAAACCCTAGCTAGATCTAATGAATAAGATGGCAAGATCAAAGCTTTATACCTCCAGAAGCCCTTCAAGGTGAAGTAGATGCAGATTCTTGAAGTCCAATGCCACTCCAAGCTTGCTTAGCAACTCCTTCTTCTTGAATGGACACTAAAATGGCCACAAATACACTCCTTAAGCTCAAAAACACTCTCACAAGGTATCTATGGTGTAGAAGGGCGAAATAAGACTATGAAGGCTGACTAAGGTTTGGTCCAAGAGGCTTAAGGGGGTTTAAATAGGTGTCAAGTCCGAGAATTAGGGTTTTAGCCCTCTGTCGCGTACGCCCCACGTACCTATACGTACACCCTGCGTACGCGGCCAACTTTCGTGATCATGCATGCTTTGTATGCTAAGTGTACTCCTAGAGTACTCCCCGCGTACTAAGGGACACTTTATGTCATCTTTTCCTTTTCAATGGTCTAAAGAGTAACACCTGAATTGGAGTGTTACAGCTAACATATTCCACAATTTCTTAGCTATAGGACCTAACTTCTAGCGAGAACCACAGAGTTGGGGACTCTCAAAACTACAACCAACGAAACAACTCCATCAATATGTTCCCCGGGATCGGGAACCCTTCAGTCCTAAACTTCAGAACCATACTCCAGGACTGATATTCATCCATTCGTTGAACCTACCCCTTGCCTTTGACTAAGAACACCACTAAACACGTAGAACGAAATACTCAAAATACACCGGTCGCGAATTTTAACTAATCCCAAATCCAGAAGTTGTACCAAAAACCTTACATACACCCTTGAATCCCTGACACGTCATTACCAACCCACTGCTCCTGCGATCAAATATGATCAATCAAATAATTTTCACGTCGTACCCAAATCCTCATCAGCTCAAGTGTACCCCCACCTGGAAAATCATTCGAGATATTCACAATGAATTTCATGACTTGAGGTTCCATAACCGATACCCATTATTGGTAACCAAACTCCTAATAAATATCTCACAAACAAACGCAATTTATAATGCAAATACTCTGCAAGAGACTTCTGATGCGTGACTGATACTCACAACAACCCTTAACTACCCACATGTTCCATGCCAGCTAGTCACTAAGTCTCCCGACTCCCACTATGCACTAACGCTCAAACATGCCAAGAAAACCAACGATCCGAGACCTAAGAGCCTCAAACAATTGACTATAGGGTCTGGCCCATACGAATCATATAGCCACTGACTCATAATACATCGTGACACCTTTTAACTACCAAACAATAAACTCATGGTACTAAGACGATCTTGCCGTTATTCCATTAATGTCCTGAAGACATTACAACCAACACCACAGGGGCCTAAAGGTACTCAACCATCAACCCGAGTCTTACCCATCTATAATACACAAGCCCTTTCATAGCAGGTTGCAATTAGTGCAAAATCAGACGAAAACGTGATCGCTCACAACCAGAGAATGAGATAGGAGGTTGCACTCTTGTTCCAAGTCAAGGGCTACAAAAAAATTAAGAACCACACCAAAATGGGATTCTGCCCAGATCCAGAGCCATAACTGAAAAGGACTAAACAACGTCGTCCCAACATCCGAACTTCCAATAACTAGGGATGTCTGACGAACTCAAGCCTGTTATGAAAAATATTTCCACAACTAACCATTGAGGGTACATATACCCAGAAACCAAAATGTATAATGTACAAACTGACAATAGGTTGACACATCCATTGGACTCCAACTCATACTGCTCTAAACTTCTGAAGAACCTTAAATATTGACGATGAACGAAGAGACCAATGATCGGGAGTGCATTGACAACTAATCCAATGATCCAATACATTACTGGACAAAGCTCAATAGGGACTAAACATACCAAACTCTGAAACTGATTGAATGATAAAAAACTGCCCATCCTAGACTATAGATATCAACCTATACAACAAGCATACAACTCCCTCAACAATTGATACTCAACATAAGCAACCCAAACTTCTCTTGACCTATTCCTCGATGTTCCCGAAAGGAACCACTAGCTAAAACAAGCTCTCCTCTAACTGCTTCTTGTTGCGAAGACAACTCTTGCATTCCTGAACACATACCTATGATGGCAACTTGTTCTGTACCCTCTTCTTAACCAAATTATGAACCAAAGTTTCGCATATCCGGACCGTAGATCCCTACGAACCCTTCTTCCGATACCTTAAACTTAACATACTGATGAACCTCCAAGCAGAACATCTAGTTCTCCCCCACTCAGGGTTCGAACTACCACCAGCTGGCGTTGCAAACAAACCATATCTATCAACCAAACACATAACATCCCTGATAACACAAGATGATCTTCCAGATAAAGACAAAGCAAACCAAATGAGATTCTGAATCTTAGATGGAGACCTCGGGAAATTCCCCAGTCACAACTGCATCTAATATCAAGAATCCCATGCATATGCACAACAATATTTCTGAAAGTTCATTCATAACACCAAATCCCTATCTAGAACAACTAACTACAATACTCCTCACTTGTAAACCTCCAACATTCAAATCATCGCGAGAATCATTCGCAAATACAAAAGGCATTATCCTCATAGTCGTGATACATCAGATACAACAAAAGTTGTCATTCCCAATTCGCCTAAAATCATCAGCTAGAACTTGACTTGCCTATATCCCAACAACCAGACCCTTGGTCTCATCTCAAGGCATCCATACCATAAAATCCTCTTGTGCATTCCCATACTGTCGTTCTACCGTCAGAAACCGCAGCCATCCATCCACATGCTGGGTTTACATCACAACCCAGAAATTCACATGTCTGCCATCTCTCTCCTATGAACATGGAAAATATTAGGAGAATGTAATCCCTGACATGGATAGTGACCTCCCAATACATCTTCCAATCACTCAGCCTTCGGCTGCAATCCTTGAGCCGATCATCACAATCGCTTCTTTTTTTAGTCCCGCGACTCAACTAGCTCTACCCGGAGCAAGGCCTTCGAGACCTTAAAATCAGTTAAACCATCTAGTTCTGCATCATTAAAAACCAAACTAGCATGGCCACTAAGGCCCAAGCAATCACCATGCCCATCCTCAACCTGAATAACCATAACCAAAGGATCGATAGATATGGAAATACTGCCACGAACGATGGTATCCAACCATGTCATCTACTCCCAACTAGCTCCTTAGAATTCCAAAAATTTCCCTTGATTCGAGTATGGATCATGTGCTTCCAGTAGTAGGGGCCCAATACTACCTTCCACACCTATCCATACTTCCTCAAGAATCATCTCGAGTCCTATAAGTCACCTACTCATAATAGTACTTCCAACACCCGCTAATCAGCATATCAACCGCACTAAAGCACTCCCTAGGCTCTCCTTGGATTCCCACCTCCCCTGCCATCAGCTGCTGAAGAATCCCTATTAATGTCAACTAACCATTTCATGAATACAATTACATGCAACAAAACTTAAATAATCTTTCGACTAAAAGACTCAACCCTACAACGGTTAGACTCAGACGAGAGCTGCACAATAGGACCAAATCCTTCACCCTAATATTATTTAACCTTCGTAGCATGTAATTTAACGTATCCACTTGATAGTTAACTCACATCAATATGAGTCCTACAAAGCACAAAGCAAGCAACATTCGAGCAGTGGAGTCGACTGGCACTAAGAAATAATAAAATCAGGCAAATCCTCATACGAAATTCCCGACCACTAGGCCCAAGCATCTTGGATACACATTCATCCTGTATCTACTATCTCAATGGTGACTAATCATTCCTCATGCTGGCCTACTATGAACTGTACTCATTCATGAAACTTCCACCAACTTTGTAGCCACTCGTGCATGCTAATCATACATAACGTTGGATCTCATAGACAATTGAATTCTTGATTCCACCCTAAGCCCTTTATCAGACAAGAACAGAAAATAATGCAAAATCAAACATTCTCAGGCTATAAAATCTTATTTATGTACAACTATGATGCATACACTAAACAACTACAATAATGATGTCAGTTTCATCTAGCGTATAAGAGATTCTCCTAGGCTATCAAGCATAATTCATTAGGAAATTCTATCATGCAATTCCCGAAGATCCCTAGCCTACAACTAGCATGTAGTTCTATCATAAGCATCATAAGCAAATAACAGTGTGGCTATCTTAGGGTAAACTTTCTTACTCCGACTGATCATACACATCTCATCCTTTATTGGTTACTTTTGAAAATAATTTGAATTGAATTTGAAACTAATTTCAAATAATATGAAAATAATTTGAAAACTTTCACATATCCTTAGTTTGAGTTTGGATTCACACGAATGTTCATTTAGTTCTCTCAAACCAGGGCTCTGATACCAACTTGTAACATCCCAAAAATCAAGGAAAAAATTTTCATTTTTAAAATCAAGTAAAATCATTGTTTTCAGATACCATCCAATTCAAAACCATTAATTTACAAAACATTATTTTAAAAAATAGAAGGCATATGTCAGAGTGTCCCCAAATTAGTATCATCACAACGAAGAGGATGTGCACGATGACGCCTTCGCCTTGTCCAGATCAACTGAAATAACTGAAACATAAAACTAAAATTGTAAGCATGAAGCTTAGTGAGTTCCCCAAAAGTACCGCCACACAAACGGATAACATATACAATCATGTATGTTGGGTCCACAACCTCCCTGTTAGATTACCCTGGCCCACAACCTCTAGGTTGGATTGCCCTGACCCACAACCTCCCGGTTGGATTGCCCTAAATATCGCATACTGGGTCCACAACCTCCCAGTTGGATTACCCTGGCCCACAACCTCCCGGTTGATTTTCCATACATATCACATACTAGGTCCACAACCTCAAAGTTATATTATCCTGGCCCACAACCTCCCGATTGGTTTTCCATACATATCACATATTGGGTCAACAACCTCCCGGTTGGATTGCACTGGGTTTGTTGACTGGTAGCACAAATCAGTACAATCTCAACCCAACCACGCTATGTCCACATATGCATCAGATAAACATATAACCAGTCAACAGATAAACTAGCAGATCTACAGATCACTACCGCATAACAACATCCTATATACCGGGATGCAGATCTAACATATCACTACAACATAACAACACCCTATAGACCAGGATACATATCTAACAGATCACTACAACATAACATCCTATATACCATGATACATAACCAAGTGCGCCGACATTGGTGCCTTTGACCCGCAATACAGTGAGGAAGACTCACCTCTCAGTCCGAACAAGTAGTTGAATAGGTATCTGCTCTGAATATCAGCTCTACCCATCACCTATTAATCAAATAGTGACTAATCTCAAATACAACTCAAATACCCAAAATACCCTTAGGTCAAACTTGGTCAAAGTCAAAATCAATTCACACTTGAAAGTCCCACAACCCTTATTCACGTCGTGGCCCCTAGTGGTCATGTCATGAATAAATCCAAAATAGTCGAGGAACCCCATCCTCACATCGTGAAACCCCTTGTGTTCATGTAATGAGAACGCTTTGATCAGAAGATTTTAATGAAACTCTTAATCTCTTTTGTCCCATCAACCAAATCCCCCATAGTGTCTTATTTACTACATAACATCATAAAAATCGTGGCTTTTTGGACATGCATGTCCAATTCATGTCCCAAACACTAGCTAAGGCACAAAAGGGAAAATGACACCAAATCTCATGCAAGAGCCATAAAACTCAACCATCTTCTGAATCTAGCATTTATACTACTCAAGGTACACTGGAGATACATAAAGTTGGAAACTTGATGGATTTCAACCACTACATCATCTTGAATATGAAGGATTAAGCATAAAAACCTAGATCTAAGATTATGGACTCATAAAGCAATGACCTTGAAACCCACAAAAGGTCCAGAAGATATGCAAATGCTTGGTGGTGAGACTTGAATGCTAAAATAATGGACTAGATGCTCTTCCTCGTCTTTCCATTGGCTAAAATCACCACAAATAAGCTTCAAGATCAAATATGGATGCTAGGCTTTCAAAGAGGAGTCCAAAGAGGTGATGGAGGCTGAGGGTGGGCTAACCCTAGCTCTTACTTCCTTTAAATACAAAAATAAAACCCATACAATCAAGTTTTCCTCTCAGCCAGTTCTCACGTCGTGAGCCCATATGTGCTCACGTCATGATCCTAAAAGTGATGTGCGTACTCATTAAACTCTTCACGAAGTGACATACATTCCTCACGTCGTGAGTAGGGTTAAATCATTTGAAATTTTAAACTAGACAATTGCTCACATGAACTAAATGTTACAGAGATGGTTCTTTAACATGTTTTGGAATGATGTTTAGATTGATAATTTGCCTATAACTTATTGTTGTGAAAATGAAACTATAGCCCTACGAAGTTTTAGGATCTGGTCTAAAGAGTCACCAAACAATTTTTTTGGCTTTTTGGGGACATAAGGTCAGAAGTAACCTATCTTTCTAATCACTGAAACCTAATTTAACCGGTTTAAGTAGCCACATTAGCACTGACTTTGATGACATATGGAAGATACGACATCGTTTTAGTCTTCTGCGTATTAAGGATGTGTAGGCCCCATGTGTGTGACTGTTGGATCCACGACCTCCCTATATAATGTCCTTCATGCCTTAAAGCGGTCAAATTTCCAAACATTGTTACCCTAATTTCCCTTAGGGCTGTTCACTATTCGGATAAAACCGAATTGTCCAAATGGACAATTTGGATTGGACTATTTGGTTCGGAATTTTGGATTTTTGGATGAGTTTCCAGTAAAACTGAATTATTATTTTGGATTTCGGATTGGTTACGGTTTATAAAATTAAAACCGAATAGTCCAAAAAAACCGAATAAGAGTTTATTATTTATTTATTTATATATATTTGTTTCAAGTATACATCTTTTAGTTATTTATTAATTTGCTAAATTGTATTTTTAAATAGATTAGAAAGTATTATCCAATGAAATACTTCAATGTATACTTTTCAGTAGCCTTTTATCTATAAAATATTGAATTATAATAATTTTTTTAATAGTTGTTCATAATTTTAATTCTCACCAAACAATTTATTTTAAAGTTGATTAATATTATGTTATATATATATATATATATATATATATATATATATATATATATATATATATATATATATATATATATATATTAAATGTCTCGCTTCTTGAAAACCGAATTGTAAAAACCGATCCAACCGAATTGTAATTTAAATGGTTCGGATCGGATTTGAATTTAATTTGGACTATTCGGATTCACGTTTTGAAAACCGAAATTAATTCGGATTCACCTGATTGGATCGGATCAAACCGATCCATCCAAACGAACACCCCTAATTTCCCTAATAACATAAATAGCCTAATATCTTGAAAATATCGATTGTTTCTTCACATACTCATAGTTGGTCGTTCAACAACAATCAACATCTGGATGAAAATGCTTCCAATGGCTTACGTTTATAAGACATGTAGATTGACCTACTACAAACATAGTTAGAGGTGTCACTTATTAGGGAAGAAGTTGTTGCAAACATGCTTGAGCTAAAGGAGAGGATCCATAAAGAGATGTATGCCTTGAACCATAAGGTGGATGATCTAAAGGTTGGTCACATTGATGTTTCCAACATGTTGAACAATCTGAAGAACCACTTCTACTCCCCACAAGATGCTTATGTGAATGTGGCAAAAAAAATTATGGCGATCAAGATGAAGGTGAACACAGTGATAGGTTTTATGGGTTTGGTCAATATTGTTGGTGTTAGGATTGCCAACTACATGTTCTTCCTTTGATGGAAGAATAGTAAGGCAAATTCTAGATGTAATCTTATTCTACGTGACAGTTTGTGATGATCGGATACACTTCAAGTATGAATAAGAAAAGAAAAACTAATTTAAGCAAAATAATCAACTGAAAGTAAATAACACAAAAGTTCTCCAAATTGTTCCTTTCAAAAAGAAAAGAGTTTTTTTCTTCACCAAGAAGACGGGTTTGTCACAAAGACAATTGACACAAATCCGTGTTCCACCAACATTAGGGTTTGCCCTAATGTTGTATTTATACTAATCTATACATATATATATCCCATGATTAACGGGATTGTATCTGATGTATACTACAAATCGATATTATCATAAAGATACCAGATCTGTGATCTATTCTATATTTATGTATATCATCAACTTATATACAAAGATTGCACATAATAACTATAATAAGTGCTGACGTTGGTAAACTTGATATGTTGGCGTTGTTGACATGTAGAAGTTGATGCTGATAGATCGGTGTGTCATGTGTTTGATTCATCAGATCATAAGGTGAGACCTTACAATATCCCCCTATCTGATGATGTCAAAACTAAACTTCTTATTCAGAGTCATCGGAAGAGCCATTATAAAACTTGTCGAATTCTTTTAGGATTTTAGGCTTGATCCATCTGAATTGATGAAGCTTATGTTCATCCATTCTTTGACTCAGCTTCGGAGATATCAACACACAATATCTTCTTTCCAATTCATAGTGACTTAGTCCTTCCAAGCGAAGATGAAACAAGTGCTCAGTAGGAGTAGAAGGAAGGTCATCAGTGCGTTGAAAGCACATATGATTTGGATTGTCGAGATAGAAGATCCCGTGCTTTGGTTATGGAATAAACATGTACTGAACGGGTTCAAAACCTGCTGGTAATTCATTGTTGATGTATCTGGTGCCATAAGGAAGAAGAAACTTGGTATTCTTGGACTGTCGGGGAGAGCCTGATCTTCCTGATGATGCTGAACTAGATGAACCCGCTGATGGGCCAGCAAATGACACAAGATTCAGTTTCTTTACCTTGTTGAGAGGATGCGAGATTGCCAACTTCACTTCTTGGGAATGAACACTTTTATGTTTTTTCGATGATTTCTAGAATCTGCATCCACTCGTTGTAGTAAAATTTGACTAGCTCACGAGAAAATACAACTTCAGTGTATTCATACTCTGTTTTCTTTCTTACCAAGTGAATCTTTAGTGACTCGTTCTTTGGAGTGGTGCATCTTACACTTATAATGGGATCAGGCTTTGTTCTTTGAGTCAGAACGTCTCCAAAATTCTTTCTATCGATCCGGTCATTTAGGTCTAAAACAATGTGTTGCTTTTCCACATTGTTATTAAAGATCTTCTTAACCTGATTATCAGTGCTTTGAACATCATCAATATTATCAGCGAAAACAAGTTCTTGAATAAGTTTGGCAGACAAATGTTCTTGTTTCCTGGCTTCTTTCTTTTGTCAAACAGCAGCATTGTATTCTACCATGATCTGTTTAACTTCCTCGATAGGTAAGCTCCATGTTTCATTAACTCATTCAGATAAAAAATGAGCTTTCTTTTCTTTTGAGGAGGTGCTGAAGTATCACCAGTTGCAGAGGAACTTCCAGCTTCAGTGTTAAGATCCCCCCCTTGTGAAGGAAGCCTTCCTCTTTCGAGGATTGAGTTGGACACCATCATTAGAATCAATGTCATTATTTGTTCCTTGAGGAACCTCTTGAGAAATCTCCCACTCAAAACAAGAACCAATATAGACAACATTTAATGGAACTACAGAAATAGCAGCTTGTTGCATGAAACCAAGATCAAGAAACCCTTAATAGTCATTGGTTTTTGATTGGTCACCAGTGTCTGGAATGGGCTGATCAGTTGTAGTATCAACATCAACAACAACAATCAGTTTTTCAGTTTTAGTTTCAGCTTCAACCGTTCTAGTCATCTCAGGCTGAGATGCAATCACCACATGCGTTTGCATTGGATGAGGACCCTCTTGATAATTCTCCCCCTTTTTAGCAATATCAGATTGGGTAGGTGAGTTAAGAGGAGTAGAAGGAGTTCTTGTAGGAGGAGGAGATGGTGGAGGAAGATTTGTTGATGGAGGTGGAGGTGGAGGAGGGTTATCACCTGGAGAATTTGGTGGAATGTCATCAACAACCATATCATCATCACCATCATCCAATCCATAATTCTCTTCATTGTAGCCACATACCTTTCAACTTTAGTCAACCTTTTATCCATTGACGGAGTTAACTGCACAATCAAGGAGAGTTGGGAAAGCATAGTAGTTTCAAAGTTAGAGCTGGATTCTCCCTAATCAACCTGATGAAGAGCAGCAGTAGTAATGGGTAATGGTGTTGAGGGAGTCGTTTCAGCTTGATGAACAATATCTGCTTGAGGAGAATGAGATGGTTTTGGAGAAGGTTCATCCTGGATAATTGGCTTAGTAGTATCTCCAACATGAGGGGTTGATCCACGATGTTCAGTGTCATCTGTAGAGAAAGAGGATGCAGAAGTAGTTGAAAAACGCATGTGCTTGTTCAACCTTGGATGAGAGTTCATTTTCTGAGTGAAGTCATCTCCCATGTCAGCTGATGAGTCTTCTTCATCTTTATCAGTGCCTTCTCCCTCATTAGCTCCCTTATTTATTACCAACTTATGAATCATCATCATTCTCACCATCATTATCTTCTTCATCACCAGCATCATCATTATCCTCTTCATCACCAACATCATCATTGTCATTATCCTCTTCAGAGTCTAAGGATTCAATCACATAGGGACTTTCAATCAACTTTTACATCCTTGCAGTAATAGGCAAATCATCCTTAGATGGAGCAACATTGATAGTTTTCGAGGAAAGCGCATGAATATGAATGATGATCCCGTGACTTTCAACATAGCCTTCTTCATGGGACAAGATCAACCCAAGCTAATGCGGGTAAGGAACATGCACTGGTCTATTGTTCCCAGAAATACATTTAATCATCTGATCAAGAAATATTTAAGCAAAATCCAGTTTCTTGTTGTAAACAATAGAGTATAAAATTCTCTGCTCGAAGAGATTTAATTGATCTAAACTTCCAGTCTTGTGACCAAGACATTTTCCAATCACACCTGTTAAGTATTTCCATACTACATTAAAACATTGATGAAGAGTGTTCTTGTAGGGATCACGAGTTAGACCCTTGAGTTTGAAGTTATACCCTAATTTTTCACGAACAGTCTTGTAGCTTTCTTCAGAAGGAGTTTTAGAGTAACTTTTAAATTGAGGAAGACGAAGAGCAGTTCAAAAGGATTCTACATCAATAGTAACCCTATATTGACCATCTCCAATGGTTCCAGTAATAGATCAAGCATCAGTATCAACAGAGCATGAATAGTAGCATTCACATACTTGTTTTGGGTGGAACGGATCGGTAAAGTCACAAAATGCATATCGAAGAGGACCGCTCTTGACAAAGTCGACAAAGTATTAGAATCCTGAGTTTGCGAACTGCTTTGGAATTTCATCCGAGAATGCCACATTTGTTGGTTGAATGGTGATGGTAGAGTCAAAAGCATGAGGACCTTTGATGATGTTAGCGCTGGGAGAAAACTCATACAAGGGCTTTGACATGGTGAAAGGTTTGAGGAAGATGACGATTTGGAGTCTTTTTGAGAGAGAGAGAGAGATAGATAGAGAGCTTAATTGCTTGTAAAAGTGACCTAGGATGAAGAATCCCCTATTATAACCAAAAAGTTTATTCCTTTTTATGTAATCATGAGTGACGATATATGCGCTGTAAAAATGTCGTATCCCAAGATAATGAAGAATCTTTTTAGAAGTTATCCAAAAAGTTACTGTTGAGACTGGGAAGTTACATCAGTGAGACAAGTCATCAGTGGTAATGAGTATCAACTAAAGCGATCAACGAATGAGATTATGATGATCATATAGTTAGTTTGTGATGTCTTTTGATAGGTTGGGCATAGACTACTATCCACTGACATAGTATTTGGAGATCTCATCTGCGTGTGGTGTCATACGCTGAATCATAAATCTTTTTTATTAGAAGAAAAATGGCAAGAGTGGATAGGTGCGTGTAATATATCACGAACAATGATATACCCATTGCCACAGATTTTTCAAGCTCTCATCAGCGTATGGTACATTACGCCGAATCATAAAACTTTATAGAAGAATGTAAGGGCAAGAATGGATTGGTGCGTGTGATAGCCTACGGTACATAGACTAACCATCAGCACATACTTTTGAACTTTTATCAGTGTCTGGTTTTACAAAATGAACCATCAAGCTCTGTTAAGAAGATAAATGAGAGAATGGATTGTTTCAGTCACATTGAGGTGAAATCAACGTGAATCATTAACACTTTAACTCATCAACAAGAAGTGGTTTCAACTTCCGTATCATAGAGTAAGTTGCAATCTAGAATCAAAGATTCATCGTTAATTCATAATGGTACCATGTCATATCTCAAACTAGGAGGTCAGAGACATGAACAACCCTTTGTCATTTAAGTACCTAGCAAGTATCTCTTATGCTCATGACTTATGCAATCAGGGTAAGCCATTAGGTTATGCTCAATGTTTCAGCAGAACATGAGACTTGATATATAACGCCCCGTTCTAAGAGTACTTATTCATGGATCCCCGAGATCAAGAGTAAGGGCGTTTCGGTCTTTTATGGGCAATGGGATTTATTCGAGAAGGTTTCGGACCGGGGTGTGTCGTTAGAAGCGTAGGGCTTCTCGCCACCTTTTCGTGGATATAAAGTTCGTCGGAAACGGACTTAGAATGAAGGAGTTATAACATTTTGAAGTTGTTGTCATTTATGGTCCCTTAATGGAAAAAGTTGTCGAAAGAGGGGCATGCATGCTTTTGGACACACGTGGCTACGCTCAGCGTAAGCTGGGTTACGCCCAGCGTAGCGGGTCTTTGGATCGGGAAGGTGTGAGGCGTACGCCCAGCGTACGTAAAGGTACGCCCAACGTACGCAAAAGTTCATTAAACCCTAATTTGGGTTGAGCCACTATAAATAGAACATAATGGCTTCAACCCTAGCCCCCATATCAGCCTCCCTAACCTCAGAAGAAACCCTAGAACGTTCCAATCTCCATTTTTAGAGATCTTGGCCTTGAAATGCTCATCTTGGTGGTTTTTAGCTTGGAAGAGAAAGGAAGAAGATTGGGAAGGGGGAACCTTAGAAGCTAGATCATATAGATGTGGGACAAGTGTTACATTTCGGACCTCTTCAAGGTAAAAAGATTTGAGCTTGATGAATAATCTCTTAGATCTCTCTTGGTACAATTGTATGGACTTTTTGGTCCCAAGAATGGACCTTTTTGGAGCAACTTCGATTTTGAGCTTGGGGTTGCCACCCTCAGAGCTAAAAGTGTCTCACAAGTAATAAAGTTGCAATCTTGATGGTCCTAATGAGTTCATGCATGAGATTTAGCCTTTGTTATGGAAGTATGTTGTCACCTTATGAATTTGGGCTTATTTGGTGGGTTGCAAGTCACCAAGTTAGTGACTTTATGGGTTAAGACATGGAAAAGGACCAGGATCTGTAATGGTAGCTTGTAGATCTGAGTATTAAGCACTTATTGGGAAAAGGTCTTAACAGAGGTATTACGCTGAGCGTACGTGCAGGTACGCCCAGCGTACTCACCATTCTGCCTGTACGCTTAGCGTACATGGGGGTACGCCCCGCGTACTCTGTCTATATGGATCATGAGTTTTTGGGCCGTGGTTTGGGGCATGTTTGGGTATTTGGGCCTTAGTGGGCCATCAGAAATCATATTATATGGGCCAAGGAATATATTATGGGCTTAGGGTGAGGCCCATTAAGGGATTGGGCCCAATGTAGCAAATTGGGCCATTAGTGGGTCACTAGTGGGCTTGAGAAGCTTACCTAGTGTTGGACCTTTCATATTATGGTGTTGGGCCTTAGTCATGAACCAGATTGGGTTAAGGGTAAAATGGTCAATTTACCCTTAGAAGGATATTGTTTTGGGCTAAGTGTTATTGTGGCATTGATAGTTCGGGGAGCTAGAGGAGCAGCAGTGCGGGGATTGTCAGATAGCAGCCAGAAGGGTACCAGCAGTGTTTTAGCAGTTCAAGGTGAGTTTTCCTCACTGTACTCAAGGGTCTAAGGCACCAAGGCCGACCCTTTGAATTGTTGTTAGAGCTTGTTATATTATGTGATGATATGCTTGCTAGTATCCTGGTGGATAAGATAGTGATATGAGAGTATGCCTTTTGCCTAGTATCCTAGAGAGATGGATAGTTGTATGATGGCTAGTTCTGTTGGATCAGCGCCCTGGTAGTTGGGTAGTGATTATTTATAGACCAGTAGTGGGTCTTGCATTATGTACGCTGGTAGGAGGATACCTGCGGGTTATGTATGTTGAGCAGTGGTAGAGGGTATTCCATCCCGGTAGGATGATAGGGCCCTAGTGTGCTAGTTCTGTAGAGTGTTATGTGGTTGCCTGATATGTGTGCATGTTTGCTAGAGTAGATTGGCATTCCAACCCGATGGTTGTGGGCCAGGAGTATTCCATCCCGGTAGGATGATTGGACTCATAGTAGTTTGGCATTCCAACCCGATGGTGGAGGGGCCTGGGGTATTCCATCCCAAGGGATGATTGGACCCATAATAGTAGTAGTAGTTACTGTATGTATAGGAAGTGGGGCATTCCAACCCGATGGTTGTGGGCCAGGAGTATTCCATCCCGGTAGGATGATTGGACTCATAGTATGTTGGCATTCCAACCCGATGGTTGAGGGGCCTGGGGTATTCCATCCTAAGGGATGATTGGACCCATAGTAGCTATTGTTGTATGTATAGGTGTTTAGGCATTCCAACCCGATGGTTGTGGGCCGAGAGTATTCCATCCCGGTAGGATGATTGGGCTGGCGTTATGTAGGCATTCCAACCCGATGGTTGAGGGCCGGGGGTATTCCAACCGGAAGGTTGAATGGACCCGGAGTATGTTGTTCTTTGCTGTATGTGTATGGGTACTTTGGGGGAAACTCACTAAGCTTTCGGGCTTACAGTTGTGGTTTATTGTTTCAGGTGCTTCAGGAGATCGTGGCAAGGCGAAGGCGTGATCGTACCACTCCTCATGTTTATGTTTTATGAGATATGGTTCTGGGGAAATACTCTGATGTTTAAACTGTTTTGAAAACAAGATGTATGAACGTAATGGTTTTTGAATGAAATAAAATGTTTTAAAATGGTTGAAATTTTTGGTCGTTACAAGTTGGTATCAGAGCCTTGGTTTGAGTGAATTGGAGGAACATTCGTGTGAATCTAGTCTCAAATCAAGGAGAGATTTTCAAAAATAGTTTTCAAATGGTTTTCAAAATAAGTAATGGAGGACGCAGAGGGTACGATCAGCCGGAGCCAGTAAGTTACCCCAAAATACCATACAAGTTATTTGTTTATGAGATATGTTAGAACAACATGCTAGTACTAGGCTAGGGATCTTCAGGAATTGCATGATAGAATTGCCTGATTTGTGATGCCTGCTAGCCTAGGGTTTTCTTGATATGAGATATTCAGTATTCCTCTAGGGGTGAGGATTGAGTGCCTGCTATGTATGTTTGTGCTTAGGGCGTTGTGATGATACTTGAGACAAATATGGGTAGGTGTGGAAGGTAGTATGGGCCCGTACTACTGAAAGCACAGGACCCATACGCGTGTCAAGGAAGTCACAACCCCTAGGTTGTTGGTTAGAGGTTATTTCTCGGCGGTTATGCGAGGTATCTGAGGTTCTTGTGGTTTATTGCAGTATGGCGGATGCGAGACGTCTCGAGTCAGGATCCGGTTCGGGATTGGGAGAGGGTGGTCAGGATGGATCAGCACCTCCCGAGGTGATTGGTCAGATGAGTACGGATGAGTTGGATGCTAGGATTCGTGATATCCTGCATGATGAGGTTGCTGCTATGTTCCGGGCTGAGTTGCCGGAACTGTTTGGGTCGATCAAGACTGCCATGGTTGAGTATTTTGATGAGCGTTATGCGGCTCTTGCAGAGACAGCGGCCGCGGCAGCCGCAACGGCAAGGGGAGGAGCCAGTCGGGGTTTTCAGTATCGGGATTTCGACAATACAAAGCCCCCTACTTTCGATGGAGTTCAGGATTCGATTGTTGCTATGAGGTGGTTGTCAGACGTGGAGGGTTGTTTCTTCACGTGTTCATGCCCTGCGGATCAGAGGGTGAGGTGTGCTCTGAACCTTTTGAGGCTCGGGGCGAAGGATTGGTGGAGGTTGACTACAGGATCTTACTCTAATGTGCAGCGGGCAGCGGTTTCGTGGGATCAGTTCCGGGAGATGTTCAGTACCCGTTATGTTCCACAGGTTGAGAGAGAGAGGTTGGCTCAGGAGTTCCTGGAGCTGAAGCAGGATTCAGAGTCGGTGACGGAGATCACCAGGATGTTTACTGAGAGGGCGATGTTTTGCCCGGAGTTTGCTTCGAAGCAGGCTCAGATGTCCCGATATCTGAGTATGCTCAAGAGGGATATCCGGCAGTTTGTGTCCACGCAGAGGTGTAGTACCTTGTTGGAGTTGCAGGAGGCCGCCAGGCGGCGCAAGTTGGAGATGGAGCTCCAGTTGAGAAAACAGAGGCAGGCCCCGGTGCAGTCGCAGCCTGCACCAAAGCGGATGAGGACCGCTGATTATAGGCAGGGAGGTCAGATAAGTCGCACTTGCGGGAAGTACGGCAAGGTGCACGAGGGTAGTTGCCGTTCTTCTTCAGGGTGCCACAGGTGTGGCAAGGAGGGCCACATACCCAGAGATTGCAGGCAGTCGACTCCATCTGCAGGAGTCCGACTTTGTTATCATTGTGATCAGGTGGGTCATATGAAGGCCCAGTGTCCTCTGCTGGCTGCCAGGTCAGTGCAGGCCCCAGCGCCATCCACGTTGGGACTTACTGACGGGAGTCAGGGTCGGGCAGAGCCTCCGATGGCTCCAGGGCGTGCTTATCAGCTTGTGACCGAGGCGATCAGGTCTGAGCCAGAGGTGTCAGCCGGTATGTTTTTCTGCTTTATCTTGTTTATGTATGATTGAGTTGTTGTTTCTTGCATGAGATATAAAGTGTTGTATGTGTTAGAGAAGAGTTAGTATTGAGAGTTGTTAGAGAGATAGTATCCGGTGTGGAATTCGTGAGGAAGGAAGGTTATGGTTCGGGGATTCGGGAACTTTCAGTAGTAACTTAGGTTCCTTGAAGTTCGGTGTATTAGTGGGGTCCGATTGAGCAGCGTGTTAAATTCTCTGCCAGTGGATAGGGGTTAGTGCCTTAAGTGGGGGAGAATTGGAAATTCTCGGATGAGCCGCTGGTTGTAGAAGGTTGTCTGACGCGGTTTGAATGTTGGTTATTGGGATGGTGCGATGAGGCGGTTCAGTCATAGTAAGGGCTTTGCAAGTGTCGAGGATCTTTGAACCAGAGGTTGGATGATGCGTAGGCATGTTTTTAGTCTCCTTGGAAGAGGAGGGGGTAGTGTCTCCAGATTGGAGGTTTGGACAAAGGAAGGCGAGATAGCAGGTTAGCAGACTTGGGAGCAGTCTGGATCGATGATGAGGACTGTACAGTCGTAGGTCAAGGACCTAGAGATCGTGTTAGGGAAGTATGAGTGGGTTATACTCAAGTGTGACGAACCGGAGAGTTCGAGGGGAACGCAAGGACAAGGTCCTTGGTTCCGAGTATGGTTTTGGGTTTGAGTTATGTATGTGGAGGTATTCCAATCTGGGGTATTCCATCATGAGGATGACCGGACCCTATGATTGATTGGACCTGATGTGTTTGGTATTCCAACCCGAGGGTTGACTGGGCCAAACATGAGTAGGATGCGAGGGTATTCCATCTTAGGGATGAGCGTACCCGTCGTAGGCATGCCTGGTATTCCAGCCGGAGGCTGATTGGGCCAGGTGTGAGTGTTGGTTTTTGGTAAGGGTATTGATGTATGTACGTTTGGGTAGTCGGAGTTAACAATTGGCGATTTCGAGGCCGAAATCATATTTAAGTGGGGGAGAATTGTAACGCCCCGTTCTAAGAGTAATTATTCATGGATCCCCGAGATCAAGAGTAAGGGCGTTTCGGTCTTTTATGGGCAATGGGATTTATTCGAGAAGGTTTCGGACCGGGGTGTGTCGTTAGAAGCGTAGGGCTTCTCGCCACCTTTTCGTGGATATAAAGTTTGTCGGAAACGAACTTAGAATGAAGGAGTTATAACATTTTAAAGTTGTTGTCATTTATGGTCCCTTAATGGAAAAAGTTTTCGAAAGAGGGGCATGCATGCTTTTGGACACACGTGGCTACGCTCAGCGTAAGATGGGTTACGCCCAGCGTAGCGGGTCTTTGGATCGCGGAGGTGTGAGGCGTACGCCCAGCGTACGTAAAGGTACGCCCAACGTACGCAAAAGTTCATTAAACCCTAATTTGGGTTGAGCCACTATAAATAGAACATAATGGCTTCAACCCTAGCCCCCATATCAGCCTCCCTAACCTCAGAAGAAACCCTAGAACGTTCCAATCTCCATTTTTAGAGATCTTGGCCTTGAAATGCTCATCTTGGTGGTTTTTAGCTTGGAAGAGAAAGGAAGAAGATTGGGAAGGGGGAACCTTGGAAGCTAGAGCTTATAGATCTGGGACAAGTGTTTCATTTCGGACCTCTTCAAGGTAAAAATCTTTGAGCTTGATGAATAATCTCTTAGATCTCTCTTGGTTCAATTGTATGGACTTTTTGGTCCCAAGAATGGACCTTTTTGGAGCAACTTCGATTTTGAGCTTGGGGTTGCCACCCTCAGAGCTAAAAGTGTCCCACAAGTAATAAAGTTGCAATCTTGATGGTCCTAATGAGTTCATGCATGAGATTTAGCCCTTGTTATGGAAGTATGTTGTCACCTTATGAATTTGGGCTTATTTGGTGGGTTGCAAGTCACCAAGTTAGTGACTTTATGGGTTAAGACATGGAAAAGGACCAGGATCTGTAATGGTAGCTTGTAGATCTGAGTATTAAGCACTTATTGGGAAAAGGTCTTAACAGAGGTATTACGCTGAGCGTACGTGCAGGTACGCCCAGCGTACTCACCATTCTGCATGTACGCTTAGCGTACATGGGGGTACGCCCCGCGTACTCTGTCTATATGGATCATGAGTTTTTGGGCCGTGGTTTGGGGCATGTTTGGGTATTTGGGCCTTAGTGGGCCATCAGAAATCATATTATATGGGCCAAGGAATATATTTTGGGCTTAGGGTGAGGCCCATTAAGGGATTGGGCCCAATGTAGCAAATTGGGCCATTAGTGGGTCACTAGTGGGCTTGAGAAGCTTACCTAGTGTTGGACCTTTCATATTATGGTGTTGGGCCTTAGTCATGAACCAGATTGGGTTAAGGGTAAAATGGTCAATTTACCCTTAGAAGGATATTGTTTTGGGCTAAGTGTTATTGTGGCATTGATAGTTCGGGGAGCTAGAGGAGCAGCAGTGCGAGGATTGTCAGATAGTAGCCAGAAGGGTACCAGCAGTGTTTTAGCAGTTCAAGGTGAGTTTTCCTCACTGTACTCAAGGGTCTAAGGCACCAAGGCCGACCCTTTGAATTGTTGTTAGAGCTTGTTATATTATGTGATGATATGCTTGCTAGTATCCTGGTGGATAAGATAGTGATATGAGAGTATGCCTTTTGCCTAGTATCCTAGAGAGATGGATAGTTGTATGATGGCTAGTTCTGTTGGATCAGCGCCCTAGTAGTTGGGTAGTAATTATTTATAGACCGGTAGTGGGTCTTGCATTATGTACGCTGGTAGGAGGATACCTGCGGGTTATGTATGTTGAGCAGTGGTAGAGGGTATTCCATCCCGGTAGGGTGATAGGGCCCTAGTGTGCTAGTTCTGTAGAGTGTTATGTGGTTGCCTGATATGTGTGCATGTCTGCTAGAGTAGATTGGCATTCCAACCCGATGGTTGTGGGCCAGGAGTATTCCATCCCGGTAGGATGATTGGACTCATAGTAGTTTGGCATTCCAACCCGATGGTGGAGGGGCCTGGGGTATTCCATCCCAAGGGATGATTGGACCCATAATAGTAGTAGTAGTTACTGTATGTATAGGAAGTGGGGCATTCCAACCCGATGATTGTGGGCCAGGAGTATTCCATCCCGGTAGGATGATTGGACTCATAGTATGTTGGCATTCCAACCCGATGGTTGAGGGGCCTGGGGTATTCCATCCTAAGGGATGATTGGACCCATAGTAGCTATTGTTGTATGTATAGGTGTTTGGGCATTCCAACCCGATGGTTGTGGGCCGAGAGTATTCCATCTCGGTAGGATGATTGGGCTGGCGTTATGTAGGCATTCCAACCCGATGGTTGAGGGCCGGGGGTATTCCAACCGGAAGGTTGAATGGACCCGGAGTATGTTGTTCTTTGCTGTATGTGTATGTTTGTGTGTGTATGGGTACTTTGGGGGAAACTCACTAAGCTTTCGGGCTTACAGTTGTGGTTTATTATTTCAGGTGCTTCAGGAGATCGTGGCAAGGCGAAGGCGTGATCGTACCGCTCCTCATGTTTATGTTTTATGAGATATGGTTGTGGGGAAATACTCTGATGTTTAAACTGTTTTGAAAACAAGATGTATGAACGTAATGGTTTTTGAATGAAATAAAATGTTTTAAAATGGTTGAAATTTTTGGTCGTTACAAGTTGGTATCAGAGCCTTGGTTTGAGTGAATTGGAGGAACATTCGTGTGAATCCAGTCTCAAATCAAGGAGAGATTTTCAAAAATAGTTTTCAAATGGTTTTCAAAATAAGTAATGGAGGACGCAGAGGGTACGATCAGCCGGAGCCAGTAAGTTACCCCAAAATACCATACAAGTTATTTGTTTATGAGATATGTTAGAACAGCATGCTAGTACTAGGCTAGGGATCTTCAGGAATTGCATGATAGAATTGCCTGATTTGTGATGCCTGCTAGCCTAGGGTTTTCTTGATATGAGATATTCAGTATTCCTCTAGGGGTGAGGATTGAGTGCCTGCTATGTATGTTTGTGCTTAGGGCGTTGTGATGATACTTGAGACAAATATGGGTAGGTGTGGAAGGTAGTATGGGCCCGTACTATTGAAAGCACAGGACACATACGTGTGTCAAGGAAGTCACAACCCCTAGGTTGTTGGTTAGAGGTTATTTCTCGGCGGTTATGCGAGGTATCTGAGGTTCTTGTGGTTTATTGCAGTATGGCGGATGCGAGACGTCTCGAGTCAGGATCCGGTTCGGGATTGGGAGTGGGTGGTCAGGATGGATCAGCACCTCCCGAGGTGATTGGTCAGATGAGTACGGATGAGTTGGATGCTAGGATTCGTGATATCCTGCATGATGAGGTTGCTGCTATGTTCCGGGCTGAGTTGCCGGAACTGTTTGGGTCGATCAAGACTGCCATGGTTGAGTATTTTGATGAGCGTTATGCGGCTCTTGCAGAGACAACGGCCGCGGCAGCCGCAGCGGCAGGGGGAGGAGCCAGTCGGGGTTTTCAGTATCGGGATTTCGACAATACGAAGCCCCCTACTTTCGATGGAGTTCAAGATCCGATTGTTGCTATGAGGTGGTTGTCAGACGTGGAGGGTTGTTTCTTCACGTGTTCATGCCCTGCGGATCAGAGGGTGAGGTGTGCTCTGAACCTTTTGAGGCTCGGGGCGAAGGATTGGTGGAGGTAGACTACGGGATCTTACTCTGATGCGCAGCGGGCAGCGGTTTCGTGGGATCAGTTCCGGGAGATGTTCAGTACCCGTTATGTTCCACAGGTTGAGAGAGAGAGGTTGGCTCAGGAGTTCCTGGAGCTGAAGCAGGATTCAGAGTCGGTGACGGAGATCACCAGGATGTTTACTGAGAGGGCGATGTTTTGCCTGGAGTTTGCTTCGGAGCAGGCTTAGATGTCCCGATATCCGAGTATGCTCAAGAGGGATATCCGGCAGTTTGTGTCCACGCAGAGGTGTAGTACCTTGTTGGAGTTGCAAGAGGCCGCCAGGCGGCGCAAGTTGGAGATGGAGCTCCAGTTGAGAGAACAGAGGCAGTCCCCGGTGCAGTCGCAGCCTGCACCAAAGCGGATGAGGGCCGCTGATTATAGGCAGGGAGGTCAGATAAGTCGCACTTGCGGGAAGTGCGGCAAGGTGCACGAGGGTAGTTGCCGTTCTTCTTCAGGGTGCCACAGGTGTGGCAAGGAAGGCCACATAGCCAGAGATTGCAGGTAGTCGACTCCATCTGCAGGAGTCCGACTTTGTTATCATTGTGATCAGGTGGGCCATATGAAGGCCCAGTGTCCTCTGCTGGCTGCCAGGTCAGTGCAGGCCCTAGCGCCATCCACGTTGAGACTTACTGACGGGAGTCAGGGTCGGGCAGAGCCTCCGATGGCTCCAGGGCGTGCTTATTAGCTTGTGACCGAGGCGATCAGGTCTGAGCCAGAGGTGTCAGCCGGTATGTTTTTCTGCTTTATCTTGTTTATGTATGATTGAGTTGTTGTTTCTTGCATGAGATATAAAGTGTTGTATGTGTTAGAGAAGAGTTGGTATTGAGAGTTGTTAGAGAGATAGTATCCGGTGTGGAATTCGTGAGGAAGGAAGGTTATGGTTCGGGGATTCGGGAACTTTCAGCAGGAACTTAGGTTCCTTGAAGTTCGGTGTATTAGTGGTGTCCGATTGAGCAGCGTGTTAACTTCTCTGCCAGTGGATAGGGGTTAGTGCCCTAAGTGGGGGAGAATTGGAAATTCTCGGATGAGCCGCTGGTTGTAGAAGGTTGTCTGACGCGGTTTGAATGTTGGTTATTGGGATGGTGCGATGAGGCGGTTCAGTCATAGTAAGGGCTTTGCAAGTGACGAGGATCTTTGAACCAGAGGTTGGATGATGCGTAGGCACGTTTTTAGTCTCCTTGGAAGAGGAGGGGGATAATGTCTCCAGATTGGAGGTTTGGACAAAGGAAGGCGAGATAGCAGTTTAGCAGACTCGGGAGCAGTCTGGATCGATGATGAGGACTGTACAGTCGTAGGTCAAGGACCTAGAGATCGTGTTAGGGAAGTATGAGTGGGTTATACTCAAGTGTGACGAACCGGAGAGTTCGAGGGGAACGCAAGGACAAGGTCCTTGGTTCCGAGTATGGTTTTGGGTTTGAGTTATGTATGTGGAGGTATTCCAATCTGGGGTATTCCATCATGAGGATGACCAGACCCTATGATTGATTGGACCTGATGTGTTTGGTATTCCAACCCGAGGGTTGACTGGGCCAAACATGAGTAGGATGCGAGGGTATTCCATCTTAGGGATGAGCGTACCCGTCGTAGGCATGCCTGGTATTCCAGCCGGAGGCTGATTGGGCCAGGTGTGAGTGTTGGTTTTTGGTAAGGGTATTGATGTATGTACGTTTGGGTAGTCGGAGTTGACAATTGGCGATTTCGAGGCCGAAATCATATTTAAGTGGGGGAGAATTGTAACGCCCCGTTCTAAGAGTAATTATTCATGGATCCCCGAGATCAAGAGTAAGGGCGTTTCGGTCTTTTATGGGCAATGGGATTTATTCGAGAAGGTTTCGGACTGGGGTGTGTCGTTAGAAGCGTAGGGATTCTCGCCACCTTTTCGTGGATATAAAGTTTGTCGGAAACGAACTTAGAATGAAGGAGTTATAACATTTTGAAGTTGTTGTCATTTATGGTCCCTTAATGGAAAAAGTTGTCGAAAGAGGGGCATGCATGCTTTTGGACACACGTGGCTACGCTCAGCGTAAGCTGGGTTACGCCCAACGTAGCGGGTCTTTGGATCGCGGAGGTGTGAGGCGTACGCCCAGCGTACGCAAAAGTTCATTAAACCCTAATTTAGGTTGAGCCACTATAAATAGAACATAATGGCTTCAACCCTAGCCCCCATATCAGCCTCCCTAACCTCAGAAGAAACCCTAGAACGTTCCAATCTCCATTTTTAGAGATCTTGGCCTTGAAATGCTCATATTGGTGGTTTTTAGCTTGGAAGAGAAAGGAAGAAGATTGGGAAGGGGGAACCTTGGAAGCTAGAGCTTATAGATCTGGGACAAGTGTTTCATTTCGGACCTCTTCAAGGTAAAAAGCTTTGAGCTTGATGAATAATCTCTTAGATCTCTCTTGATACAATTGTATGGACTTTTTGGTCCCAAGAATGGACCTTTTTGGAGCAACTTCGATTTTGAGCTTGGGGTTGCCACCCTCAGAGCTAAAAGTGTCCCACAAGTAATAAAGTTGCAATCTTGATGGTCCTAATGAGTTCATGCATGAGATTTAGCCCTTGTTATGGAAGTATGTTGTCACCTTATGAATTTGGGCTTATTTGGTGGGTTGCAAGTCACCAAGTTAGTGACTTTATGGGTTAAGACATGGAAAAGGACCAGGATCTGTAATGGTAGCTTGTAGATCTGAGTATTAAGCACTTATTGGGAAAAGGTCTTAACAGAGGTATTACGCTGAGCGTACGTGCAGGTACGCCCAGCGTACTCACCATTCTGCATGTACGCTTAGCGTACATGGGGGTACGCCCCGCGTACTCTGTCTATATGGATCATGAGTTTTTGGGCCGTGGTTTGGGGCATGTTTGGGTATTTGGGCCTTAGTGGGCCATCATAAATCATATTATATGGGCCAAGGAATATATTATGGGCTTAGGGTGAGGCCCATTAAGGGATTGGGCCCAATGTAGCAAATTGGGCCATTAGTGGGTCACTAGTGGGCTTGAGAAGCTTACCTAGTGTTGGACCTTTCATATTATGGTGTTGGGCCTTAGTCATGAACCAGATTGGGTTAAGGGTAAAATGGTCAATTTATTCTTAGAAGGATATTGTTTTGGGCTAAGTGTTATTGTGGCATTGATAGTTCGGGGAGCTAGAGGAGCAGCAATGCGGGGATTGTCAGATAGCAGCCAGAAGGGTACCAGCAGTGTTTCAGCAGTTCAAGGTGAGTTTTCCTCACTGTACTCAAGGGTCTAAGGCACCAAGGCCGGCCCTTTGAATTGTTGTTAGAGATTGTTATATTATGTGATGATATGCTTGCTAGTATACTGGTGGATAAGATAGTGATATGAGAGTATGCCTTTTGCCTAGTATCCTAGAGAGATGGATAGTTGTATGATGGCTAGTTCTGTTGGATCAGCGCCCTGGTAGTTGGGTAGTGATTATTTATAGACCGGTAGTGGGTCTTGCATTATGTACGCTGGTAGGAGGATACCTGTGGGTTATGTATGTTGAGCAGTGGTAGAGGGTATTCCATCCCGGTAGGATGATAGGGCCCTAGTGTGCTAGTTCTGTAGAGTGTTATGTGGTTGCCTGATATGTGTGCATGTCTGCTAGAGTAGATTGGAATTCCAACCCGATGGTTGTGGGCCAGGAGTATTCCATCCCGGTAGGATGATTGGACTCATAGTAGTTTTGCATTCCAACCCGATGGTTGAGGGGCCTGGGGTATTCCATCCCAAGGGATGATTGGACCCATAATAGTAGTAGTAGTTACTGTATGTATAGGAAGTGGGGCATTCCAACCCGATGGTTGTGGGCCAGGAGTATTCCATCCCGGTAGGATGATTGGACTCATAGTATGTTGGCATTCCAACCCGATGGTTGAGGGGCCTGGGGTATTCCATCCTAAGGGATGATTGGACCCATAGTAGCTATTGTTGTATGTATAGGTGTTTGGGCATTCCAACCCGATGGTTGTGGGCCGAGAGTATTCCATCCCGGTAGGATGATTGGGCTGGCGTTATGTAGGCATTCCAACCCGATGGTTGAGGGCCGGGGGTATTCCAACCGGAAGGTTGAATGGACCCGGAGTATGTTGTTCTTTGCTGTATGTGTATGTTTGTGTGTGTATGGGTACTTTGGGGGAAACTCACTAAGCTTTCGGGCTTACAGTTGTGGTTTATTGTTTCAGGTGCTTCAGGAGATCGTGGCAAGGCGAAGGCGTGATCGTACCGCTCCTCATGTTTATGTTTTATGAGATATGGTTCTGGGGAAATACTCTGATGTTTAAACTGTTTTGAAAACAAGATGTATGAACGTAATGGTTTTTGAATGAAATAAAATGTTTTAAATTGGTTGAAATTTTTGGTCGTTACATGATGCATACGACAAGCATGCTTCTAGGGACATGGTCAGGTAAAGATGATTAACTTCAAAAATAAACACCCTAGATTTTTTATCAATATTATTTATTTGGACCATGCTATCTCACTTTGAGAGTTTAGACAATGTTAAACAATCAGCGTGAGAGGGTGACTCAATGTTCTCTACAGATGGTCTTGCTGATGAAAAACTTAGAGAGATTTTGTCACATACAGTAGCATGCTTCTAGGGACAATTATGTGTCAAAAGTTGCATACTAGGCTTAGAATTTCCACCGTCAGATTCCTTTACAAAATCATACAAAAGAATAAACAATATAAGAATACAAACACAAGAATTAGTCAAACAAGGAACTAGTTTAAACAAAGAAAAATGTGAAACTTTTTCAGAAAGGTGATAAAGACTCGTTCCATCAAATCCTTGGAATTGAATGGTCATTAATTCATTTCCATTTTCGAGATATCTACCTCTTGAAATTTCAGTAATAAAAGAGAACAAACAAGATCAACCACATCACACAAAAATAACACAATTCATAATAAACAAGGAGAGATAATGACTTTAATCGTTGAAGTACTGCAGATTGATTCCAAGCTTCATGTTCACCAAGAACAAATGAAGAACATGAACTAATCTTTGTAACCAACAGGTTAGAGGGATCATATCTTTGTAACCTTCGATTTATGACAGTCACCAAGACAAAACTCGAACGTTACATACATTGAAATCTGTGAAGGAGGAAAAGGTGGGATCACTGTCTTGTTGAAGACGCCTTTAGATCTTTGAGGTGATGGAGTTGTAGTGACATCATCTCTAGAAGTTAGTCGTGCCAGTTCATGGCACTCAACTTCATCTCATTGCAACCGGAACAGGCTATTCAAGACAGAAGAGATATGTGCCCAGAAGAACACCTGGTGGCACAGTTATCCCCCATCTGGTCTCATCAACATGAAGCAACATGCCAATCAGCGTGTGCATCAGCGTCAGTGAGAGGGAAGTTGGTGCTGAAGAAAAGATGCAGAGTCAGCGTCAACTAACTCTTACAGTAAAGGTGATGCATCCAAGAATTGACATGCTGATCTTAATCAGTTAAGATCAATGTTGAAATGAAGATGGAAGGTCCTGACACATACATAGGAAAGAGAATAGCAAACATTGGCAATGTTAGTAGCAAAATGTGTATGTACAATGTATACTCCTTTGGTAAAAGAAAATAAAATTTTAATGCACAAAAAGATATAGTAAATAAAAATAGCAGCTTATGTTCAGAATTTTTAAAAGTAGCAAATCATAAAACAAAAATAATGTATCAACGTCTAAACCAATAAATCAAACCATATAAATATCATTCTCCCTGAGAGCAGAAAGCACGATTTTGTTTTCAAAATCTAACACTTTTCCCTCATGATGGTTGAAAAGAACTTTATAACCAACATGACAAAGTTTTGGCTCATGGAGACGAAGTTGCCTTTCAGTTCTTCTACATAGAACACATTGTTCAGCTTAATTGTCCTGCATTCAAACATTCCAACACCTGTTATAGCTCTTCCACTATCGTCACCGAAAGTCACCATTGGACCATCCTTTTCTGTAAATTTGTTAGGAGTGACTTGTAACCGGTCAAGTGTCTAGAACTTCCACTGTTTAGATACCAAGTTTGACCTAGATTTGGACTTGATCTAGTGTCAGCGTGAGAACCATCAATTTCATAAATGCCATTAGGGGAATTATCTACAAGTTCCATGAGACCCTTAACGTTCAACCCCTCATCTTTAGATGTCTCCTCTTCATCCACCCATTCTTCGTGATCCTCTTGTTTTACAATGAAAGCTTTTGGTAGAGAGATGTTTTTTTCTTCATATTAGCCACCAACTTCTTGTACAAAATTTCATAGTTCTCAGGGCTCTGGGCTTCTTTCTTCTCCTTGAAATCCCTAGAAAAATGGTTAGGGCTCCCACAATTAAAGCAATTACCTGAGCTTTTCTTCTCTGAAGAGGATCTTTTCGCTGAGCTACTTCCTTTGAATTGAGCTCTTCTAACCCCGTTTGCTTTGCTTTCTTTGTAACGCTTGACGATAAGTGCAACGTTTGCGACAAGCTCATTGGTGAGATCTTCATCACTTTGTTTACCGTGATCTAAATTGTTTGAGTCGTTGATGGTGTTCCTTGTTTCCTTTCGAGACACCAATGCAACAAACTTTTCTTTGTTCAAGTCCTTCATGATTTCTTTACGAAGAGCTTTGGTCTCTTTATAGTTTTTCAGATTTCCAAATAAATAATTCATATCCATGGAATCGATCTTCTCACCGTTCTTAAGAACATCAACGTGATGTTCCCAAGTCTTCCCAAGAGAATCGAGAAATTTCAGAACCAACTGTGATGAGTGCTTGACGATTCCCAGCCTACGCATATCATTAACCAAGCAGTTAAACCTATTAAATGTTTAGGTAAGAGACTCACCGTGTTGAGAAAAGAAATGCTCGTATCTCCAATTAATGTTGTTGATTGTTGTATCATGAACTTCCATAGTGCCTTCATAAGCCACTGTCAGCGTATCCATCATCTCTTAGGCTGATTCACAATTCTGTATGAGATGATACACATGGTATGTAAGATAATTTCCAATAGCGTCCTTGGCTTTCACATCAAGACTGAGCATTCTGTTGTCATCATCATCATAACTTGTTGATGGCTTTTGCTTCAGGGGGCCAACGGGAGCGTTTTTTACCATGGGATGGTACATAGGAACATGGGTACCCTTTTCAACATTATGTTTCATCTCATAATCAATGGTTTCAAGAACCACCATGGCCTTGGTTTTCCACATGGCGAAGTTGTGTTAATCAAAAGGAGGAATTTTCTTAAGACCAAAGGATTTGGAATTGCTTGAGATTGACATGATAACTTGAGTGTATCACAAACCCGCTTTGATACCAATTGAAGGTTTGTGATGATCGGATATACTTCAAGTATGAATAAGAAATGAAAAACTAATCTAAGCAAAATAATCAACTGAAAGTAAATAACATGGAAGTTCTCTAAATTGTTCCTTTCATAAAGAAAAGAGTTTTTGCCTTCACCAAGAAGACGGGTTTGTCACAAAGACAATTGACACAAATTCGTGTTCCACCACATTAGGGTTTGCCCTAATGTTGTATATATACTAATATATACATGTATATATCCCACGATTGACGGGATTATATGTAATCTATACTAAGAACCGATCTTATCATAAAGATATCGGATATATGATCTATTTGTTGGGTTTTGAGCATTCTAACACTCCTATGGTGTACATGCAACCCTATAAACCTTGGATCTATGTTTTCTCTATTATACATGCAAATATTAACTATTCCAAGGTTTCATCCTAACTAGCATATTATGAAGCACCTATACTACAAAGTTCTAGTTAGATGACATACCTTTTGATGTAGCTTGATGTCTTTAAGCTTTAAGAGCTTAGCCCCAATAGTGTGGAAGCCTCAAATGGAATCACAAATCACCAAAACACCTTGGAAGAACTTGAGAGAATATGTATGCACACTAAAATCGGCCCACTCTTATTTTCACACACTTGTGCCAATTTTGTGAGCCAAGGACCCCTTTATATATTATGGAGGATTAGGGTTACATCCATGTAAACCCTAATACCCATGACCTTTCATTTACATAGGATCCATGGGTTAAAAGCTCCATGGACCATCCATGAAAGCTTAGCCCAACCTAAATGAACTTGGCCCATTCCATATATATAAGAGTCCATATTTAATTATTTCTTTTTGATCACTTAATTAATTCTAAATTAATTCTTGATCAATACTAATTAAATAATATGATTCCATATTAATATATTAGAACTTATAATATATTAATATAAATCATAAATATACTATTCTCAAAAGACTATCCATATAAATTGTGCCGGTGAAGTGCAACCCAAATGGACCATGTCGGGTCGGGTCAAGTACATACCAAATATAGTTATGGACTTAGACATTAATCCAACACTATTCTATATTTATCTATATTATTAACTAATATACAAAGATTGCACATAATAATTATACTAAGTGCTGACGCTGGTAAACTTGATACGATGGCATTGTTGACATGTAGAAGCTGACGCTGATAGATCAATGTGTCATGTGTTTGACTAATTAGATCATAAGGTGTGACCTTACAATACATTGTTATTAAGGGTTACATAAAGTGATGCAATGTCAACAAACCTAAAGAAATGGAAAAACAATTTATGTTTGACTTAGACATGTTTTGTTTTTTTAGATTTGCATGAATATTGTTCGATCCCAATATGATCTAGCCACATGTGTAAAGGTGTCCTATGTATCATGTAGGTCAAAATAGACAAATAAATAAGTCGCGGACATGCAGTTTGGGACCACATGGTTAAGGACAAAATTTGAAAAAAAGAGACAAAAAAAGGACCACGTTAACCCCACATTTGCACAACCTACATGGACAAAAGTACAATTGCATAATCAACTACACTTTCACATGGATAAAAATCGACACATAACTATAAAAACAAAACTAAATATATTATTCTTTTTGTATTACACAAATTTTCCACTTTAACCCAACATATACAAAAATTGGACTTTTATTGTACTCCAACATTAAATGGACAAAAATTGACACAAAACTATAAATTGGACTTTTATTGTACTCCAAATAAGGATCGTAAAGAATAATTGGTTCTCATATAACAGAAAACTCCCAATTTTGTGTGAGATTGTGTTTCATTTTGTATTTATCTTGTATGTTAAGATATGATATTTAGTCTTCTATTATATATATATATATATATATATATATATATATATATATATATATATATATATATATATATATATATATATATATACCTTCTTGTGTAAAGGATCGTCGATCAAGAGTGTGTAAGTAATCTGAGTTTGTTCTCTGATTACCTTTTAGTTCTACGTAACTAATCTTATTCAATAAATTTAAGTTTCAAAGTATTTAATATGTTCTTGTTATTTTCTTATTATTCTTAGTGAATCTATTGTTAAGGGACCAAACCACATGTTGCTTCCATTCATCTCATGTATGGGTGTAACATCTACTTTTTAGGTATTGCTCTTGGGATTAATTATCTCTTAACTTTGAGTTTTTGAAGGGTTTTGGCTGACCGCAGTGTGGAGATGGAGAATCACTATGATGCGGCGATGTCAATTAATGATACACACGTTTTGTTCCAACCACAACGTGATCATGTATTGGCCACGACGCAGTGGCAACTGAGTGCAAAACCCTAGGTCTCGAGCCTTGGGACCTATTTAAGCAACCTTATGATCCGGGTTGCTCTCAAGTTTAGCCTCCAGCCCCCCTAAGAGAACCCCTAGTGTGTGCGTGTGTATGTGTTCTTGGATTTTCAAGGCTCTTAGATGAAGAAGAAGGTGATCAAAGCTAGTTGTTGGAGTTGTTGTTGAAGGGGTGTTTCTACAAGCTTTCTTAGGCTCTAGACGATATGAAGTTCATACCTTTTTACCTTATGAGTTATTTCTTAAGTTTTAGAATCCCTTTTTGGTTGTTGGAATTAAATCCTTGGACTTTGAAGCAACTTCAGGGCCTTGGATGGAAATCATAGTACTTTTTGGACCTTAGGGTCCCATAAAGTTGGAAGATTTCTCAATAATAAGCCATGTATATATCTCTTAGGTCATTTAGGTCCATTTTGTTCTAAGGTTTGAGATCTAGGCTCCTAGAGGTTTGGAAATGGATTATACCTGTATTTAATGTTTAGGAGTGTATTATACATGTATTTTTGTGTGACAAGCTGTAGGGATTTTTGCTTCGACCGTGAGATGAGTTTTCTCACTATACTTTGTTAGGATGTTGGTATGATGTAATGACTTGTTAGACATATAGATTTGTTAATAATTTCCTGTGATTTGTTTTTTGGTTATTGTTTGTTATTTTATATGTCGACATATTGTGGGTGGTTTGAGGCGGTCCAGCTGAGTTGAAGGCCAAGATACCAGGGTGGTCCAGTTTATACTGTAGGCCCAAAAGAAGTGGTCCAGCTTAATGTTGTAGGCTAAGGAGGCGGACCGGCCATGTTTTGAAGACCATGATGTGTATATTGTATGTGTATTGTTGTGTGGGGTATTTTGGGGAACTCAATAAGCTTTGGCTAACAGATGTGGATTTAAATGTTTCAGGTACTTCTAAGGATCGGGGCAAAGCAAAGGCGTGATTATACACATTATCCAATAGATTCCATTACTATGAGATATGTTCTGTTACAATACTCTGATTTTGATCCCGTGTTGTGAAACAATTATTTTTATGGTTTTTGACTTTTATGAAAATGACTTTATTTCTCTTTTAAAATTGAAAATTTTACTTTAGCTTTTGGGATGTTACAAGCTGGTATCAGGGACTTGGTTTGAGGGATTTGGATGAAAACTTGTCTAATTCCAAACTCAAACTAAGGTTCTGAAAAAAAATTACAATTATTTTCTAAAAGTTTGTATTTTCAGCCAGAGCTCAAAGGAAAGTAATCCCCCAAAATATCCACACTTGTTATATCTGCTGACATGTGAATTGCTAAAACTGCATGCTAGTAAACATGCTAGGGATCCTCAGGAATTGTGTGATATAATTGGCTGATTTTCTGATGCATGGTAGCCAAGGGAATTACTTAATTGTGCTATCTGGAACTGATACTATTACTGTTAGTAACTAAATGTATGCCCTATAGTTGTACATAAGTAGGATTTTTGTAACATCTCAAAAATCACAACAATTTTAACTTTTTCAAAAACGACAATTCAATCCATAATGTTTAAAAAACCATTGTTTCAAAAGTGTTTTCAATAATCTGAGTGTCCCGAAAATCCAGACAATCATCAAACGGAAGGATGTGCACGATCACGCCTTTGGCTTGCCATGATCCTCAGAAGTACCTGAAACAAAACTAAAACTGTAAGCCAACTCTCAGTGAGTTCCCCCAAAGTACCACCACATAACATAACAAACAACAACATGCATACAGAGCCTTCAGCATGACTGGACCGCCTCACCGGACCTTCAGCCTATATGGACTGCTCTCTAGGCCTTCGGCCTGACTGGATCGACTCGCAGGCCTTCAGTTTATCCGGACCGCCCTAGGTATCTTGTCCTTCAGTATCAGCTGGTCCACTTGAACCCAGTAAACCATAACATATTGATACATAACATTATCAATCAATAACAACAAGCATAGGTAGTCCTACAGATCTCCCAGTCTAATCACATAGTCAGTACCACATAACTTCGCATAACAACATACACCAAAACAAGATATCTAATCCAATGGGCCGGCCTTGGTGCCTTCGACCCATAAGTACAGTGAAGAAAACTCACCTCTCAGTCCGAATACAGTCTGAATGAATCTCTGCTCCGACAACCGGCTCTACCCGACTCCTAATAATCAAAACATTTCCCATTCTAAATTAATAACAACTTCTCCAAAATACCATTGGTAAAAATTGGTCAAAATCAATAAATCAGCCGAGTCAACCTAGCCGAGTTGACCCAAACATCACGGGACGTACTTCGGATGTACGTGGGGCGTACTCACTGTCCGAGAAATCGGAGCTTGAACTGCATACGCACAACGTACCATTTGGTACGCCCAGCGTACGCAGCTGGTCTTCTTCATAATGAGTTAAGAGCTTAATACTTAAGCTAGTACGACTAAATTGTAGATCCAAGTCCCAAATATCATCCTTGACCATAAAGTTTCCAACATTATGGTCTTTTATGGCCAATAAGTGCGAAATGCTAAAAACCCCATCCTCTTAATCAATTAAGACAAACAAACACATGCATGGAGAAGGATTAAGAGCCAAAACCCTATTTTTATGCTTATAAACCCCCCAAAACATCTGAAAGGACATCTAGAATGGACTAGAGCATGCCATACTCCAAAAAGGTCTAGACTTGGGACAAAATGATCATGAATGAAGAACTTAGCTAGATCTAAAGAAATACAAGCCAAGTTTAGAACTTTATACATCTTGGAGGTTGCTAGAGAGGTGAAGATCCCAGATCCAAAGCTTCTTCAAGTTTCCAAGGTGGTTCTACTTCCTTCTTTCTCCTTCAAGACCACCAAAACACACACACAAAGTCAAGGATGCTCAAACAAGTGGCTAGAGTTTGCTAAAATCGTATGAAGGTGTTGGAGGCTGATGAGAGATGAGGTTGGAGGCCATAAAGATGCTTATATAGGTTCCAAACCCTAAATTTTAGGGTTTGAAACCCTCGCACGTACGCCCTGCGTATGCGATGTACGCCCAGCGTACTAAACCCTCGCACGTACGCCTTGCGTATGCAACGTACGCCCAACGTACTAGATCTCGGCCTAAAATTACAAAAGTGCTACTATGGGCCATTTTGCAAGCTTTCTCGTACACAAGGGCTAAATACCATAAACCTTCATACTTAAGGGTTAAATTTGGAAATACCTCATCGCCAGGATGTTAGAATTCTCCCCCACTTGAACTAGACTTCATCCTCGAAGTCTGCTGCTACGAATAACTCTGGGTAATGCTCCTGCATCTCATATTCGGGTTCCCATGTCCATTCGGAACCCTTTCGATGCTACCACTGAACCTTAACCAAAGATACCACGTTGTCGCGTAAGGCATTCGCCTTCCGATCTATATCGTCACTGGTCTCTCAACGTAATTCAGGCGATCATAACCTGAACATCACCCAAAGGAATAACCGTTGAATCATTATCCACACACTTCCGTAGCTACGAAACATGGAAGGTGCTGTGAATTTGACTGAGCTCCTCAGGCAAATCCAACCTATAAGCTACCTTGCTAACCCTGGAAATCACCCAAAATGGCCTGATATATCGAGGCCCCAATTTTCCCCTCTTCCTGAAGTGTATTAAACCCTTCCAAGGTGCTACCTTCGGCAAAGCCATGTCAACAACATGAAACTCCAACTCAGATCGATGCTTTTCGGCATAACTCCTATGCCGACTCTGAGCTGTCTGCAACCTATGTCTAATCTGCTGAATGAGCTCTGACGTCTGAAGGACTACCTCAGTCCTTCCAAATACTCTATGACCAATCTCTCCCCGACATACTGGGGTACGACACTTCCTCCCATAGAGAAGCGTGAAAGGTGGCACACCAATATTGGAGTGATAGATGTTGTTGTAAGAAAACTCAGCTAAGGGAAGGTAGGAGTCCCAGCTCCCACCAAAGTCTATGACATAGGCTCTCAACATGTCCTCAAGTGTCTAAATGGTCCGCTCACTCTGACTGTCAGTCTGCTGATGATAAGCAGTGTTAAGATGCAACCTCGTACCCAGTTCCTTGTGGAACTTATGCCAAAATGAGATGTGAACCAAACATATCGATCAGATATAATGGAATCTGGAATACCGTGTAGAGAAACAATCTCATGCACATACAAATTGGCCAAATTCTTAGCTGAAGAACTCTCTTGGATGGCTATAAAGTGGACGCTCTTGGTCAAACGATCCACAATAAACTATATCGCATCGAATCAGTTAGCTGTCTGAGGTAACTTGGTGATTAAATCCATAGTGATATGTTCCCATTTCCACATGGGAACCTCCAATGGTTGTTGCTTTCCATGCAGCCTCTGGTGCTCGGCCCTGACCATCCGACAGGTCAAGCACCTCTCAACATACCATACTATCTCTCTCTTCATGCACGGCCACCAATAACTAAGCCTCAAATCCTGATACATCTTGGTGCCTTCAGGGTTTATCGAAAACCTGGACTTGTGTGCCTCCTCCACCACAGTCTTCCTGACCCCACCAAAATCTGGCACCCAAACCCGTCCATACCGGGTCAATAATCGACGACTGTCAGTGACGAACCTGTCAACCTCACCCCTGAGTCTCCTGTTTCCAATTCTCCCTCTTGACTCCCTCGACCTTAGCCTCCCTAATCAGATCAAGAAGAGGAGAATCAACTGACGTTCTCATACATAGACTCTCATTAGAATACCCAGCCGTCTTGCGGCTCAAAACGTTAACGACCACATTCGCTTTTCCGGGGTGATACATAATCTCGCAGTCATAATCCTTGTCCACGTCAATCCACCTACGTTGTCTCATATTCAGATTCTGTTGATCCGTGGGATATATCAAACTCTTGTGATCTGTGTAAATAGTGTTGGATTAGGTGTCTAAGCCCATAACTATAATTGGTATGTACTTGACCGGATAGTAGCATGGTCATTTTGGGTTGCCTTCACCATAGCAACTTGTATGGATGAATAATGGAGAAAGAGGTTAATTGTGATTTATTAATATGTTATAAGAATAATATATTAATTGAGAAATCATATTATTTAATTAGTATTGATCAGAAATTAATTTGGTGGTCAAAAGAGACAGATTAAATTGTGGGGACTGATATTGTAATTATAAGATAATTGCAAAGTTGGGCTTATGGATCCCGAGGGAAGGGATGGACGAATTCTATGAGGGAGTCCACATAGATTTCGTCCATAGGGCCTTCGGGAAGGATCTTGTGGGCTGCTTGAGGTTAAGCAACCAGATTATGATTTTACCTGAAACCCTAGTAGCTCAGCTATATAAGGAACCCCTTGGATCCTTAAAATCGGCCACTAGAACCCTAGAAGGAATACCAACCGATGTTGAGCCTCCTAAACCTATCTCATATTCTTCCAACTTGCTACTTGGTGTTTGTGATCCATTTGAGGTGCAGCAATTTAGGCACTAAGCTCTTGAAGGTCAAGATCTACAAGTTACAATCAAAAGGTATTCTTCTAAACTTGTTTTATGTTATAATGGTCAAAATTTAAGATAATTACTAGATTATTTGATAAACTAATTATTTGTAAATTTTGAATTGTGATTATCTTGCAAAATAAAATTAGGTTAAGTCAAATTTAGATAATGGTAAAATTATATAATTATTTTAATTATTTTAAATTTGATCTAAAAGATTTTGAAAAGTTTCAAAATTGCCCTCAAGTTTTGGAATTTAAAATTTGATTAAAAGTTTTAATTTTGAAATATTAAATTCTAAAACCCTTAGTGTTTTAAAAGTTTAAAATACAACGCTTATACTATTATAATATTACAAGCTTAACTATTATATATATGTATAAGATAAGTCAGTCTTACCGTTAGTAGGCGTCATTCACGAAGCCGATCTATAAGGGGGGGGTATAAGGAAATTGCCTATGGTGTCCGCTCTCACCCACCGCTTCCTTGATTGGTGGAGGGTCGTTAGCCGGACGGGTAGGATAGGACAACTAATTCCTCATTAATAAGTATAACGATTATTATAAAGTAACTAAATGTTGTTCATAAATTTCCAATCTTAGTTACTTTAGGCAAAATGTGAAAAATGATGTTATTCCATGAAATTGCACTTTGCACCTTGCCAAGTCGTTATTGGAGCGTGTGTGGTTAACCGACACACTAATTTGGACTAACAAGGGTGGCAAAGGGTAGCTAGATGTTTATCATATATCAATGGAGCGTGTATGGTTAACCGGCACATTGATTAGGTGATAAATGACATCGAGAGTACCGAGCACATTTGCATGGTTATTCACACCTTGCTTGTTATCCTCTGTTTCCCAATCACATACTTGAAGGGCATAATTGAGATTTAAACATGCCATTGAAAAGTTCAATGAATTTCAATTCATATAAAACCTAATGTTCATTTTCGTTTTTCATGGTGGAAATTGGTAAATTGTCATTTACCTACCTTCAAATATTTTTCAATTGGATTACGGCATCCCTCTTCCGAATTGTAGAATATTGTGTTGGGTCCTAGCCTTAATATTTCATTTGGGTGTTATATTAAGGATTCTCATCTAATCTAAAATTTGTCTCTTTTCTTTTTCAGATGCCAGGCTCGAACTCCTCCAACACCAACTCCTCGAACCCACTTTCTAATTTGGGAATTTGCGGGAGGGTCACCTTTGATGGATCCAATTTCAACGATTGGATTCACAACATTCGCATGGCCCTAAGGTACGAGGACAAGGAAGACATTCTCGACAAGGAACTCGTCGAGATAAATGAAAACACTGCTACTCCCGAAGAAATGGAAGAGTATAGGGCTTGATGCAAAGAAGTGACAAACGTGTCGTGCATTATGGTAGCCACTATGACTCCTGAGCTTCAAAAGTTATACGAGCACTATTGGCCTTATGACATGCACCAAGATTTGATGGAAAAGTACCATTAAAGTGCGCGTCAAGAGAGGTATGAGATATTTTCCTCGTTGATCACGACCAAAATGAAGAATGGAGAGTCCATCACGACCCACTTGCAAAGAATGCAAAGATACGTGGATCGTTTGCTCAAGCTAAATGTCAACTTCGATGAAGAGTTGGCCATTGATATTATCCTCCACTCTTTACCTCCTTGTCATGAGCAGTTCAAGATGACTTATCATATGAAGAAGGACGAGGTGACATTGAGCAAACTTCAAGGCTTGTTAAGAACTGCTGAAACCGGGTTGAAAGGCAAAGCTGTCGCATCAACTCCTACTGCTGTTGCCCCTGTCTTGGCTATTGGGCAAGGGAAAGGGAAGAAAAGGAAATCTCCTTCTAAGAGCCACAAGGGAAAGTCTCATGATGGTTCTTCTTCAATTGGAACCAAAGGTGGTTCTACTGCTCCCTCGTCTAATCCGAAAGATGCAGAGTACTTCCACTGTCATGAAAAGGGGCATTGGAAACGAAGATGCCCAAAGTATCTGCAAGACATCAAGGATGGAAAGATAAAGCCTACCTTCGCAGGTATTTACACTATTCAATCCAATAACTCATCACATGCTAGTTCTTAGGTCCTTGACACAGGATGTGGTTTATACATTTGTTCTGATTTGCAGGGTCTAAGAAGAAGTAGGGATGTGGAGCACGGGAAGATGAACTTGATCATGGGGAATAGGAAAGCGTCGCCTGTCACCAAGATTGGAGTTTATACTTTATTGCTTAGTAGTGGGTTAGGTTTAGAGTTGAATAATTGTTGGTACTCGTCAGAAATGACAAAAACATTATTTCATTTTATGTTTTGTATAAACAAGGTTTTAGATTTTCGTTTAATAATGAAATTGGTTCTATTAATGCTTTCTTTAGTGGTACTTTCTATTTTTAAGCATTGCCTTGTCATGGTATATAGGAAACGGTGATGGCTGTAGACAACTTAGGAAATAATGTATTGCATATTGATTCGTCCAATGGTTTGGACAAGGCACGCTTGTGGCATTGTCGTCTTGGACATGTCAACAAGAAACGCATAGCCCAACTCTAAAAGGATGGAGTGTTGGAGTCATTTGATCTTAGGTCCGATGACACGTGCGAGTATTGTTTACTTGGAAAGACGACTAAGTCACCCTTCACTAGCACTTGTGAAAGGGGTGAGGGATTATTGGATCGCATTCACACCGATGTGTGTGGGCCCTTTAGATCCACCACAAGGAATGCAAACCGCTTCTGTGTGACTTTTACCGATGATTATAACATATATGGGTATATCTACTTAATCAAGCGTAAGTCATAAACCTTTGAAAAGTTCAAAGAGTAAAAGCAAGAAGTGGAGAATCAATTGGGCAGGAAGATAAAGATGCTCCGATCCGATCGAGGTGGTGAGTATCTTAGTATCGAGTTTCACGACAATCTTAAGGAATGTGGAATTGTTTCACAATTGACGCCGCCTAGGACACCGTAGCTGAATGGTGTGGCTGAGAGGCGCAATCGAACCTTGTTGGACATGGTTCGTTCCATGATGAGTCGAGCTTTGTTACCTATCTTATTTTGGGGGTATACCTTAGAGACTGCCACCCATATCCTTAATCTAGTCTCAACTAAGAAGGTTGCCAAAACACCTCACGAGATGTGGACAGGGAAGGTTTCCTCGTTGGCACATATCAAGGTTTGGGGTTGCGAGACTTTCGTAAGATGAGAGACTCACGACAAGCTTAAACCTCGTAGTGAGCGATGTATTTTCATCGGCTACCCGCAGAAGCCCTTTGGATATCTCTTTTATAGACCGAGTGACAATGTTGTCTTCGTTGCGAGGATAGGGGTTTTCTGAGAGAGAAATCATATGCCAAGAGGACAGTGGGAGGCAAATTGACTTTGAAGAGCTTCAAGAATCAAGTGATGAAGGAACCTCAAACACTAGCGCTCAACCCGAGAAGGAAACTCATGTTGAACCAATTGACGAGTCCTTACCTCTTAGACGTTCCAATAGAGTTAGTGTTCCACCCGTATTATATGGCTTCCATATATCTGCTGAGGGTGATACGTTTATTAGTGATAGTACACTAATAAATATGGATGAACCTAACAACTACAAGGAAGCCATGGCAGGCCCGAAGTCTGCAAAGTGGAAAGAGGCGATGGACAGCGAGATTCAGTCCATGTATGCCAATTAAGTTTGGAACTTGGTTGACAATGTATCGGGTCGTAAGACAGTCAGGTGCAAATGGATCTTCAAGAAGAACACCAACATGGATGGGAAAGTGCATACGTTCAAATCACGATTGGTTGCGAAGGTCTTTACTCAAACCCTTGGGGTTGACTATGATGAGACATTCTCACCAGTAGCCAAGATCAAGTCTATAAGGGTTATGCTAGCCATGGCTGCGTTTCATGATTATGAAATATGGCAGATGGATGTCAAAACCGCTTTCCTTAATGGAAAGTTGGCTGAGGATGTTTACATTAATCAGCCTAAGGGTTTTATGGATGCAAAGTACCCGAATAGAGTATGCAAGCTTGAGAAATCCATCTACGGATTGAAACAAGCATCTCGTAGATGGAATCATTGTTTCAATGAGTATCCCACTCATACAAGAAGGTAACTCACCTGAATGTTAAATATCATGGTAAGAAATATCTGTTGGATTAGTGTCTAAGCCCGTAACTATATTTGGTAAGTACTTGACCCGGTTGTGCATGGTCCTTTTGGGTTGCCTTCACCATAGCAACTTGACAGGTTGATTTATATAGAGAGAAGAGATATTATTATATTAATATGTTATAAGAATAATATATTAAAGGAATAATAATATTATTTAATTAATATTAGTCATAAATTAATTGGGAATTAATTTGGTGACTAAAAGAGGTTAATTGAATAAAGGGGCTTAAACTGTCAAATGTGTGATAGTTGTGTCTTTGGGCTATGAATCCTTATGGATATTAGGGTGGCCGAATTTTAGGGTTAGGATATCTTAAATTCGTCCAAGCCTCATATCTAGAAGGATCCTTGGATTGCTTAGGGCCTAAGTTATTCAATTAGGGTTAAGGATGTAACCCTAGTAGCTCATAGTATAAATAGACCCTATGGGTGAGGGAAATCGGCCACTCTTGTAAGATTGAAACCCTAGAGCCGATTTTCTCATCCATCCTCTCTCTCCAAATCATCCTCTTGCTAGTTGGTGTTTGTAAGCCATTAGAGGAGTGAAAATTGTGACTCTAAGCTCCAAGAACAAGAAGATTCAAGCAAGCAACTTAAGGTATTCTTCTAGATCTGATTTCATGTGTTATGATTCAATTGTTATCTCTAGATCTAGCATTGAAAGCCTTGGAAACATTGCATGTTCAGTTAGAGAAACCTAGATCCAAGCATTAGGGTTTGCATGTGCACATAGGAAAGTTCTTATGGCTCAAACCTATCAGTGGTATCAGAGCCTTGATTGATTTCTATTGAATTGATGCTTTGGTTGATTGCTTTTTGCATAAAAAAAATCGTTTTTGTGCACCTGACTGATGAACTCGGCGAGTCCCATTGTGGACTCGGCGAGTAGCACCAACTCGGCGAGTTCATAATGGAACTCGGCGAGTTCAAGCGTCAGTTAGAGTAGATTTCGGGATTTCTTGCTGTTTTGCTTGATGATACTTGCCTTAATTGTTTTGGGTCATTAAAATCCAAATTTTATCATATATTTGAGTATATCCTTGACCAAACAAAAGATAATTACCATTTGATTGAATAATAATTTCCTTATATGATAATAATTGATTATTCGAATTAAATTGGTAAATTGTCTTGCAAGTAATATTGACTAGGTCAAATTTAGATAATCATTAAATTAATTAGTCGATTTATACTATTTGCTATTTGATCCTTTATGTTTTGAAAAGTTCAAAACTTGCCCTCAAGTTTTGAAATTTAAGTTTTGTGATTAAAAGTCTAATTTGAATAATTTAAATTTCAAACCCTAGAATTTTACAAGTTTTAAAATTCAACCCTATACTTATAATATTATAAGATTAATATATATATGTATAACTTAAATGCTAGTCTTACCGTTAGTAGGCCTCATTCACGAAGCCAATCTATAAGGGGGTATATGGTTATGGCCTATAAAATGGCCGTTTAATGGGTGTCCATTCTCACCCACCGCTTCCTTGATTGGTGGAGGGTCGTTAGCCAAACGGGTAGGATCGGGCAAACCTTTTCTCATTAAAAGTATAATGAATCTATATTAAGTAACTAAATGTTTTTACAAAATTCCCAATCTTAGTTACTTTAGGCAAAAGTGAATTGATGCAATTCCATGAAATTACACTTTGTACCCTTGCTAAGACGTTAATGAAGCGCGTGTGGTTAACCGACACATTAATTGGGTTCTAAGCAAAGGTGGCAAAGGGTGACTCGTTGTTTGTTATAGTTCAATGGAGCGTGTGTGGTTAACCAGCACATTGAATAGGTAACTGTAACAATGAGGGCACCATGTACATTTGCATGGTTATTCACACCCACTTTGTGATCCTCGGCATCCCAGTCACAAACGAGAGGGGCATATCGAGATTTAAACATGCCATTGAAAAGTTCAATGTATCTCAAAAGATCTAGGAGTTTTCAATACATTTAAAACCTAATTTCTTTTCGTTTTTCATGGTGGAGAATTAGTGAATCGACATTCACTTGCCTTCAAGTTATTTACTTATTAGATTACGGCATCCCTCTTCTAATTAGTGAATAATGTTGTTGGTTCCTAGCCCTAATTTTTCATTTGGGTGATTAATTTGGGAAATTCATTTCTAATCAACTTTGTTCTTTTTCCATTTCAGATGTCGAACGCAAACAACAACGCTTCTGGGTCAAACTCCTCTGGTTCATTCTCACTCATGAACTTGTGTGGGAAAGTGATCTTCGATGGGACCAATTTCAGTAATTGGATCCGCAACATTCGCATGGTCACTTGCTACGAGGACAAAGAGTATGTCCTCGACGAGAAGCTTAAGGAGATTAACATTGAAACTGCTACTGCCGATGAGATCGCGGCCTACGAGGCCCACGAGCGTGATGCCACGAAAGTCCATTGCATCATGCTCGCGACTATGACTGCTGAACTTCAAAAGTCCTATGAGGACAAGTACCCCTACGAGATGCATCAGGATTTGCTGGAACGCTACCACCAGAGCGCCAGGCAAGAAAGGTATGAGATCATCACTTCGATGATCACTACCAAAATGGGAAATGGAGAGTCTCTTACTGCCCATCTGCAAAAGATGCAGAGATATGTTGATCGTCTGCTGAAGTTGAATGTGAACTTCGATGAAGAGCTAGCAATTGACATTATCCTTCACTCATTGCCTTCCTGCTATAGCCAGTTCCGCATGACCTATCACATGAATAAGGAAGAAGTATCCTTGAGCAAGCTTCAGGGCTTGTTGAGGACTGCTGAGAGCAACCTCAAGGATAAATCTGTTGCATCACCTCCCACTCCAGCTGCTGCCCCTGTCTTGGCAATAGGGCAAGGGAAGGGTAAGAAGAGGAAGGCCTCCTCAAGGAGCCACCACAAGGGAAAGTCTCAAGATGGCACCTCTTCTAGTGAAACCAAAGTTGGTTATGCTAAACCCAACTCAAACCCTAAGGAGGCAGAGTGCCACCACTGCCACAAGATAGGGCATTGGAAGAGAAGCTGCCCAGAATATCTGCAGGCCATCAAGGATGGAAAGATCAAGCCATCTTTCGCAGGGACTAAGAAGAAATAGGGATGTGGAGCGTGGAAGGATGAATCTGATCATGGGAAACAGAAGATCGTCGCCTGTGACCAAGATTGGAGTTTATTCCTTAGTGCTTAGTAATGGTTTAGATTTAAATTTGAATAATTGTTGCTATTCGCCAGATATGGCTAGAAACATCATTTCATTTCATGGTTTATATAAACAAGGCTTTAGATATTCATTTGATAATGAAAAGGGTTCTATTTATGCTTATTTTAATAATGGTTTATATTTTGAAGCATTGCCTTGTAATGGAAAATATGAAACTGTGATGGTTGTAGACAACTTAGGAAATGATGTATTATGTGTGGATTCTTCCAATAGTATGGATAGAGCATGCTTGTGGCATTGTCGTCTTGGACATGTCAATAAGAAACACATAGCCCAACTCCAAAAGGATGGAGTGTTGGAGTCATTCGACCTTAGGGACGATGACGTATGCGAGTCTTGTTTACTTGGAAAGATGACCAAGTCACCCTTCACTGGCACTTGTGCGAGGGGTGAGGGTTTATTGGATCTCATACATACAGATGTATGTGGACCCTTTAGATCCACCACAAGGGACGCAAATCGCTTCTATGTGACTTTCACAGATGATTATAGCTGATATGGGTATATCTACTTGATCAAGCACAAGTCAGAAACCTTTGAAAAGTTCAAAGAGTTTAAACAAGAAGTGGAGAATCAATTGGACAGGAAAATCAAGATGCTTCGATCTGATCGAGGTGGAGAGTACCTAAGTCTTGAATTCCACGACGACCTCAAGGAATGTGGAATAGTTTCACAATTGACGCCACCTAGGACACCACAATTGAATGGTGTAGCTGAGAGGCGTAATCGAACCATGCTAGACATGGTTCGTTCCATGATGAGTCGTGCTTCACTACCTATCTCATTCTGGGGGTATGCCTTAGAGACTGCCGCCCATATCCTTAACTTAGTACCTACGAAGAAGGTTGCCAAAACACCTCACGAGATGTGGACAGGGAAGGCTCCCTCGTTAGCACATATCAAGGTTTGGGGTTGCGAGGTTTTCTTAAGACGGGAAACTCACGACAAGCTCGAACCTCGTAGTGAGCGATGTATTTTCATCGGCTACCCACAGAAATCCTTTGGATATCTCTTCTACAGACCGATTGACAATGTTGTCTTCGTTGCGAGGAGATGGGTTTTCCTAGAGCGAGAACTCATAAGCCAAGGAGACAGTGGGAGGCAGATCGATCTTGAAGAGCTTCAAGAATCGAGCGATGAAGGAACCTCTAACACTGGCGCTCAACCCGAGGAGGAAACTCCAGTTGAACCAATTGACGAATCCTTACCTCTTCGACGTTCAGAAAGAGTTAGTGTTCCACCCCAGTTTTATGGTTTTCATATTACTATGGAAGGGGATACGTTCATTAGTGATAATACACTAGTGAATATGGACGAACCTAACAGCTATAAGGAAGCCATGGCAGGCCCAGAGTCTGCAAAGTGGAAAGAGGCTATGGATAGCGAGATCCAATCCATGTATGACAACCAAGTTTGGAATTTGGTTGACAATGTACCAGGTCGTAAGACGGTCGGGTGCAAGTGGATCTTCAAGAAGAAGACTGACGTGGATGGAAACGTGCACACTTATAAGGCGCGATTGGTTGCTAAGGGTTTCACTCAAACTCCTAGAGTTGACTACGACGAAACCTTCTCACCGGTTGCGAAGATAAAGTCTATCAGGGTGATGCTGGCCATTGTTGCATTTCATGACTATGAAATATGGCAAATGGATGTCAAAACCGCTTTCCTTAATGGGAAGTTGGTTGAGGATGTTTACATGGCTCAGCCAGAGGGTTTTGTCAATGCGAAGCATCCCAATAGAGTGTGTAAGCTTGAGAAGTCTATTTATGGACTTAAGCAAGCGTCTCGCAGATGGAATCTTTGTTTCGACGAGAAGGTCAAAGAGTTTGGTTTTCTGCGAAGTGAAGATGAGTCTTGTGTATTGTAATGCCCGTGTTTCTAGGCTAGGCATTTATATTGACATTATAGTCTAGGTTAACCTTTGTAACTCATTTTGAAGAAATGAAAAGGAATTATGTGAATTATGTGTTTTATGCTTAATTATTAGGGCTTAATTAATTAAGAATAAAAATGAGCGTCAAAAATTAAATTTTAGATAAAGACGATATCTATTAAGAAACTTGTATTGGGCGTGACAAGGATTACGGATATATAAAGAATGCCGAAATCTGAGTTATAACAAAGAAGTTATGACATGTCGAAATTTCGCGACAAAACCGGCTCGGTGCTGAATGTCGTAAAAAGTGAGTTTTCGATAAACTACTTTTTAGCCTTAGTGATCTAAACGAAACTCGTAGTGTTCGTTAAACCGAGAAGTTCTATAAAAAGAACGCCCAAATCTGACTTCGTATGAGAAAGTTATGATTTTTCAAAGTTTCAGCTTAGCAGTAGACAGCTAAAAACTCGAATTTTAGATCGAGTGATTTTTAGCCGACACGACCTAAACGAGAATCGAAGGTCTCGTCATTAGTAGCACAACGGTAAAAAGTCTGACAAAAACGGACGTCGGATGAAGAAGTTATGAATTTTTAACGGATTTCCTGTCCCGGTCTGTTAAAAAATAATAATATAAAAATTAAAGTCAAAATTAGCCGACGAAGTCTAAACAGAAGTTGTAGAGCGTAATTTTACCTACGCGTGCATATAAAGAACGTCAAAAACGGAGCTCATATGCGAAAGTTATGGATTTTAGAAGTTTTTGCACAAAAACCGAGAACATTCGCATAGTCACAATTTGCCACGTCACCCTCGCTTAGAATGTGACACGTGTCCGAAATCAGTGAGTCATGTGAAGCCACGTGGCGAAATCTGCTGAGTCACCCTCGCATGAACAGTAACCGCGGTCCACTAAGAATCCGACGCGTGCCCTTTGTGCGTGTCCGAACCCTCGCGTGCATGCCACGAACCAACCCTACTTCGGACTAGACCTAGGTCCAGTAGGAGACTGCCAGCAAGCCCTCGCATGCGCAGCCATGTGCGAACCCACGTGCGAGCCTTCCTGCGAGCCGTCGGATCTGCAGTGCGTGGCCTCTTCTCAGCGGTTGGATCGGGACTTCGGACCCTATAAATAGAAGGGGACCTGCGAGCCTTCTCGGGTACTTTTGGAAATTTGCTATATTTCACCCCTTTCTTCATATTTTCTTCATATTAACATCCCCCGAAGCCCCGGTATCGATTATAAGCCCCGGAATACGCCATGAAGAGCCCGTAAAGCCCGGAAAATTTATCTTTTCGGTTTCGAAGGCCGACTTTTGCAGAGTCCGGTTTCTCAATAAAACTCCCGGTTTTATTAGAAACGAACGTTTTAGGAAACGAATTGCTGCCCGATTATCATCAAAACTTGTGAGTGTATAGTCACTTTCATTTTACACATAGATATGAAGTATTTACCTTATAATACGTGCTATGTGTAAATATATTAATTGTTTATTTGAGGTGACTGTTGAGTTGATGTTTTATACAAGTTTTAAACTGTATAAGTATTTTTATCTACAAATATGTTGGGTAGAACATGGGTAGATAGTGATGTGTGATAAAATAAAAGTGATGAGAGGCCTCGTTGTGATTTGTGATTCAGTCATCTAGCGGAGTTTGGATGACGACCACAGACTTTCTAGACAGTCCAGTGGGAAACATTAGCAGGTCCGCAACCTGTAGGTGTTAATGAACTTGGGTGTTTATTCGCTGTACTCCATCCCCCTCATGGTTGCCTTTAGGACATGTATGGCTGAGGAAACCCCTTAGCAGTAGTGTCCATCCCGATGATATTCTTTAGGCTAGGTTCCTTGTGAAAAGTGTTTAGGGACGTAAAGTGAGGATAACGGGAATGGATAATCAGGGTTATTGTTGATTGGTGAACTTAATAAGTTTATTATTACTGTGGGTTGAAAACCCTATATGCTCACCAGGCTCCCAAGCCTGACCCACTCAGTTTTTTTTTATGATTACAGGTAGTGGACCCCGAGCTTAGTCGGTGGATGACGTGGGATTTTTGGATTATAGGCCAGTAGTTGTAAATAACTGTAGTAAGGCTTATAAGGTCTTGTTTATGCTTTTGATTTGTATCGGAACATGACATCCCGAGGTTTTGATATATATGAAAAATATATACCTTCTTAATGAAAGATTTTGATAAACTTTTATCATATGTTGTTTGGGGACCAATTTCCGCAACATCTTTTGAAAAGATTTCTCTGATTTTATTTTAAAAAGCATAAATTAAATCGGTCTTTTTTGGCCGAGAAATTAGGGGATGTCACAGTTGGTATCAGAGCATTAGTTTAAGCGAACTAAGAAATATCCTACGATTTCTAGACTTAAACTTAGAATGCTAAGTGATGATTGTGAGATGAGTGTCTACCATATTTTAGACACGAGCACTAGTTTATTTTAGGAAGAACGCCTAAAATGCCCTTATGTGCTAAATGCTATAAGTTGCCATATATGCCATTATTTGTTCGGATCTATGGTCTGTTGCCGACTGGATCTGGAAACCTTATGTGTGTAGGATTCTAAGCGTATGATTACGAGATTAGAACTAACATGTAAACGTTTCGGAGTGATAAGGGAATTGACATGTCTAACAAGGATAAAGACCTAAATTCGCCTTATTCGGTATATAGATTGTAATGGCAAGAACTCGTAGTGGAGCTGCGAATGCAAATGGAAACAGGGATCAACAGCCTCAACCTCAAGGAGTTGAGCAAGTACCTGTTGTAGGAGCTGCACCTGAGCCAATGATGATGGCTGGGGTACAAGCAATGATGCAGATAATGTTAGATCACCAGATGGAGGAGACAAGGCGATTACTACAACAACATAGGGAAGAGACTACGATGCCTGTTGAACAGCCCGTATTAAATGAAGGGCAATCCGTAGGAGGGAACTATAGTGGGACTCTTGGTCAAGCCAACCCACCGATAGTTAGACAAGACAACCAGGATGGAGGAGCTGATGGACGCGGGTGCAAATATAAAGATTTCATGGCATCTAAACCACCATGTTTATCTGGAAGTCCGACACCGGTGGAAGTCATGAACTGGATCTCCGAAATGGAGACAATGTTTGAAAGTTATGAGTGCAACAACAAACAAAAGACTGCACTTGCAATTCCTCTGTTAAAGTCTGGTGTGTTGAGCTGGTGGAAATTACTAGCTGATTCGATGCCCAAGGGAGAAGCTAGTAAGATGTCTTGGGAAGACTTTGTGCTACAACTGAAACTGCAATACTGTTCTGAGCAGGACCTTCTGGAAATTAATAATGAGTTCCAGAATTTAAAGAAGGGAAAGATGAGCGTTACTGAATACGCTGCTAGTTTTACTGAAAAGATGAAGCTTGTTCCTTACCTAGTTCCAACTGAACTCTCTAAGGTCAACAAGTTTGCCCTCGGATTACCAGCGGACTTTGGTCCGATGGTTAAGCAAGCAACCACTTTGAAAGCCGCCATCTGGGCTGCTAAGAATGTGGAGGTTCAGATCAGGGAGAAGGGTCTGGAGAGGGCAGAAGTTGGTGAAAAGAGAAAATTTGAAGGAACTTCAGGTTCCAACAAGAGAAGCAAATTTTCTAAGTCTAAGAAGTTTGGAGGAGGAGGAGGTGAAGTGAAATGGTGTGAGAAGTGCAAGAAAAAGCACTCTGGGAAATGTAGCGAGGAGGTGACTTGCTACAAATGTGGAAAGACTGGGCATTATGCCAACGTGTGTCCATCCGACAAGAGGGTATGTTTTGAGTGCCATGAAGCAGGGCATGTTTTTAAAGACTGTCCAAAGAGGAAGGATGCAGCAAAGCCCAATCTACCACCAAAGCCGAAGGAGAGAGCCTTTCAGATGACCCTTGAAGCTGCAAAAGAAGAAGTCGATGTCGCTTCAGGTACCTTTCTCGTAAACAAATTGCCTGCCCAAATTTTGTTTGATTCTGGAGCCAATTACTCCTTTATATCGCATGAATTTGGTAGAAAACTAGCTTTGCCTGTAGATAGACTAGTTAATGCCTTATTAGTCGAGATTGCTAGTGGCAAGTTTGTACCTGTTAGCCATCGTATGAAAAATATCCTTATTGACTTGGATGGGAATAAGTTCCACGAGGAATTATTGCCTATCGAGTTAAATGGATTCGACATAGTTTTAGGAATGGATTGGCTTAGCGCCAATGACGCCGAAATATTGTGTAGGAAGAAAATAATAAAAGTAAACCCGCCAGGGAAAGAGTCGTTTATGGTGTACGGAGACAAACGCAGAGTAAACTCTGGAATCATTTCCCTAATGAAAGCCAGAAAGTGTTTGGCCAAGGGGTGTACATCATATTTAGCGTTCGTGATCGATGCTAAGAAGGAAAAGAAGGAGGTGCAGGATATTGCGGTGGTGTGTGATTATCCGGAAGTCTTTCCCGAAGATCTTCCCGGATTGCCCCCTGATCGACAAGTTGAGTTTCGTATCGACTTGTTACCAGGAACGACGCCGATAGCCAAAGCACCGTATCGATTAGCGCCAACCGAAATGAAAGAACTTATGACACAACTTCAGGAGTTATTGGACAAAGGTTTCATTCGACCCAGTTCATCACCCTGGGGAGCCCCTGTGTTGTTTGTAAAGAAGAAAGACAGGAGTATGAGAATGTGCATCGATTACCGAGAGCTGAATAAAGCGACAATAAAGAACAAGTATCCGTTGCCGAGGATCGATGACCTGTTCGACCAGTTGCAAGGTTCGAGATACTTTTCGAAGATCGATCTTAGGTCAGGATACCATCAACTGAAGGTGAGGGAGCAGGATATCGAAAAGACTGCGTTCAGAACAAGATATGGACACTATGAATTTTTGGTTATGTCGTTCGGATTAACCAATGCCCCAGCAGCTTTCATGGATTTGATGAACAGGGTTTGTAAACCATACCTTGATAAATCCGTGATAGTATTCATAGACGATATCTTGATCTATTCGAAGAGCAAGCAGGAGCATGACAAGCATCTGCGTGAAGTGCTAGAAGTTTTGAAAAAGGAGAAGTTGTATGCAAAGTTCTCCAAATGTGAATTTTGGATTCAAGAAGTCTAATTTTTAGGTCATGTGGTTAACCAAGAAGGAATAATGGTTGACCCAGCAAAGATTGAAGCTGTGATGAAGTGGGAACAACCAAAAAGTCCTACGGAGATTAGAAGCTTTTTAGGATTAGCTGGATATTATCGAAGATTTATCCAAGGCTTTTCTTCGATCGCTACTCCATTAACAGCTTTGACCCACAAAGGAGCTACTTATGCTTGGAATGAAAAGCATAAGGAGGCCTTTGAAAAGTTAAAGAAGAGACTGTGTGAAGCACCGATTCTTTCGTTACCTGAAGGAGTTGATGACTTCGCAGTTTATAGTGATGCCTCTGGAGTTGGGTTAGGATGTGTTCTGACCCAAAGGGATAAAGTGATAGCGTATGCATCGAGGCAGTTGAAAGAACATGAAAAGAACTACCCCACTCATGATCTGGAGTTGGCAGCGGTAGTATTCGCCTTAAAGATATGGAGGCATTATCTTTACGGTACTAAGTGTAAACTTTTCACTGATCATAAGAGTCTTCAATATCTCTTTAATCAGAAGGAATTGAACATGAGACAGCGGCGCTGGCTGGAACTACTCAAGGACTACGATTGTGAGATACTTTACCACCCTGGTAAAGCAAATGTTGTTGCTGATGCTCTCAGTCGGAAGGTAAATCTTGAAAAGAGAAGGCCAAGAGCGTTGAAAATTGAAGTCGTCTCGACAATTGTGGAAAGTATAAAGAAAGCTCAGGAGGAAGCTTTAGAGAAAAATGACCGGAAGGAGGAACGTTTGGGAAAAACGTTGGTGTTTGATACAAACGGTCAAGGATTGAAGGTATTCAAATATAGGATTTGGGTACCTAAGACGGGAGGAGTAAGAGGTCTTCTGATGGAAGAAGCTCACAAAACCATGTACTCAATTCATCCCGACAGTACGAAAATGTATAGGGATCTAAAACCCTATTACTGGTGGCCAACGATGAAGCTCGATGTTGCTAAGTATGTGGCCGAGTGTGTAACATGTGCTAGGGTTAAGGCACAACATTAGAAACTGTATGGGAGTTTAGAACCTTTACCTGTACCCATGGGTAAATGGGAAGATATCACTATGGATTTTGTGACTAAACTGCCCAGAACAAGGAACGGTCACGACATGATTTGGGTGGTCGTTGATCGCTTCACTAAGAGTGCGCATTTCATAGCCGCTAACGAGAAATGGTCTATGGATAAACTTGCGAATTCTTACGTGAAGGAAATTGTGAGGCTACACGGTGTTCCGTTAACGATTGTATCCGATCGTGACAACCGTTTTACCTCAAGGTTTTGGAGAAGTCTACAAGAGGAATTGGGTACCAAGTTGTGTTTGAGTACAGCTTACCATCCTCAAACCGATGGTCAGAGCGAACGAACGATTCAAACATTGGAGGATATGCTGAGAGCATGTACCCTAGAATTCCAAGGTAACTGGGATGAACACTTACCTCTAGTAGAATTTTCCTATAATAATAGTTTCCACTCGAGCATCAAGATGGCACCTTATCACGCTTTGTATGGGGAGAAATGTCGAACGCCATCATGCTGGCTGGAAGCTGGGGAAAAGCAGTTTATGGGACCTGAGATAGTCCATCAAACTGCTGAAAAGTTGAAAGTGATAAGAGAAAGGATGTTAGCTGCTCAAGATCGACAAAAGAGTTATGCTGACAAGAAAAGACAATCGATATCCTTCGATGTTGGAGATTCGGTTTTACTTAAAGTTTCGCCGTGGAAGGGACTTATAAGATTTGGTAAGAGGGGAAAATTGAGTCCAAGGTTTATTGGACCATTTAAAGTTCTTCAGAGGATCGGGAATCAAGCTTACAAGCTAGAATTACCGGAAGAACTGGAGGGTATTCATAATACCTTTCATGTGTGCTATTTGAGAAAGTTCACGGGAGATGTGCCCGACATAATTCCCATTTCTGAGTTAAGGTTGGATGAAAACAAGAGGTTGATCGAAGAACCTGAGGCAATCGTGGACCGTAAGACTAAGAAGCTGAGACGCAAGATGGTCGATTTAGTGCTTGTGCGTTGGAAACATACGACTGGGCCAAATCTCACTTGGGAAACGGAGAGTGACATGATGAGTCGCTACCCGCATTTGTTTGCTGATGTGTGATTCCGGGGACGGAATCATCCTAAGGGGGAGAGAATTGTAATGCCCGTGTTTCTAGGCTAGGCATTTATATTGACATTATAGTCTAGGTTAACCTTTGTAACTCATTTTGAAGAAATGAAAAGGAATTATGTGAATTATGTGTTTTATGCTTAATTATTAGGGCTTAATTAATTAAGAATAAAAATGAGCGTCAAAAATTAACTTTTAGATAAAGACGATATCTATTAAGAAACTTGTAGTGGGCGTGACAAGGATTACGGATATATAAAGAATGCCGAAATCCGAGTTATAACGAAGAAGTTATGACATGTCGAAGTTTCGCGACAAAACCGGCTCGGTGCTGAATGTCGTAAAAAGTGAGTTTTCGATAAACTACTTTTTAGCCTTAGTGATCTAAACGAAACTCGTAGTGTTCGTTAAACCGAGAAGTTCTATAAAAAGAACGCCCAAATCTGACTTCGTATGAGAAAGTTATGATTTTTCGAAGTTTCAGCTTAGCAGTAGACAGCTAAAAACTCGAATTTTAGATCGAGTGATTTTTAGTCGACACGACCTAAACGAGAATCGAAGGTCTCTTCATTAGTAGCACAACGGTAAAAAGTATGACAAAAACGGACGTCGGATGAAGAAGTTATGAATTTTTAACGGATTTCCTGTCCCGGTCTGTTAAAAAATAATAATATAAAAATTAAAGTCAAAATTAGCCGACGAAGTCTAAACAGAAGTTGTAGAGCGTAATTTTACCTACGCGTGCATATAAAGAACGTCAAAAACGGAGCTCGTATGCGAAAGTTATGGATTTTAGAAGTTTTTGCACAAAAACCGAGAACATTCGCATAGTCACAATTTGCCACGTTACCCTCGCTTAGAATGTGACACGTGTCCGAAATCAGTGAGTCATGCGAAGCCACGTGGCGAAATCTGCTGAGTCACCCTCGCATGAACAGTAACCGCGGTCCACTAAGAATCCGACGCATGCCCTTGGTGCGTGTCCGAACCCTCGCCTGCATGCCACGAACCAACCCTACTTCGGACTAGACCTCGATCCAGTAGGAGACTGCCAGCAAGCCCTCGCATGCGCAGCCATGTGCGAACCCACGTGCGAGCCTTCCTGCGAGCCGTCGGATCTGCAGTGCGTGGCCTCTTCTCAGCGGTTGGATCGGGACTTCGGACCCTATAAATAGAAGGGGACCTGCGAGCCTTCTCGGGTACTTTTGGAAATTTGCTATATTTCACCCCTTTCTTCATATTTTCTTCATATTAACATCCCCCGAAGCCCCGGTATCGATTATAAGCCCCGGAATACGCCACGAAGAGCCCGTAAAGCCCGGAAAATTTATCTTTTCGGTTTCGAAGGCCGACTTTTGCAGAGTCCGGTTTCTCAATAAAACTCCCGGTTTTATTAGAAACGAACGTTTTAGGAAACGAATTGCTGCCCGATTATCATCAAAACTTGTGAGTGTATAGTCACTTTCATTTTACACATAGATATGAAGTATTTACCTTATAATACGTGCTATGTGTAAATATATTAATTGTTTATTTGAGGTGACTGTTGAGTTGATGTTTTATACAAGTTTTAAACTGTATAAGTATTTTTATCTACAAATATGTTGGGTAGAACATGGGTAGATAGTGATGTGTGATAAAATAAAAGTGATGAGAGGCCTCGTTGTGATTTGTGATTCAGTCATCTAGCGGAGTTTGGATGACGACCACGGACTTTCTAGACAGTCCAGTGGGAAACATTAGCAGGTCCGCAACCTGTAGGTGTTAATGAACTTGGGTGTTTATTCGCTGTACTCCATCCCCCTCATGGTTGCCTTTAGGACATGTATGGCTGAGGAAACCCCTTAGCAGTAGTGTCCATCCCGATGATATTCTTTAGGCTAGGTCCCTTGTGAAAAGTGTTTAGGGACGTAAAGTGAGGATAACGGGAATGGATAATCAGGGTTATTGTTGATTGGTGAACTTAATAAGTTTATTATTACTGTGGGTTGAAAACCCTATATGCTCACCAGGCTCCCAAGCCTGACCCACTCAGTTTTTTTTTATGATTACAGGTAGTGGACCCCGAGCTTAGTCGGTGGATGACGTGGGATTTTTGGATTATAGGCCAGTAGTTGTAAATAACTGTAGTAAGGCTTATAAGGTCTTGTTTATGCTTTTGATTTGTATCGGAACATGACATCCCGAGGTTTTGATATATATGAAAAATATATACCTTCTTAATGAAAGATTTTGATAAACTTTTATCATATGTTGTTTGGGGACCAATTTCCGCAACATCTTTTGAAAAGATTTCTCTGATTTTATTTTAAAAAGCATAAATTAAATCGGTCTTTTCTGGCCGAGAAATTAGGGGATGTCACATGTATATGTCAAAGCCAGTGGGAGTATAGTAAGCTTCCTCGTATTGTATGTCGATGACATACTACTCATAGGAAACGACATCCTGACACTGCAGGAGGTTAAGTCCTGGCTCGGGAAGTGCTTCGCTATGAAGGACCTCAGAGAGGCTTCCTATATTCTGGGAATAAGGATAGTGAGAGACAGAAGTAAGAGACTAATAGGACTTAGTCAGAACACTTACTTAGACAAGGTACTAAAACGTTTTAGTATGGAGAATTCAAAGAAAGGGGAGTTACCAATCCAAAGTAATGCCAAGTTGAGTAAGACTCAGAGTCCGAGTACTGAAGTCGAGATAGCAGAAATGAGCCGAGTACCTTACGCTTCCGCAGTCGTCTCGATCATGTACGCTATGACTTGCACTCGCCCTGATGTGGCCTTCGCTTTGAGCATGGTCGGCAGATATCAAGGGAACCCTGGCAGAGCGCATTGGATCGCAGTCAAGAACATTCTTAAGTACCTTCGGAGGACCAAGGAATGGTTTCTAGTCCTCGGTGGGAGTGATGACTTAAAGGTGCGAGGGTACAACGACGCCAGTTTTCAGTCCGACAGGGACAACTATCCTTCGCAGTCGGGCTAGGTATTTACCCTCAATGGAGGAGCAGTAACTTGGAAGAGTTCCAAGCAGGAAACTGTAGCTGATTCAACGTGTGAATCAGAGTACATTGCAGCAAGTGAAGCGTCAAAGGAGGCAATATGGTTGAAAAACTTCATTGGAGACCTTGGAGTTGTGCCAGCCATAAAGGAGCCCATGGAGATTTTCTGTGATAATGAAGGAGCGGTTGCCTTGACCAAGGAACCAAGAGATCACGGTAGATCTCGACATATCGACAGAAAATATCACTTTATTCGACATCGGGTGGAAGAAGGACTCCTCGTAGTGAAGAGGGTATCGTCAGAAGATAACCCAGCAGATCCGCTTACGAAGGGACTGAGCAGGGTTAAGCATTTTCAGCACGCTAGGAGCATTGGGCTAAAGGACGATATTAGTTTAGATTAGATAGTTTGGAAACATGTAATAGATAAGTTGTTATTAACATTTGATGATTAAATAAAGGAGTATTATTTATTAGTAATGTTACTGTCTTATGTTAATATTTTACCTATTGTTTCATTTTGCATGTTTTGACTTCCTGAATAATTAAGTTATTTGATAATAATCGAATTATTCGAATGGTCCATAGTCGTTCATATGTTGGAAGTAGATATGAATGAAGACTGTCATGAATTGGTGTGTAGATTGTCTAAAGTGTATTAGACATAGCAAAGGTTTGCTACAACATTCATGAGTGCTTATGAACTTGATTTGAGCATTGGAATAAACCCACACTTGCTGGAATCACTTCATGGAATTTATCACGAGTGATCGCAAGATGGTAATATCATATGGTCTTAAAACCTAGATATATAGTTTATTGTTTGTTAATTGGTTATGCATTGATAATGCGCAAACGCATCAGTAACTTGATGTTATAAAACGCATTGTTGTGTGTGATTTGATTAGTGGATAGTAGATGCATATAAGTCGAAGTTTATCTGTTCCTTTTATCCTAAGAGGGTAAAAGCGATATCAGGGCCCCTCGATGATTTGATTTGACTTATGTGCCGGGCCCGGTCAGGACTGAATTGATGTGTTCGATTAAGTTCTATGTCAAATGAATCTGAGATCGAGAAACCAATTGCAGGACAATAAGTATGACCATGTTCCATGTAATTGTCCGCACGATATCTAGAACAGAGGATTATACGATCCCTTATCTGAAGGACAGGATACTGATAAGATCAGAGTTTGACAGCGTCTTTGAGAGCTACGATTGCTAATCGGATTGTGTTTGCATTTATAGTTACTAGACTTATCCAAGTGGGAGACTGTTGGATTAGTGTCTAATCCCGTAACTATATTTGGTAAGTACTTGACCCGGTTGTGCATGGTCCTTTTGGGTTGCCTTCACCATAGCAACTTGACAGGTTGATTTATATAGAGAGAAGAGATATTATTATATTAATATGTTATAAGAATAATATATTAAAGGAATAATAATATTAGTCATAAATTAATTGGGAATTAATTTGGTGACTAAAAGAGGTTAATTGAATAAAGGGGCTTAAACTGTCAAATGTGTGATAGTTGTGTCTTTGGGCTATGAATCCTTATGGATATTAGGGTGGCCGAATTTTAGGGTTAGGATATCTTAAATTCGTCCAAGCCTCATATCTAGAAGGATCCTTGGATTGCTTAGGGCCTAAGTTATTCAATTAGGGTTAAGGATGTAACCCTAGTAGCTCATAGTATAAATAGACCCTATGGGTGAGGGAAATCGGCCACTCTTGTAAGATTGAAACCCTAGAGCCGATTTTCTCATCCATCCTCTCTCTCCAAATCATCCTCTTGCTAGTTGGTGTTTGTAAGCCATTAGAGGAGTGACAATTGTGACTCTAAGCTCCAAGAACAAGAAGATTCAAGCAAGCAACTTAAGGTATTCTTCTAGATCTGATTTCATGTGTTATGATTCAATTGTTATCTCTAGATCTAGCATTGAAAGCCTTGGAAACATTGCATGTTCAGTTAGAGAAACCTAGATCCAAGCATTAGGGTTTGCATGTGCACATAGGAAAGTTCTTATGGCTCAAACCTATCAATATCTAACGGCTGCTCCGACGACTCCCCGAGCTATCAGTAAATCACAGAATGCGGAAACATGTGGTGTGTGCTCTGTAATCATCCCGAGTTCTTCCATTTGAAAACCGAAGTACCTGAAACATAAAACGAAAACCGTAAGCACAAAGCTTAGTGAGTTCCCCAAACTATCAGATACCATACATACACGAATAAACACATAATAGACCCCGCCCTGTCATCGGGCCCCGCCCGGCATCGAGCCTCGCTCGGTAATAGATCGAGCGTCGAACAGTATACATGTAAAACATATGAACATATAGACAAATAAACATATCAATACATACCACATGCAATAATCACGAAGATACATAGCATACAGATTGGTCATCAGGCCCCGCCCGTCATCGGGTTTTACCCGGTAATCATAAGAACACATACAGATAACTAGCATAAAATATACTCATCAGGCCCCGCCCGACATCGCACCCTGCTTGGTAAACATAAAACACCTAACACATGCAAGAGTCACGCAGACAACAAGCATACTAAACATAACAATCATGGGCCGGTATTGGTGCCTTTGACCCGCTATACATCTTCGTCGCCCCGGGATGGATGGAAAATCTAGACTTGTGCGCCTCCTTCATTAGGATTTGGCGTACACCACCCGGGTACGGAACCCACACTCTACGATGGGGTGTCAATAGCCCGCGCCTATCATAGTCGCAGGAGTGAATATGACCCATGATACGCTTGATGGGTTTTAGACTTTTAGTATACTACAACATCTTATGGTGCACATACAACCCTAAATACATTGGATCTATGTTTTAACTAATTATACATGCAAATGGATTCCAAGGGATTAAACTATAACTAGCATGCAATTTGACATAAACAAATATGATACTAGTTAGAATAACATACCTCTTTGTTGTAGCTTGATTCCATGGAGCTTAAGAGCCTAGTTCCCCAAGTGTGACACCTCAAATGGTTCACACAACACCAACAACAGCTTGGAATAACTTGAGAGAAAAGTCCTTATGCTCAAAATCGGCTAGCCCTCAATGTGAATCCTTAGGCACAATTTTCTTGAGCTATGGGGTCTTTATATATTGTGGCTATTAGGGTTACACCATGTAACTCATGTCTTTCCATATTCATCATGCTCCATGGGTTAAAACATCCATGGAGTATCCATGGGTTACTCAATGGGTTTAGCCCAACATGAAGAACTATGGATCATAAGCCCACATATATAAGAATGAATGATTTACACAACCAATCCCCATATATTTAACTAGTGTCTTTTGATCACAAAATTAATTCCAAATTAATTCTTGATCAATACTAATTAAATAATATGATTTCATATTAATATATAAGAACTTATAATATATTAATAAATCATATACATCCTTTTCTCACAAAAGTCTATCCAAATCGTTCTGATGCTATGCAACCCAAATGGACCATGCCAAATCGGGTCAAGTACATACCAATTATAGTTATGGACTTAGACACTAATCCAACAACGCTCACTCCTCCGGTGCTCCTCCTTCTTAGCCTCCTGCTAAGCCTCCCGAATCCACTCCAAAAGCAGAGTCACTACTATCATCCTCAGGCAGATGTCTCTGATCGGGGCCGCGAATTCCTTGCGGCTAAGTGCATTGGCCATAACATTGGCCTTCCCCCGGGTGGTAGAGGATCTCGCAATCGTAATCCTTCACCACGTCCAACCACCGTCGCTGTCTCATGTTCAGATTTGGCCGGTCCATCAAGTACCTAAAACTCTTGTGATCCATGTAAATGGTATAACGGACACCATAGAGGTAGTGTCGCCAAATATTGAGGGCAAAAACAACCGCCCCCAACTCCAGGTCGTGCGTGGGGTAATTCGCCTCGTGAGGCTTCAACTGCCTCGAGGTGTAAGCGATGACGTGCCCTCTCTACATCAACACTGCACCCAAACCCGAGATAGACACGTCACAATACACTACGATATCCTCAATGCCCTCTGGCGGGGCTAAGATTGGCGCCTTCCACAACCTCTGCCTCAAAGTCTCGAACGCTGCCTGCTGCTCAGGCCCCCAGCGAAAGACAACAACCTTCCTCGTCAGCCGGGCCAGAGGTACCGCTATCTTGGAGAAATCCTGAATGAATCTTCGGTAATAGCCTGCTAAACCGAGGAAGATCTGAATCTCGGATGGAGACCTCGGAACCTCCCATCTCATCACAGCCTCCACCTTGGCCGGATCGACCAATATATCGTTCTGGTTGACGAGGTGCCGTAGGAACTGCACCTCGCGCAACCAAAACTCGTACTTGGTGAACTTTGTGAAAAGTATCTCTCTCCTCAGTGTCTCCAACACCTCCCTCAAGTGCTCCTCGTGTTACTCCTGCATCTTGGAATAAACCAAGATATCATCAATAAAGACTATCACAAGCCGATCCAACATCGGTGTGCATACGCGGTTCATGAGATCCATGAACACGGCAGGAGCATTGGTTAGCCCAAATGGCATCACCACGAACTCATGGTAGCCATAGTGAGTTCGGAAAGCAGTCTTCTGTACATCCTCATCTCTAACTCTCATCTGTTGATAGCCTGAACGCAAATCGATCTTGGAAAACCAATATGTCCCCTGAAGCTGGTCGAAGAGATCGTCAATCCTTGGGAGTGGGTAACGGTTCTTCACCGTTACCTTATTCAACTCCCGGTAGTCTATACACATCCGGTGATACCCGTCCTTCTTCTTCACAAACAGAATCGAGGCTCCCCAAGGCGAACTGCTCGGCCTGATAAATCCCTTGTCTAACAGCTCCTGCAGCTGTGTAGACAACTCCTGCATCTCGGGAGGAACCAACCGATACGGTGCCTTAGCTATCGGAGCTGCACCCAGAACAAGGTCAATCTTGAACTCCACCTGTCTCTCCAGAGTTATCCCAATAAAATCCTCCGGGAACACATATGGATATTCCCGCACAACTGGCACATCGCTCACGGTCGCCTTACCCTCCTCTCGGGTATCCATAACGTAGGCAACGAAAACCAGTACATCCCTGATGAAGGTAGCGTCTGGCTCTCGCTGCTGAACACATGATTGGTCCACGTTGCCGTCTCTCACCCTGAATCACCAGCTCTCCCCCACTTGGGGTACTGACCCGAATCAACTGCTGCTCACAGTCGATCACCGTCCCATTAGGGATCAACCAATCCATGCCTATGATGACCTTGTTCCCACACAAAGGAATGGGAACCAAATCCTCGAGGTAACGCTCGTCATACATCCTCAGGACACAATCTCTATAAACCTCCAAAACCCGTACGGATCGATCGTTCGCAATCTCGACCTCTAAAGGACAATCCAACATGCTCGTAGAGTCGGAAAACGTCTTGCTGAGTGCAAGAGAAACGAAAGATCGGGTAGCTCCCAAGTCAAATAACATCACCACTAGGATACCGTTCACATGGAACGATCCTAAAACATAATACATGGAACATAAATATCAAAACTGAAATATAATAAAAGATAGGGGAAGAAACATACCCGTAACCACATCTGGTGCAACACGCGCCTCCTCGGCGGTCAGATGGAAGACTCGGCTCCTCACCACAGGAGCATCTGGCTTGCCCTGTCAGCCACCTGTGATCCGCAGGGTCGCTGGAGCTGGCGCCGCCACTAGCGCTCCTGATACCAATCTCGGGCAGTTGGCCTTTTTATGGCCTCGCTGGTTGCAGTGAAAACAAAGAATGTCTGGTGTCTGAATAGTGGGGGTAGGGGCAATACAATCCTTGCTGAAGTGCCCAGTCTTGCCGCACCTATAGGAGCCCGATCCCCCTGCCCTGCAACCTCCCTCATGCAACTTGACGCATTTCCCTAGTGGCCCCGACCTTACTGGCCCTTCGACCTCGAGTCGAATCCCTTGGGTTTCTTTACCGAAACCCCAGTCATCTGCCCAACCTCTGCCTTCCTCTTCCTAATGTGCTCTATATCAATCTCCCTCTCACGTGCCCTGGATATCATATCATCCAAAGTCGGACACGCCGAATAACTGACATATTTCCGAGTCAGCTCTCAGCATATCATGGTACCTGGTTTTATTCATCTCCTCATCACCCGCGTACTGAGGCACCAACAAGGCCCTCTCCCTGAACTTGGTGGTAATCTCCGCCACTGTCTCTGTAGTATGCCTCATATCCAAAAACTCAATGGCTAGCTGCTGAACCTCCACAGCTGGCGCAAACTCGGCCCGGAACCTGGCTACAAAATCTGAATAAGTCATGGCCTCAATGGTTAGGGCTCCCAAAGTATCACCGACTGCCTCCCACCAGTCTCTAGCCCGCTCCCTCAAACACCCAGCTGCAAACCTGACCTTGGACCCCTCAGGGCAGAAGCTCGTCATCTGTGCAGATTCCATGTCCGCAATCCATCGCCTGGCTACAATAGGGTCCTTCACCCATAGAAGTCCGATGCCTCGCATCCCCTGAACTCCTTGAAGGAGAGCGTACGAGTCCCAGACTGGCCAGGTTCCATGTCACTTATGAATGCCCTAAGGTGGTCCTCCATCAGCTCAATGATACCTTCCTTGATCGACCCGAAAATCACCGGGGTCGCCTCAAGGACGCCTCTCGTAATCTCGGATGAAATGAACTCGCGCAATCCATCATCAATTGGCTCGGAACCCGTACCCGAACCAGACCCAGATCCTGAGCCCCCTGCTCCATGATGTTTCATCACCATTATGAAACAAACCACACAATCGTCAGAGTCATACATAATATCGATAGACCTCACGCACATTACAAGTTCCCTGGTTTAATCTCAATTCTCCTTGACTCGAGTACGGATCCTATGCTTTTAGTAGTGTAGGCCCATACTACCTTCCACATCTATCCGTACTTTCCTCAAGGATTGTCTTAACTTCACCAATTTCCTTTCACTATTACTACTCTCCACACTAATCTCATCCTAGGCTTGACCTAGGGTAATCTCCGACCCACTCTCCACCATCAGTTGCATAAGAAGTCCTTGCTATCTCTCCCTAACTAGCTCGCGAATACCATTATATATTACTAAGACTAGATAATTCTTCGAATAAGAGGTCCTACCCTACAACGGTTGGACTCAGACAAGAGCTGCGAAATAGGGCTAGACCTAACCTTATGAAATTATTTAGTCATTGTAATATGTAACTTAACGTATTCGTTTACTAGTTAATTAAAGATAACTATAACTCCTATAAGCACAAAGCAAGCAGCATTCGAGCATTGGGCAACCAAAACCAGGCATATCCTAAACATGCCATCATATCACTGACTAAACGATACTAGCATGCAGTTCAATAAGCACATATAGTAGGCATGCAAGGCATCCTTCCTAGATCCTTAGCCCTAATCTAGAATGCAGTTTAATAAGCACATACAATAGGCATACAAGGCATCCTTCCTAGATCCTTAGCCCTAATCTAGCATGCAGTTCACATACTCACACTTCATATCATAACATAACATGTATGGGTATCTTGGAGAAAAATTACTTGAGCTCGGCCGATTACACGCATCACACTCCTTTTTCTTTATCTAAAACCCTTATTTTAAATTTTAGAAAAATTATTTTTCTTGTAAAAATCTCTCAAACCCTCGATTTGAGTCCAGACACCCCCGAAGGTGTGTCCGAGTCCCTCAAACCAAGGCTCTGATACCAACTTGTAACCTCCCAAAAATCATGACCAAAAATTTCATTTTTAATTACGTAATTATAAAAGCCAGTGGTCTAAAAACATCAATAGTGTCATCACATGTCATAATCAAAATCAATATTCAAAACATGTCAATAGAAAACAACATCAGAGTATAACTCCCAAATATCTCATGTGCGGAAAACCATAGTGTGATGTCCTGCGATCATGCCGACTCCTTTCCTTTCGAAGAAGAGGTACCTGAAACCAAAACTGAAAACAGTAAGCATGAAGCTTAGTGAGTTCCCTCATCATACCACATACCATACAACAAATACATTGTCAAGCATATCTGGGTGCCGGCCTCCCATTCGGTCTATTTCAACCGGATAGTGGCGAGAATATATGGTTGCTGGCCTCCCCTTCGGTCTATTTCAACCGAATACTATCGAGCATATCTGGGTGCTGGCCTCCCTTTCAGTCTATTTCAATTGGATACTACCGAGCATATCTGGGTGCTGGCCTCCCCTTCGGTCTATTTCAACCGGATACTTGTAACACCGTAAATTTTCAAACCAATTTTTCATTTTAAAATCACATAATTCTCATAACACATTTCACAAAAATCCCAATTATCTAATTAACAAAATGCAACTCCATAATTGTTTGATTAATAAACCAGGATCCTCAAAACATAACCCTTTCTCTTGTGTGTATAATCAAGCCGGCACCTTCCCGCGACCTGAGAAGTATCTGAAACACATATCACATAACACGGTAAGCACGAAGCTTAGTGAGTTCCCCAAAACACCACACATATTTCATTAGCATCTCATGGCTATACTCAGATAAGACCCTCCGGTCAATGTGTCTCAGTGGGACCTGCTAGTCCCACAACTCGGGTGGACCCTCCGGTCCTAACTCAGTAAGCTCAGAATAATACACAGTATAAATCACAAATACATAATGCAGGATATCATAATACTCAATATAAGCACATAAGACCCTCCGATCACACAAAGGTTACCACTCTAGGTAAGTATAGTGAGAAGACTCACCTCGTAAGAAATCGGATAATCTCGAACTCATATCACTGATCTAGCCTCAGCCTAACACATACGATAATTATCTCTAATTAATAACGACTCTCAAAGAAGCTAGACTAAACCCTTCTACAAACCCACAGAAGGATAAAATACCATTTTACCTCCCATGGCCTCAATAGTCCACAAATTGACCAAACCCTAAAAGTCAACTCAAAAGTCAACGGCAGCGCGTACCAGCCCTCTACACTGGGCGTACTCCATCGCCATGCATGCATCGGGGATTCTTGACCCTACGCTGCACGTACTGGGATTACGCTCATCGTACGCCCCAATTTTGCTCTTCCTACTCCTTTGGTCTTAATCCGTTAAGACCTTAACTCAAATCTCAGATCTGGACTCCCTAAAGGCTCATACTCCATAAAGTATGCGACTTTAAGCCTTTTCACGGTTGAAGAAGTCACAAACACCAAAAGTCTCACTCTTTATTCTAAAAAATGCTCATATCTCATGCATGGTTTGGTTTAAACGTCCAAGTCTCGATTTTTATGATTCTACACCACTAAAAACACACAAAGGAGCTGATAATAAACTCTAGAGCTCAATATCTCATAAAGCATCCAACTTTGGGACCAAAACCCTAAAATGAACTAAAATGATGCACAAATCAAAAGGGTGAGAAAGCTTTGAACTTTATACCTCTAACTGAAGCTCCAACCACAGATAAGCTCAGATCCAAAGCTTGGACTCCCACTCCTTCCTCTTCAAAGCTCCTTCTTTACTCCAAAGAACCACAAGAACACTTAATAGCTCACAAATGGACACACAAGCTCAAGGGACAAGAAATTAGGGTTTGCGAGGGTTGATGTCTGGGAATGGTGGCCAGAAATGACGCCATCATGTCCTTTAAATAGGGACACACCCTAAATTAGGGTTTTCACTTTGGGCCTAGTACGCCCAGCGTACCCTCTGGTACGCCCAATGTACTAGGTGGCGTCCGCATCAAAAACACGCACATGAGTACGCTGAATGTACACACACGTACACCCCGCGTACTCATTTACCACCTTTCTCAAATAAGGGACCTATCTTTCAAAAACTTCAAACTTTTATAGCTTCCTCGTTATAAGTCCGTTTCCAATGAACCTCATATCTACGGAAAGGTGACGAGAAACCCTACGCTTCTAACAACTCGACGTAGCCCTGAGGCTTCCTCATGCCCGGGTTGCATCTCACGAACCCTAAATCACGGACGGTCCTAAACAGGATGTTACAATACTAGGTCTATTTCACCCCTACAACTACCACATAATATCGTAGCAAATAAGCACATAAAACATAACAAATAGTGGCATACCAGACAATTATCACAAAGACAATCATCTCTACTACAAACAAGTACTAGTGGGCCGACATTGGTGCCTTCGACCCACTCATACAGGAAGGTAACTCACCTAAATGCTGAATCTCACGGTAAGAAATCTCTAATAGCTGCTCCGACGACTCCCCGAGCGAATACAAAATAACACTTAGTCAAAAACCCAATATTCCTTCTTAGGGTAAAATGACCATTTTACCCCTGATCTAATTTGATCAATGCCTAAAGCCCAAAACCATAACATGAAATGCCCAATGCTAGGTAGACTTCCCAAGCCCACTAATAGCCCACCATTGGCCTAGTTTTCTAAATTGGGCCCAACCCCTCTAATGGGCCTTACCCTAGACCCAAAATAAGACATAGTCCAGTAAAGCCCAAAATGATGATCCACTAAGGCCCATAGTAGTAAAGTCCAAGAAAATGGCCCAAGGAAGCCCACTGTCGGATCGAACGCAGGGCATTCCCTTGTGGAACGTTGTGCATTCCTCATCAGTACAGACCGTGAGTTCTGGTCAGAACACGGGGCGTTCCTGTACCTTGCGCAGCGCGTTCTCGACCAGAGTTCAAAAAAACACCATTAAGCACTTAATGCTTAAGCCATACCACCCAAAACGTAGATCCAAGCCATTTCGGACCTCTAGAACTATAAAGTCACAGACTTGGTGACTTTACATGCCCCCAAAAGTTCCAATCTCAAGAAATAACATTAGACTTTCATGAAAATGACCTTAACTCATGCATGGGTGGATTTCAACCCCAAAAATGGCAACTTTCTGGTTCTAGGTCGTAAGTAGCACTAAGAGTAGCAACTCTAAGTTCCAAAAACGACATGGACTCAAGGGACTCCACCATTGGGACCAAAAAGGTCCATAAACCCATACTTCAATAGATCTAATAAAATAAATACCAAGTTCAAAGCTTTATACCTTATATGAAGGCCAAATGTTGACAAGGTTTTGGATCTATAAGCCTTTGCTCCTTTGATGATGCTTCAACAATGGCCACCTTTCTTCAAAACACTAAAATGCACTCCAAAAGGGTCTTCTAAGCTCAAAACACACAAACAAGGGTTTAGGGTTTCGTCGGATCTGCTTAAGGGTGAGAGGGTCGTTGGACTTTAGGGCATAATGTTCTTTATATAGGGGTTAAACCCAAAATTTAGGGTTTTGGGGACTGCATACGTACGTTGTGCGTTCCCTTTGGAACGCAGTGCGTACGTGCATGACATCTGCGTCCATCACTCGTGAGTACGCAACGCGTACTTAGAGTGATACGCCCCGCGTACGCACTCTTAAGCCCAAACATAAGGCCCAATGGTCCAAACCCAAGCCAAATCAATTCATTAGCCCTATATATATATATATATATATATATATATATATATATATATATATATATATATATATATATATATATATATATATAATACCTTGGGAAATTTCCGATCGTTACAAAATCCTTTCATCTGAATTTTTTCTTCATCTTTATTTAACCAATAAACAACAAATTGTTTGAATAGTTTGTATCTATTCTCATCTTTTTGCTTTGCTTCCAGCTACATATTTTCTTTGATCTTTTTGTCTATTTGCTTTTGTTTGTCATCCTTTTTTGTTTGGTGACTAGCTCATCCTCAATATAGCTTGTCTAAATGGTTAATCATGTATGAATCAATGTATAATCATGGAAAATATCCGATAAAATCTCAATATTTTGGGTCAGTTTACGGTTTAATCCCAACATTTATTTTTTGAACAGAAAAGTCCTGATTATCTAAGTTAATACGATAATCTGTCATTTTCTGTTGAAAAAAATAAGGATTGTTTCGTTAATTTGGATAAAATATAAAATAATTGGGACTTTTCTGTTGAAAAATAAAAGTTGGGATTAAACCGTAAACTGTCCCAAAATATTGGGACTTTATTGGTGATTTCCCTATAATCATATATGAATTAAAAAAAACTATTATTAATTTAGTATTAGAATCAAATATGTTTTACTTACAGTCATTTGGTGTTTTAGAATACTTTGTAAGGCGACTTTTAGGTATCTCTATTCTTCTCAACATAGTTGAGCAATTAAACACAAGTCAATTACACCATAAGATATATATTCTCCTTGAAACATGCTTTCAAAGACATACTGATGGACAACCCTTTTGTTGATTCTTGATAATACTTTGTCACTATAAATATATAAGCCATTTTGTTATTTTATATTATTGTATATTAATATATTACTGTAACGTCCCAAAAATAATGACATAAAATTTTCGTTTTTGGATTAGTAAATCGTTAATACATAACATTTCCATGAAACCAAGTTAATTGAGATTTATCAAAACATCATCAAATCAGAGAAAATCACAGAATGCGGAAACATGTGGTGTGTGCTCTACAATCATTCCGAGCTCTTCCATTTGAAAACCAAAGTACCTGAAACATAAACTGAAAATCGTAAGCACAAAGCTTAGTGAGTTCCCCAGACTACCACATACCATACATACATGAATTAACACATTATGGGCCCCGCCCGACATCGGGCCCCGCTCGGTAATAGATTGGGCCCCACCCAGTATACATGTAAAACATATGAACATATAGACAAATAAACATATCAATACATACCACATGCAATAATCACGAAGATACATAGCATATAGAATGGTCATCAGATCCCGCCTAGCATCGGGTTTTACCCGGTAATCATAAGAACACATACATATAACTAGCATACAATATACTCATCAGGCCCTGCTCGACATCGCACCCTGCTCGGTAAACATAAAACACATAACACATACAAGAGTCATGCAGGAAACAAGCATACTAAACATAACAATCATGGGTCGGCATTGGTGCCTTGGACCCATTAAACATAGTGGTGAGACTCACCTCGCACTGCCGAATCTCATAGAAAGAATATTTGGCTGCTAGCCCGCAATAATCCCCGTGCTATCAACCACAAGTTAAACATCCATCAATAATCAGACTCATATCTCGAATAACAAGCCCTTAAACGACTTCACACTCTCACCAACCCAAAAAGGGACCAAAAGCACAACAAGGCACAAAAGGAGAGATCTAAACATATAGAAGACAAGATGCAAACTAGATACCTCAGAAAGCTTCCTCACAAGATGATGATTCTGGATCCAAAGCCTTCTCCCCAAACAAAGCAACTTTAAGATCCCTCTTCCTTCACAAGGACCAACAATGAGCACCAAGAACCTCTTACTAGCTCAAGAACACCACCAAGAGACTTAAGGATCGATTTTAGGGTTTTAGTGTCAATGGAGGCTGGTATGGAGACCAGCCCTTGGGGCTTAAAGAGATTATATAGGGTGCAACATCCTAAAATTAGGGTTTCCTTCCCAGCTTCCAACACGCCGTGTTTAGACACCAACACGTCGTGTTGAATTTAATGAGAACCGTGCTTTTCCTTAACTAGACATGTCGTGTTGGTTTCTCCAACACGTTGTGTCCAGTCCTCAAAATGGGATTCATTCCTTACAATTGCTCCTCAAGATTCTGGGTGTTACAACTCTCCCCCACTTGAATTAGATTTCGTCCTCGAAATCGTTCCTTATCATCCTAGGCACCCAGACAGCATGAAGAATGCATCCACAGCCCCGAACACACACTGCCTTCCCAAGGCTACCGAACCCAACCATAGCAGAACTCTCCTAGTCCAAAGAAGACGAATCCATAATCCCATGCAGAAAACCAACACTACCTTACCTGAATCCTGAAATCTCGAATTCTCGAATTGGTCTAACTTCCTGACAGACCGCCCATACTGAATCACTACCATACCGAAACCTTAATGAATTCCAGACCAATAAAATGTTTCTAATCCTTGATTATCTTAATGCTTCCATTGGGAACAAAATCATTGGTCTATTACTGTTGTAGAACACTTATACTTGATAGAAGGCTCAGATAATCCTTCGAGTAGAAGAATCATCCTTGCAACGGTTAGACTCAGATGAGAGCTGCGCAACAGGGTCAAATCATTTACTCTGAGGTTATCCAATCCAAGTTGCAATTGTCTTACCATATTCTCTGAATAACAAGCGACTCCACTTGCGAGTCCCAAACCACTGATATTGTCTTGGATTAACTCGATGCCACCTAGCTGCTTTCCAAAAGCAACCGAGACCTCCCTGGTCCCAATTTGTCTGCCACTAATTGAAACACAAGGTTCCCGCCTGGATGTTATGCCATAAGACACACACAGTATCCCCATGTGACTTTCGAGTAAAAGCCTCATCCGATAATAATTGCCCAAGCTATCTCGCCACTTATGGCTCCAACCGATCAGAACAGCCCGACAACCTGATGCCAACAAATCTAGTGCTAAAAGCGAATGCTACAAGACCAACTGAAGAAACCCATCACCAATCATATAATGAAATCCATCTGCAAATCCGAAACCCCATACTTTCCTGACCCCACACAGATAAAACCAATACAAAACACAAGAGCCTGATATGCCAAAAATTTTTGAAACCATTCATTATCCCTGAACCTAGGGCTGTAAACGAACCAAACGAACACGAACGAGGTCTTGTTCATGTTCGTTCGTTTAAGTTAGCCGAACAACAAACGAACACGAACGGATAAACGAACGACATTTTCTTGTTCATGTTCGTTCGTTTATCAAATTACCTTGTTCATGTTCGTTCGTTTATGTTCGTGAACATGCTAAACGAACAAAGATAAAAAAAACACAATTGAACATATATGAACATAAAAGAACATATAATATAGCAATATAATAAAAAATTAAATATAAATGAATATAAATAAATTTAAACGAACGAACATAAACGAAACGAACATCATAAACGAACGTTCACGAACATAAATGAACGAACGAGACCATTGTTCATGTTCGTTCATTTAACTTAACGAACGATAATTTTTGTTCATGTTCGTTCATTTATTAAATAAACGAACATAAACGAACTTCCCGCCGAACAGTTCACGAACGGTTCGCCGAACGTTCAGTTCGTTTACAGCCCTACCTGAACCCTTCCATTGATGCCCTCAGCATATTGATACCTCATTTCATATCCTACTAAACATAAGACTTTACAAATAAACACCCGCGATTCCCAACGCGAGTGTAACATTCACAAAATTCATGAAAAAATTAAACTTTTAAACAAATCCAAAAACCATCATTGTTTACAAATAGTATTCCAAAATATGTCAATATCAGAGTAATCCCAAAATCATAAAGTGAAACATGAGGAGGTGCACGATCACGCATTCGCCTTCCCGAGATACTGTGAAGTACCAGAAACATAATCCAAAACTATAAGCCAAAGCTTAGTGAGTTCCCCCAAAATACCAATACATAACAAATAGCACAAATATAATAACAGCATGCAATGGGTCCACAACTAACAAACTGGATTACCCTTGAGCCCACAACACAAGTTTGGCTTGCCCCTGGTCCCATAGCTTATGTCTGGCTTGCTCCCCGGCCTGATCAGTCCGCGGACTAAATACCACTAAGCCCTCAGTATGAGTCTGGCACGCCTTTCCTGACCCTCAACTCATATTTGGAATGCTTATGAGCCCTCAGTATGTGTCTGGCATGCCCTTCCCGGCCCTCAGCTCATATCTGGCTTGCTGCAGGGTTTGTTAGCTACAACACGGAGCAGTACAAACCCACACAATATGTCGACATATAACAAATAATATCATATACCGATAAACAGACAGTATCACAGGTAGTCCTACAGATCTACCAAACTAGCATATCAAGACTAGCATGCATATCTATTACATACTCAACATATCAACAACATCAGCTTATCAAACCAAAGGGCCGGCCTTGGCGCCTTCGAACCGAAAGTATAGTGAGGAAAACCAACCTCACAAGCAGCACAGAACTGATAAGGCCTGACTCCGAATCTCAGCTCACAACTCAAATGCCTACAACCACCAAGTGACCAATTTCATCAAAACCCAATAATACCCAAAATACCTTTTAAAAGTTAAACTTGGTCAACTGGTCAAAATCCATAAACCCACCGAGTCAACCCAACCTAGTTAACTCAAAAACGGATGAACCATGTGAGTACGCATTGCGTACACCGAAGGTACGCTCAGCGTACAAGAGGCTTCAGATTGACTGCATTACGGGGACGCTGACCGAGTACGCGGGGAGTACTCCCTTCTACGCGGGGCGTACCCTCGCAAAGCCCAAAACTTAAATAAGTGCATAATGGCTTAAGCAACTAAGCCCAAAGTTCAGATCCATGGTCCAAATGCACCCCAGAGTCATAAAGTCTCCAACTTTATGACTTTAGACATCCAAAAAGTCCTTAATACATGGTCTTAATCCATTAAGGCCTCATACAAGAAGCATGGAGTCAAACTAGCTAAAGGACCTCATTTTTATGGCTTAGAACCCTTCCTAGGGTCTAAAAGGACAATCCAAAACGTCCAACACCAAACATGGACAACAATGGGACTTTTGGTACAAAAGAACATCATAAAGCTACCAAGATGAGATCTAATCAAACCAAGCATAAAGGTAGCAACCTTTTATCTTCTGGGCCTTCCCAAGAAGGTGATGATCCAAGATCCATAAGCTTGCTTTCCCTTCGAGATTCCTTGATGCAATTCCTTCTTCCTTAAACACACAAAGAACACACATAAAGGTGTTTAAATTCTCCTCAAACCCTAAAAATTAGGGTTTCACCCAGACATTAGTATGCCCAACGTACATATGTGTACACCCAGCTTACTAGGGTGCGCCCTAGTATGCTTAGCGTACCTACATGTACGCTTAGCATACACCACCTACCCCAAAATTACCATTTTTCCACTAGGGCTTCTTAGGGTTATCTCCTTCCAATCCAAGGACCAAAATGACATAATTTAAAACCAAATGAGGGATTTGAAAATACCTGAAACCCAGGATGTTACACGAGTTCCCACTAAGAACCAAGTCGGTACCCAGCTCATAATCCGGGACCCAAAGATCTACACTTGCATTTCATCTTAAACTTTCTGACTCACAGCAACCTCTCACTAATATGGGGTATAGAGATTACCAATCCATATCTGAGACTACTAGTCTCGTACCTGGTCCATCCACCAGGTTCCCAATATTCCAAATGACAAGGCTACCCAAACTATAAACCCCTCTGTGCCACATATGGACTACCCACTCAGACCTACAACTCAAGATTCAACACCTCGACCTAAACGGTCTCTACTAAGTCCCACCTGCATTGCCATATACACCGTCCTCGCCCACGAGTCCCACCCAAACTATAGCATGGAGTGGCCTTGCCCACGAGTCCCACCCATCTAGGGCTACACAGGCCCGACTCCGCCCTAGACCCCAATGGTCCTCAACCTAAAACAGAGAAATACTCCTCGACAATCCTGACCGGTGTGCCCAAGACATGAACTGGTTCCCTCTTTACGCTCATGACCACCTCCAACGATAGTTTACCTCGAACTAGTGAATGCTAACATCTCATCGCACTCTGACAACACTTCTAACCAACCAATATTACCACCCATGGCCTTACCACACCTTAACCATCACAACCCCACACATCCCAAGTCAAAACCTGCATCCAACCAGGTGTTCGGGTCATACTTCGAACCCCAAAGCCTTCATCAGACAAAAACATGCAGCGAGGCTCTACCACAACCCCCGACCTGGATCCATCCACAAACCTACTATGCATAATAAGAAGACGTCGACCAACGATTGGAAGTTTCCTGAACTCCTATTTACACAATCTTAATCTAAACGAACCCTTGAGTCATCTCTCCTCCTGAACAGGATGTGAAGCTTGCCCTAGTTCACAACCTTCTTGCCTTCTGGAAAACCTGATCGATTCTCCCCCACTTGGATTCGATGAAGCTCTCTCATCTCTTAAATCTGATGGATTCCCGACCCATCAACCTCAGATAGCATGAACCTCCTATGACCTGCGCTAATCAATACTAGCGTTCCGTTGCTATCCCAACTCAATGATCGCCCAACTCCTTAAATCCTGAAGAATACCCTTGAACCCCTAACCATAATGATAATCCAAATCACTTCCCATGGTACCATACTAATTACTTGAGTTCTAATGCTAGTGACTAAAAACCATAACCCTTGCCCTGACTGACGAATCCTCACCCCAACTTCCATTCCCAAAAAATCATTGAATTCTAACCATATACAACCCATGCAAATATAAAACTCCCCTGACACATCCGAAGAACAAACAACTCCTGCAACTGACACCACTATCTTCCTGCTACCACTCTTCTCCTAGTAACAATAGTGCTTGAACCTAAAAGTTCTTCCATAGGCAACCGCCGATTATACCAGAACAGATGATAATACCACTGAACCCTGACTTCACTGGAGAACTAACCCGATAGCCCTGACCAAAGATCCTCCAAACAATACCCCTGAATTGATCCCGACAAAACTCAGAACAACAACTAAACACGCTGAAACCCACTCAACAAGATACGACCCACTACTAATTCATTGAAGACTTTAGGCATGCAGAATGGCATATCACAACCTTGATAACCCATACAATAGCAGAGAACCAACCCGAGATATAACTTACCCAAACCCAGCAAAATTCCAACATAAAAAAAATTCCCGATAACAACCCAGAAGAAGACAGAAGATGACAAGAACTAACAACAAGATCCTCCTTCCTGAAGGATTCTAGGGATCCACAAGCTTTGGGCTCCAGATGAGCCCCCAACTGTCCTACTTACAATCTGGACCGAAAGACCCCGAGATGACCATCCAGGAGTTCCAAAATCCCTTCCTAGACTGAACCAAAGAACATCGGGGTCCATTCCGAAATGCCGCAAATAATCTCCGATGAGGTGACCTCCTGCCTCCGCGCATCGATTGGCTCAGTATATGTACCTTATCCGGAACCAAAACCTGACCCCCCCCTTCCTGAGTGCTCAACACCATATCGAAAACAATATGAAAACGATCTAAATATACCCAAGAATCCTCATCTCACAGGCTTCCTAGATTCTCCAAGACTCTCCCCGATTCGAGTATGGATCCTATGCTTTCAGTAGTACGGGCCCAATACTACCTTCCACACCTATCCATACTTTCCTCAAGAATCCTCCCGAATCCTCTAATTCACCTTCTCAATCCATACACCACACACTCGCTAACCAGCAGAACGAAACCCATTGAAGCAACTCCCTAGGCTTTCCTAGGTTCCCAACCTCACACTACCATCAGCTGCTGAAGAACTCCCCATAATGCCAGCCACCCACCTCATGAATACAATTGATGGGTTTCAAGCAATACATCAATCCTATGGTGTACATGCAAACCCTAATAGCTTTGGATCTAGTTTGTCTAATGAACATGCAATTGATTATCCAAAGCCATAAACCCTAGATCTATCATATAAGAACTGAAATAAGGGTTTAGTAATTACCTTTGATTGTTATACAGCAATAACAATCAATTCCTTGCTTTGATTGGCTTCAGAAGGCTTAGTGCCTCAAGTGTTGCACCTCTAATGGAGTCACAAACACCACTAAGCAACTTGGATGAAGAGGGAGGAGAGAGGAGGCACCAAAAACGGCTGGAAACCCTAAAGGAATAGTTCACCACGTTTTTGGGGCTTAAGGGTCCTTTATATACATGTAGGCTATTAGGGTTTACAACTAGGAAACCCTAATCTGACTGCTTAGGCCTTAAGCAATCCAATGGACCATTCCAGAAGGCCCTTGGACGATTTCTTTATGGACCTCCATATAGAATTCATCCATTGCCATCTAATGGATCCAAAGCCCAACTTTGTACCTATCTTATAATTACAATATCAGTCCCCTTAATTTAATTAATCTCTTTTAGTCACAAAATTAATTCTTAATTAATTCTTGACTAATATTAATTAAACTATATGATTTCTCCTTTAATATATTATTCTCATAATATATTAATAAATCATAATTAAACCTTTATCTCCTTAATTCATCCTACATATTGCTATGGTGAAGGCAACCCAAAAGGACCATGCTCATAATCGGGTCAAGTGCATACCAAAATAGTTATGGACTTAGACACTAATCCAACAGTCTCCCACTTGGATAAGTCTAATAACTATTTTGCATAACTTCAGAACCTGATCAGCAATCGTAGCTTTCAAAAGCCGCTGTCAACTCTGATCTTATCAGATATGCGTGTCCTTTAGATAAGGGATCATATATTCCTCCATTCTCAAGATATCGTATAGACACGAGACATGGATTTAAATCATTCTCTCTGTCTATGTATTGTTTCCCGACATCTGATTTATGACGACTGACAACAGACTACAATTGAACACATCAACTTAGTCCCGGCTTGGCCAAGCGCTTAGGGTGTCATCACTAAATCATCGAGGGCCCCACAGATATCGGTTTTATCCTACTTTGGGTAAAAGGAATGGATAAACTTCGAGTCAAATGCTTGCTTGCACCTACTAATCGAATCACACACAACAATAAGTTTTATAACACCAAGTTACTAGTGCGTTTACTTATCGTCAATGTGCAACCGACCAGCAAATAACAACTCACACGTCTCGGTTTCAAGAATATACAATGTTATCGTCTCACTAATCACCCGTGATAAATCCATGAAGTGCTTCAAGTGAGCGTGGGTTTAATCCAATACTTTAATCTTATCAAAGCACTCATGAACTCTGCAGCAAACTTGCGTTGTGTCTAAACACTTTAGACAATCTACAGACAAATTCATGACAGTCTTCCTTCATACCTACTTCCAACGTATGACCGACTGTGGAGGTTTGAATAACCCAGTTATTCTGGAAGTCAAAACATGCAAAGTGAAACGCAATAATAATATTAATCCTATATGGTCTCAAAGCTTTTGAGCATAAATAAAAAAACACTTTTATTTAAACACCATATTGATTACTCATTATTCATTGCTTACTGTTTCAGAAAATCAACTTATTACTCGAATTATAACCACAATTGTCCCATGCTCCAAGCATGCACACTTTGGTTTCCTATGGTCCATACTTTGTGAAATAGATCAATTGAAAAACTTTTTCCAATGAAACTCATTTCACAATCCCCAATCCTTATTATTAGTATAAGAATACCAAATTCTTGCCACTTTTAGAATATGTCAGATTCTAACATTTTATGCAACGATCCTTTCGTAAAGTCATAGCACAAAAGTCATCAAGGCTTGGCCAATGAAATCACAAAGTACTCTATCGGAAATTGTTACAAGACAACTCCATAGACGTGAAGTCTCACATTCAAAGTACATTCCTTTGAACATCCTTCTCGCATAAAATTTTCTAATCTAGACATATTTCTTAATATCCAACTCCCATTAATGGAAACATTTCCATATTTGCCATATGACAACTCATTCTTAATAGAATCTTATCTATTCATAATAATGTCAATATAGTCCATCCAATACTATACTTCCAACTACTCACAAGCGACAAATCCTCAGTGAACCTCAGATCGTCCTTTGATAGTTGTTTAATTATTTTAGTCAAACCGATTCTAGTCCTTTTTCCCTCTTAATGCCCTAGGCATTTGGAAAATTTTAGAATGGTCAAATATTATAGCATATGCAATCGATCCTATACCCGAAGCGTATTGGACACGATGCATAATGTCTCACATAAAGACGTGATACTTTATCAGCCTTCTGCCATAATATTTTATGTGACATGTTCCCACAATTCGAACTATGAAGAGGGATGCCGTAATCATAATTGAATTTTGAGAATGCACTATGTATCCTTGACTAAATTTATTAACGTTTCTCGATCTAAGCTTTAGAATTTTGAAACGAAGTATAATATTCTCTCCCTTAATTATAGCAAAACAACTTTTCAACCCTTGCAACTTTGCAAAGTGAATCTTTGTTTTCTATAATTAATATTGCTAACTTGCAATACTTACCATAATAATCATGCTCTCACTAACATGATGATTATTTTCTTACCAGCATAACACTTATGCTCCCACTAGCTTTGACATGTATTCGGAAAACAATTGAACTTTCAGAAAACAATGCTTATTGAATTTCTTAAGTTCATATTTCTAATACCTAATGCTTTGATAAGCCTTTATCTAAGCTTTGTAAGCTCATACACCTTTGCCTTAGATAGTTCACATGTGTGTCTAAAGAAATTTAGAACTTATGTTACTAAGTCCCAAATGTTCAGACTAATTGCCAAATCTCACAATTCGAACTATGAAGAGGGATGTCGTAATCATAATCGAATTTGAGAATACAATTTTCACAATCGCAATCTTCTTAAAATCTCTCTTAGTGAAAGCATTTCCTTACAATCATTTTCATGAAGGAGGGAAACCTCATGACACTTAGATTTTAAAGTGTACGTGTTCCTATCCATGTGGATTTGTCAAAACTAAAGTTTGCGACAAATCCAAACTCATATGGACCGAACGTGCTCGATCTCGATTTCTTGCCTCATGGTAACATGAATGCCCACCATGTCTTCCAAGCAACATGAATGTACTTTCCATTGATCAAGGTGCTTTGTCTTTATGTATTCAAATGAGAACTCATAGAACTCACATGCATATTAACTCAATTGGAATGGCACAGAAAAAGAGTATGTCATCCACGATAGGCTTTAAACCTCAAGTCGTGTGCTAGTGATGATCAACTAGGTTTAACTCTTGATTTGTTCTTGAAACCTTTCAAGACCATTAAGACTCCCACTGACTCCTTGACATATAAGATTCTCTTGTCAAGAAACATTCCTTGACAAAACAAATATTCAAAAGTTAGTGTAGTTTTTATCAAGACTATCACTTCACATAATTGGTTCTAGTTGATCTTTGTCTTATCCAAGACATCACAACTTACCAATCTCAAATGTGCAGGAATAAGAAGACCTTTTCCAATTCCACATTTGTTGAGTGTTATAAACCTACTAAAGACTTGTCACTCAATTCACAATCTTGGAATATAACTCTAAGACTTGATATTGCAACGAAGTATGATTGACTTCTTGATTTTAACCATTTCTACAATTCTCGATTCCTCTTCTTAGACATGCAATTGCACTAAGACTCACTTAGAGGATCAATTGAGACATGGTTCTTAATCATTAAGACCTATCATAAAACACAATAAAAGTTACTCTCCCTTCTTCTTAGAATAGAGAAACTTTTATCTTTCTGCCTACTAGATTCTTCTTATTCGTTCTGCTATTGATTGAAACTCTTTTAATCAACTCAGAATTATACTTAATCTTATAAGTATAACCATATTTACTAAACTTTAGTAAATCATGACGAATATCTTTATCACTCTTGTGGTGGACTTGATCAACGCACAACCTAGTGTACTTGATCTCCTAGTCCTTCTCTTGACACTTTCTCAAGATAGTCTAATTTCCAAATATGAAGCTTCTCATTCATCATGCAACCAAGTTGTATGATTCCAAGTTTCTGTCCAATTGAAACTTGGGCGATGAGAATCTTCCTTTATCTAGCAAATTCTTGACATTTCCACAAATAACATAATTAAGAATCAAATCCATTATTGCTAATAGTAGAAACAATTAAACATCAATTTTTTCATACACACCATTGCAAGGATAAATAAGTAAGACAAAATCAAATTTTATTTTACTGCGGAAAAGTTTGTCCTTACAATGTAATTCAACTGAAAAACTATGCTATTACATATTTCTTATCAATCTATTCTAACTCTAGAGTAGCAGCTCAAAAATCTGATCTTCGAATCCATGCGATCGAAATCCATTTCTTCATGATCAGATTCAGCACGCTTCTTCCTTAAGCTTCCTCTCTTTTCTTCGATCCTACAAAACTTCAAAATGTAATCTTATCACATCACATATTAAGAATCAAAGAACAGGAACTTATAGAGTTAGCTAATGGATTTTACCTGAAGTAGAGCCATACATCTTGACTCTCCCATCTCTCAGATCTCTCAGGTAAACAGAGCAGCTTCGTCTCCAATGCCCCTTCTCTTGGCAGTAAAAGCAAATGGACTCCTTTGGTACATAGCAAGGGACAATCTCAGCCTTTTCTGGACTTCCAATGTAGCTAGTGTCCAATGAAGCATGGGAGTTTGATCGACCAATCAAGTTTGCTCGACCAGTGCGCCAAATCATCGCTGATTCAACAGTAATAAGCAAATAGGTCAAATCAATGAGGGTCACGTCGTGAACCATCGTATAGTACTCTCTTACGAACTCACTATACGATTCAGGAAGCGACTGAAGAACCCAGTCAACAGCCAACTCACCTGAAATCTCGACACCCAACATCCTTAACCTGTCAATGTGTGACTTCATCTCCAAGACGTGTGCACACACAGGTTTCCCATCTTCATGTTTACTTGCCAATAGGGCTTGAGTGAGCTTGAACTTTTCAAGCCTTTGAACTTGTGGGTTAGGGAGAATAATTGGAGGAGGTGGAGGAAGTGAAGCATGACTCTCATTTCCTTGATCGTATCATGGAACGTCATATTCATTTGGAAAGCTTGTTCCAAGGGACTTGGGAAGACCATTGTAATATTTAGACATCTACAAAACGGGAGAAAATTCAAGTTAGTTGATAAGAGTCCTTGATGTGACACCCAAATGAAACATCAAGGCTAGGACCGGGTAAAGTGGGTATAGAACCGGAAAACCCGGAAATATCAAAGTGGGTCGAATGGAACCGGGTAAAGTGGGTCTAGAACCAAAAAAACCCGGGGAACCGGGTAAAGTGTGTCGAATGCATGTTTTAAAATTTCACAAAATACAAAAATAAATCTGAGAAAAAAAAAAGAAAAATCGCAGCTTTGATATCCCAACTTTGGGAGACTATAAATCAATGAATATGAAACCAAAAATGACAAAATTATAGTCTAAAATCATGTACAAACTCTATAATACACTTTGGAAAAAACCGCATGCTATTCCGACTTCAAACGAATTAGATATGCATGTTTTAAATCTATCACAAAATACAAAGAAAGCTGAAAAACATAAAATTTTTAGCTTTGATATCCCGACTTTGAGAGACTATAAGTCAATTCATAAACACCCAAAAATAACAACATTATAGTCTAAAATCATGTACAAACTATAAACTACACTATGGAAAAAACCTCATGCCAATCCGACTTCAAACAAATGAGATATGCATGTTTTAAAACTATCACAAAATATAAAAAAAAGCTGAAAAACATAAAATTTCCAGCTTTGATATCCCGACTTTGAGAGACTATAGGAAAATGAATATAAACCCAAAAATGACAAAATTATAGTCTAAAATTATGTACAAACTATAAACTATACTATGGAAAAAACCTCATGTCAATCCGACTTTAAACGAATGAGATATGCATGTTTTAAAACTATCACAGAATACAAAAAAAAAGCTGAAAACATAAAATTTCCAGCTTTGATATCCCAACTTTGAGAGACTATAAGTCAATGAATAGAAACCGGTTTCGGCCCCTAAAACCGGTTCCGGTTCCTAACACGGTTCCAGTTCTTAAACCCGGTTTACCCGGACCCGAAGGACCCGAAACCTGGATTACCCGGAACCCGGATAGAGCCATTCTTTAAACCCGGGACCCAAACTGGTTTTACATATTCCGGTTCTAACGGTTTCGGTTCCGGTCCGGTTTTCCGGTTCTAAAACTCATCCCTAGTGAGGAGACTCACCTCGCACTGCCGAATCCTACAGAAAGAATCTCTGGCTGCTGGCTCGCAAGAATCCCCGCGCTATCAATCACAAGTTAAACATCCATCAATAATTAGATCTGACCCACACTATGTGTCCAAACCAAGGTAAAAGGCTTTTTTTACCCTTTTCATAACTTGGCTCAAAAGCAAGGCCCCATTCAACAATCCAAAGGTCAAATCTCCACATAAACACCAAAGGTCAACCCTGATCACACTTCTTGTCAAAGTCAAAGTCAACAGCCCATGGTGACCAAACATGCCGTGTTGCCCCGTGGACACGCCGTGTTCCTCCCTCGTCCAGATAAACAGGAAAACTCCAGCCAACACACCATGTTGGCTTGCAAACACGTCGTGTTTGCCCGCGTTTCCACAACTTAATACATTAATGTAACGCCTAGTTTTGAAAGTTTTTGATTGTGTCTTCGGAGGCCAAGGGTATAAACGCAATCTGACGGTTCGGTCTTTTATGGGTCTTGGGTTTTATTCGAAGGGTCTTAAGGCTTGGGGTGTAGCTAGGAGCGTAGGGCTTATTGCCACCTTTTCGTGGATATAAGGTTCGTCGGAAACGGACTTAGAACGAAGAAGTTATAGTACTTTGAAGTTGTTGGCAGAATTGGTCACTGAATGGAAAAGCTGGCATTTCAGCCCATGCATGCAAGGCGGCAACTAGGTGAATACGCCCAACGTAGTGTGGACAAGTTAAAAGCGGGAGGTTCGAGCAGTACGCCCAGCGTACTGGAATTACGCCCAGCATAGTGCCCAAGATCTTCAAACCCTATATGTGCACTATTTAAGCAACTTGAGACTTAAGGTTCTTCATTCTTTCAGCCCCCACTGTGCCTTAAGCCTCTTTTCGAAACCCTAACCCTAATTGTGAGTGTGTGAGCTTGGAAGGCCATCTTTGAGTGTATATCTTGGAGACTCATTGATCAAGGAAGAGCTTTTGGATCCAGGTTCTCCAGCTCATTTGCAATTCTCAGAAAGGTATAAAGTTTCTATCTTGCCTCTTGAATGCTTAGATCTACTATGATGAGTTTTTGGACCTTTTTGGTCCCAAGGATGGAGCTTTAGGTTCAAATCCGATTCCTAGGCTTAGAGTTGCCACTCTCAGTGTTAAATGAGTCCCTAAGGCAGCAAGTTGCCATCTTGAATGTCTTAATGGGTTCATGCATGAATTAAGACCATTTTCGTGGAAGTAGATTATCATTTTTGGAATTTGAGCTTATGTGGGACATGCAAAGTCACTAAGTTCGTGACTTTATGGATTCAGACGTTAAGAGGAACTCGGATCTCTGATTTGGACCATTAACTGGAAGCATTAAGTGCTTAATAGCAAAAAGAGCTTAAGAGGGGAGTACGTTGGGCGTACAAGTTGGTATGCGCAGCGTACATGTCACAAGCCCAGTACGCCATGCGTACAGCTGAGTACGCCCCGCGTACTCAGTCAGAGTGGGTCTTGAGTTAGTGGGCCTCGGTTTGGGCCATTCCTTGGACTTGGCTACTTTGGACCTTAGTGGGCCATCAGAAGTCAGATATTTTGGGCTAAGATTATGTTTGGGCTTTAGGGTAAGGCCCATTAGAGGGGTTGGGCCAATTTAGCAAATTGGGCCATTAGTGGGCCACTAGTGGGCTTGGGAAGTCCGCCTAGTTTTGGGCCTTTCATGTTATGGTTTTGGGCCTTGGGTTTGGACCAAATTAGATCAGGGGTAGAATGGTCATTTTACCCTATGTATGGATTAGGGATTATAGTATGGAAGCCAATTTGCTAACTGGGTGTATGGATTGGTATTGATAGCTCGGGAAGTCGGCAGGGCAGCAACTAAGGATGACAGTCGGGAATCTTCTGCATTTGAGGTGAGTCTTCTCACCATACCAATGGGTCTAAGGCACCAAGGTCGGCCCATTTTATGATATGTGGTACACTAGCTCTAGTAGACATATGCGGTATGATAGTTAGCTTTATGCTAAGTTGTATGCTAGTGATTATGTGATATTTTCATGAAAGACCATGGGGGAGCCCATGACACTTGGATGTAAGACCATGTGGGGGAGCCCATGGCCGTCCGACAGGGAAAGACCATGGGGGGAGCCCACGGCAATTGGATGTAAGACCATGTGGGGGAGCCCATGGCCGTTCGGCGGGGAAAGACCATGGGGGAGCCCATGACACTTGGATGTAAGACCATGTGGGGGAGCCCATGGCTATCCGGCAGGGAAATACCATGGGGGGAGCCCATGGCACTTCGGTGTAAGACCATGTGGGGGAGCCCATGGCGTCCTTATGCAGGGATATATGGTAGAGATAGCTGTTATAGCTAATGTTATATGGTAGAGATAGCTTTATGGCTAATATGATATGTGGTATGTGGTAGACATATCTTTTACAGCTAATGTGATATATGTTATGTGGTAGAGATAACTTTTATTGCTAATATGATATGTGGTATGCGGTAGAGATAGCTTTTATAGCTAATATGATATGTGGTATGCGGTAGAGATAACTTTTATAGCTAATATGATATGTGTTATGTGGATTGTGTGTGGGGTATGCTCTGGGAGACTCACTAAGCTTCGTGCTTACGGTTTACAGTTTTGGTTTCATGTATCATCGATTTGGAAAAGAAGAGCTCGGATTGATCGCAGTGCACACACCTATGATTTCCGCAATGAATGATTTTGGGATGAACTCTGATAAATGATTTACTTAACGATGATTTGAAATGTTTGAAATAAATGGTATTAATGTTTTAGCTATATTAAAAATGAAAATTTTACCCTTGATTTTTGGGTCGTTACAATTAAGCTACATTCTCCGATTCCAAGAGCTCCAAAGCTCAGATCCAGATCAAAATGAGACTTAGAAGGGTAAATTTTCCATCTTTACCCATAGGGACTACCAAAAAAAATGTCCAAACCCAACCAAAAAGGCTTGATAGCAAGGGTTTAACCAATAAGCACTTTATTCATAAAGACATAGCTCCAAAACACAGATCTGACTTCCTTGAGCTGGAAAACCATGTAAAGTTGCCAACTTTACGTTTATCCATGTCTAAATGAAGCTCTTAAGCTTAAAAGGGACTTAATAATTGACTTAATGCATGCATTAAACCATGAATCTCATAAAGCTTGAACCTTTTATGCTCAAAGGGACCAAAACAAACTCATATCTCGAATAACAAGCCCTTAAATGACTTCACACTCTCACCAACCCAAAAAGGGATCAAAAGCGCAACAAGGAACAAAAAGAGAGATCTAAACATATACAAGACAAGATGCAAACTTGATATCTCAAAAAGCTTCCTCACAAGATGATGATTATGGATCCAAAGCCTTTTCCCCAAACAAAGCAACTTCAAGATCTCCTCTTCCTTTACAAGGACCAAAAATGAGCACCAAGAACCTCTTACTAGCTCAAGAACACTACCAAGAGACTTAAGGATCGATTTTAGGGTTTTAGTGTCAATGGAAGCTGGTATGGAGACTAGCCCTTGGGGCTTAAAGAGATTATATAGGGTGCAACATCCTAAAATTAGGGTTTCCTTCCCAGCTTCCAACACCCCGTGTTTAGACACCAACACGTCGTGTTGACCTTAATGAGAACCACGCTTTTCCTTAACTAAACACACCATGTTGGTTCCTCCAACACGCCGTCTCCGGTCCTCAAAATGGGATTCATTCCTTACAATTGCTCCTCAAGATTCCGGGTGTTACAATTACTAATATTAGTAATTACATATGTCAATAAGAATTTGTAATAATAATTCTAATCACATCTGATTATGATTGTAATCACATGTGATTGATCAATGTTCAACAAGTATGCTCAACATAACGATAATCACATGTGATTGATGAATGTTGAACAAGTATGCTAATGTGATTATATAAATGTTAATACCAATTTGTAATCACATGTGATTATGTGCTAAAATAAATGAAATTTTTGAATATTGGAGCAAAACATTAAGTAATCACATGTGATTTAATATTATTTTATATTAATATATTACTAATCACATATGAATAACTTACTATACGCTTCTTTATAGGTTGAATAGCCATTCACTAAACATTTCTTCTTTTGTTGTCAGTTTAGTTTTCAAGCAAATGGATTTTTCTTTGTAAGGGGACTTGCTGGTTGGTCCAGGTTTCATTTTCTTTTTTTGAGCTAGTTTATCAGAGAAATTTTGTTGTTCAGAAACTACAAGCACAACCACTTTAATATCATTTTTCGAAAGAAGCAATTTCTCTCAGTTTTTTTCTTTATAACCATTCATTGTCTTTTCGAAATAAGAGTTGACCTTTTCCTCATTTAGGAACTGTAAGTCATTTCTGATGTGTTCCTAAGAATATTCTTCTGAGCATTTTCTATAGTTTTGTCTACAACTTCTTTATTTTTATTCTATATAAATAATATGAATGAAAAATAATTATTTTTCATCATATGTGGATATAAGTTTTAAACACCTTGTAATCATATATGATTTTAAAACACTATACAATATCATATCAGATTCTAATCATGTGATTGAATATATATATATATATATATATATATATATATATATATATATATATATATATATATATATATAAATATATATATACAAAGAGAGAGAGAGAGCTAGGATCATGTATAAACATTAAGTATTGTATGAATGTAAGACTAATTCTAGACCAACCATGTGATAAAGGTATAATATTAATTTTAATTATAATTAATTATTATGAAAAAAATATAAAACATTTAATAATCCTTTAAATTAGGTATGTTAGTTTCACCTTATAAAAAAAATCGTTGTCTGCTTCATCCCAGGGAATAACACCACTGATCCTTCACCAATTTCATCACTATCAAAAACAATTCGACCTCAATAAATCCCATGTTTCAATCGATTTTGCATGGTAGTAATAATCTCCATCACTTTTCTTCACCTTTCTCAATCAAACAAAGGGTTTATTGAAACTAATACTCAATACCCAACCCTAAGAAAAAGCAAAGAGTGCTGAATTTATTAACTAGGTCGCATTCTGACCATAAACCAGGTGACTATCATCATTCTTTATATATTCTTCTTAGATGCAGTCAATCAACTTGTGTTATTGTCTTGATTTTAGCCAAGAAAATTTCTAGATAATTTCCATTATTGTTCATATTTCGTAACTTCACAGTGTCGGTTCATACAACATATAAAGAGGCATTTTGTTTCTATAAGTTTTTGTCAATTATGTACGGTTATGTGATAAACCATCGTCATTGGATTGAAGATATGCGAGACGTTGCACTTGAACAAGCTGATCCTAATGGTCACGATTAAATATTGGTGGATGTTGGTGGCGACACTGGGTTCACTACTTTAGGTATTGTAAAACATGTCAATGCTAAAAATGTGACTTATTTGTAACAATCGCTTCATCATATTACAAAATCTAAGGAGAATAGGTCTTTAAAGGAGCGGATGATTATTAAGGGGAAGCTAAAGATCTTCCTTTAAAACAGATTATGCGAATAGAATTTGTGTCAGTTCAAAGGTATAACCTCTAAATGTCCATTCTTATGTGTTTTCCTTGGCATCTTGGAAGTGATTATTGTTATTTGTGTAATCATATAGTTAGTTGATTGAGGGCGTATTTGGATGTGTGATTAAACTGATTATTAAGACAATTGAGTGTTTAGATAAAGTGATTATATGATTTCTCAATTAGTGAAAACAAAAAGATTTTAATAATCTAGGAAAGAATTGACAAATTAAAGATAATTATTGAGATATGTGTAAAATTGACCAATTATCCATAGCTTGAAGCAACTGGTTATCCAATACCGATTCTGCAAGTCATGGAAAAAGCAATTGGGATTTTAAAAGTGATTGTTGTCTGATGCAAGAAAGTTGCAGTCCACTATTTCAACACTAGTGATCCTTATGTCATCATCAAACTCGGAGATCGACTTATCTTTAAAATATATAATTACTTACCTGCTTCAAATTATCATTGAACTCTAACATTTGGTTAACTTGGTTCCATGTAATGTTGTAGTTGCAGACAACAAAGACGAAGGATATAAATAGTTGATTGAATAATGTCTAGAATAAAGAGATGACTTTCTCGCTTGTAGTCAAGTTCTAAACTTGGTAAATTCTAAATTTCTAAACTTCAATCTGCATTTATATGGCTATATTCTTAAAGATTATGGTTTTACTTTGTGACATGAAGTGTTTGATAAAGACGTTTTCAAGGTTGATGATAAGATTAGGCATGCTCATGTGAAATAAGAGACAAAGAAACATCCCGGAAGGAAGAAAAAGGAAAATTCCTAGTTCTCCTTTTTTTAAATTCAATGCACATTCACCAGCATTTGTCCAAAGTTCGCAGTCCCAAATTATTGTTCCAGTCATGTTGATGTTGGGGTAAGTTCTCAAAGTACCATTAACATCCTCCTTGATGTATTACCTTTTTCATCTATTCAAACATAAAGTCAGAATGTTCACATTAATTTAAATAAATGTTTTAATCATGTATGATGGAATTGAGCTTTGCATGTCTATATTCTCGTAGCCAGGTACTTGTTGAGATAACTGTAATTTGGTTCTTTTGTTGCTTCCAAAGACCAATAGGTAGCCCATATTTGGAGAAGTGTAATATCATATTAATACTTCAATTGATCAATTGTTAATTCTTAAAGAATGAATTCTAATTCTTAAAGAATTAAGAATGGTTGATGGTGGTGGTTTGCAGTGATGAAGTCTTGATGGTGGCATTTTAATGTAAATATATGGCAAGAAAGGATGGTGAAGCATGTGATAATCGATATCGATCAGAGAAAATGGAAACTCAAAAATTTTTAGACATTGTATTCTTCAAGAATGTTTAAATTCTTAAAGAATTCTTCATTTGTAATAAAAACTTGTGGTGTTATATGCTAGAACACTATATTCTACAAGAATAGTTTCAATTATATAAAAGAATTGTGGTGCTACAAAATTATCACTTTAATTCTTACAGAAAATTTCAATTGCATAAAGAATAATATCTAAATAATTAAATCTGTTAAACCATCTTTAACCATAAATTCTACAAAAATGTTGTTAATTTAAATCAATTGTTAGCGTAAAATTTTAGAAGAATATTTTATTCGTTGTTAAGTGATTCTTAATCCTCACTCCTTAAAAATCAAGTTAAGGTTCAAGATTTTGCAATATATTCTTCATGAATTTTTTATTAGTATTTCATACAAAAAAACATTTGATAATTTTTCTAGGAAACGTACATGCTAATTTATATTAATTTAATTTATATTTTATTTTATTAAATAATTGGACTTACTTGCCTAAAATGTAGGTAATTTTCATTCCGCTCTTAATAAAATGTTATATATGCACTTATCATTAATTAAGTTTAATTATATAGTAAAATGTTATCTTATGTTAATATCATGCACCCTAAAATCACAAGCCCTGCGATTCTTTTAATCTAATTGTCATAATTTGATCATACATTCACATAATACTTGTGATTATGTTATATATATATATATATATATATATGATTGATGTATAAAAATTATTTTTTTTAATCACATTTGATTAAATTTCTTTTAGGTAGTTAAAATATGGTAATCATATATAATTAAACGAGAGTATGGGTTGTTTATTTGTATAATCATATTTTATTGATGTATAAAAGATCAAGTTAAAATAAAAGTAACAACAAAAACAATTTTATGATTGAAAAGTTGTGTTTATAATCATACTAGGTGTAAGACCCATGTATTACATGAGTTCATTTAAAAAAAATCAAATATAAAATTCTAAACAGAAGTTTGAATTTATAAGAAAAATTAGAAAAATATTGAATTATTAAAATAAAAGTGTTTTATCTCTTTTAAATTTAAACAAATAATTTAGATAAATAAACTAAGGAAACTAATGGGTTTTAATTTAAAATTTTTGAAATTAGAATGAAAGTCAATTAATGAAATTGAAATGCATTTATTATTATATTTATTACAATTAATAAATTTAATTAAATATTTTATGAAATTTAATAAAAATGAAACAACCACAAAATGTCATGTGGAAAAAATTTAATTAAAAATAACCATGTAGCAAAATCAATAAGAGTGTGACATGTGGCAAAAAGATTTTCATTTATTAGAGTAAATATTATTTTAATCATATATGACAAAAACATTTATGATTACAACAGATGTTAAATCATATATATATTAAAACACTATTATAAAATCCAAGCGTTATTATCACAACATATTATAATCACATGTGATTATAACATATCTTAATCATATATGCCTTAAAAATGTAAACCTAATTTTTGTTTTTGATAAGATTAAATTATTATGGATTTAACAAACTAATCCATAATTCATTTAATCATATATGATTATATATAAATATCAATATTTTTCCTATAATCATATGTAACTAGATGAGTAACCCCGCATTGCGGGGCCAGATTGGTGACTTTTTTGCTCTCCCACAATAAGAAAACTTGTCATAACAAATGAGAACTATATATAATCTTTATAGTCTTTAGAGTGTCGTACAACAAAAAGTAAGTAGTTTATTGAAGCCATAAACAGAAGAAACAACACATGAATCATCAAATCATATGAATTATTATTATTATGAACTTCTAAACGATTGCAAGCAATGAACTTTATTTAATGAACAGATATGAGAATACGCTAAATGGAACTGGAAGTGACCATTACAATATTCTCCAACAATAACGTGTCTTCAGCCTCCTTGAAGAAGGAAATGCACATCCAATCTTTTGCAAGCATTTGATCTCATGCCACATAATGAAGAAAAAACTGAATGGTTAAAATTTTGTATAACCAATAGAAAATTCTAAGTAAGTTGGTATTATGGGTAAAAATTAAAACATAGAGGTTAAGTACGTTGCTATTTCTCGCAATATAAAAAACGAAAAAAAAAAATCAAAGGGGAGATGGACAACCAACCGGTAATAAACAATTGAATTAAAATAAGGAAATTAAATTTTTTTTTGTACTGTATTGAAATATGTTAATAGGATCAGGCTAAACTGGTGTTGATAAATACATAATATATAACAATGTAATTTTGTTGGGTAGTTTGTTTTTTAATCATACCGGCAAAAAAAATTTCGTCACTTTGAAAAATGATTTTTTTTACTATTTGAAATAATGTCGATGACAAATGTGTAATGTATGTGTTTAAATGCAGCAAATATGAAAATCTTGAAATAAAAAAAGCAAAGATTATTGAAGATATTGAAATAAAAATAATGCGAAGGATTTGCATTTCCTTACCACATACCAACATCATCTAACCCATGGGATACTTACAAAATATATGTAGCAACATCAGAAATGTCAAACTCCACCAACAGGGGCAAAATAGTCAAAAGTTGAATTGAAAGGGAGGAAGCCATCTCACAACATGTAGCTGGACCGGGTTGTACTTTTTCGGCTTTGATGATGTCCCGGCTAACAAAATCTTCACTTCATCGACCGTTCGTTTTTGGATTTAGCATACTTTCATTCATTTTTGTACAGTAGCATCTTACTTCCATTTTATTCTATTATGACATCGTACTTTCGACTTTTTTTACTCTAAAAGTTGCATTATAAAAGTTCCAATAACATATAAATAAATAAAAATAGATATTTTGACCAATCAAATAAAGAAAATGACTAACCTATTGTAGGTTTTTAATTGGCACATTTTAGCATTTCATACCCAAAAAACATTATAGGGGCATTTTGGACAAAAGTTGTTAAAAATCATTATTTTTTAATAAAAAGTAAAAGTATGTAGGGGCATTTTCATTAAAAACTCTTGAAATAACTTTTTTTAACAAAAGAACAGTATGTAGGGGCAGTTTGGTCAAAACTGTTAAAATCATTTTTTTTATCAAAAAATAAAGGACATGATTATTAACGGTAAATAAAAAACATCTTATCTTATTAGGAACGTTCATTGCATGAAAACATCGTTTCATAGGAGGTGACCCTGTGGTGAACGACGGGACTGTTTATTTATTTATTTATTTTTATATGTGTTGAACAGTCATTATCTTCCCCAATAATCTTGTCCACTTGTTGTCTCTTCCAATTGACTGTATGTATTCAAATAAGTAATTCGAATCAAAATCACAAGAATCAAAGTAAGTATAAGCAAATCAAAATGAAATCTCAAGTAAATATGAATCACTTTACTTTTTGGATTTAGTAGTAGTAGTAGTAGTAGTAGTAGGATCAGTCTGTTGTTATTTGTGAATTTTAAACGACCATAGGCATAATGATCATTAAGTCGGTTAGAAAGCAGAAAAATATGTTGTGTTGTTTACCCAAATAATTTGTTAAATTCATTGATAAGATAATCCATAAAAGACCTGATTAATAGTAAAAAGTACACAACCTTCCTTTTTTTCATAAAAAAACTAAAGTGCAATGTCATTTATAATAGCCAAAAAAATAGTTTATTAGTTGTGTAACTCTTGCTATGACAAAAATACGAACCTAAAAAACAAAGTAAAAGCCAAAACGTTGCCAAAAAAATTTTAAATGACCAAGGTCATAATGGTCAATAAACGGCTTGCGTCACCGTATAATTAGTATAATCGCATAGTCTAATTTCCTTTCTACACTCGTCATTGTTTTTAATTGAAAAGAGTTATTGGTAACTGAAAAATGACAGTTTTCATTAAAAGAGTAACAATTCATCAGGTGGTTTGATCATCAACACCATGACATGACATGAAATCTTGTGGGATGTCATATGTCATCATAATTCAAATCAGGAGGTTACAAATTCGTTATCTCAAAAGGAATGAAGATTAGTAATTCAAATGTTTCTTCCAATCTTCAAGAATCAAGAAAAGTATATGATGCAAAACATAATTTTTAACGATTTATATGAAAAAAGAAAACACACCTTCACACCATTCAGGAACTTTGAAGTGCCACTTTGAGCAACAGTTCCAAGGGTAATCTATTACTTCTTTTTTGGTCATTCCAATACCATTAGGCAGAAGTGATGGAATAAAACAGGGATGTATGAAAAAAAACAGGGATGTATGATATTACAAACCTTTACTTCAGCTTGCCAAAGATTTTAGAGCTTTCATGTCGTCTATGTGGAGAAGAAAACCTGTAAAACCAACCAAGAATCAGATCTGCACCGAAATATCACCAAAATTCGGCATTATATCAATGTTAATCAAAATGAAAAAAACCGAGATAAATGGTGAAGTTTCAACTTTTTACAAATTTGCCCTCGTTAATGTACCTCCATTGCAATTCCATAAGTTGCTCCCATGAGTTTTAAACCACTTTTTCTAAACTCCTCAAACACCCGTGAAACTCCCTTCCACTGACCGGAGAAAGTACACACATTCAACACCTACAAAAAAAAATTTAAAAACATTATTTAAAATAAATAACAAAAGTATACAAATTTGAACTATAAGTCTTTTAAAAATTCCTCTTACAGTATCATATACGACCAAATCGAGTTCGACAACCGGATCCTAGTTTTTGTGAAATCATCCTTACGCTTACCAGATTGTTGCTAATCTGCAAAAAAATAAAAAAACAAATAAAATAAAATAAAAGACCTGAACAAACAATGCTGAGGGTAACAGATAACAGGGACGGTGAAACCAGGCTCAAAAAGTAATATAGCAACAACAATTGTAACACTACCAATACGTTATGGTGAAAGGGACAGAACCGGTAAAGTTGCGCGGAATGAAAGACACATGAATGTCCTTTTTAGGGTATTGGTAGTTCGAAACATTTGCCATTTGATTAATTTACTTCTAGGTGAGGGAACTTCAAAGCTTTGCTGGAATTATAACCCTATTTGTCATGAGAAACTGCAAATGACATGACCAAATCACGTTTATTCAAATAAACAACTCATCTTTTGCTTTAACAATCTATTAAAACTTGTGTTACCTTACTTCTGTGTCTATGTGCGACAACGTAGAATCTGGAATAAACAGAATGTAAGAAAGAAGAAGGCACTGTAATTTTGAAAATTAACAAACTTCAATAATACCTCAAACTCCTCGTTCTTGAAGAATCACAGAGGCAATTCCTCTACAAATAGATTCAAACAGATATATTAGCTTCATGCCCTAGATAAAAAAAAACCTGCATAATGAAAAAATAAATAAATAATTACCTGGTTGATGAAAAAATAACAGGTTTGGTTCCACAGGTGTCAACGTCGTCTGCTTTTGTCCAACATATTTGGATTTGAGGAAACAACAGGCATGCACAACAGATGGAGGAAAACATATTGGAACTTGGCTCTTATGTAAGCATCTATGAGAGAGTTGAAATCTAACCGGGAACCTTATTTCGACAGATCAACAAACAAAGTCAAATTCGTCAAATTTAAACCCTAACTCGTGTTGTAAAGACCTAAAACGGATGCTTCCCTATCGGTCGCGTCCAACCTCTGCACCACACTCATACTTTTCCACTCGAAATTCGAAACAAAAGAAGATTAGGGCAAACCAGACACCAACCGGGGATGCAAAATAAAGGATGAATCGACCGACTCCTGTCGATGCCGACATCGATCGGAATCGGAAGCAAATAGAGTGAGAAGTAGATGAAGAAGGTTTTGAGGCGGTAATCGGTTAACATGATGAACAGTTGTCGGATTAAACATACTCCATGAACGGTGTGAATAGGAAGTGAGCAGTGGGAGGGATCGAGAAGAGCAAAATGACCGACAGTTTGGAGGGAATTTGGAGCAGAGATAAAAGGAAGAAGGTGGAGCGATGAGGGAAGATAAAGTGAGCGGTGGCGGAAGGGTCGGGAAGTAAAAGGCGTAACACAACCCTTGAATTTAATAATAAAAAAAAGGAAAAGAAGTACAGCAATCCAAGCATAATTGGGTAGGAAAACGGCTAAGAAAGCATACAACAAACACGTGGAGAGACCAGAAGAGTAAGCAGTCGAAAATATGAGGAAAACGTCAAATACCGCCCAGAACACAAATCATTCCAAATTAGGAAACCCCGGTATAAAGTGAGGGCCATTTGTGACAAAAAATAATGAAGTTCAATATTCCTTACTGGTCCCTTTTTAATATATATATAAATTATAACTTATATTAATCGTGATTATAATAATACATGAGTATAATCATTTAATCATATGTGATTATCTATAAATATCAATATGTTGTTGTATAATCATATGTGAATATATAAAAACATATAAATATTTATAGACAATATTCAAGAAAGAGTTAATTTTAACTTGTATTAATCATATGTAATTATGAATTACATCCAAAAAGACTTTAAAATGTACAAATTACAGGCAAGACTTTAAAATAATTAATACAAAAACAATTTTTAACACAAAATAATGTTAAATATCTTCTCCTTCACCAACATTCTTCCCTCTAAACCTATATATAACTAAAATATGTTAATAATCATATGTGATTGTACATATATATTTTTAATAACCATATCTAATTTAGAAATATATATATTTGTTTTTACCTTCTCCTTCAACATTCTGTTCTTTTTCATTATTATCAACATTTTTATCTGCTCTTTCATCTATATTCTCTCTCCAAAGCTGAATATTAGTAAAATATTTTATTAATCATATGTGATTAGACAAATATATTTTTAATAATGATATCCAATTTAAAAATATATACTAGTTTTTACCTCTTCTTCAACATTCTCTTCTTCTTTATCATCATAACCTTTTTTACCATGTCATTCATCTATATTTTTGCCCTCCACACCTGAATTTAAGTAAAATATATAGTTAATCATATGTGATTTAAAAAAAAATTAATAATCATGTCACCTACACTTTTGCCTCTTTCCACACATCATCATCAAAAAGTTTTTCATTATTCACACCTACCTCATCATGATCCTACTCTTCATCATCTTCATTACTACCTTCAACATTATCATTTTCCTTTTCTTTATTATCATATTCATTCTCATCATCAAAAATGGTATCCAAATGGACTTTCAAATGATTCAGTGTGATATTTTCAGGAAATTTATCGATTCCCTTTTCGGTTAACATATGTAACTTTCTATACTTCATCAGAACCATTTCTTCATAATCCTAAATCACAAATGATTGAAAGTTTATATTAGCATATATGATTAAAGATTAAGATTATTAAATATTGAGAAATTATCTAGTATAATTGTTATAATTAAATTTACCTCCTCATTCAAATCTCTTTCAACAAACTCTTCATTAAACTCTCCGGTACCAAAATCACCCAACTCTTCTTTTTCATAACTTTCTCTCAGTTTCATCTTCTCTGACGTCCAGTGACAGATCACTGGACGTGTTCTTTCAACTTGAATGACCTCAGAATGGACACTATCTACATAAGCCAACTGCAAAAGAAGAAATAGTTGTCATTACAATCATATGTGATTAAAGAAATTTATTTATAAATCACATGTAATTATAGCAATTCAGATTTAAACATAACTGTAAAAAAACCTTAAAATCACATGTGATTATAAATGTGAGATTCACATATAAATTAACATGACATACCGATTCACATGTGATTAAAAAAATTACTTTCAAATAACATGTGATTATAGCAATTTAGATTTTAACATAACTTTAAAAAACCTTGAAAATCACATGTGATTAAAGATAACGAGATTCACGTATAAATTAACATGGCGTATTGATTTACATGTGATTAAAATATTTGTCATTACAAATCATATGTAATTATAAAATTTTACTTTTAAATCATATATGATTATTGCAATTTAGACTTTTAACATAAATATAAAAATCCCTAAAAATCACGTGTGATTATACAGATAATGAGATTCACATGTGATTAAAACATAATTCCTTCTAGCAATTTAGATTTTAACATAACAGTAAAAAAAACCCTAAAAATCACATGTGCTTAAAGATAACGAGATTCATATATAAATTAACATGGCATACTGACTTACATGTAATTAAAATATTTGTCATTACAAATCATATGCAATTATAAAAATTTACTTTTAAATCATACGTGATTATTGCAATTTAGATTTTTCACATAAGTATAAAAATCCCTAAAAATCACATATGATTATACAGATAATGAGATTCATAGTTGAGTAATCATATACGATTAATAGAAGACGAGTTATTAAACATACCACTAAATAAGCAGATGGTCCAACAAAATTGCTTGTCGAACTGGATGGATCATAAGATTGTTTGGTTTTAACCAAACAATCTATCAAATATGAACACCAATCGATGTTGCTTATCTTGGTATCCTTCATGATGTACTTTAGTGGGGAAGTATTTGCTTTTCCTGAAGAGCTTGATTCAATCAAAGAGTTGATCAACAAAGCTAAAAAATTCATTTTGAAATTCATATCCGCTTTGTTGGATGAAACAATCTTCATTTTTATCTCCTGAAGTCGAATCATGCTCTTGTTTTCAAATTGTTGTATCCATTCCTCATAAGTATTATCCTCTATTGTTCTAAATGGAAGTTCCGAAAACTTTTTCCTTCCTAATGGAAATCCAAGGATTTGATGGACTGATTCTCTAGTCACATCAATCTTGCCTCTTTGAAGAATAATTTTCTTTGTTGTCGAATCAAACTTCTCAAGAACAAAGCAACTTAGTGCCCCTGGCACCTCTGTCATCTTCATTTTCAAAAGATCTCCAAAACCCATATCTTCTACACAATCTTTTTGAACTTCATTGAAACCTTGAATTACCGATAGCAAAGCTCCAGGGGAGCACCTATCATCAAATACAACAATTAATGAATTAAATTCATATGTGAATATAAGGATTAATGTACTTAGTATACATGTGTGATATTTGAATCACATGTGATTTAATTAAAAAACAAAAAACATAATCATATGTGATTGATGTTTTTGTGTTTATAAAAAAACGATAATAACATGTGATTATAATATGGATAATCATATGTGATTGGTGTCTAAAAATTGTTTTTCAAATCATATATGATTTTAATAATATATTATTAAAACATTTTTTATTATAATAGATTTTAATCATATATGATTTAAAACACAATATATAAAAGATGATAATCACAAAAATATACCTGTTTCTCATTGTATCAAAATGCTTCTTTATTTGCTTCTTCTTTTTTCTCTTTTTCTCCCTTATTTCAAAATCGGAGTCATCATTTTCATCGACAAGTTTTTTTTCTGTACTTAAAACTACTGCTTTTCTCTTTTTTGAGTCTGGTTTTTCCTCTACTAATATCATAACTGTTTTGGAAATCATATGTGAAGACCATATGTCAATATTAAGAAAATCACAAATGATTAAACAAACTCATAATAAATAAGCATACAATGTTCAACTCAAATTCTAATCACATATGATTGAATTATACCTTTGTCGTTTTTCCTTTTTGATATTCTTTCCATTGTTTCTTCTTCGCTTACTCCTTTTTTCTTTCCCTTTTAACTTTCCTGAGATGTATAAATGTAGATATAATCAAAAAATAAAAAATGATTAAACCATACCATGATAAATAAGAATCCAGTTTTCATAACAGATTCTAATCACATGTGATTGTATATCTCTTGTATATAAAATATGTTAATCATATGTGATTAAAACATAATGTGGGATGTTTGTGTATAATCATATGTAATTGATGTATAAAGGATGTTTAGATGTGTAATCACATGTGATTTTATTATACCTTTGTCATGTGATTGAATATCTTTTGATAAATATAAGATGGTAATTACAAGTAATTAATGTACAAAAGATGTGGTTAAAACAAAAGTAAGTAACTACAAAAACAAGTCCAAGGTACTACCGGAAACAATTTTACAAAGTGAGCATACCTCAAATGACTAGTGAAATCCATAGCTTAAAAAATGAAAGATAGAAGAGATAAGTTGAGATAGATCGAGGCTCGAGCTGGAGAACCGAAAGTGGGTAACGATTAATATAAAACACCAAAGCAAAGATTCGGAAATTGAAAAAGGAGGTGCAAGAGTTGAGGAGACCTACCCTCTACAAGTTGTGGGAAGGACTTGTTGGTCATTCAAATTAAACTAAACACATGAATTCGAGGGGATTGGAATCCTTTTCCCTCCAATTTCATTCATTTCCTGCCAACCAAACAGCACCTTAATGTGTATATACAAGAATAGTTCATGATGTGCCAGATTATGTCCCCAACGCTTTTACATATATACCAAAAATTCAACATATCGTAAACAGTAGGACCTGATGCACTTAGTCTTGGTTTTAAAAAACACAATGCACGTTAATGTGATTAGGATCCTGGAGGCCGATGCGCGATGCGAATGCGCGGACAACAAGTAGGTGTGGCGCACAAGTAGTAATTACCAATATATGTTTATCAATGTACTAAAAACCCATAAAGATATAAAATGAAACCAAATGTAATGAATCTAATGGTAATTAGTTAACCAGAATGCAAAATGCATGGGGATTTTTGATTCCTGTAGAAACTATTTGTATAATTAGACCAGACCATGATTTGCCAAAGCGTGATGTGGTGGATGCGCACATGCAACATGTAGGTCGCATCGCCCCACACTTATGTTGCCCATAGACCCTCACATTGCATCGCAACGGCCACATCACCGCATCAAGCGCACTTTTTTAAACCAAGAACTTAGTCAAAACCAAGCTATGTAAAAACAAATAGTCAATACCTACTTCCTAAAAAAGTAACTTTTAAAGATTACTTGAACTAGTAACTAAAAGTGGTTAAAAAGGAAATATAAAAACAAATAACAATGACTTACAATTATATTAACGGCATTTTGGTCAATTTATTTGTTGAATAAAGAGACTTTTTTTAGTTACTGGGGCAACAAAACTGTATTCCTAATATCAATGCTCACAAATTGTAGTTTACAAAATTTGACAGTTATATGTGTTGGCTGGACAGGAGAATAAGCCGAGATATATATGTAAAGAAATCTCAACTCAGGGTATTGGTGGGGCATAAGAGCAAAATTGGAAATACTGAAATTAGAAAAAAATAATTAAAGCTCAAGAATTTTAAAAGAATCTTGTTGATTGGAGGAGGACCAATATGTGCTATGATTTTTGGTTTCTTGTTATTTACCTACCATCAGATAATCACTTTCACAACACACATGTGAATGAGGCGTTTTGAATGATAAACAATAAAATGAATTTAGTTTTGTTTGGATATTTACAAACCACCATATTGTTTTTAGACATCTAAATATCCTCAATTTATGCAAGTTTGTGTAGTATTATAAACACATTTTTCACTGACAGGTTGAGGAAAAAAAATTTGCTTATCAGAACTTGTTCAGACCATTTACAATATATTATTGTCTGCAAACTGTTCTTCAATTACTAAAAGTGAACATGCTCACAGAATCTTGGTCAATAACTTTGACATCATAGAAAAAGGTATGTAAATCATCTTACCTGTCTTCATTTTCAAGATTATAATCAAGTTTTGCTTGTTTGAAAAAGATCAGATAAATGTTCTTGTAAAAAAGGTACGAGACAGATTTATAGTAGGGATCTTTTGTACAAATCAGTAATCATTAAATTCAATGATTTGAATTAATATTTGTGGGAAAGTCTCACTTTAATGCAGATTAATGAGTTAATGAAGAAACTAATATACTTGTTGCATATTTACAGTATCAGCAAAGGGTTCTATTTGAAGTCTGTTACTAGAAAGCTTATGTAACCACAAAATTAAGAACTCACGAGGAGACAATAAAGAGGAATTGCAAACAACCATCTTAATTGCAATTTCACTTCAAAAATCTAAAATCAAAGTATATCAACCATGTTATTCTCCTCCGATGTTTTCTAATTGCAAACAAAAACCAAGAGCAGGACTGCGTATACGTACCCAAACACTTACAGTATTATTGCAATGTCTATAATTGCAATAATCAGATGCTCATTGTACGATTAAAAAAAAGAAATAGTAAAAATCGATATCGCTAACCTTAGTTATTTGAACTTGAAAGTTGAAATGAATGGAGGCTTGCTGCTGCTGTGCGTATGCACAGTTGATGGAAAGTGCCGTCGATTTAGGTTATGAGTAACTGCTAGCTATCGATCGATTTGCGGTAAGGGGGAAATCGTCGTCGATATGGCGCTGAGGTGGGGGGAAGTTTTAGGTCAAATTTTTTGAGGAAAGAGCCCAAAACCAAAACCCTTTCTGGTAAAAAAATTGAGGTGATAGCTCTATTCCCAATTTTTTCTTTCTCTTTAAATGTAATTTTTTTTATATATAACTTGCAACGGTAAAAAAAAAAAAAAATTAATCAGGTGGTAGAATTTTTTCATTTTTTTTTTATCAATTTACAACATTATGAATACATTTTCCATTCTACAATTAAAATCATACATTCTTCTATTTTTTCCTCTCTATTCTTTTGACAAAAATAAATCTCAACTCCAAATACCGATAAAAGAAATTTTGTGTGTTTCTACTACAACCATGCCAACTAGAAACCAATTAAATTGATTTAATTTGCATTTGAAAAGCCTCCCAAAAATTAAATTACTACAAGACAAAAGAATGACCAATTGTGCACAAAGGCAAAGCTAATCAATTGATTTCACCAACACTTTTTGTAGAATTACTATTGTTAAATATTACAATGATTGTAATATACATGTTTTTCTTTCGGGTCTCATTCTATATTTATCTGATATCTAATCTACGTGTATGACCCGTTAGGTTCAAATAAAGTAGTTGGCAGTGACATCAACATATTACACCGTATGCATGCATATAAGTCTATAATGTTAGTCAAAGCCAATCTATGGAGATACACATCATTCGACCATAGAGCCGCAATAATATATTTTTGAAAAAGGGACAAGTTGTTTATCATGCTTATGGATGGAAAAGTCTTTTTTGATCAACTATATAAATGCAAAATGTGACTTTCCAACATGTCGATACAACTTAATCGCAATCAAACAAAATTGTCATCAAGTCATGTAAATGTAGTTCACCATTTTCTTTTTTAAATATTGCAATACAAAAGTTACAAAAATAGCCCCTGTAGTTTTACTGATTTTCACTTTTCTAAAATGAAACCTGCAGAAATCTTTTTTTTAGGTATAAAGTTGTATTAAACAACCAAAAACTTAAAAGAAAACAATATAGAACGTACAAAAGGCAGAGAAACTTATGATGGTGGGAGTGGGCTCGGCAACCCGCTCGGTAACCTTCGGGGTGTTAGTACTCAGCATGCCTAGCTCGACTCGGCAACTCGTTAGAAGTGTGTGGGTGAGAGAGGGTGAAAGTTTGAATGGTTTGTGAACGTTGACAATTGAATGAATGGTCAATATGACCGTTTTTTTCAAAAAAAAATCAAAAAATACCAACTTTTTATCCTACATAAATACCATTACATATCATATTTTATCCCACTTCACATTCTTCATTTTTTTTCACTCAAACAACATAATTTTGTGAAAAAAATGGTTTCTCCTTCCAACCCAAAAACTCAAAAAAATACCAAAACACAAACATATCATATGCTTCACCAAATTTCGTTCAAAATCAAAGCGATTAACCTATTTATGGTGTTAACTACTCATTTCAAGCTCAAAATCAACCTCAATATCAAAATCAACCACAATACCAAAATCAACCACAATACTAAAACCAACCTCAATTTCAAAGACAACTTCAATTTCAAAACCAACCACAAATGAACTTCTCATCCCAAATGGAAAATGATTTCAACCCATTTGACGATCTTCCCGACTCCCAAATGAATTTCCAAACCCAATTCCAAACTCAAGGGGAACCCGAAGTCGTCCCCGAAACGGAGTCGGAGCCGGAAAAGAATCGACCACAACCTAACAACCTAAAAAAGTGGAAGGGTGGCTCCAAAGCAAATGGACACCGGCCGAAGAAAATGTGTTAGCTCGTGCGTGGATGGATGAATCTGAAGATGCGATGGTCGGAAACAACCAAGATTGTCCAACTTTTTCCGGAAAGTTATATAACAATTTTCTCACGGAGATGAATCTTGGAGAGTACCGGAAAAAAAGGATCAAATTTATTCGAAGTGGTGAAATGTCAACAATGTGGTGACGGAGTTTAATGGGGTGTTTTTGAATGTCAAACGACAATGACAAAGTGGTGCAAATGACGAAAATATTTTGCAAAAAGCTCTTGAAGTGTACTGGAATCAGAAAGGGACCAATTTCAAATTTCTATATGTTTGGAATATTTTGAAATTGTCAAAAAAAAATGACAAGACATCGATGCTTCTGAATCTTTTACGAGTGGTTCTTCTAAAAGAACCAAAACATCTGAAATGACGTATAGTCAATCATCCGATGCGCATGTCGAGATAAACCTCAATGAAGATGACCCTTTTAAGGTTCCAAGAGCCACTTGTCCCATGGGAAGGGACCGAGAGAAGCGAAAGGGAAAAGCGGCGACAACTAGTTTGGGTGACATCGAGCAACTAACAACGAAAATGGACAATTTGAAGTCATCCTTGGAGCAATACTTGGCGATCGTACAAGAAAAAGAAAAAACTCGTGCCATGGTGATCTTAAGGAGAAGCACAAGCGATCTCATCGGGCGCGAAAGGGAAATGACGATAAAAGTCAAAGAGAAGCTTGCAAAAAAATATAACATCTAGGTTTCGTTATTTTATTTTCATGGTTTCGTTATTTAAATTTCTAGATTTGTAATTTGAAATTCTATGGTTTTTTTTTGTGTGTTGTAATTTTTTTTAGGTTTAACGAAATTTAAGATCTTGATAAAAGTTATGATAAATTATTTTAGACATTTATGATAAGTGTGACAACTCATGTCATGTAATGACAAATTTTGGCTAAAGTGTGGCAAACTGACATGGCGCCTACGCAGACTGTGGCAAGTGTGACACCGCTCCCACCAGCCTTATTGTAGGTGGTAGATTTTCGCCGCCGTGTCTCATTTCCTTTAGAAAAAAAATTGTTAGCAAGTGAGAAACGAGAAGGTAAAAAAATGAAATCTATGACTATTTGAGGTATTAGGCTAAGACCCATTCCATTTTCTTCAATTTATCCATATATGCATGAGCATCCCTATCCATTTCACTTTTTTCAATTCTTTCATTTTTTTCCACCAACGACCTTGCAAGCTTGACAATCTCCTCCTCAACTTATAGTGCTCTTGCATCTCTTTTTTTTCCACCAACTCTTTTGTTTCCACCAACTTCCTTATTTTTTAATGCCTAAAGATTCTTCACTTGCACCTACATGTTCTGTTGCGGTTTCCATTGAAACATCATCATCAAAATCATGGGCACTAAACTCTTCTACAAGACGAGGGAGTGTAGAATATGGCCCACAACTTTGAAAGTCGATTGAGGTCAACCCTTAAAATAGTTTGATGCAAAAATCAATGAACAGCAGGGATTAGTTTTCAATGACAACACGAACTTGTTCAACTGTTTACAAGTTTTATAAATATTAGTATTTGTTATAAAAATAATCATATTAGTATTTGTTATAAAAATATTAACTTCCCCTCTTCCCTCCGTTATTCATTAGTCAGATTAAATTTATTTTTTATAGAATCATATATATAGTCGGTTTTGATTTTCAGTTTCACTCAAGCAACATACTTTGATTTGTAGTAGTCAAAGTGGTTTCTCATTTGCTTCTGATCAACATCTTTACGATGTTCGTTTATCAATTTTTCGCGTATTGTCTTCCATGAACATGCCTTAAGCCTAGAACCCTTATGACCATTAGTGGTTAGTTTGTGGATACATGCATCAAGAAAATTATGGTCCTCACACTCGTTCCAAACCAACATCCTAAAACATAAATATTCAACTAATTTAAATCATCACGAAGGTATAAACCAACATCCTAAAACATAAATATTTAAACTAATTTATCATAACTTTTATCATGATCAAGATAAACACCGAAATTGCTCCCAGTTCACAAAAATAACAAGCTAACATAACTATTTAACATAAAACATTTTTCTACCAATGAAATCAACATCATCCTAAATAATAGCACAGTTAAGGTCAACAGTGTCAGCATATACCCAAATAATTTCATAACATTTGGATTTTGATTTCATAACATTAGAACAAACAAGATTTATGATTTCATAGCTTATAAACAAAAAAGAATTCTGATTTCATAGCTTATACACAAACAATTTCATATTTCATAACATTAGAGCAAAAAAGTATTCTGATTTCGTAGTTTATACACAAACAACTTCAGATTTCATAACATTAAAGCAAAAACGAATTCTGATTTTATAGGCTTATACATAAACAATTCCCGATTTCAAAAATTATACACAGAAAAGGAGAAGATTAAGCTTACCTGTTTGACGAATTTTTGGCCGGAGGTCGGAAATAGGGAGGGCGGGGTCCGACTAAAGGAAGATGGCGGCGACTGGCAAGCTCTCTTTAGCCTCGATGGGGAGCTGTCGATGGAGGCAGCGTTTTTTTGGGTTTGCTTATTTTTGTAAGGTTGCGAGGGAAGAAAGAATGGAGAGGGGTAGGAGCGTCCTTATTACCGGTCAACGTATTTTGCAAGCTAATCGGGTAAGAAAGTTGGGCCGTACAATCTGACTGAGAAAGGAAATATCAAACAGGTGGTGTCTGAAATCGCTGACTCAAACCCACGCAGACATTAAAATATCATATTTATCCGAGCTAAATTTTATCCAAGCTATTTAAATATCATATATACCCTTCTTAAACATTAAAATATCATATTTATCCGAGCTAAATTTTAAATTTCGTATATACCCTTTATAAACTATCAAAATATCATATTTACCCAAATATTTATTTTTAACATTTTTTAATATTTTATAATAGTTTTAAATCCTTATTTTTATCGATTGACTATTATACCCTTTATAAATATAAGTTTAATATATCTCAAATCTATTTCCTTAACCCTTATTGGCCGTTGCAGGTCTCCTCTCATCCCTATCGTCTACTTGTTCCTCAAATTGTTCGCCATTGAAAACAAAAACGCTCCATGTTTAGATTGTTTTCTTCCCTTTCAAAATATAATAGCAAATTATCACTAACTAAAGGGTTATCAACATTTCTTATGTATCCATTTAAACATCATATACTGCCACTCTTTGTCATAAGTTAAAGCATCTGACAAGATTAATTTAAACCTTCAATATTAGGTGATGTCAACAACAAATATTAAAACCATTAATCAGTATTATTTACAGTTATACATGAACCCACAAAATCTCTTTTTGAATTATCTGCATGCATTTGACAGCATCTATGACATAAAGACATGCTCCTTCATTGACTGAACAATTTCTCTTACGTTCCCATATGAACGATACACTTTGTCCTTTTCTTTTTTATACCTCCACGTGATTATGTCTACTATCATCGTCAAATATAACATCTTGTAACCCTATTGTAACCGGGTGCAGGAAAAGAGACGATAGCGATTAGGGGAGACCAACAACAAGGGTTTAAGAAATCAATTTTAAGTACTTTAATCTAGGATTTATAAGAGGGAATATTTACAAGAGGGGTATAATAGTCAACTTATAAAAATACGAATTTAAAATGATTATAGAATATTAAAAAAATATTAAAAAACTAGAATTTGGGCAAATATGATATTTTGAAGTTTATAAAGGATATATATGATATTTAGAAATTAACCCGGATAAATATGATATTTTAATGATTAAGAAGGGTATATATGAAATTCTCCTATTATTATTTGTATGATAATTATTTTTTTATAATCTCACTTTTCAAAATTAATGTTGCCTACAAAATCAAGTTTAGGTTAGATTTTAGCACAGGGCTATATTCGTCACTTACATATACATTTCTAAATAGCATCGCTTTGGAAATTAATAACATTTTTAAAAACTTTTCCTTTATTTAAAACCAATGATTTAAAAAAAAAAAATACGAGTAACAATTAAATCAATATTAACCTATGAAAAAAATTCTTGCAGTTGGAGCAAATTTTATTATAATACGGTTTTTATGAATAAACTTTAATCCACAGTGATGGGTGTTGTGTTTGAAATTGTGATAACCAAAAAAGGAAAATATCTATTTTATATTTAAAAGGAGGGGCGAGGTGAATAACCAAAATATTTACAAGCCCTTTACTTTTTGCCTCAAACATCAAGCAAAATAACTCCATAATCAAGAAAAACAACAACCTACAAATTTAACTCGACACTTTTCCAGACTCCACATCACTTTGCATACCAACTTCACCCACTGCAGAATCCTCTACCCTTCTATTTGAACGTGTCTCTTCCAAAGCTCTAAAATAAGCATACGGACCCCACCCTAAAAAACAATGTTACTAAAAATTATAAACACTACAAAAAAAAAAAAAAAAAAAAAAAAAAAAAAAAACCTACCTTCAGAGTGATATGGAGCTGGAAAAAACTGCAGATAGCAAAAAATGGCAACTGTAAGACCTAAAATCCCTCCAGCAAAAACATCTTGCCAATGATGCCAATAATCATCTACACGTGAAACAGCTACAAGAGACGCCATAAGAAGTGGAAGAAACACAATGCATAGTTTTGCCACGTGGCCCCTACGATCAAACACTTTGATCTTCCCAGCTAAGTACAATGCCAAAAACCCTAGACCCGCAAACGACCCTGCAACCCAATTTCAATTTCCCAACATTATTATATAAATTCATAAAACTATATCAATATTAGCAAAAAACTTACATGAAGAATGACCACTTGGGAAGCTCTTATGACCTTCTCTTATATCACTATCTTTCCCATGACACACAACATTCCCCCATTGATCATAATTCTACACACGTTATAATTAAGAAATTATGTCATTTTAGAAAAAAAAAAAAAAAAAAAAAAAAAAAAAAATTGGAGTTAAGAAGATTACATACATCAACTCCATCAGGAAAGCAACGCCAAAAGAAATCAGGTCTAGGGCGTCCAGTGGCGTCTTTTATAGCATCTGTGAGGACTCCGGTTATAAGTATAGAAAATAAGAGACCTAAAATAGCATGGTGAAGATCGTATACATCTCTTCTCTTGAAATAGATGAAGATGAACACAAGTATAGGCAACAACACCGCATACACCTGTAAAACAAAACATTAAAATAAATAATGTAAAAATGGATATTTTTGAGAAAAATAAGGTAAATGTTAACTACTCACGGGTACGGCCCACAAGGGAACGGTGTTATCTTTCATTGGGTATTTAAGATCTGTCATCATGTCTTTGCCCACAAAGCGGTAGAAAGGGTGAATGATGTTTAGAATGATTTCAATGATGGCAAGTAGTAGCAATATAAGCCAGTCATGCATGTGAAGCCTTGCCACCTTTCTTCCATGAGACTTCATGTAGAATAATTCAAGCTCGTTTACCTCAACTCTACCCCGCTGCTGCCCCTGTTTTGATAAAAACACATGATTATATTATATTATATTATATTAGTATATATTTAGTTAGCACTTATTAGTTACTTTCATAAAAGGGATTGATTTGTTATCCATCAAGCAGGTTTCTCCCTTGAGGCTAATAGTCAAAGACTCAATTACTCCACATAGATAAACCAGCTTCCAAACAATCTTTATCACAATCAACAAGACAACAACTCTTGCATCTTTTAGAAGTTAGTAGTTGCTTTTAAGCCAACAACCCTATTTCTTCACCTTAAACTATACTATTTCCAAAATAGTCACGTTTGAAGAATCTGAAAGATTGTTTCTCATTCATATCATTGTACAATTAGTGATTAATCTTCTTACCTGTCTAATTATTATCTTTTCGTGTGTTTTTTGCTGGGCAAAAAGACACTGTGGGATTAAAGTCTCCATGAGGGTGTTTCTCTCCATCACATCAAAATTATAAAGACTCACTTCATTTTTCTTTTACAGTTTTATATAGTTTAAGAAAGATAAAAGAAATTATTGTAGAGAATAACATAAATATGATTCATAGATCCACCACCAGTCGAATTTTATTGATAAAGATAACTCTCTTTAACCACATTAAAGGGTATTGTAGAAGAAAACGAAAGTATACAATAATTTGAGAATAGTGTAAAGATTTAAAGAAAAAAATCGGTGCATACACTTGCATTCAGGATATCTAAAAGATGATTACGAACCAAAACTGGGGGTTTACTGACCTGAAACATATTCCGAATGATCTGAAGACTCATCCTTCCACTGAGCAAATCAAAATAGAAGAAAAAATAAAAATCAGGCCGAATTATACAATCGGTATTTCGAATTTTAAAACCCTACAAAATGCAGGGTTCAATTAACTAGTAAACCTACAATTACTCTCTTTGTGACTAACGGTTATATAATAACTAAAACAGAATATATGAATCTTACAAGAGAAAAATAATAATTTACAAAGATAAAGTGGAGAGTGATTGTGGTGGTTGTACCTGCAATCTGGACTCCGGAGAGATAATTTCGGGAAAAAATCAATGCGGCAACAATGGACCCAGTGTCACTCAAAATTCCCTTGTTCTAATGAGTGTAAGGTTGATTGATAATAATGGATGCATATGTAAGTGTGACTCGTCTGAGAGAGGGAGGGGGGCACGGAGTTGTTTGCCAGGGACGGCGGTAGTGAGGTGGGTGTAGGGGTCGGAAATTGGGGGTGGGGGCCGAACGAGGAAACAATTTTATATTCGATTTTCCTGAATTTTCACACGTTGTCGCTAAACTATATGATAATCTGCAGTTCTGGTCCTTACATTCCTATAAGTATCAGTTTCACCCATTAGTTTTTTGTTTTTCAAGATGGGTAAATTGAATGTTAAGGGCAATTTCACCAAATAGCAAGTAGAGGGGCTTATGTGAATATTTTATCCCATTATAATATGGCTAACTTTATACGTCACCTCCTTTACATTCTCATTATTTTCTTACATTAATGATAGACTTATTAGGTGGCGGTTTTTTTTCGAAAGGTCTTCTTGACCTCTTATGTTTGTGGAGTGGAGACGTTTGGTATTGTAGACTATTTGTTTTTTAAAAGATCTAAAAGATCGTGGACCTAAAGGTTTGTATGTCCTGATATAGATCTATGTCTTCTAACATCTTTTAGCATTTTATTATTTCTTCCAAAATGTATATTTAACTTTTATAAAATAAAATATTTTTTTGGGTAACTGTTAGTGTTATTTTTCATTTTTTATACTTTTGTCCTCCTCTTTTTTTTATATAATTATTTGTTTCTTTATTTATTGTTTTTTAAATCTTAATTATATATTAACCCAAATGTTTATGAATAAGATTATGTTCATATTTTTCTATTAAGATAATATATTTATCCAAATAATTTTAACATAGTTTTGTAGATATTTTTATTTTTGTGCACGTTTACATTTAGTAGATAAATCCGGTAACTTTTTTTATGTTATTTAGGATAGAAACAATATCATCGATTAATTAGTTCATATATATAATATCAAAAATCTTAATGAAGTTTTATTTTTCAGTTATCATAATTTATATCACGCTAATAACTAAGTTCATTTAATTTTTCGATTATTGAATCCCAACATAGTTTTAGCCCTTCGAATCATCACGAATTTTGTATCGGTTTCAGTTTATTATTTTCGGTTTGTTGCGTTTTTATCAAGTTTTTATCGGTTCCCCAACTATATTTGTGAATTAGTTGTATGCTTATGACCGGCTGTTAACGGTCATAGGGTAAAATGTGAACAGTTTCAATAGTTCAGTGGCAAATAGATAATGAAAAAAAATAGTGACTAAATGTGAACAAAGTCGAAAGTCAATTACCCTTTCAAGTTATTATCCCTATATTATAATATGTAAAGACGCATGAATTTAATAATATTAAATTTAACTTCTTATTAATTTGTTTCCTTTAATTTTATTATTATATTAAATAAGACAAAAAACATAATTAAAAAAGCTTCGATCGAATAAAAAAGAAGTTGTTATGTTAGAATCTACTGTTACATAATAGACAACTATAGAATCAACTTGGTTCTTTCTTTTGTCGCCTTTAATAGTTATATGATGATCATGTAACTGCTGCAGCCGAAGGGCTTTCCCTCTTTCGTATATATCGATTTCTTCTACTCCTTATTCGTTTTAAAGAACTAACATATATACTTTATCTTTCTAATGATAAAGTTTTTATATTATAGCATATAACTATTATTTATATTAGGGGTGAGCAAAATATACGTTGTAACTGAACTGAACCGAAATCGATTACAAAATATAACAAAGAAAAATACTAGTTGGAATCAAACCAAACCGAAAACGATTGGAAATCAAATATGTAATTAGGAATCAAATATGTAATTTCGTTCGGTTTTCGATTCCTCCATGTTTATAGATTCGGTCCTCTGTTGTTTGGTTCAAACTGATTCCAAAACCGATCACGCCCTAGCTTATATCATATAAAAATAAATAATTATCCTTTTTATTATGTAGAGATAAGAAAATATGAATTACCATATTTCAAATTTAATTATGTCTTCTTAATAAATATAAATATAAAAATTGATATAATTATAATTATATATTGCAATATATGCAATCATTACACATTTTAATTTAAATTACGTATATGGTCCTAAATATATATTATAAATATTTAGTTTACAATGACAAGTAATTGTTTTTTGTTTGGTCTAACATATCAATAAAAATAATTTTTGGATTTAAATTAATAAATCTTCAGCATGATTAAGATTTTTATAATTCTTATTGATTTAAATTTTATATCTATTAGATATACATTTTTATAAACTCTAAATATATTTCTATTTTATTGTTGAAATTTATAAGGGAAATAAAAAATATGTCTCCAGAAAATTTAAACAACTAGAAAATATATATATATATATATATATATATATATATATATATATATATATATATAAAATAAAAAAATAAAAAAAAAAAAAGAGGTTAAATTAAGTCTATGGGGTTTCCCTTCGCATGAAATGTAATCCCCATCATCATTAGTCAAACTTAAGAAACGATAAACAACAAACTAAGTCAATTTGTTATAATATAGACTTGAAAAATGGTCTAACTTAAAAAATCTAGAAAAAAAAATTTTAAAATTTTGATATTATAGTGTTAGAGCTAGTTTACTAGTGTTGTATGCGGTGATTTGGTGAGAACTCTAATATTTAGTTGACCCAATTTGTTATAGGGATAATGACTTAGGAGGATAATAACGTTTCTCGTTTGTCCATATTAGGTCTCTAACGTATTTTTTGTGTGTATTACACCATTAAGGTTGTTATAATCGTTTAGAAATAATCCATTTTACCGGTTTCTTCCTGTTAAAATGACTATTTGTAAATGGTTAGAATAACCTTAATGGTGTAATACGCACAAAAAATATGTAGGGACCTAAAATGGACAAACATGAAACATTATTACCCTCCTAAGATTTTTAGTATTTATTATTTTGAATATATATTTTTAAGATTTTTAGTATTTATTTTTATATGTGTATTTCATATAAAGTTGTTGAAATTAAAAAGAATAAAAAGTAGAAAGGTTTGGATTGGATTGGATTGGATTTTGTAACCACATCATCCAGTTAACCTCTAGCAAGGAACTAGAGAGAATAACAAATTAAGGCCGGATTGGATTTTGTAACCACATCACGGATAGATGAAAACACAGGAAGATCCAAATGAAGCCAATGCCCAACCCGACTTCAAACCTGATCAGCAACCGAAAACTACAACAACAAATGTTTCACACTTTCTCGAGAATTATGACACACAAGACACAATAAGGAATCTATCACCACCCCCCTTTCCACCAGTTTAGCTCTTACCGGAATGCGATCCAAAAGCACACACCATAAAAAAATGTTAATTTTAATATGGACAAAACGGTTCCACCTAGTAGGCATATTACCCATAGGAAGCGTCATATCATTAACCCAATTTCGTGCTGATTTAACAGTAAAGATACCCGACGATTCAAGCTCCCAAGACCACTTATCCGACATTTCCCCTATGCGAATAGGATTTAATATCTCCACAAGATAATCAAATTGGGTCGATTCAGTCCCTCCTCTAATCCCCCGACACCAATGAAATTTCCATCCCCCCGAATCCCATTATTCACTTACTCGATCATCTTGATTAAAGGCCAAAGCAAAGAGCCTCCCGAACCGCTCCCTAAGAGAAATATCCAAGTACCAAACATCCTTCTAGAACCTCGTTTGAGTCTCATCCCCCACCACTCTATACATAGAATTAGAAGGAATACAACCATTCTCATGGCAAAATTTGACAATTTTAACCCAAAGAGCTCCCTTGTCATTAAGAAACCGCCACTTCCATTTATAAAGAAGACCGAGGTTAAAAGCATCCAAACTACCAACCCCAAGACCTACAAGTTTCTTATTTAAAAAGTAAAAATTTACTATAGGGGTTTATAGTTTCATATGGGGATAATGACTTAGGAGGGAAATAACGTTTCCCGTTTGTCCATATTAGGTCCCTAACATATTTTTTGTGTGTATTACACCATTAAGGTTGTTATAACTGTTTAGAAATAATCCCTTTTACCGGTTTCTTCCTGTTAAAAGGACTATTTGTAAACGGTTATAATAACCTTAATGGTGTAATACACACAAAAAATACGTTAGGGACCTAAAATGGACAAACAGGAAACGTTATTACCCTCCTAATTCATTATCCCTTTGTTATAATATATTTGTGGTTTCCCAGTCCTAGTAAAATAATGAGACAAAAACGCAAACTTGTGTAGTTCGAGGGGCATAATATGCTTTGCATTGTGAATATTGATGGGTTTTGAGCATATCTACATTCCTATGTGATCATGCAACCCTAATTGCTTTGGATCTAAGTTTTTCTCTATTGAACATACAAATATGAACACTAAAGCAATAACCGTATAGACTAGCATACAATTTCGAAATTATGTATAAAACTAAGGTAAGAATATTACCTCACTTGTTATGTAGAAATAACAAGAACCACCTTGACTCTTGAAAACTTAGTGCCCCAAGCGTTGCACCTCTAATGGAGTCACAAACACCCAATGCAAAGAATGACTTGGAGAGAGGTGGAAAATCGGCTGTCCTAGGGTTTCTTTAGCTTATGGCCGGAATTCCAAGAGATGTAGGGGATTTATATAGCTTGGTGGGTTGCTAGGGTTTCTAGAGGAAACCCTAATTCCTGCTTAAGGCTTAAGCAGCCCATGGACCTCCTCTTTAGAGCCCTTGGACGAAATCTTATGGTCTTACCCATAAATTTCGTCCACTCCACTCTATGGAGTCCATCAGCCCAGTTTTGCAACTATCAATGATTTGCAAAACAGTCCCTCTATTATTAATCAGTTCCTTTAATCCCAAAATTAATATTAAATTAATTTCTAATTAATTACTAATTAATAATATGATTTCCAAATAATATTTTATCTTGCAATATATTAATAAAATCATTTCGAGTACCAATTTATCATTCATATAATAAATCCTACTCTCTCTCTCTCTCTCCGCTAGTCATCCTATCAAGTTGCATGAGTGAAGGCAACCCAAAAGGACAATACTACAAATCAAATCAAGTACATACCAAATATAGTTATGGGTTTAGACACCTAATCCAACAATCTCCCACATGGATAAATCTAATAACTATAACTGCAAGTATGATTTCAAAAATTAACTGGCAATCGTAGCTTTCAAAAGTCGTTGTCGAACTCTGATCTTATCAGTAATGTGTCCTTTGGATAAGGGATCAAATATTCCTCCGTTCTACAAGATATCGTATGGACATGAGACATGGATTATAATCATTCTCTATGTCTAAGGTTTGCTTCCCGGTTTCCGATTTATGACGACTGATTAATTGAACAAATCAAATTAGTCCAGGCTTGGCCAAGCCCTTAGGGTGTCATCACTAAATCATCGAGGGGTCCACATATATCACTTTTATCCCATTTAGGATAAAAGGAACGTATAAACTTCGACTCATATGTTTGTACTATTTACTCATTAAATCACACACAACAATAGGTTTTATAACATCAAGTTACTGATGCGTTTACATATTATCAATGCACCACCGACTTGTAAACAACAACTATATGTCTCCATTTCAAGAATATTTGCTATGTCTAAGCACTTTAGACAATCTACAGTCGGATTCATGGCAGTCTTACCTCATTACTTACTTCCAAAGTATGATCGACTGTGGATGTTTGAATAATCTTATTATTCGGGAAGTAAAACATGCGAAATGAGACACAAAAATAATATAATCTAATATGGTCTCAAAACTTTTGAATATAAATAAAACACTTATTATTTAATCACCGTATTAATTAGACCTTATTCATTGTTTACTGTTTCGACCAATCAACTCAATACTTGAATTAAAACAATAGTCATCACATGCTCCAAGCATGCACACTATGTTTATCTATGGTCCTTTCCTCTGTGAAATAGATCAATTGAACACATTTCCAATGATGCTCATTTCACAATTTCCTAATCCTTGTAAGAATACCAAATTCTTGCCACCACTAGATTCTGTTAGAGTCTAAACTTGCATGCAATGGTCCTTTTGTAACGTCTAGGCACCAAAGTCACAGAGACTTGGCCAATGGTATTACAAAACATTCCATTGGAGATTTGTTACAAAACAATTCCGTGGAAATGAAGTCTCACATTCAAAGAGCATTCCTTGAACATCCTTAATGCATTAAAGTTACTCACTCACACATATATCTTAATATCCAATGTAACACCCGTAGATCCGGGCTAGTCAATTTAGAGACGATAAGCGTCAAAAATGACTTTTTAACAAAAGAGTGTTTAGAATAAATAATCTTAACCAAGTTGTAGTAGATGTCACAAGGTTTCCGTACATATAAAGAACGTTGAAATCCGAGTTATAACGAAGAAGTTATGACCTGTCGAAGTTTCGCGACAGATTCGACACGACGCTGTAGGACGTAAATAGTGAATTTACGATAGAGCAATTTTTAGCCTTAGCGATCTAAACAAAAGTTGTAAAATACGTTAAACCGAGAGCGTGCATAAAAAGAACGTCTAAATATGACTTCGTATGAGGAAGTTATGATTTTTCAAAGTTTCAACTTAGCTGTATGCAGCCCAAAGTTCGAATATGAGATCGAGTGGTTTCTAGCCGAAACAATCCAAACGAAAATCAAAGATCTTGTCAATAGTAATGCAACAGTAAAAAGATAGACGAAAATGGACGTTAGATGAAGAAGTTATGAATTTCTAACAGAGTTTTCCTGTCCCGGCCTACTAAAAATAATATAATAAAAGTTAAGTCAAAATTAGCCGACGGAGTCTTAACGAGAGTTGTAGAGCATAATCTCACATATGCGTGGATATAAAGAACGTCGAAAATGGAGCTCGTATGCAAAAGATATGAATTTCTGAAGTTCAGGGCGCGAACCCCGACACTGTGTCAGAGTTCACGACGTGAACATAGGGTTCACGACGTGAACTCAGAGATGACGTCTCCTGGAGCCTGACAGACCCAAGTTGCGATGACGCACCTGATGACGACTGAACTCACGACGTGAATATTTGAGATTCACGATGTGAATCCAGAAAATCAGCCCTATAAATAGAAATCGAAGGGCAGCCGATTTTGGTTGCTACTTTCTTACTCTCTCACTTCCGATACCCTCTCTAGCCCTCTTGAAGCACCCCCGAAGCCCCGGTATCATCCCGACAACCGAGGCAAGTCCCGACGCTCCGAAGATCCCAAGAAGAAAAGAGTTTTCGAGCTGAAGCTCTGCCCGCGAGAAGCCCGGTGTGTGAAGATATCCCGGATTCATCGAAGAATTACTACTTGAAGAGCCGTAGTGCTGTCCGAAAATCGTCTTAACAAGTGAGTGTATAGTCACTTTCATCTTACACATAGATATGAAGTATTTTATATAAAATATGTGCTATGTGTATATATGTTGTTTGCTTATTTGAGATGGATGATGAATGAATGTTTTATACAGGTTTTAAACTGTATATGTATTTTATATCTACAAATATGTTGGATAAAACATGGGTAGATAAAGAATGAGGGATGAAAGGTAATATAGATGTTATTGGCAGCTGCGTCTAATAAATAACATTGGCAGCTGCGCCTAATAAATAATATTGGCAACTATACCAATTAGAGAATAAATTATGTTATTGGCAGTTGCGCCTAATAAATAACATTGGCAGCTGCGCCATAGGTACAGATGGACTTTGTGCCTATTCCTTAGGATAACCCTTAGGAATGAATGAGTAAAGGATAGATTATTCTTAAGATCTTTAAGAATAAAGAAGATAATGGGGATGAGAAATTTGGTTGATTGTTTAATGTTTAAACATAATAAATTTATTATTTGTGGGTTGAAAACCCTATATGCTCACCAGGATCCCAAGCTTGACCCACTCAATTTTCTTTGTATTACAGATAGTGGCACCAGAGCATAAGTTGGATGACTTATCAAGATATTTTGAATTATAGATCAGTAGTTGTAAATAACTGTTGTAACGTCTGTTTTGTACTGTTTATGCTTTTGGTCTGTATCGGAACATGACATCCCGAGATTTTTGTTATATAATGCAAAATACATTTCTTTAAAGAAATGCTTGATAAATTCTTATCACATTTTGTTTTGGGAACAAATTCCGCAACTCTTTTAAATCAAAGGATTACTCTGATTTTATTTTAAAAGCATAAATTAAATCGGTCTTTTCTGGCCATGAAAATGGGGATGTCACAGTTGGTATCAGAGCATTAGTTTAAGCGAACTAGGAATTTGTAGGATTTCTAGACTTAAACTTAGGATGCTAAGTGAAGATTGTGAGATGAGTGTCTGTTGTATTTTAGACACGAGCACTAGTATATTCTAGGAAAGATGCCTAACATGCTTTTATGTGCTAAATGTTATATGTTTGCCATATATGATATTATTTGTTCGGATCTACGGTTTTTTGTCAACCGGATCTGGAAACCTTATGTGTTTAGGATTCTAAGCGTAGGATTATGGTATTAGAACTAGCATGTAAACGTTTCGGAGTGATATGGATGATTTAAATATTTATCGTGAATGAGGGTCTAAATTCACCTTATTCGGTGTAGAGATCAAGAATGGCAATAACTAGAAGTGGGGTTGGAAACGCAAACGAAAATAGGAATCAACCACCTGTAATTGTGCAAGCAACTGTTGTAGCAGCTGCACCATAACCCATCACCATGGCTGGAGTACAAGCCATGATTCAGGCAATGATGGTTGAACAAAGAGAAGAAATGAGGCAGTTATTGCTGAACAACAGGAGTGAACCTTCAATGCCTGTTGAACAACCTGAACTCAATGATGATCAGTCTGAGGAAGGAAATTACAGAAGATCTGTTGGTCAAACTGAACCGCTTGTGGTTAGAAAGAATAACCACGAGGATGGAGTGGAGAGAAATAGATGCAAGTATAAAGACTTTTTGACTTGCAAGCCATCAACTTTCACTGGAAAAGAAGATCCCATCGGAGTAATGGATTGGATCTCGGAAATGGAATTGGCTTTCATGACATGTGGTTGTCAAGGCAAGTTACAAACCATATTTGCAGTGCGTCAGTTCAGAGGTGGCGCTGTTCGCTGGTGGAACACTTTGGGGAAGACTCTAAGCCCTAATGAACCACTGCAACTGACGTGGGCAGAGTTCTTGGTGCATTTCAAGCGCAAGTACTGCTCAGCCCAAAATCTGCTTGAGCTAGAGAACCAATTTTTGACATTGAAAAAGGGAAGCATGTCCATTGATGAATACACCAATACCTTCACAGACAAAATGGAGTTTGCTTTGCGCATTGTCCCATAAGAGTTGACAAAAATCGACAGATACGCAAAGGGAATTCCATTGGAGTATGAAGTGCCAGTGCGTCAGACACTTACTCTAGAGGCAACTATCTGGGCTGCCAAGTCTGTCGAAGATATGATCAAGGGAAGAGCCGCCAGCAAGGTCGTTGGCGAGAAAATGAGGTTTGAAGGAACTTCAAGTTCCAATAAGGAAAGCAAATTTTCAAAGTTTGGAGAAGGAGGAGGAGATGAAGCAAGATGGTGTGATAAGTGCAAGAAGAAACACTTGGGAAAATGTGGCGAGGAGGTTACACGTTTCAAGTGTGGAAAGCATGGGCATTACGCCAATGAATGTACATTCAAAAAAAGGGTATGTTACGAATGTAGTGAGGAAGGGCACTTCAAGCAAGACTGTCCAAAGAGGAAATGAGCTACAAAGCCAAATGCGCCGCCAAACCCAAAGGCAAGAGCATTCCCAATGATCCTTAATGAAGCAGGTGACGATGCAAGGGATCAGGAATAAGGATTTTATATCCAAAGATCGAGTTATGAAGTAGCAATGTGAATAGTAACATGTGGTGTAGCCTATTAGAGGCATAGTATCGGGTGAACTTGAACCTCGGTGTAATCGTTTCAAGAAATATTATAAACCATAGTTTTGTTATCTGATGTGTTGAATGATTGTGTGATTTTCTTGTATGGTGACTTGGATTGACTGCGGGACAATACTTGGGATGAGTATGAGTAGGTTTGAATGGTAGTAGAGGCCTATACTACCGGAAGCACAGGACTCACGCTTGGATCAGGGAAAGTCACAAGGTTACCAAGAAGCTAGTGATTGGTCTCGTTTTATTCAAGTATGTCGTTGCCATTGTTTCGGTAATGACTAATGACATGATTTTTATTCCGACCCTAGTGGTCATATCAAATTGAGTCCGACTACGATGAGTTTGTTACGTGGTTCGGAGAACCAAGTTCGATGTAACATCTGACTTAAGTCAGAAGATTGAAATCAATGCGATCAATAGCATCGCGCTCGTTGTTAAAGAAGCTTGTAGCTACAAATGCTACATGCTAAAATGTGATTATATCACATTAGAATATGAAGGAAGGTATATTCCATTCTGGAATTTGACTCGAAGAGACTTGAGTCTAAGCGTTGCATCATACGATGGGAGATCATTAGAGCATGACCCATCGGTCTGTTACAATAGATAAAGGAAAGTAATTATTCTAGGAAGAAGAAGGAGTCCTCAATAATGATTTATTTTGTAACTCGAAGGTTACGACTGAAAGTCCAACATAGTACGAGGAGCAGGTGCAAGATTGAGCATCACCTGCGGTCAAGAAACCCAAGAGTTAGATACTCGTTCGAAGAAACATGTATATTACGGTTATTACTTAGGATGGAAAGATAATGGATGGAATCATTATACAAGCCCTATTTTCGTTGATGATTCCAGGACGTAATCATTATAAGGGGGAGATAATTGTAACGCCCGCAGATCCGGGCTAGTCAATTTAGAGACGATAAGCGTTAAAAATGACTTTTTGATAGAAGAGTGTTTAGAATAAATAATCTTAACCAAGTTGTAGTAGATATCACAAGGTTTCCGTACATATAAAGAACGTTGAAATCCGAGTTATAACGAATAAGTTATGACTTGTCGAAGTTTCGCGACAGATTCGACACAGCGCTGTAGGACGTAAATAGTGAATTTATGATAGAGCAATTTTTAGCCTTAGCGATCTAAACGAAAGTTGTAGAATACGTTAAACCGAGAGCGTGCATAAAAAGAACGTCTAAATCTGACTTCGTATGAGGAAGTTATGATTTTTCGAAGTTTCAACTTAGTAGTATGAAGCCCAAAGTTCGAATATGAGATCGAGTGGTTTCTAGCCGAAACAATCTAAACGAGAATCGAATATCTCGTTGATAGTAATGCAACGGTAAAAAGCCAGACGAAAACGGACGTCAGATGAAGAAGATATGAATTTCTAACAGAGTTTTTCTGTCCCGGTCTACTAAAAATTATATAATAGAAGTTAAGTCAAAATTAGCCGACGGAGTCTTAAAGAGAGTTGTAGAGCATAATCTCACCTACGCGTGGATATAAAGAACGTCAAAAACGGAGCTCGTATGCGAAAGATATGAATTTCTGAAGTTCGGGGCGCGAACCCCGACACTGTGTCAGAGTTCACGACGTGAACATAGGTTTCACGACGTGAACTCAGAGATGACGTCTCCTAGAGTCTGACAAACCGAAGTTGTGATGATGCACCTGATGACGACTGAACTCACGACGTGAATATTTGAGATTCACAACGTGAATCCAGAAAATCAGCCCTATAAATAGAAATCAAATGGCAGCCGATTTTGGTTGCTACTTTCTTACTCTCTCACTCCCGATACCCTCTCTAGCCCTCTTGAAGCACCCTCGAAGCGCCGGTATCATCCCGACACCCGAGGCAAGTCCCGAAGCTCCGAATATCCCGAGAAGAAAAGAGTTTTCGAGCCGAAGCTCTGCCCGCGAGAAGCCCGGTGTGTGAAGATATCCCGGATTCATCGAAGAATTACCACTTGAAGAGCCGTAGTGTTGTCCGACAATCGTCTTAACAAGTGAGTGTATACTCACTTTCATCTTACACATAGATATGAAGTATTTTATATAAAATACGTGCTATGTGTATATATGTTGTTTGCTTATTTGAGATGGATGATGAAGGAATGTTTTATACAGGTTTTAAACTGTATATGTATTTTATATCTACAATAAAGAATAAGGGATGAAAGGTGATATAGATGTTATTGGCAGTTGCGCCTAATAAATAACATTGGCAGCTGTGCCTAATAAATAAGATTGGCAACTATACCAATTAGAGAATAAATGATGTTATTGGCAGCTGCGCCTAATAAATAACATTGGCAGCTGCGCCATAGGCACATATGGACTTTGTGCCTATTGTAGGGTTTTGAGCATTCTAACACTCCTAAGGTGTACATGCAACCCTAGAAACCTTGGATCTATGTTTTACTAAGATACATGCAAAATTGATTTTCCAAGGTTCTTATCCTATCTAGCATAGCATGGGGAACTTTTAAACATAAATGATAGACGAAGAACATACCTTTTGTGGTTTGGATTCCTTGAGAACCTTGTGAGCCTAGCACCTCAAGTGTGATGCCTGAAATGTCTCACACAACACCACAACACTTGGAATAACCTTGAGAGAAGTTCACTAACACCTCAAAATTGGATTGCCCTCTCTCTTGTACAAGTAGTGCACGATTTTGCTTGCATAGGGTTCTTTATATAGTTGTGGCACAAGTAGGGTTACACCAGGTAAACCCTAATTGTCATGGCTTGCCATATTCCATGATCCATGGGTTTGTAACCTCCATGGACTATCCATGGAGCACCTTATGGGTTTTAACCCAATCCATACAAACCATGGATCATTAGCCCACTATACGAGAATAGATGATTTACACAATCAACCCTATATATTTAATTAGTCTCTTTTTGATCACTTAATTAATTCCAAATGAACTCTTTGATCAATACTAATTAAATAATATTATTAATATATTAGAACTTATAATATATTAATAAATATTTATGAGTTTTTGCATAAATGTTCATTCATAAACGTTTACGTTATTTGGATTTTTGTATAAATATTTAGTTATGAACATGTATTAACATGATTAACATATTTATGAGTTTTTATATCAATGTCCACTCTTGAACATAAACATAAGCTATTTGGGTTTTTGTATAAGGGATATTTTCATAAAAAATCCTATATTTTGACTTTTTTTTCTTTTTAGACCTAAAACTTTTTTCTTTTCCAAAAAAGACCCAACTTTAAAGTGTTACATGTTATTTTAGACCTAACAGGTCACCAAAAGGGAAATTAAGTATTTTTATTTCATAAAAGACCCTACATTTTGCACTTTTTTCCAGTTTAGACCTAACAGGTCACTAAACACCTTCAAGCTTCTTTAAATTAAAATGAAATCCTAAATTTTATTTGTTATTTTAGACCTAACATGTCACCAAACACCTTCAAGCTTTTTTAAATTAAAATGAAATCCTAAATTTTATTTTGGTAATTATTATGATTATACTTAAGAATCAATAACCGCGATATACAAACACCATGTATTGATCTAAACACCACGTATACATAAGATATATTAATAAAATGAGGTAGTAGGCCAACTATTCAATTTTCTTTTTTCTACAAAAATTTCATAGTTTTCTCATTTTTGCTCATTCACCACATTCCAACCATTAATAATAATGCCAACCATCGTATTTGAATATATTTAAGCGTGTGGTATCATTTTTGTTATTTGGATTTTTAATTTATGTTCAAATGATTTCATTCCCATAATATAGTTTTATGTATTTATATGTGATGTTAACATTTTTTAAGAATGTCTTAAACTTAAATCTGATATATCTAAACAAAACTATTACGAATGGTTAGGATTAATATTTTTATGTATGTATTTGATATAACTATAACATATTATTCAATAATGGCAGGGCCGGTCCTGGAAATGTAAAATTTTATTTTGTATACAGTTTGTTAAATTACATGGTATGTTTTTTTTTCTACAAATAAAAAAAGTTGTTATTATGCTAAAAGATTCTTCCTAGCCATGTCTTATCCATGTTACCAAAAAAATATCAAATTAACATCAAACTTTTTATTAGCGGTAATAATAACATTTTTTATAAACAATATATCAAGTTTAATGATATAATATATATTCAAGATAAAGTTTAATTATATATTTTTTACACAAAAAATAAAATTTTGCAATTCTTTTAGGTTATATTCGCTCAAAAGATAATAAATTAGATAACATTTTTTTAGTTTATACATGTATACTTTCTTTTTGATGTAGTCAAGAAGTACCTTATATATTTGGTCTTGAAAATTATAACTAATTTTAAAGTTGAGTTTATTTTAAAAAAAAACATTTTAGGTCTAAAATGAAAAAAACTGTAAAATATATGGTCTTTTATGAAAAAAAAATACCTAATTTACTTGTTGGTGACCTGCTATGGTCTGAAATAACAAGTAACAGGTAAAAATTGGGTCTTTTTCGGAAAAGACTAAAGTTCTAGGTCTAAAAAGAAAAAAAGTCAAAATATAAGGTCTTTTATGGAAATAACCATTTGTATAACATGTATTAACATGGATAATTTTTTGGACTTTTGAATACATGTTGATTTATTATGGTTATATATGTTTAGTTATGAATGTTTATTCATATTCATAACATTCACACATGTTTAATTATGAAGATTATGAATATTTATAACTTTCTCATTGTTCATCTATAAAAGTAATCAACAATGTTCATCTATGAACATTAATCGTAATCCAAATCTTTTGATGTTTGATTCTTGAATTTTCCATTCATATATATTGGGATGGACTTCGAATAAATGTTATAATATAGGAACATCATTTAATAAACTATTAATTTCTTTTTAAAATAAAATATTTAATTTATCATCATACCCTTTTGGTTCTAAACTGATCTAATGATCAAAACACGAAGAGGATTTACTCATGAAATTGATGTTTTTTCCAACTGGTCGTTGAATAGTCACCAATGACGACACTGGAGTCATTGAGAATCCATCATAACTACATTTACATATAACAAACTCCGCTTTTTGTTTTTCTTTCAAGTAAACTTTTTAAAAAAATGTTATGCATTTCATTGATGCATTATTTTTTTTTTCATATTTGTTTCACAAAAACCTGATTAAACTTTTGAAGCTCTAATTAACATAAATAAATAAAATCACAAATGACAAAATTGGTAAAAAAAAATCAAAATAAGGATAAAATGCCCATAGATGGTAGCGGAAAAAAGGACCAACTGTGATGGATCTAAAACAATGAGGAGTATTTGTATCATTTTTTCAAAAATAAAATTAAACCTTTAGAAAGAATGAAAGATGTGAAAAACATAGAGCAAAACTTTAATTTACTTGATAAGTATCTATTTAGAGTATTTCTCTTTTAGAAAAAATTGGGTTGTATCCGGTGTACAAAACATTGTATACTTAAGTTTTTTCTCTAGTCCGTCAATATACTATTTTTTTTATATCATGTCAAACATTTATCAAAAAGTTTCATATCAGGTTTCACGCAAAGAGATGGACTGTGATGGGGTTGGAACCACATTTATCAAACATTTTTTAAAAAATAAGTTTAAAAAAATAAAACAAATAAAATACTAATTAATAAGGATAAGTTAGTCAATTTTAAATGAGTTGTTCATGGAACAAAATCGAAACAAAAACCAAACCATAACTTTTGTGATCATTCCTAAAAACCATATTTATATGCATTAAAATCATTATAAGCAACCAAGTAACAGTCAAGACTTTTATCAGACTCGAGGAAGTCATGATCGATAAGTGTAGAAAAAATAATATATATATATATATATATATATATATATATATATATATATATATATATATATATATATATATATATATATCCTCTTTGAGATTGAACCCAACACCTCCTAATTAATTATTACTTTAGAACCACCAAATGGGCTAGTCCCAACTTGTTCTACAATCTAAAATCTACAACAATCCATCCCTACATAATAATAATAATAATAATAATAATAATAATAATAACAACAACAACAAAAAATAATTAAAATAATATAATTTCATCATAATTCATAATTCATACAGCCTGTTTATATTCTGAACGATTGGTGATACCTCTCAACACCTACTCATGACCTGTACTTAAAAAACCTATTACACACATTCACAAAATCAATCAATGGGATGCATTGTGTAATCATGAAATAGATATCAGATGATGTGTGCGTGCATTAAGGCTATGTTTGGCGTACAAGCTGAAAAGCTAGTTTTTCAATAAAAAGCTAGCTGATAGCTGAAAAGCTAGCTGATAAAAAATAACGTTTGGTAAAACTAGCTGAAATATATAAAATTACATAAAAGGACATGTAAGAGTATGTGTTTCTATAATTAATTAAGGGGTATATTTTGAAAATTTTAAAAAAACTCCTAAAAAGGTAGTCTAAGTAGCTTTTCAAAAAGCTAGCTTATAAGCCACTATTTGGCTTACCAAACACAACAACATAAAAAAGCTCGAAAAATAAGATAGCTTTGACGCGCCAAAAACAACCTAAATGCAGAATATAAAAGGAAACATTTTAGAAATATCTGTGTGTATCACAAGCTGATACTCAAGACTGATTGTATACACATTGTAAGCGTCGTCATCATCTTCATCTTCCTGCATCAAAAGTAATAAATCAAATCGAACATGCTAATAGCAATTACAAGCTCAACACTGCCATCATCCATCCCTATTTCCATTTTAATTGTTAGTATTAAAATTCAACTCCAACAAGATTTACTTTTCGTTTCCTCCTCCCTTTTATCTTCAACAGAACCCATTCAGTATTAACCTTCACTTTCAAACAACTAACCAAAGGCCATGAACCACAAATTTCAAGCTTATAAAAAGACTGCCCAATTATGTACAAATAATATTATTCTTGGTTTCATGTAATAATTATCTACATTCCAACTCATCAAGTCTTTGCAACATATTTCCTTAAATCCTTGTATATACTTACCATGCTCGATTTCGTTGACTATTTGTTGGATTCAGTACATTAGGAACAAAAAGAAAAAAGGGTTGAGATCTTACTGAATGATCTGAAGCAACCTCTATTTCTGTTAAATTCCCAAATCTTTCTGCAGAATCATCGTCCCCATTGACACTCGAACTCGAAGGTGTCTCGACGATTTCTGCAGCAGCAGCAGAGTGTTCCTGTATGGAAACCGAAGCAATTCTTCTTCAACACAACTCAAAACCCCGGAGTGGTTATCAATCTGACCAAGTGTAGGGTTAGGGTTTTAAGATCCAGAGGCTTCCTTCAACTTTGAGGTTGAAGGTTGTGATGCTTCATTCTTCCCAATTTACTGTTTGCATACCACAATATAGTTATAGTGTTTTTAAACCAAATATTTTCAATAAATAACAACTTATGATTTATCAAAATCAACCAAAAACTCAACTGAATAAGAGCTTAACAAACAATCAAACAAAATCTTACGAGAACAGCAACTAGACAAGAAACTTACGCTTTTAACCAAGAGATACTTCTAACGCACTTTTATCAAGGCTACAAGAACTCAAATTATACAACCAAAAAGACTCATCTAAATGCAAGAACAGCGAAAAGAGGGAAATCAAAGAGAAAACCCTATAATGTGAGAGTTTGAATATCTTCCACTTTTATAGCGTATTTTGCTTCTCGTGTAACTTTATTTTGAAAGAAAGAGTTTGGGACGGAATAAAGCATATTTCTTCAAAATACTGCTCCACTTGACAATGTCAGTCCTCAAACTCTTTCCTGATTCACTTTTAACCCAACATCTTTTACACTTCTCACTTTATACCCTAAAAATAAAAAAAAAATCAAAACAAAAAAAAATCAAAATCTTATGTTGTATATGATTTCGGAAAATTGTTTTCAGTTTTCAGTTTTCTTGGAAAAAAAACTTTTAAAATGAGAAGAATTTTCATTTTCAGATTTCATTAGAAAATTTAGAAAAGATGTTTGGTTAAAATTTTTGAGTTTTCATTTTCCGTTTTATAAAATTTGAAAACATATTTGGTTTTGTAATTTCTATCGGTTTTTGTTTTTCAATTTTTGTATTTTTAAATATGGTTAATATTGTTTTTCAAAAAAAAAAAAAAAAAACTACCCCCACCCACCCTATCCTCGCTCCTCACCATCACTGAACCCCTACCCTCGCACCTTTGTTCGCTCACCATCACTAAACCCCTACCCCTACACCTTTGTTCGCGCTCACACACATACGCACAAACATGCATACCTATGTTCATTTTATTTCTTTAACTCTTTAAATCTGCACTCAACTCCTAACTATATGCCTCTAGACGTGGCATCAAAGCAAGATATGTATTAATTGCTTTTACAAGTACAATTATATATTTTCATTTTGTAAGATTATCTTTTTATTTTATGTATTATATGCAAACTTAAGAAAAAAACATAAGTTTGAGCTCTTACAAGTTTAATAAATGAAAATGTTAATTGAATGGAAGTATCATCACTTTGTTAAAAACAATAATAAGTTACAAAAATTAATAAAATAATATTTTGGTCGTATGTATTACATAAGTTACTTTCCAAATCTTTGACAAATAGAAAACAATTCCAGTTCTTTTGAAAAAATGTGCAAACCCAAACCAAATAGAAAAGAGATTCCATTTCATATCAGCCAAACAAATAACTAATTGCAATTTAGTCAGATTTGCTAAAAAAAGTTATTATAGTTAATAACAAAGGCACATTAACAGTAACCATCATAAAGATGCAAACCACAAGTAGCAAAACTCTTAACATACTCGATATAATCAGGATCTGGCCAAAAACATTAATTTGAATTCCCCATAAGAGAATCACCAAAATGAAGACAAAAGTATTAAAGTAAGAAACCTAAACCATATCAAAGCATTGCACAGCTTCGGAAATATGCACAAAATGGTAGAATATACAAGGAAACGATTTTGTGAGCTTCAAATAACAAATCATATTCATATACACAAATTGATTTTTGAACATAATCTTCAAGTCATTTAGAAGAGGCGAGCCAGCATGTCATTAGTGGGAAACTTGATTACCAAAGTTGCTTTGTTTTCTTCTTTCCATTCCATCTTCTCTCTCTCCAAATACTCAATAACCTACAATCGTATTCAATATTCATCCCACACCACATAATAGTTGATTAAAATAATATCCTTTAAAATATAATTTCATAATTAATTCATACATAACATACCGTCCTCTTAATGTTTGAACTCCTCTCAGATCCAGTCACAACTTTCAATTCCCCCAGAACTGTACAACATCATAATAAATCCATTGATTAAAATATATATATATATATATAATTATGTTTATGTTTATGTTTATGTTTATGTTTATGTTTATGTATGGATGATGAAATAGATATTATTATTATTATTACCTCCACCAAAGGCAGCTAATGACACGAGAGGTTTCAGAAGCTCCATTGCATGATCCACATGCAGTCCACGTAGACTGATTCTCATCAACTCAAACTTTTGGTTACTGCACAAACAAACAAAATACTCATAACCCAAATACATATAAACGGGTCTCGGGTCATATCATATGGGTCGGGTTTAGTTTTCACGGAAACCTACCCATTGATTTTAATCCGCAAGATTGTTTTGTCATTCTCTTCTCTCCATGCAATGTTTTCTGTCTCTAAGTACTCAACAATCTATAACAATCCATCCCCCACATAATAATAATTAAAATAATAATATCCTTTAAATATAATTTCATAATTCATACATACCGCCTTTTTAGATTTTGAAGATCCGGTGATAACCCTCAACACGTGCTCTTGACCTGCTTCACTTAAAATACCTATTTCACACACATTCACAAAATCCATGAATGGATGCATTGAATGATGAAATAGATATTAGATGATGATGATGATGATGCTTACGTGCATTAAGTGCAGCATGTAAAAGGTTAGTTTTTAGAAGTATCAGTACGTTTTTCACAAGCTGATATTCTAGACTGACTGTCATCACGTTGTGAATACTATCATCAACATCATCATGTCCCTGCATCAAAAGTAATAAATTAAGTTGTTGAGTATTAAGCAACTAAACATGCTAATAGAAATTACAAGCTCAACAGTGCCATCATCCATCTCTATTTCCATTTCAATTGTTGTTAAAATAAATTCAACTCCCAAGAATCCACTAAGATTTAATTTTCTTTTCTTCCTCCCTTTTATGTTTAACAGAGCCCATTGAGTATTTATTTAACCTGATTTGTACTATTATAGTTTCACTTTCAAACAATTAAGCAGCCATGAACCACAAATTTCAAGCTTATGATTAGACCAATTATGTACAAATGATATCATTCTTGGTTTCATGTAATGATTATCTACATTCCAACTGATCAATTCTTAGCAACATATTTCCTTAAAACGTTGTATATGCTGGTTTCCATTAATCTTAGCTTTAAAGCTTCAGATCTGAAAGTATTCAGTACTGCTACACAACATGGAAACAAAAACCTAGGGGAACGAAAGCAACAAAAAGGGTTGAGATCTTACTGAAAGATTTGTAGCACCCTCTGTTTCGTCAACGATTTCTGCACCAACAACGTGTACCTGTATGGGACGCGAAGTAGTTCCTTCTGAAACACCATTCAAAACCTTGGATTCTTCATCAATCTGACCACGTGTAGGGTTAGGGTTTTGAGATCCATCCGCTTCCTTCGACTTCGAGATTGTGGGTCTCTGTCTCTTCTTCATTCGATGTTGCATTCCTCCCAGTTTACTGTTGCATACGACAAAATCAACCAAAAATTCGACTGGTTAAGAACTTAACAAACAATCAAACTCAAACTCCTACAAGAACAGTAACTTTGACAAGAAACTTACGCCTTTAACCAAAAGCTACGTCCAATGCTAAACGGATAGGTGCGGCAAAGAGCTCGGTACCTCCTACGTTGAGCTCAGAATGCCATGGATACACCGACAAGAACTCCGATTACACTACCAGAATGCAAGAACAACGAAAGGGGGAAATCAGCGAGAAAACCCTAAAATGTGAGAGCAGTTATGTGAAATGAGCGCGAATATCTTCCAGTTCAATAGCACATTGTCCTTCTCCCCGTACAGTAGCACGTATTTCTTCAAAATACTGCTCCACTTGACAGCTTCAGTCCTTAAACTCTTTCCTGATTCACTTCTAATCCCTCGTCTTTTAGACTTACCACTTTATACATTTAAAAAAAAAACCCCCAAAAACTTGTTTTTCCAAAGCAAATTGAGAAAGGATTAACATAAACAACCCTTCACACAAAACATTGTCTTGACTTAAACTCGATGATTTGATGAAAATGTTTGCTTTTTTCTTTAACGAATCAACTCTTACAACGAATTAACTTTTACAATTTTAATTTCATGAGCAACCTTTTCACAACCTAAATACATGTCTATTTTTATGTGGTGTGTTTGTTCAAGGAGAACAGGATTCAAAACTAATTGGATTTCCTAATTATTATCATCCATAATAATAACAAGAATCAACTTTTTCAAATTTTAAATCTTTTAAAAGCTTTAGAGCCCATGAAATATCACAAGTAAGAGAAGTCATAGACCTATATTCATATTCATTGAAGGATCTAGATATATTGTTTTGCTTCTTACTTTCCCAATTAATCATCGAACTTCCTATAAACAAGGAGTACCAACTACCAAGTTATAGATGTTATAGCATTGACACATTTACCCTATCAGCCTCAACATAGGCTCGAGGACTTCAAGACGCATACATGTTAATGTTGACTCCATTTCCAGGAGAACATTTAAAATATCTAAGAACTCTCAAAGCTAATCATACATGAGAAACCCTTTGACTATGCATAAATTAGCTTAAAACAGAAAAATAAATGTTTTGATGAGTTATAGTCAAAATAAAATAATTTCCCAACAAGTTGTTGACACTTAGTGATATTACTAAGTAACACAACACTAGAGTTGACACCTTGTAAAGCACCAATATAATTTATATCCAATGGTGTTGATGTTGGTTTGCACCCGAGCATCCCAAAATCATACAACAACTCTAAACAATATTTAAGACGTGAGAAACAAATTCCATGTTTCTAAACCAAATATTTTCAACAAATAACAAAAAAAAAAAATTAAAATCAACCAAAAACTCGACTAATAAAGAACTAAACAAGCAATCAAACTGAAGCTCTTACAATAACAATAACTTGACAGGAAACTTTGCCTCTAACCATGATCTATTTTTCACACACTCTTATCAAGGCTACAATAACTCATATATTACACAATTAGGAGATTGATCTGAATTCAATAACAAAGAAAGAGGGAAATCACTAGAAAATCCTAAAATATGAGAGCTACGTATCGAGTTATGTGAACTGAGCTCGAATATCTTTTGGGTTATAGTGTTATAGTGTATTGTCCTTAACTAATAAAATAACGCATGTTTCTTCAAAATAATATTTAACTTGACAGTTCCTAGCCTCAAACTCACTTCTAACCCAACATCTTTTAGACTTCACACTTTATACCCTGATTTAAAAAATAAAAAAAAATAATAAATAAATAAATAATAATAATAATAATAATAATAATAATAATAATAATAACTTAGGATGCATTTAGAAAAAAATTCAAAAAAAAAATGTACAGTTTTCATTAGAAAATTTAGAAAAACGCATTTCATTAAAACTTTTGAATTTTTATTTTCTGTTTTAGAAAAATTAAAAAATGTGTTTGGTTGTGTATTTTCTATGACTTTCCATTTTCCAATTTTTGTTATTTTAAATAGGGTTAAAATTGTTTTTGGAAAAGAAAATATTGATTTTTTTAAAGTTGTTATAAATAATATTAGGGATGTGTGGGTGCGTTATGGTTGGGGGTATGTGGTGGGTGGGTAAGGTTGAGACTGTGTAACATCCTAAAAATCAAGGTAAATTTTTTATTTTTCAAAACCAAACCATAAACCATAAATGTTTACAAAACTTAGTTTCCAAAAGTCAAAATCACAAATCAGAGTATCCCAAAATCAATCCCATAAAAACTCAAGGATCTGCACGATCAAGCCTTCGCCTTGTCCCGATCATCTGAAGTACAAAGAACTTAAATTGTAAGTCAAAGCTTAGTGAGTTCTTCCAAATTACCACACACAACCAAACAGATAACAACATGCAAATATGAGTCTTTAGCCTGACTGGACCGCCTCGCAGGGCCTACAGCCTATCTGGACCACTCTTCGGGCCTTCGGCCTGACTGGACCGCCTATCGGGCCTTCAGCCTATCCAGACCGCCCCAAGTATCTTGGCCTTCAGCACAAAGCAGGACCGTCTCAACCCAATACAACCATAACATGTCGACATATACAATAACAAATAATAACCATCAAACACAGATAATCATACAGATCTACCAGTCTAACACATACTTAGTGAACACAGGTAATCAATTATATCTACCAATTTATCATATAACCAACATAACATCAATCCAATATACCAGGATAGATAATCTAGTGGGCCAACATTGGTACCTTCGACCCACAAGTACAGTGAGGAAACACATCACGGTCTGAAAATACAGTTGAACAGATCGCAACTCCAACTGCTGACTCTACATGTCACATATTCAACAAACAATGACTTAGTCTCAAACTACTGCTCAAAAAACCCAAAATACCCCTAACTCTAACTTCGTCAAAATTCTAGTCAAAGTCAAGTCAAAAAGTCAAAGATTCCTTATAGGCTGAGTCTGTCCTATGTACTTCTCTCTACGCCCAGCGTAGAGGGTGCCTTTCCAAATCACGGGTTCAATCCCTGGTACGCGCAGCGTACTTCCAGGTACGTCCAACGTACCAGAGCTAAATCCCTAATTTGTCATTAAGTTCTTATTTCATTAATCCAAAGCACCAAACTTCATATCCAGATAAAAAAGGACGTCTTAATGTATAAAGTCTCTGACTTTATCCATTTGCATGCATACAAGAAGGTAAAAACTTAAACCCGTAGTCCAAAAGTCATCCAAAGTCCCAAAACTCTTTCATGGCTTAATGAGAGTGTCTATGCTCTCATTTTATGAATCTAAGAGCTCAAATGTAACATTCCGTTTAAAATAAATAAATTAAATAGATAAAATTAAATAAATAAATAAAATAAACCCTAAAACCCTGAGATGTATATTTTTTATATTTTCTTTTAGCCCTAAATCCATAATAATTTATCAGTGTTAGCCATAGGAGTTAAATGTTATAATTTTGGGAATTTGGAGTCTATTTTGTAACATCTGGACCTGAAATGTTAAATATTTTGTTGAGGAGGGGTTGTTGGGTAATTAATGGATTTATATTGAAAATGAACCTTGGGGGAGGGACTGAAAGTGTCATATTAGGCTTAAGTATGGAGTTGGATACGGGAGCTTAAACCCGTCACCCCTCCCTTCCCCTCGTCTATTATACACCCGAAGAAAACCCTAACCCTAAACTTATTCTTCAGCCGCCACCCTTATACCCCTTCATAACTCCAGCCGCCGGCACCTCCTAGTTGCGCATGGACCGTCGAGCACCACCACCGTTGTTCTCGTTGTCAATGAAGACGAGGTTGCGAGCCCAACGTCGTGTTAATGGATAGGCCGAAAGAACGAAGGCATGTGGTTTTCATTGTTGTTGTTCTCGGTTAAGAGTCGTGCCACCTCTCTTTCTCTATTTCTTTTCTGCTGATTCGTCGCCGATGTCGCTCCGACGGTTATTCTGCTTGCCATCATCTCTTCCGACTGTCACACGCCACCACGAGGGTGGCTGAATTTGGGTACGTATTTCGGTGATTGGATGCTCATGTTTCATGTACGTGTGTTGTGGTTGCATTTCGTAAAGTGGTGGGTGTGTCTTGGCTGACCGGAAGTCGAAGAAAACCACCATGGCAACCAACCATGGTGGTTGCCGCCCTTTCTGTTTTTTTTTTTTTGCCACCACCAACCACCGTGTGTGGGTGGTTGTGTGTGTGTAATATGGTGTGTGTGCGTGGTTTATGAGTACATGTTGTATGGGCATTCTTGGCCGAAAAATTAAAGAAAAACCCACCACCACCACCGTGAGGTGGTCGCTGCCACCTTCTGCCACCATCTTGGTGGTTGTATTAGGCATTTTTCCTTGTTTTTTTGGTGCTAATGTGTATGTGTGTGTGATGTAGGAACTTTTATGTGTGCTTGGATTGTTGGAATGATCACTTGAAACCGTCGTCGCCATAGCCGTGTGTGGGTGGCTGCCGCCTCGGACCGCCGCCGACCACCATTGCCCAAGGTGGCATTGGATGGTGCTCGACTTATTAAACATTAAATTACCTAAACAGTTAACTTTAGCCCGGCTTATTTGGGCTATTGATTGGATTATTATTATACCCGAGAATGACTAAGTCAACCTTAATCAGTCCTACCCTTAGGTGATTAGGTCCTTAATGGGTTAAGTGTTCTCACTTAACCCTAATCGTCATTTTATGTGAAACCATAATCGTCATTTCATGTGAGGTGGTCACTGTTGCAAGTGACTATGACCTGTGATCGGGTATTGACTCAAGTATCTTCCTATAGGTTATTGGAAGTGAGTTGAAGTTGGTAGAGTCCTTCATTGCTACAATGGTTACCTACGCGTATATCGAGGTGAGTTTTGCCTCACTATACTCGTGGGTCGAAGGCACCAATGTCGGCTCACTAGTTTTGGTTATCTGTTAGTAAAGGGATACCTTAGGGACTGTATATAGTCATGTAGGATAGACTGAGGACTCTTGATCCAAGCTCCCTTACATGTTCCTCGTTTGGTTGTGGTTCTAGAGTGGGATCATTTGTCTGGGTGACTATCTCACCTCTGAGTACATACGGCCATGCATTCCTTGGATTGTTGATATTGAGTATGATGGTATGCTGTAGTGATCTGTTAGATCTGTGTTATGTTATTGAGTATGCTACTATGTGTAGTGATCTATTAGATTTGTGTTCTAGTATCGAGTATGTTGTTATGCTATAGTGATCTGTTTGATCTGTCTCCTAGTATTGAGTATGTTGCTTTGTGGTAATAATACATAGAATTGTATGTTATCTGTGCTTGCTGGTTATCATCTATGGAGTGCCCTTAGGGACTGTCAGTGGTCATGTGGGATAGCCTGAGAACTCTTGGTCTAGGCTCTCTTGCATGTTCCTTGTTTGATTATGGCTCCAGAGTAGGACCATCTGTTCAGGTGGCTATCTCACCTCTAGTTACTTATGGCTACGCATTCTATGGGGTTTAGCTGGTAGCGGGACTGTATGATGTGAGAGGATTAGTAGGCCGTAGTGAGTTGTATGATTGTTGTTTGCATGTATTATGTGCCTACTTGATCCTGATTGTTTATATGTCAACATATTGTGTTTGGTTTGGGTTGAGGTGGTCCTGCTTTGTGCGGTAGGCCAAGATACCCGGTGTGGTCGACTGTAAGCCGTAGGCACAGAGGCTCGGGAAGAGCGGTAGGGTTGAGGCGTTAGGCCAACAAACCCTAGGTATTGCGACCCGATGGCTGATTGGACCTGTTGTATATTAGCATTCCAACCTGGGGTATTCCATCCCGAGGATGACTGGACCTGAAGGTTGACTGTGTCACAACTAGCATTTTTGGCTAGGAAATTCTATCCATGTATGATCAACTCTCAATGTATCTTGTAGTTCAAAGTTAGATGACATACATATTACTCATTCAAAAACAACTATTCGGATCAACACTCACTCGTGAAGTTCAAAACCTAATTCAATACATCTCATATACTCAAATGTGGGTTTGTAACCCTAATGTCCCGATTCAAACTCATAATGGACCAGGATCCTCTTATTGGGCCTAATGGGCCAGTAAACTCTCAATTTGGTTATTTTGGGTCAAGGAACCCTATTTGGGCTCTAGTTGGACCTACATTCATTAAACCATAACATTTTGGTCCATATTGGGCCTAAAATGTCTCACTTTGTCTACATGAATCATAATGGACCATAAATATCTTCTTGAACCTCATTGGACTGTAAACCCATAGGAGGGCCCAATGGGCCGAAAACTTTCATATTGGGCCTCATAAATTTCGAATATATTCCAAAATGGCCCAAACAATTCTTTTCTCTTCCTCCTTACTCCATTCTCGGCTTTATTATATAAAAAAATAATATAAAAATAAAACTAGGATGGATAAAAACTTGACACCTTAACTTTAACTAAAGGATTTCCATGCACATTGTATAACATTTATCTATGAAATCTCATATTTCCATGCACATCTATTTTCACCTCTCTCTTCTCTCTTCTCTCTTCTTTCCTCCTTCTTATTCTCGGCCACCTCTCTCTTCAATTCAAACTTCATTTTCACTTCTCAACTTCTTTAATAACTCTCAATAAAGCTCTCATTTCCTTCCAAGAATTCGTGTGTGCTAGAGTGTGTGTCCAAGAACACTTCATCAAAGATCATCACTTTTGGGTAAGCTACTCTCTAAGTGAGATGATTAACTTCATTTTATGCTAATCCTTCACTCCTACCACTCTATTTCATGATCCATGCTCATAAAATCTCATAGAAATCGAATATCTCTTCAAAGAAGTGAGTTAGGCTGAAAACTCCTCCCATCTTCTTCAAAAACCGAATTCATTAAACCAAAGTGAGTTTATACCCCCTATTTTCGGTTTTTACTATGTTTTGGGGGAGAATACAAGTTGTTTTGTGTAGATCTATGTGTATATGCATGATTATGTGTGTTTTTCATGATATATGTTGTGATTATGTGTTGTAAACTTCATAAACTCAAAAATATGCTAAAATATAATGATATTTGTAGAACATAACACTTGATACAACTTATTATGCAAAGAAAAGGTTTAAAACATTACAAGGTTGTTTAAAACTAAGAAAATCGCATAAGAGGGCCAAAAATGACAAAATAATCAAAAAGTGAAGTTATTATATAACTCGCGGTTTTGAAGGGACCAAAAAGGATTTATTTTGAATAAATATGGATCTTTATGGTATTTATGATTTTAAAAGGGCTAAAAGTGTAAATTTTCACAAATGGGCCTCATATTGGTCTTTCACGGTTTTGGGCTAAGTTTGTAAATTTTTGTACTTTTGTGGGCTTGAGTGTCATTATAAACAAAGTTGAGCCAAAAATGTTATTTTTTGGTTATAAGGGCTGAAAATGATAATTTTATCAAACTTGGGCCAAAAAGGATAAATTCTATGCTTTTGGGCCGAAAATGTAAAATTTCATACACTTAGGCCGAAAATGATATTTTTGACAAAATTTGGTTAAAAATGTTATTTGAATCTAGCCTTAAATGTAAACTTTTGGTCTTAAGGGACCTAAAAAGTAAATTTTACCAAAAATATGCCTAAATTGTAAATTTTTAGTCTAATGGACCAAAAATGTCAATATTACAAAAGTGGCCTTTTTTTTATTTGTCATTTTGGAAAACGATTGAATAAGAATGAACATTACAATAACAAACGAGTCAAATACGTTAAACTCACTTTTATTGGGCCCGAAATATACATTACATGCTTAGTGGGCCTTAGTTGTCCTTTTGCATGCTTATTGGGCCTGGAATATACATTACATGCTTAGTGGGCCTTAGTTGTCCTTTTGCATGCTTATTGGCCTGGAATATACAATACATGTTTAGTGGGCCTTAGTTGTCCTTTTACATGCTTTTGGCCCTGGAACTTACATTACATGTTTATTTGGGCCCTTGTGGTCCATTTATATGCTTGTGGCTTCGTACATTCACATACATACACTTTGGGCCTTGTATACATACAACATATTTGGAAAACATTATTTACTACGTTAAATAGTGTGATACAATATTCGCGTACATTTAGTTAAGTTTCTTGTGAGACACGTATTCATCCGTACCTATCTAGCGTACAACCTTAAGTCCTGTAGTTATAACCAGAGTCTCCTGGAGGGAGAGCGGGAGTTTGTGTATATATCTATACGGGGGTGACACCCCACGCCTGAGCTGTTCGCTACAGTTAGACTAGGTCAGTCTAGGGCGACAAACCTTACCTTAAACAAGTCGGCGCCTGAAAAAACGTCATGACAGGCAGATCAGTCATATCAAGTATGGTTATAACGAACTCACAAAGAAATTAACTCCATTATAAAATTTACGGAATACATTTACAGTTTGGTAACACGGAAACATACATACACTGGTACTCAGTCTTAGGGTGTTAAGACCACAACGTTTTATAAACAGACAATATCGGATTGTCTGGGATCATTCAATTTATACATTTTCAAACATTATCACACATGCATTAATACAAGATCGGACACAAACATTTCAAACCGTTTTTCAGAAAATATCGGATTTTCTGGTGTTTACAAAGTAATACAAAATATTTTACTCAAACAGGCTTATGAACACACCAACATTATATGTGTTGACGTTTTCAAATTAACTTGTATTATCAGGGAATCGTTAAGTAGAAAGGTCGACAGGAACATATGGAAATTGTCATATTTTGTATCATCATACATTAACTATTTGGGCATGTAATATTTAATACAATATTTGATGTAAACAATGACAGTTGTATTTTGAATGTATGATGATGGTGTTTGTCATGTTTCATTTATATTCACTATGATGATATTACAAGATGAAGTCACTCAACCCCCGAACGTTTCCGTCGTCTGGTTCGGGGGTGTGACAGACTGGGCCTGGGGTATTCCAATCCGATGGTTGACTGGACCCGACATGTTTTATTGTATACGTGATCTGTTTATATGGTGGCATGTTGGAGGAAACTCACTAAGCTTTATGCTTATCCAGTTGTTTATTGTTTCGGGTATTATTGGTGTCTATGGGAAGGCGGAGGCAAGACTGTACACACGCATCAGCAGCATTGAGGATTCTGCGTTTTCTATATTTCTTTGATTTTGAACAAATGTAATTTAGAATAAACGGTTTTCCTAATAATGGATTTATAAATTGGAAAGTTTTCACCTTAATAAAAATGAAAAATTTTGGTTGTGAAAGTGGGACGTTACATCAAAACTACGGGAAACTACATTTAAAGGACCTGGAGTAGCTCATACTCTATTAGACCAAAACTATAGGACCAAAAATGCACACAAACTCTAGACTAGCAAGATCTAAGTAAATTACACATCAAGATCCGGGCTTTATACCTTCAAATGATGTTTGAGGGTGAGATACTTCTAGATCCAAGATGCCTTGAGCTTCCAACATAATTTCACTCCTTTCTTCTTCCTTCAAGATCACCAAAAACGCACTTTCAAGCTCAAAATGTTCACACAATGGATTATGGTTTGAAAGGGACGATTTGAGGAGATGGAGGTTGATGAGGGAAAGGGTCTTGGGCAGTTAATGATGTTTAAGTAGGGCTCAAACCCTGAAAATTAGGGTTTAGACATCAGTTACGTACGCCATGCGTACTTAACACAAACACGCAATTCATTTAAGTGGCAAAGGGACCAATTTGCATTTAAATTTCATACTAAGGGTGTAAATGGAAAATAAATGGATCAAGGTGTTACAAATTGTGGATAAGGTTGGAGGGAGTGGTGTTTCAAAAGTTTGTTATTTAGAGGGCGGGGGTTGCCACTTTTGTCATGCTATTTTTTTCTAAAATCAATGTATATAAAAAGTAATCAATTTAAACAAATTATTTTTATAAAAACATAAACTTATGTCTCATCGGTAGCCTACTACTGAGTTCACTTGTTGAGCAAGCCTTACCGAGTTTGAAGGGCGATGTTCCTTGTGATTGTCGAGCACCCCATCAGCTTTGTCGAAGGGTGACACCGAGCCACTCCCTCTAGTCTAAGGGGTATTGTAACATCCTTAAGATATGGTTCAAATAAAATATTACTAATTTATTAAATAAATAGATAATAATACGAGAAATAGTAAAAACAATTAAAAGAAAAAGATAAAAGAAAATATTAAAGTAATAAACTATGATTAAGTTAAAATTCGTGGAAAAAACGCCAAACTTGACAATTTGATAAAAGATAGGTAATCGACTAAAAATGTATATGTAGGACCTAAATGATATGAATTATGGTGGGGAGGGACCATATGTGTAAATCTTAAGTGGCTAGCTTATGTGGTGATCTATATGAAAAGAATATATATTTGAGGGACTAAATGTGCACACATAGACATAAGTTATTAATCGAGTGCACCTTCGTACTAATTTAAACTATTGCTTCGGATTTCGAATCGATTCAACAAAAATTGTTGTATGCAAATGACGATTGATTATTAAAAAATATAATACAACACAATACTATTAACGAAGTATCTAAATAAAATCAGAATTCATTGCAGATAGTTCTTTGTGTTATGTAAACAGATCGTGTCATTCATGACAAATCTCGACATTCAGGGTGTTTTTCAAATGTTATTTGGGCTACAATATCGCAGTCAAAATGTCAGAAATCATAGTCAAAATTTCTTACTTTATTGGGAAAATATTAAAAAGGGACTAAAATGCGCGCGATTGTTCTATAGGGGTTCCCAAAATGGCAAAACATGTGTAATCAGGACAAATTATGGAAACACCTACCCGCTTGGTCCCTATGATTTAAAAAATCTGCGCAGTTGGTCTTTTTGGCCAATATCGTCCCCTTGAAGTCGTTATTTTTCCTAGGTGGCCTCCCCTAGCCTGAGTGGCTTGCCAGGATGATAGCTAAATGAGACTAATTGCTTACGTGCCTTACCACATTGATAATTGTCATTTATATTGTTTGTCTTCACCGTTTTCGATGTAGTCACCACTTTCTTTCACACTTGCAGAAGGTTAAAAAATTAATATCTCCCATCCCCCTCATTCAGCCATCATATTCATTGTGTTTTGAAGAAGAGTTCTTCAAATCATTGGTAAAAAAATCATTCAGTGACACAGGCGCGTCCTCAACTCCAATTTTCATAAGAGTTAAGAATACGGAAATTAGGGTTTTAAGATGGCTAGTTCTTCAAATTTGAGTTAAACACTAAACTTTATGTTTGATTGTGTGTGTTGTAAACAACAATAATCAAAACAAAAACATACACATAATACATTATTTTATAAATACATCATTCTTATATTAGTTAATTTCAAGAAAACTACAACAACTGATTGACCCAGAGAAAAAACTCATTCAAAATCATACAAAAACCGTAAAGCTTTAAAATTCGAACAAAAAACCCAAAAAAAAACCCATTCCAAACCATACAAAACCTAATATACACCCTAAACTTTCATCATCCTTATAAATTGTGAAGTAATTCATTCCTCCTCTCTAATCGTTCCTCGAGAACCTCTACCTGATTCATCAACTCGACAAATATACAGATCATTGTCGATGCACTAGCTGAGATACCTTTGTGCTATAATCCATCTGGTCAAGCGAGTAAAGAAAGCTACCTCGTCCCTCATTTGTATTTCGATTCGACACCCTGCTAAAGTTTTTGATGCCATATCTACATATGTTTTTAGTTTCTGTTAGTCTTTCCACATATCATGCTTGACCGCAAGCATGGAGTAATTGTTGAAGAGCATCATTCTTACCATTTGTTATTGATGATGATGATGACAATATGTTGATTCTTTTTGGAAATTATTGTGAAATTAACATTTGTTTGATTGTTTACGTAGAGTATTTAATACCACCCGATTATTATTACTTGAAAATTATATGACCTTTTGGTAGTGATCGGATTATTTGGTGCCTTCTTGGTCAAAGAGATAAATTAAGCATAGTTAAAGTGAGGGGGGAGGTCATGATTAGAGGCAAAGGTCATCATTAGAGGTAATACATATTTGATGGGTTTTTTGATACTTTTTTTTATTAATTTTTAGAATTGATACAAATGTTATTAATACTTTATATTAGACTTCAACAACAACAACCCGAACATGACCAAAAAGGAGTACAACACACAACCTGCCTTGCATTTTGGAGATGAGATTCAAAAGGGGAGATAGTAAGTCAATTCTTCATGCTGAAAAGTATGTCTTAGTATATATGAATAGTCAATGACCAAAATGATGCACGATTTCCAAGGGATTTCTCCAAGTACATAAATGATAAGACCATTGTGTTATCTATACGAATAAAACGAGCATGAGAATAAGGTAAAAATGGCCATTGATTATGTATTGTCGAGGGTTGAGAAAAAAAGATAGACAATCTTATGTTGTTGACCATAGGAACTTATGAGGTTATGTTTGTCATCGATTGTGTTGTTTAAGTTTGTGTTTGACACTGGTTGTGTTGGTATTTTGTTAAACTTGTTTTGTTAATGTTATAGGTTAGGTATTACTTGTTGCTTGAATATTATTGTAATGTCTTTTTTGTTGGTTTGATAATGGTATTTGTTGTTTGTATTAAATGGTAATGTACTTTGGTGTAAATGTAGTTTGCATTAAACATTCATGAGTTTTTTTTAACTTAATACATTTGTAAATACTTATAATGTAACATTCCATTTAAATTAATTAAAAATAAATAATTAACCCGGAGCCCCAAGATGTAAATTTATAATTTATATTATGTTATAATGGCCCTAAAACCAATAATATTTAGCGGAGAGTGGTTTCGGGGAGCCAAAGGATATATTTTAGACTTTTGGGGGTCAAAGTGTAAACTCGGGATTTATTTTGTAAAGATTTTAGAAGACCGGGGGCTGTTTGGTAAAACTTTGGGCCTGAATTGAAGAGGATTTTAATGTTGGGGGCTGAAAGGGTAAATTTCGGACCTACTTTGAAAGAAAAAAGGGAAGGGAGGGGCCAAAGGTGGCATTATGGGATAAATTATATGGGGCTCGGGGTATAAAACCCTTCACCCGGTAAACCCTAACCCTAAAAAAAAGAGGCAGTCGTCACACTCTTCAGTCTCCGGCGCCGCACCACCCGCTTCCCTCTTGTTCTCCGGCAGAAGAAAAGTCGAACGACCGCCTGCTGCTGCGTCACATCGAGATGCCATCATAACCCTAGCCAACGACGACGACGTGAGCGGACGGAAGAACGGCCATGTACGACGCCAAGACGGTTGCAGACGACGTCAAGGGCGTGTGCCGCCATTCTCGGACGCGCCTCCGCCTCTTCTGCCGCTGCAATGTCACCGCCTTCGCCATCTCAGGCCATTGTCATCTCAGACAACTATTTCACACAACTTTTCTATTAACTTGAGGACAAGTTATGGAGTCATAAAACCATTTAATGAGGACAAGACTCTTCATTTTTGTAACCTTTGCCAACTTTTATGAGTTTTATGATTCTTAAATGTGACTTTTCATATAACTTGAGGACAAGTTACAAAAACACATTTTGGAATCAACTCTTAGATTAAAATGGATTGAAAACAACTATTTCACACAACTTTTCTATTAATCTAAGAACCTCATAAGAACAAGATAATTCAAATCATCAATCTTCAAGAAATTAGCATGAACATACAAACTAATACAAATCTTGAAATTATGACAATTATCTTAGAAATTGGATTAGCATGAACATTACCACATCAAAAACAAGTTTACAAGTCCAAAAATATCTTAGGGTAATGTTCCTAGTCCAATTCCAGCCAAAACAATCGATTATATGCATCCAACTCGATTTTTCAGCTACTTTTGCAAGTATAACAAGAAAACAAGCCTAGGCTCTGATACCACTGTTGGGTTATGAGCATACTAACACTCCTAAGTGTACATGCAACCCTAAATACCTTGGATCTATGTTTTCTCTATTATACATACAATTATGAACATCCAAGGTATTATCCTAATCTAGCATACAAAATAATAAATATAACAAGATAGAATACATACCTCTTTGATGTAGAATGTCTTCATGAAGCTTGAGTGCCTAGTGCCCCAAGTGTGACACCTCAAATGGTTCACACAACACCAAATACACTTGGAATAACTTGAGAGAAACTTGAACACTCCTTGAAATCGTCTAGCCCTCACACACATACTAGTGCACGATTTCTTGAGCCATGGGATTCTTTTATATGGTGGCTATTAGGGTTACACCATGTAACTCATAACTTTACCCATTCCTTATGCTCCATGGATTTTAACCTCCATGGAGTATCCATGGGTCACCCCATGGACTTAGTCCAACATAAGGAATCTTGGATCACAAGCCCACATATATAAGAATGAATGATTTACACAATCAACACATATATTTAATTAGTCTCCTTTTGATCACTTAATTAATTCCAAATTAATTCTTGATCAATACTAATTAAATAACCTTATTAATATATTAGAACTTATAATATATTAACCAACCTTAAGTGTTATTTCTCTCATTATAGTCTATCCAAATGCATGATGACATGCAACCCAAATGGACCATGCCGGGTCGGGTCAAGTCTTACCAATTATAGTTATGGACTTAGACATTAATCCAACAGTCTCCCACTTGGATAAGTCTAAAACTGTTATTGCGTATGACTTCAGGAACCGATCAGCAATCATAGCTCTCAAAAGCTTCTGTCGAACTCTGACCTTGTCGATGAACTCTGACCTTTGTCAATGACTTGTCCATTAGATAAGGGATCATATATTCCTCCATTCTAGATATCATATGGACTGAGACATGGATTATCAATCATTCTCTCTGTCCATTTGTTGTTTCCCGATTTTCGATTCATGATGACTGACTGATTGAACAAATCAAATCAGTCCTGGCTTGGCCAAGCACTCACATGTATCATCTTTAAATCATCGAGGGGCCCACATATATCGCTTTTATCCCAAAGGTAAAAGGAATGGATAAACTTCGACTCATATGGCTTGTTCTACTACTTGTTGAATCATACACAAAGGCACGTTTTATAACATCGAGTTACCAATGCGTTTTCGTGCAATCAATGTATAACCAACTCATAGTAACAACTCATATCTCTAGGTTTGAAGAATATAAGATATTATCGTCTCATGATCACTCGTGATAAAATCCATGAAGTGATTCAAATGAGCGCGGGTTGAATCCAATACTCAGAACTTATGAGCACTCATGAGTGTTGTAGCACCACTTTGTCCACCAACTTGGACCTCTACAAACCAACCCATGACAGTCTTGATTCATATCTACTTCCAACATATGACCGACTGTGGATGGTTTGAATAACTTAATCATTCAGGAAGAGCGACTTAGTTATTCTGGAAGTCAAAACATGCAAAGTGAAACACAAGAATAAATGAATCAGATATGGTATCAAACCCTATGAATATAAATAAACACTTTTATTTATCACCATACTGATTACTCATTATTCATTGTTTCGGTTTTATCAGCTTTATACTTGAATTAAAAACACTAGTTGTCCCATGCTCCAAGCATGTACACTATGTTTTTCTTAAACAATAGCTTTGCCATACACCAAGTATGCACTCTATGTTTGTCTATGATCCTTACTTTGTGAAATAAACCAATTGAACATAATTTCAATGATTCTAATTTCACACTCCCAAATCCTTATCGAAAAATGTGAGAATTTCAAATTCCTATCATTTATCGAAATCTGTTTAGATTTTAAACTTATATGCACTGACCCTCCTGTAATGAATATGTACAAAGTTACAAAGACTTGTCAACAGTCATTATAAGGTATTCCAATGGAGATCAACTCCATGGAAACTAAGTCTCATATTCAAAGTACATTGCTTTGGACATGCTTCTTGCATTAAGTTTTCTAATCTTACACAGATAACTTCCACCTATGGAGACAACTCCATATTCTCATTTTGACTATCACTTCTGAATAAGAGATGCCTCTTTTCAGAATATGTCAATATGGTCCTTCCAAAATTAGCACTATACTTCCAACTGTCCTGAGCAACCAATCTTTGGTAAACCTCAGATTGTCCTCGACAATTGCTTAATCATTTTAGTCATATCCAATTCTAGACCTTTTCCCTTCTTAATGCCTCTGGGCATTTGGAAAAATTTAGAAATGACAAATATTATAGCACATGCAATCGATCCTGTACCCAAAGCAAATGGTACACGATTCATGATGTCTCACATAAAGACATGATTCTAGACCAGTCTTTTGCTACAATATTTTTATTTGCCATGTTTTCAAAATTTGACCATGAAGAGGGATGCCGTAATCATAATCGAATTTTGAGAACGCAATATGTAGAATTTCCTTAAGTTGAACCAATCCAACATGAAATTCATATATATATTCTTGACTAAAGATGATTAAGGTCTCAATCTAAGCCTTTAGAACTGAACTGAAGTATATCCTCTCCCTTAATTATAGCAAAACAACTTTTTCAATCCCTGCAGCCTCACGAATTGAAACTTTTGTTTTCTATAATTAACATTGCTAACTTGCAACACTAACAATAATTATCATGCTCCCACTAACATGATGATTATTAGCATAACACGTATGCTCCCACTAGCTTTGACATGTACTCAGAAATCAGTTGGACTTCTAGAAATCAATACTTTATTGACTTCCTTACCAAAGTTCAGATTTCTGATACGAGATGCTTTGATAAAACTTTATCAAAATCATACACCTTTCCATAGATATCATGCATGTGTGTCTAAACAATTTCAGAACTATGAAAAGGGATGTCGTAATCATAGTCTCAATTGTTTAGACCTTTTGCCATCTGCTTCAAATCTACTTGGTGGAAGTGTTTCCTCACCATCATTTTCATGAATCGGAGAGAAACCTTATGACCCTTAGATTTTATGGTGTATGTGTTCTTATCCATGTGAATCGTCAAAACCATAGTCACAAGACAAGGATAATGACAAATCCAAACTCATATGGACTGAACTTATGCAATCTTAACTTCTTGCCACCTGGCAGCTCAGGTGCCTGCCATTGCTTCCAAGTAGTTGTGCAACCAATTGAGAACTCTCAGAACTCCTATGCAAAGCCAACTTGAATAGGCACAAAAATTTCAACACGATAGGTTATAAACCTCAAGTCGTGTGCTAGTGAAGGACTTTAGGTTTTATTCTTGATTAAGTCTTGAAACTTTCAAGAGCTTTAAGACTCCCACTGTCCTCTTGACATATAAGACTCCCTTGTCAAATATTCAAGAGATAGTGTGGATTCTTTATCAAGACTAACACTTTACACAATTGGCCTAAGTTGGTCTCTGTTTTATCCAAAACATCACAACTTACCAATTTCAAATGTACAAGAGTAGATAACCTTTTACTCTTACATTTGACTAGTGTTAACAAACCCTCTTTAAGATATGTCACTCAAGTTACAATCTTGGAGTATGACTCTAAGAATTGTTTTGGAACGAAGTATGACTCATCTTTTTGATTTAACCATTTCAACAATTCATGACTCCTCTTCTTAGTCATAAGAATGCACTAAGATGACTTTAGAGGACCAATTGTGATATGGTATCTTAATCATTAAGATGATCATAAACATGATACTAAAGTACTCTCCCATCTTTTCAGATTTGAGAAACTTTTATCTTTCTGCCTAATTTGATTATTCCCATTCGTTCTGCCATACATTGAGACTTTTCCAATGTTTCAGAATTATACTTAAACTTGTAAGTATAACCATATTTACTAAAATTTAGTAAATCATGACGAATAGTCTTAACGAGCTTTGTGGTGGACTTGACCAGTGCACAAGAATGTGTACTCGATCCCTTTAGTCCTTAACTTGACTCACACATCCATGTGAACAAGTCTTAATTTTCCAATGCTTGAAAGTTCTCATTCATCATACTATTCAACTTGCATGATTCCAAGTTTCTATCCAACTAAAGCCTTGGGAATGAGAATCTTTCCTTATTTGGTAAATTATGACACTACCACAAACGAAAGAATCAAGTCCATTTTTTTTTCAAATATTGCTATCAATGGAATCATATAAACAACCATTTTTCACAAATGCCACTTGTAAGGATATTTAAAATAAATATAAAATTAAAAACTTTTATTTTATTTCAAAACTTTGCGGAAAAAAACTTATCCTTATAGTGCAAATGCATACGGAAAAACTTGTTGTTATCTATTCCTAAGCAATATATCATAACTCCTAAGTAACAACTTCAAAATTCTGATGCGATCAAAATCCACCTACGCGATCAGAATCAGCATATACTTCCTTTAAGCTTTCTCTCTATTCTTTGATTCTTAAAACATCAACATGTGACCCAGTCACATCATGTAATGAGGATCTCAGAATAGAACTTAACAGAGTTAGATAATGGGCTCTACCTGATGTAGAGTCAAACTTATTGACTTTAACATCCTTAGGTAAATTTGGCAGCTTTGCAATCAACGCCCATTCCTTTGGCAAAATAAACATATGGACCCTTTGGTAATGGGACTATCTCAGACTTAGACTTTCTCTTTACCATTTGGTCAACCGGGTTGACTATGGCCAATCCCTTTCCATTGGGAAGAGAATGCTTTTTCTGGATTTCTAGTGTCACCATTGTCACTGTCCATAAAGTTTTTGGGAAGTTGATCTTCTAATCAAATTTGCTTTACTATCGTTCCAGATCATTGCTGATTCAGCAGCACCAAGCAAATAGATATGATCATTAAGGTTCATGTCATAGTATGTTTCATAGTAGTCCCAAAGGAACTCACTATGTGACTTAGAAAGTGATTGAACATCCAACTTTCTCAAGACTTTGATACCCAACTCTCCCAGCTTGTCAATATGTGACTTCATCTCTAAGATGTGATCACACATAGACCTTGCTTGCCATTAGGGCTTGAGTGACCTTGAACTTGTGGGTTAGGGAGAATAATTGGAGGAGGTGGAGGAAGTAAAGTTCCAAGAGATTTGGGAAGATCATAGATGTCTGAACTAGACATCTTTTGGGAGATATTCAAGATAGTTGATCTAAAGTCCTTAATATAACACCCAATATGAAATATTAAGGCTAGGATCCAACAACCTATTTATAACTGGAAGAGGGATGTCGTAATCCGAGTTATAAAATAGTTGAAGGTAGGTAAATGACGATTTACCAATTTCCACCATGAAAAACGAAATAATGTAATTAGGTTTTTAATTGGATTTGAAACTCCTAGATCTTTTGAGATTCATTGAACTTTTCAATGACATGTTTCAATCTCGAGTGTGCCCTTCAGGTTTTGTGACTGGGATGCCGAGGATCACAAAACAAGGTGTGAAGTAACCATGCAAATATACTTGGTACCCTTAATATTTACCCCCAAATCGATGTGCCGGTTAACCACACACGCTCCAACGATACTATGATAAACATTAAGTTACCCTTTGCCTACCTTGTTAAGTCCAGGTTAGTGTGCCGGTTAACCACACATGCTCCACTAACAGCTTAAACAAAGTGCAAAGTGTAATTTCATGGATTAGCACCTTATTCACATTTTCCTAAGTAACTAAGATTGGGAATTTATAAGTGTTTAGTTACTTAGTATTTATCATTAATACTTTTAATGAAGGGAGAATTATAGTCCTTGTCCTACCCGTTCGGCTAACGACCCTCCATCAGTCAAGGAAGCGGTGGGTGAGAGTGGACACCCATTAAACTGCCATTTTATAGGCAGTAACCTTATACCCCCCTTATAGACCGGCTTCATGAATGAGGCCTACTAACGGTAAGACTGACTTGCTCTTATACATATATTTATTATTAACTTATAATACTATAAAGTATAAGGGTTGAATTTTAACTTTTAAAATTCTAAGGGCTAACTTGGAATTAAAGTATTCATGGGGAAAACTTTACAAATTCCAAAACTTGAGGGCAAGTTTTGAAAATATTCAAAACTAATTAATTCCATAACTTATGTGTTTAAAGTAGTTTTAATTAAAAAAAAAACTCTTCAAGTTCCATAACTTGAGGACAAGTTATGGAAGACTTTAAACTAATAAAAGAATGTAACTTTTCTTTATTTTTGTAACTTATGGAACTAATTAAGGTTACACATTTTATCATTTAATGAAGTGACTCTTGAACCTCCATAACTTGAGGACAAGTTATGGAGTCATAAAACCATTTAATGAGGACAAGACTCTTCATTTTTGTAACCTTTTCCAACTTTTATGAGTTTTATGATTCTTAAATGTGACTTTTCATATAACTTGAGGACAAGTTACAAAAACACACTTTGGAATCAACTCTTAGATTAAAATGGATTGAAAACAACTATTTCACACAACTTTTCTATTAATCTAAGAACCTCATAAGAACAAGATAATTCAAATCATCAATCTTCAAGAAATTAGCATGAACATACAAACTAATACAAATCTTGAAATTATGACAATTATCTTAGAAATTGGATTAGCATGAACATTACCACATCAAAAACAAGTTTACAAGTCCAAAAATATCTTAGGGTAATGTTCCTAGTCCAATTCCAGCCAAAACAATCGATTATATGCATCCAACTCGATTTTTCAGCTACTTTTGCAAGTATAACAAGAAAACAAGCCTAGGCTCTGATACCACTGTTGGGTTATGAGCATACTAACACTCCTAAGTGTACATGCAACCCTAAATACCTTGGATCTATGTTTTCTCTATTATACATACAATTATGAACATCCAAGGTATTATCCTAATCTAGCATACAAAATAATAAATATAACAAGATAGAATACATACCTCTTTGATGTAGAATGTCTTCATGAAGCTTGAGTGCCTAGTGCCCCAAGTGTGACACCTCAAATGGTTCACACAACACCAAATACACTTGGAATAACTTGAGAGAAACTTGAACACTCCTTGAAATCGTCTAGCCCTCACACACACACTAGTGCACGATTTCTTGAGCCATGGGATTCTTTTATATGGTGGCTATTAGGGTTACACCATGTAACTCATAACTTTACCCATTACTTATGCTCCATGGATTTTAACCTCCATGGAGTATCCATGGGTCACCCCATGGACTTAGTCCAACATAAGGAATCTTGGATCACAAGCCCGCATATATAAGAATGAATGATTTACACAATCAACACATATATTTAATTAGTCTCCTTTTGATCACTTAATTAATTCCAAATTAATTCTTGATCAATACTAATTAAATAACCTTATTAATATATTAGAACTTATAATATATTAACCAACCTTAAGTGTTATTTCTCTCATTATAGTCTATCCAAATGCATGATGCCATGCAACCCAAATGGACCATGTCGGGTCGGGTCAAGTCTTACCAATTATAGTTATGGACTTAGACATTAATCCAACAGATATTTTATACACGTTTTAAACTGTATATATATTTTTATCTACAAATATGTTGGGTAGAACATGGGTAGATAGTTGGTGTGTGATAAATTAAAGTGATGAGACGTTTCGACGTGATTTGAGATTCAGTCATCCAACGGAGTTTGGATGACGACCACAGACTTTCGCTGTACTCCATCCCCCACAGGGTTGCCTTTAGGACATGTATGGCTGAGGAAACCCCTTAGCAGCAGTGTCCATCCCGATGATATTCTTTAGGCTAGGTCCCTTGTGTTAAGTGTTTAGGGACGTAAAGTGAGGATAACGGGAAATGGGTAATCAGGGTTATTGTTGATTGGTGAACTTAATAAGTTTATTATTATTGTGGGTTGAAAACCCTATATGCTCACCAGGCTCCCAAGCCTGACCCACTCAGCTTTTTATGTTACAGGTAGTGGACCCTGAGCATAGTCGGATGACGATGAGTGATTTTGGATCATAGGCCAGTAGTTGTAAATAACTGTGTAAGGCTTATAATGTCTTGTTTATGCATTTGATCTGTATCGAAACATGACATCCCGAGGTTTTGATATAAAAGGAAATTATATATTTCTTAAAGAAAGGTTTTGATAAATTTTTATCATGTTTGGTTTTGGGAACAAATTCCGCAACACTTTTAATCAAATGATTACTCTTATTTTATTTTAAAAAGCATAAACGAAATCGGTCTTTTCTGGCCGTGAAATTGAGGATGTCACAGTTTGGAAAACCCTAATTTTGGAATTATTGGTTTGGACCTGTCGGGACCCGCATTTTGGACCATTGGAGTGAAGTTATGACTCAAGCCCGATTTCATTGTATGTTTGGACTTAATGGATTAAGTCCTTAATAAATTAAGTCCTTAATGGGTTAAGTAGGAACACTTAACCCTAATCGTCATTTTATGTGAAAAACCCTAATTGAGTTTGGATGCTTGTTGGGCCATTTATTGGACTAAGCTGTCGTGGGCCTTTGTGGGCCAATTGGGAACATATTCATGGACTAAGGGAAATTATTGGGCTTCAGGATAACACCCATTAGATTGGCTTGGACCCAATTTGGAAAATTGGGCCATAATTGGGCCTTGAGGATTATTAGATATTGGGCCATCAGAATGCCAATTGTTGGGGCTAGAATAATTGGATGGGCCTTAAAATAAGTCCATGTAGAGTTTTGGGCCCAATTTCGAAAATTAGGTCATATGTTGGGCCTTGGTTGATTATTGGGCTTTTGGGCCTTGAGAGTGTGAGTTTGGGCCTTGGTTTTTGAACCAAGCTAGGTTAGGGGTAAAATGATCCATTTACCCCAAGTGTAGATTTATGGTTATGCACTGGAACCCAATTATTAATTGGGTGTCATTTTGATGTTGACAGTTCGGGAATCTGTCAACCAGCAATGAGAATTTTATTCGCGGGACTTCAGCAGTGTCAAGTGAGTCTCTTCACCATACCAATGGGTCTAAAGGACCAAGGTCGGCCCATTTTATGATATGTGATATGCTAGCTGATTATGTGTTATGTTAGTATGACATTTGCATGGAAGACCTCGGGGGGTTCCCGAGGCAATAGACTAAGACCATGTGGGGGTTCCCATGGCAATTAGTTATATGTGTTATGTGGTATGCTAGCTATTATGTGACATGTGGCATGCTAGATATTTCTGTGATATGCGGTGTGCTAGTTGACTCTGTGTTGCTTGCATGGAAGACCTCGGGGGGTTCCCAAGGCAGTTGGATATAAGACCATGTGGGGGTTCCCATGGCATACGGTGTAAGACCATGGAGGGTTTCCATGACACCTTTATATGTTGTATATATGGCTTATAGGGTTTGTATATGTGTACTGGTAATTAATTATGTGTTATGTTGATATGATATTGGTATGGAAGACCCCGGGGGGTTCCCGGGGCGGTTGGATATAAGACCATGTGGGGGTTCCCATGACTTTCCTAGTTAAGACCATGCGGGGGTTCGCATGGCAGTGAGCTAAGACCACGTGGGGGTTCCAGTGGCACCCGATGTAAGACCTTGGAGGATTTCCATGGCTTCCTTATATGATTATATATGCATGACTTATGTGATATATGTAGCTTTTATAGCTAATATGATATGTGTTATGTGGATTGTATGTGGGGTATGCTCTGGGGAACTCATTAAGCTTCGAGCTCACAGTTTTATGTATTGGTTTCAGGTATCATCGATTTGAAAAAGAAGGGTTCGGATTGATCGCAGTGCACACACCTATGTTTTCCGCATTGAATGATTTTGGGATGAACTCTGATAAATGTTTTAATTAATGACGTTTTGGATGTTTGGAATAAATGATATCTATGTTTTGACTATATTAAAAATGAAATTTTTACCCTTGATTTTTGGCTCGTTACATATAAGTAGAAAAAATACAAACAAAAACCACTTATAAGCCAAAAAAAAAACTTCAAAATAAAAATAAAAAAAACCTTTAAAAGTTGGAAAAAGGAAAATAAAGTCAATTATAGGAAACCAATAAGGACTAAGTGGACTATATTTGGGCACTTGTTAATTAGTTTGATATGCTAGGGTGATGTGACAAGTTACGTAGGCCATGGGAGGCCAACTAGGGCGACTAACGACTTCAAGCGGACCAAATGGTCAATGGCCTAGCGGTATGGAGTGACCATCTCATATGAGAGGTCAGGGGTTCAAGTCTCGGTGGAGACATAGGTGGTTATTTAGGAGTAGATTAGTTAGTTGCCGTTTCAAAAAAAATAATAATAAAACAAAAAAATTAAAAAAAAAAACGACTTCAAGCGGGCGACGTTTGCCAAAAGGACCAACCGGTCAAATTTTTTAAACCACATAGACCAACCGAGTAGGTGTTTCCATAGTTGTTATGATTGTGTCTATTTTGATAAACTACATAGACTAATCACATAATTTTATCTAATTTTTTTAAAACACAAAATCATAGGTAAAATCAAAAGAAATCTTAAAGGAAATCGCATACAGCTCTATACCATATGGGAATTTAGCTTTTTATATATACAAATATATATACAAACTAGTGGGTTGAAATGGCAGCCGACCTGATGAAATCTCAAGTGGGAGGGGTGATTTGATCGTTAAAATTGACATTTTATTAATTTTTGGCTGAAAATTGCAAAACCATCGAAAGAATTAAGTAAATTTGTAATTTTTCTCCATTTTTTATGCCATTAGATTTAGGAATCCATTACATTTTGATCTTCCACAGCTTTCTAATTGTACTTCTAGACCCCTCATCTTTCCTTTCCTTTTCTCTTCTCAAAGCAACTACGTCAATTTGGAAGCCGAAACTGAGAGAGACCAAATCGACTTGAGGACCACCACCTCTACTCTCCTACTTCATGGCGTCTCTCTTTCAGAAATTTCAACAGGTACTCAATATCTATAATTCATTATGCATACGCTGACGAACAATTTCACATTCGATTATCAATCCCTCAACCACGTTGCTGCAACCGTCAGTTCTGGGCATTTAGGTTTTCTCAGTTAGAATCGTCAATTTCCCTATATGTTTTCGGATTTCTTCCCTAAAAACTGTTGCTATGTGGTACTTGTAAGCTTACATTATACTGTATTCATGAAATTCCGCTTACATTTGCTACACCTTCCGCTTTGAGATTTTGATAAATTGGGGTTCTGGTTGGATTGCGATCGGAGTAGTATGTTTGCAAAATATTGAAAATGTGCTATATTAACTACTCTATCGATACTGAGAAAATACCTAAACCTTGATGATGATGGTTACTTTGGACCTCAAACTATTGTATGAATTCTGAACCTGTAGAGAAAGGGTAAATGAACTCATATCAATATGGTGCAAACATAGTTGTTTGACTAGGAATTTTACATTTGAAGGAAGTAATAACTAATAAGAATCAAAATAGCATATGCTACATGCCTTACAGACTTCAGTTTATGCTCTCTTCTATTTCTAGTTTGTGGCAACACTGGCAAAAAGTCCAACATTTGCAAAAGATCCAAGACGCCTTCAATTTGAAGCAGACATAAATCGTCTCTTTCTCTGTACCAGGTAAACTAACCTTCGACCATGGTTTTACTTATATTTCTACTTAGTTTTTGTTCATATATTGTATATGATACATGATTACTGACTTTACCATTACAGCTACAATCGTGTGGGGAAAGATGCTGAAGATGCAGATATAGAGGAGATAATCAACATGGCAAGTAAAGCTGAGCTAGCAGATCAAGAAAGACAAGTCCAAGAAAACATCCATTCTCAAATCACAAACTTCTGTACATCAATGGACGAAATCCTCCTTCCTGACTTCAACTCTCATGATCCATCACTTAAATCATCATCCCAACAAAACCCCACTACCCCTCGTCCTAGTGGCCTTAGTCTTGCAATTGGTAGAAATACTCCAACAAACATCAATCTTCTTGGTTAGTTTTTATTATTCAAGTCTTTAACTTTAAAACCATATAATATAATTCCTTTCTTTAGTAGAATCTTATTAATGATGAAATTTTCAGCACAGATGTACCCGAGACAAAACAGTTGACATTCACAGAGGTATCCCAAAAGTTAAAAGATGTTACAGGATACACCCTTGAGCTAAAACCATCTCAAATCCCTCATGAACAAGCTGGAAGAGGTTTATTCATAGATGGTGAAGCAGATGTTGGCTCTGTAATAGCACTCTACCCAGGTGTGATCTACTCTCCGGCTTTTTACCGTTATATCCCTGGATACCCAAGAATCAATGCACAAAACCCTTATCTCATCACTAGATACGATGGGACAATCATCAATGGTCAACCATGGGGTCAAGGTGGTGAAACCCGAGAACCATGGGGTCAATCTAGGGTTTATCAGTCAAACCCTAGTTTAGAATCAGAATCAGGGTCAGTGTCAGGGTCAGGGTCAGACCGGGTGTGGAAGATGTTGAGTAAACCTTTAGAAGGGTCAAAGTTAGGGTTTAATGGTGATGAGGTGTTAGAGAGAAGGAATCCATTAGCTTTAGGTCATTTTGCAAACCATCCTGCAAAGGGTGTGGAGCCTAATGTGATGGTTTGTCCTTATGATTTTCCTTTGAGTGAAAAGGGTATGAGAGTTTATATACCGAATGTAAGTTTTGGGGGTAAAGAGGGAGAGGGAGTGAAGATGAAAAGGTTTGGGAGTTTTTGGTTCAAGTCCGGGGGGGTTTCTGACAATAATGGTGAAATGGAAGGGCCGATTATGAAAAGTCTTGCACTTGTTGCCATGCGGCCACTTTGTAATGAAGAGATTTATTTGAATTATAGATTGAGTAATTCCAAGAGGCGGCCTTCGTGGTATTCCCCTGTGGATGAAGAAGAGGACCGAAGAAGATGGAGCTAAGCTTACCTTAGCTTAGTTGACTCACTATTTGCAATTTTTTTAATAATTTTGAGGCTTTTATTTAGAATCCAAAAGCAAATACTTGCACTGTGTTCTTATCAGCAGTAAGGAGGTGAGAATCCATAAGTCAGGTCTCAGGTTTAGAAATACGTGAAGGAAAGTGTTTTCTATTTTGAAATACAAACATTAGTTTCCTTTTTTTTTAAATCACAGTTCAAAACATTTACTAAAGTGGGTGAAGCTTGTTTTACAATGTTGAAGATGTCATACTTTGAAAATGTTGTGGTAGGTATAATGAAAGTTGGATGTTATAACAAACAAAAAAAAATGTTTTTTTGTTGTGTTTAATCCTAATAAATGTTACTGAAATAGCTGGAAATCTCTTGTTTAAATCTCATGTTGTTATTTTGTGTTGAATATCAATTTATTCACATTGTTTCACAATATAATCTGAAAATGGTTAGTTTGAATTTTGCACCTTTATATTATAATAGTTCGTTGTGTTACTATTTATAGAGGTACATGATGTCGGTTTAACTTCTATCATAGGGTTGACGACCATAGCTAACAAAGATCAACTCTGGTGTATTTTTATTTATGAAAAAAATTCTCAATGGTATCACTCGATAAATACTTAGGGATTTTATCTTACAAATAGTATAACTTTGGTACTAAAAAGATTCTCCTTGCAAAATTTGTTATTATTTAAGGTTTTTATAATGTTTTTGTCCATTTTCGAAAATAAAATAATTTATTTTTAGTTGCAAAAACTAAGAAACCAAAAATAGCTATACTCCAAGACAAAAAGATATGATTTACTTCCGACTTAATTCATTTTTAATTCTATATTAGGTGTAAGACTTATGTATTACATGAGTTAATTGAAACAAAATTAAATATAAAGATTTAAATATTTAAAAACTTTGAATTTATAAGAAAATAAGAAAAATAATAAATTATTAAAACTGAATTTTCTTTTAAATTTAAATAAATAAAGAAAATAAACTAATGAGTTTTAATTTGAGAATTTTGAAATAATAAGGTACGTCCATTGATAAACTGATATTCATTTATTAGTGTATTTATTGTAATTATTACATTAAGGTATTATGTAAATATTATTAAAATATAAAAACTCATAAAATGACATGTGGAAAAGAAATTAATTCAAAATAACCACAAATGACATTTAGCAAATTAAATGAGAGTGTGACATGTGACAAAAAAAAACTTTCATTTATTAGAGTAGATCTTTTTACAAACACTTATAAAGTTCTAAATTAAAGATTATCATGTTTGTCAATGGTAAAACGCTACTCCCTTTCTCGAAAGTCAATAATCTCGTCAAAAAATTATTGTGCTATGTTTTTTATTTTAGATTTTTCCTAAGAATATAATTTTTTTAGTACTTATTTATAAATTTATTCATTTGTTCATTAACAATACTATATAACTATTACCCAAATTCCTTTTTTATAATCTTTGTAATTGGTCATTGGTTGATTGTGATATCTTAGACAACGAGAATTTGAAAGAAGTTCATTAATTTGTTGGTAAAGTAAGAAGCAAAATATTGTATCTAGATCCTCTACTAAGGAGTGTTTTGTAACAATTGAATGATTTAATGTTAAATCGCTAAGAGACTGAATACTTAAGTAAGGTTGTTAGATGAATGTGTCGAATGAGAAAAATTATCATTTTCTATTTTAGAGAAACAATTTCAAATGCATATAATACAATCTAAAAAAATGGAAAATATCAAGACATAAGGTCGATATCAACCTATTAATTTGGTCACTTGCCAAATTATCTCCAAAGGCTTCAATTTTTACCAACTTTCAAAACATTCACGTTAGAACAACAACAACACGGACTCCAAACATTCAATCATTCATCATTGAGGTGGGTTTTAAAAGTATAACAGCCACAAAAATTACTGGAGATTTTATGGAGAGATCAAAAAGGTAAAATTGAAAACGAAGATTATGAATTTATTTTAAACGATGAAGATTTCTATCATAATATTTAAATTTGTTCTTATCAGCTATTTTAAAGGAGATGCAGTTTGCATATAATTACAAGTTAGCCGACCTTGCCTCTGGTTTTTTATTTTTTTTCCTGTTTTCTTTTGAAGCGTATTAGCAAAAATAATAATAATAACCCTTTCTCCTACTTTCTTTGTTCTGTGCTAATACCAAAACTCAGATGGTATCAGAGCATATTCGGTTCTGCACAATTCAATAAATATTTTCCTTGTGATCCTTATTCCCTCATCGAAACTATGGTTGGAATAAGATTTGGAGAAATCCCTACCGCTTTGTCAGCGACGCAAACACAACCATAGGGTCAACTGCTGAAAGTCAACCTTCAACAAACCCTAATATTTAGTACATTATTCTTTCCACCGGCTACAAACTAAATGGTTATGGGCACACTCTGTTTCAAATTTCATATGAGGAAAAGGTAAAGAAGAGTATTTTTGTCTGGTGACTTTGTTCAACCTGAAGAGAAAATCCCAACCTTTAACAAATGGAAAGCAGAAAACAACATGGTGATTGTGTGGCTGTTAAACATGATGACACCAAAAACCGGTGAATAATTTATGTTTTACAAGACGACAACAAAAATATAGGAAGCAGCTCGTGATACATTCTCAAACCAGGATAATACCTCAGCCTTAATCGAATTTGGCAAGCTAACTGTGACAAGCTACTTCACAACTCTTAATTGCTATTGGAAACAACTTGATGTCCTTGATATCCTGGCTTGGAGTTGTTATGCAAATGGGAAACAATAAAAACATATACCGGAGACAGATATGATTTACAAGTTTCTCCTTAGACTGAATCAAGACCTCGATGAAGTGTGAGGAAGAATTTTGGGCAAAAAGACCTTGCCTACTCTTCGATAAGTATTTTCTAAGGTACATAGGGAAGAAATTGTCACACCCCAAAACCAGAATGGCGGAAACGTTTTGGGGTGGAGGACGTCATGTATAGCATCACAACCAATGTATAATAACAATCATAGCAACGCAACCATTACATTGAATACTTAAATAAAAATGTTTACATCAATTTGGAAATTGTCAGAAACTTGTTTGGATTACATCATATAGTTTGTATGAATATAGACAATAAACACTTATTGCTCGAACTCCTCAAAAACCCAGCAGGTACCTGTCTACTGATTTCCTGAGAATACAAGCAGTTTGAAAATATCAGCATAAAGCTGGTGAGTTCATAAGCAGTAGTTTGTAATGAAAACTTGTTGATGAGTTAGCAGAAATGTTTGTATATTTTCAAGAAAATCCGATATTTTCTTTAATGAAGATGTAGTGTTATTGACTCCGTATAAAACCATGAATGTCCGTTACTGAAAACTGTAGTGATATGCGAAAATATTACCCCATGTGACTAGCTAAAGCTAATCATGAAGTATAAGTATTTTGTATGTAAAACCATTTCATAATCAGTTCTGTTTGAAAACCCTGGCTTTAGCCAGTTTACATAGTGTATTTTAGTTCTATTTAGTATAAATAAAACCATTGAAGAGTGTCAGGTTGTAAACTAAAGGTGATTTATGCATAATGTGAGTCGTATAACCATACTTGATATGACTAGAGACCTTTCCAACGTTCTTCAGGCGTCGAGTTAAATGACATTTGTCACCCCAGGCATGCCTGCCTAACTGTAGCTAGCAGTTCGGGTGTGGGATTGTCAGTCCCGAATAGATCTATTCACAAATCTCACGCTCTCCCTCAAGGAGACTCTGGTTATACTATGATAGGATTTATCCCTGTACACCTAAGGGTACAGTATTGAAGTAGTGCCTCACAGTATCGTACAATCTAGTTTACATGTAGTGTAGTAGCGTTCTACCATAGTGAAAATCCGTATGTATACCGCGTATAGTGATATTTATAGTGATAACGTAGTGATGTAAACTGTAAACCATTTCTGTCTTAGTGCATATGTTTAGTAGTGAAAATTCATGTACTTGTTATATTTAGAAAATCCCAAACTATACTGATTATAGTTTGCATGTATAACGTAGTGAATAGCGAATCCGGAAAACTATGCAATGAAAAATGACCCTTATGCTCAACACAGTACAAAAGGGGTTAAAGTATGAGAATTGAATGAGGTTTGAAAGCATTTATGTTCAGCTTGTATCCTCCCCCTGAAAACATTAAAAACACGGAGAAAGTAGGGGTATGAACTCACCTCGGGTAAGTGGTTTGATTGAAGGATCGATACGAAGAGTCGGGTGTTCAAGTGAAGCCTTGAACACGATTCGATCCTAATAACATGTAATGACACATATACGAGTCAAATGAAGGTATTTCACCACTATAAGTGATGGAAAACCACTCTAGGGACTTGAAACTATTTGCACCAAGTGATAGGACCTCGTAGGATTGAGTGTAGGGGGTGTATGGCCACCTAGAGTGTGTGTGCGGCCATGAGTGTGCGGCCCAATGGGTGTGCGGTCGTACACTCATGAAATGAGGTGTCTTCGAAGTGTTCTCAAGGTCCACACTCACATCCACGAAGTGTTCTAGGTCAATACTCAATTGTAGTGCAAGATAAGGGTCCTAGAAGTGGGTTTATGGTCCTAGAGTGAGTGTGTGGTCCCACACAAGAGTGTGTGGTCGCACACTTGGAGTGTGCTGCCACACAAGGGTGTGTGCGGCCGTACACAGGTGTGTGCGGTCGTACACTCCTCAAAATGATGCCCAAAAGTCCATTCCAAGGTGTAACAAGGCTAGGGGCACATCTACATCGAATATGGAAGTTAAACTCTCACTTTGGAGGGTGTTTTAGGGGTGTGCGGCCACACTCACTTCCAAACACGAAGAACATGTCGTTTTTGCACACATGGAGCTTGGATAGAGTGGTCTTTCATGGATTGTAAGCTAGAGGAAGAAGTACTCACGTTCTTGAAGCTTTGGAAGGTTCAAAGTTGAAGAAACTTGAGAGGAAATGATGTTGTGTGCTGCCAAGGTGCTAAAGGAATGAAAGGAAGGGGGCTACCTTTTATATAGGGGTAAGGGTGCTGCCCAAAAGTGAGTGTGCTGCCAAGGGAGTGGGTGTGCAGCCGCACACCCATGTGTACGGCCGTACACTCCTCCAAGAGGTGTGTATGGCCCGATTTTCTCACTATTCAACACTCTGACTCATTCCTAAGCTCAACCTTGGTTATATACAAGCTTAGAACACTTAAATGAACCCTTAAATAGCACCAGAAATCAACAAAACAAGTTGAATATTGATTGAATTGACTAAGTGTACAAGATTGAAGTTTCCGGGTTGTCACAGAAATCTACAGAAGGGTAATGCTTGACACTAACATAAATCTGATAGAAGAAGGATCAACTCTTGTAACTCAATCTCAATTCAACCCAAACCTCTCAACAAGATTTGGATTTGGATCTTTCCAAAAGAAGACTATTAGTTGACCTTGATGCGATCCTTACAAACGAATCAATCACACTAAAGAAACTTGCTATCAAATCCACAATAAATTTGCTGGTTAGAAACCTAATTTAAGGAGTAATATTGCAACAAGTGATCATCAAGAACCATTTACCAATGAACAATTAGATGCTATTCGAAAAGTCTTGCAAAGTACAACCTGTGAAGACAAAGGGACAACCATGGTTGAACAGCAAGGTGGTTTATCCCCTGCTTTTAAAACTAGTTCACTTGGAGTAAAACCATGAGTAGTCGAATGTGGGGCCACTGATCATATGACAAGATATTAGAGCACGTTCACTAATCTTCAACCAGTGTCTAATGGAAGAACTGTCTGAGTAGAAACATGAGAAGATGCAAAGTTGTTGGCATCGATACGATTTTCATATCAAAAAATATATAATTACGATTCGTGTTATATGTTCCTAGTCTTAACTATAATTTGCTTGCCCCCATAAAGCTTATGAAAGATCTTAATTGCATCACAATATTAACTCCATTTATATGTGTTTTTTAGGCCTTGAATTCAGGGAAGATGATTGGCAATGCTAAAGAGTCCATGGCAAACTCTACCACTTTGAAGTTGAGGATTCGAGGAAACTTCAAGCCTTATTTTCATCGTCTTTTAATGTTTCATCTTCATTTTATTTTAATTCTTCTAGTCAAAATAAAGTTATGTTATGACATAATAGATTAGGTCACCCAAACTTTCATTATTTGGAGAAACTGTTTCCTAAATTAATTAATAAAGATCCTAGTTCCTTCAAATGCGAAGTGTGTCAATTATCTAAGCTACATTACACAACTACCCCAAGCCAAAACACAACCGTGTTTTGAATCCGAGGTTTTTCCGATGCCGAAAATCAATTTTTTGATGTTTGTAAATGTTACACGATCGTGTTGTGAGTTACACTATCGTGCTTTTGGGTCGAAATTCCCAAAACAACAACCTACTTCATTAAAAGTCAGTCTGGTGAATCTTTTTTATTTTTTGCGAATGTGTTTTTCCGAAAACACCACCATTTAACACATCATAATCATTATTTGGATCTACATGTTGCCTATAAATACGCTTCCTAACTTCCAACATCAACGGAGACTGTTGTATAGCCATTATAGATGAACTTCTGACAATTTTCGGCGAATCTAACATTTTCTGGCGATTTACAAATGCCTGAAGATTGCGACTCGATCAGTTAGTTTAGTTTTTATCATTTTTACTTTACACTCTTATTTTACTGTTTAGATATATTTTAAGTCATGTCTTGCCAAAAACCTAGTTTTTAGTTTTGTAAGACTTTGACTTATTATGAATATAATCTAAATATTTGTTTTTTCATGTGTGTTTCTATCTAGTGGTTTTAGTTTTGCGCTTAATAAAATTTTGACTATAGTTCTATTTAGACCGACCATTTGATTATGATTTAATCGTTCTAGTTAACAAGTTCTTAGAATCCATAATTGTTTTAATAAACTGGTAATAAGTAAAAGTATCATGTTGGTTCCGCGTTGGGATTTAATTATGATATACACGGCAAATCACATATTTTTACGATTTCAAACTTGTGATAAATATTGAATATTGTTGGACATTTGACACAAGCCATAATGTTGCTTTTCTGATTTAATTCTGACATAAACTACAAATCACATATTTTTATGCACCCTATGATATAGGTTTTACTAATTATTACAACCTACTTTAAATCTGCGAATCTAATTAAAAAATACATAATTACTAACCTCTTATGCATCTCGATCTTGATCTTCTTGACTCCTTCTTGAAGCTTCTTGATCCCTTCGTGATCCAACCATGTTGCTTGAATGAGAGAACCTAAAGTAGAACCCCTATAATGGAGTTACACCCAATGACTCCAAATAGAGAACCAAAAGAAAACTATGAGAGGGTCAAATTTCTTCTAACCCAAAAAGGGTTAAGAAAATTTTCCCTAGAGAAAATTGGGAAAAAGTAGGCGGAAATCTCAAGCCATGGTGCAAGGAATTATGAGATCCTTATAGCCCTATTTATAGTCTTGGATCTTTTCTTTAGTTTCATCTCCTATCCCATGTGGGATTGAGATACAATTCAAAATCTTCTCCTGGGATGAAGAATTTTGAATTTTTCTAACCCTTTAAGGGTTTCAAAATATTCCAATTAGTCAATATTTTTAACTAATTTATATTCAACCCTTTAAATTAATTAACTCTTAATTAATTTCAAAATAGTTTTTGATTAATTTATTAAACATAATAAATTAATAAACTTATTTTCTCTTTATGTTTATTTCTTTTAATTCCCCATTTGTGTCCGAAGGTTAACCTAAAAGGACATTGTTATCATTTAGAAATATTATCAATGGTTAATGACTTTGGACACTATTTACAAGTTTAACCCGAGTTTTGACGGTTCCAGGTCACCGGTGGGTTTTAAGATATCCGACCAGTTCAATCTGAGTCAAAAATAGACAAAACTCGTTCATGATTGACTCGTTCTATTCACTGAGTGATGGTCCAACCAATTCGACCGATTGGATCAACCTAGTTTTTAAAACATTGGTTCTTGCATTAAAAAGCTTATAGTTTTTGTTTTTTAATGAGCCTCTTATTAGGTTATTAAGGTTTTGTTTGGTTTTTAAAAGGTAAAGGTATGTAGTTTGCGGACCATATTTGCAAAAGAATAGGTGGACCAAATGTTTACAATCTGCAAAAAGAAAAGTGTTTATTTTCTAAAGTTTGCAGGCTGCTAAAATAAACTAAAAATAAACTAAAATGTAAATAACTGGGTTTTTAAACTTAAAAGAGTTTTTTCTCTCAAATACTTTTTATCAATAGTTATCTATAATTTAAATTAAAAACTAAATTGCATTAAAAACAATATTCATACTGTGACATCCCCATTTTCACGGCCAGAAAAGACCGATTTTGTTTATGTTTTATAAAATCAGAGTACCTCTTTTTATAAAAATGTTGCGGAATTTGTTCTAGGGGTGTGATGGGGCGGTTTGGTTCGGTTATTGGTCAAAACCGAACCATAATCATTATGATTGGTTAATGCATTTTGGTAGCCATTGGGTATGGTTAATATTGGTTATGGTTAATGGTTTTTGTCGGTTAATGGTTAATACTGGTTAACCATAATGTTCAAAATAATATAAATGATGAAAGTATAGTGACATAAAAATGAAAGAATACAAAAGAGTCCTTGGAACCAATGTTTGTAACCTAACTTATATTAATAAAATAAAATGTGTACCTTTGATACTCGGAGTGAGATAACACATAGTCACATTCAAAATATAAAACATTCAATAAAAATATAAAACATTTAAAAAATTGACATTAATAATTTCATATATTGATAATTGATATTAACATTAAAATAAAGTCAAACATTCATACACGTTCAATGCGATTAAATAAAAAACTATAAGATAAAATAGCCAAACGTTCATATTATGTGTTATCTGGATAAAAAAAAAAGTCAATCACTCATATACATTAAATGTGATTAAGTCAAAAACAGTAAATAAAAAAAGAAAAAAAGTGAAAAAAAATACATTCTTAATATATCACAAAGTCAAGAAGAAACAAAAACTTAACTTACCTAGAAGTTGTGATTATATAGTAAAAAAATCCTTCGAAAAGAACTATAAAGTCAAAACAATCTTTGATTAGGATTAACGGTGTGAGAAGCCTTCCAATTAGGATTATGAGTGTGAAGATTAAACTAATAGTGAATAATGTTTAAAACTATAGAATTAGCCGATTAGGAATTACAACATTAATCAATAATCTAACTCAATGCATGATTGAAAGATTGTTCGTCTCCTGATAAGTGATGATTAATGAACTACATTTTGAAATTTTAATAGGTCTTAAATAAGTTTGACTATATTGTTTTATATATAATCTTTTTATTTTTATATATTAAAATATAAAGTTAGCGGTTCGGTTAATAATGGTTCGGTTAACCTATAAAACCATAACCAAACCGTTAGTTATTGGTTAACAAAAATTAGAAACCAAACCAACGGTTTTTAAAATGGTTCGGTTATTATGGTTCGATTATATTGGTTAATTTGGTTATGGTTCGGTTTTTCGGTTATTATGCTCACCCCTAATTTTTTCCCAGAAAACATGATAAATAGGTTATCAAAGCATTTCCGAAGAAATGTATTTTTATTCATTTTCAAAACATTGGGATGTCATCGTCAATGCAGAAACATAAGCATAAACAGAACTTACATTTATTTACACTAGTGATCTACATCTCTTTTAAATCTCTCAGTGTAAAGTAGCTTCGTATCGACACCCGTGATACAAATAAGCTTGAGTGGGTCAGGTTGGAAAACCTGGTGAGTACATAGGGTTTTCAACCCACAATAATATAATTATTTATGTTTAAACAACAAACAATCAACCCAATTACTCATCCCCATTATCTTCCTCACTCTTAAGGGTCTACCCTAAGGGTGCGTTTGGTATAGAGAAATAGAATTGCAATAGAGAATGGAAATGCAGAGAAAGAGAATTAAGTTGGAGAAAGAGAATTGATTTCACTGTTTGGTAGAACTGAGAATATACTAGAGAAATGTTTCTGAGAATCATTTCTCTTGTTTGGTTGTATTAAGCAGTGAAATGGAAATGAGTTTTTTTTACCTTATTTATTTCTTTTTAAACAACATTTTTTAATAAAGTTACAAATAGATCCAAACTAAAGAAATATTACCACATTTGTTTTATCACTATTTAAACAACATTTTTTTTAATAAAGTTACAAATAGACACTCTTTGGAATATTGAACAAAAATCCTAACAGACACTGTTTGGAGCAGTATAAGTTAGCCAAAACCAAACCGAATAAGTTATTTGTTGAGATTAAACGTAGAGAAGACAGATGACTACAATCTAGAAAAAATATCGCCTCATTCCAAGCTCATACGAAGATCTTATATGGGTTCAAAGTTGGGACAAAATTTCTATAAACATGCTGAAATACTAACCAACAATCACAACAACCACTGTTTAGGGCTGTATAACTCAGCGAAATCTTGACTAATTAAGCTATTTTTTATTCTAATACGTAGCCAAGACTGAGAACTATAATCGGAAAAAAAACATCACCTCGTTCCGAGCTCATATGAAGATTTAATAGGGGTTCAAAGTTGGGACAAAATTTCTAAAACATGCTGAAATACTAACCAACAATCGAAGCAGCCACTGTTTAGGGTTGTATAACTCAGCCAAATCTTAACCAATTAAGCCATTTTTTATCCTAAAACGTAAGCAAGACAAAGAACTACAATCTGGAAAAACAATCACCTCATTCCGAGCTCGTATGAAGATTTTATAGAGGTTCAAAGTTGGGATAAATTTTTTATTCAAAGCTGAAATAGTAAAAAAAATAATTGTTTTGTTCATACAATTGAAGCACAAACCAGTAAAAAAATTGCAATCGATGAACACTTATTACAATCTACATTTGATTCAAAGATGATCAAACAATAAATCAAAAGAATATCATCTTCTACAACATAAATCGATCAAACCATAAGCACTTAAAACACACTCTAATTCACAAACACTAATGAATTAGAACATAAGAACAATTTGATCTATTATATGGATTTTTTTTACCTTAATTGAAGAATTGTGGGGTTACCAAGAATCGACTAGTAGAAAATAGTTAGCACCAAAAGCAACCTTGAAATCAATCTTGAATTTGAGTGGACCAAGATCACGATCACGATCGGTTGAAGTCGAAATCAACCACGAATTCGATTGTCCAGTCCAAAAGAAAACTTGAAATCGAAGGCAACAATCCAAAATTAAAGTTGAGATCGAAGGTAGAAGTGACAAACCTAAAGTTGAAATCGAAGGTAAAAGTGAAAAAAAAAAGATGTTGAATGTAGAACGCACGACTCGAACTGTGAAAATTGGGTTTTGATTTTCAACTCTCCGCTTTTTTTTTCAATTCTCGAAGGCGTTCACAACTCAATTCACTTGTTTTCCCCATAAATAATAGAGAAATAAACTGATGGAAATGGAATTGGATTTTTTCTCTATTCTCTACATATTAATACAAAACAAACAAGGGAAATGGAAACAATTCCATTTCTCTCCTCTTATTTCCCTATACCAAACACCTCCTAAGATTCATCTATCTTGCATTCGTTCATTCCGAAGTCCATTGCTTCCAGGGTTTATAAGACAGACACTAAGTCCATAGTTGCCAATGCTCATTTGTAAAGCCCTAAATCCATAGCTGCTAAAGTTAATTCATCGGGTACTAAATCCATAGCTACCAGTGTTTATATAATAGGTAGTAAGTCCATAGCTACCAACGTTTATGTATCAGGTACTAAGTCCATAGCTACCAACGTTTATTCATTAGGTACTAAGTCCATAGCTACCAACATTTATTCAATAGGCACTAAGTTCATAGATGCCAATGTTCACTCATATCATCTTTTATCTCTCATCCTTCATCTACCCATGTTATACCCAACATATTTGTACATATAAAATACGTATACAGTTTAAATCATTTAAAACATGTATAAAATCATTCATCCAGCATAGATAGCAAGTTTACATGTTATATGCACACATAGCACGTAATTTATATAAAATACTTCATATCTATATGTAAGATGAAAGTAACTATGCACTCACCTGATAAGGTGGTGATTCGGTACTCGGACAGCACTTCGTTACTCTTAAAACAATTTTCCCTTGACAAAACCTAGTATCATTACCACTAGAGTTTAGTCTAAGGTTCGACGAGACTAATTAATAGTCTAGCTATTATTACTTTTATATAAGCGTTAAACAATACTCTTCACCCACTATGTACAGACAGGGGCAGACATGGAACACCGGAGGGCAGGATCATTTTGGCATAAAGCACTTCTGAAATCCAGCAACCCAAGCGGCCCTCGAAACCAGATTCCCCGTACCGCGAGTGGTTAAAAATATATTATAACGACACTTATATAACTCATAATAATAGCTCAAATATTTATTATAAGGTCCTAATAACATTACTATATTTAAATAAAAACAATATTTAAAATAGTGTAGGTGTATCTTACCTATGAGGGGGTTTGGCTAGAAGCCGGGCTCTGCAGGGGCAGAACCTCCGAGCCGAAAGCTCTTCTTCTCGGAGCCGTCAAGTGCTCCGGGGCTTTCTTCTAGCGCTAGGGGAGTTTTGGGAGGTTCAGAGAGAGTGTAGAGAGAAGAAAGAATGGGAAAGGTGTGAAGAAAATGAGGGTGTGAGAGGTTCTATTTATAGGGTGAAATATGGCTGAACTTGGTGCCACATGTCACCATCTAGTGGCAAGACTTGGGGAGAAAGCAATGGTCAAGATTGTGCCACGTCACCCATTTTCGCACAGCACGCTTCCGGCTTCTAAAATCCGTAACTTTCGCATACGAGCTCCGTTTTTGACGTTCTTTATATCCACGCGTAGGTAAAAATAAGATCTACAACTTTCATTTGGACTCCGTTGGCTAATTCTCGACTGATCTTAAATTTAACAGTAGGAGGAGATTATACTGTTAAATGACCGCGAAAAATTCGTAACTCCTTCATACGGACTCCGTTTTCTTCTGTATTTTTATCATTGAGTTCCTATTAATGAGATATTCAACTCTCATCTAGGTCGCGTAGGCTAAAAACCGCTTGATCTAAAATTCGAGTTTCGGGTCGTGCACTGCTATGCCAAATCTTAGAAATTTCATAACTTCCTCATACGAAGTCAGATTTGGGCGTTCTTTTTTTGGACGCTCTCGGTTTAACATATTCTACGACTTTTGTTTAGATTACTAAGGCCAAAAAGTCATCTATCGTAAATTCACTATTTACGTCTCCCGGTGTCATGCCGGTTTTGCCGTAAACTTCGACGGACCATAACTTCTTCGTTATAACTTGGAGTTCGGCGTTCTTTATATGTACGGAACCTCTGTAACATATACTACCATTTGGTTAAGATTACTCCTAAATAATCTTCCATCAAAAAGTCATTTTTGACGCTCACCGTCTCTAAATTGACTAGTCCGAATCTGCGGGCGTTAGACATACATAAACAGAATCAATAAAGTGATTTAAACCTTAAAAAATACAAAAATTCTATGTATGTAACAATTCATGAAACCATCTAACATGATCCTTAAAAAGAGTTAATTGCAAAAAAACTATATAGATGAGACCGTATGTGGAAATTCAAACAAATGATTAAAAAGTATAAACACAAAAAATCGGATGCATCATCAGAATCCTTTAACATACGAGAATCGAGTCGGTTGAACAAAATTATTTACTGTTGTACGTAGTTAAAATTGGTTTGTTGATTAAAAAATTAGGTAACAGATCGGTTGAATAAGATTATGCCGTTGTTTGATTAATTTAAGTTAATAACATCAAACAATTTGAACCGATATTGATACCATAAGAATTTTGCTTTTCCTAAACTTATTTTACGTTAATATTCATATTAAATAATACTCCCTCTGTCCTAATATTATTGTCCACAGACAAAAAACACACATATTAAGAAAATCATTAATTACCACTAACTTTATTTAATAAAATGACAGTTTTGTCCTTACTTTGCATTTAATGTTCCATTAAATGCTTAGTTGGTTAAGTAATAATGAAGGGGTATTTTGGTAAAAATGTTATTTATTTTTAGAAGTTGACTATTATTTTGAGACAAACCAAAAAAGAAAGATAGACTATAATTTTGAGACGGAGGGAGTATAGTTTTATGATTTTGTCTATTTATTTACATGTTTTAAAAATTTGAATATGCGCTTCGTTGAAAACTTAAAAAAAATGACATTAAAAGCTTGAAGCTTTTTAAGATTAAATTGGTTTTAACTCGTGGAATCCTAATTTTTAATTTGAGAAGAGTAGTTTAGTAATAACATGATATTTTGGATGTTAGATTAGTTTTTTAATATTAAATTAGTTTAATCATAATTAAAATATTAATTTGGATATAAATTTAAATTTTATAGTTTTAGATATTTGTATATATAATTTAAAAATTTATAAGAATGTAAAAATAATATTTAAAATTTATAAAGATATGAATGATTTTTTTAATCAACAAGACGTATAGAAAATATACGAGAGTTTGGGCGATAGAACACCTAAGGTTCCGTTTGATAGTTGCTGACTAGGAAAGGTCTGTATGGGTAAGAAATCCTGATTGAGTAAGAAATCATGTTGTTTAAATGTGCTGAGTGATGAAAAATATCCATTTTACCATGCTGTTATATATAGTGATGAATGAAGTTGCTGAATAATTATAAAAAACATACATATTGTCATACAAAATGTAAACTACACACAAAATAATTTTTATAATTAATTATTAGTATTTTTTATAAAAATAATCATAATAGTATTTATTATAAAAATATTACATTCCCCTCTTCCTTCCATTGTTCATCGGTCAGATTAAATTTATTTTTTATAGGATTATATATATTGCCGATTTTGTTTTTCATTTCACCCAAGCAACATATTTTGATTTGTAGTAGTCAAAGTGGTTTCTCATTTGCTTCTGATCAACCTCTTTATCGTGTTTGTTTATCAATTTTTTGCGTATTGTTTTCCATGAATTAGCCTTAAGCCCAGAACCCTCACGACCATTAGTGGTTAGTTCATGGATACATGCATCAAGAAAAGTTTTGTCATCACTTTCGTTCCAAACCAACATCCTAAAACATTAATATTTAAAGTAATTTATCATATCTTTTATCAAGATCAAGAACAATTTTAACATTAAAATAATTTTGGGCAAATGTCATATTAGCCCAACCAACTTATCACGTTTGTTTTAAAAGGTCACTAAATTATTATTTTTTGTGCATTAAGGGAATAAAGTAGAATGTGACATGTTGAAATCGTCTCTTAACCCCTTATAAGAGGTCACTCAATTATAATAATAATATAAATTAAAACAAATTAATAAAAAAAGAAAAAAGAAAACATAAACGTGATCATAGGAATTAACCCATCTTCATCCCTTTGTCTTCGTCTTTACTCTAAACACCGAATCCACACAGCATCACCTCAAAGCCCATCGAAGACACCTTCATCTATTCCACATACGTCTTCTCTTGTCGGAAACCTCTGTCGACAACCAACCACCACCAGTATCTACTTCGCATCCCTGTACCACAATCGATCGAACCATCTTCGGAAAAATCCAACACCACACTGCCAAAATCGATTTCCTACAAATTGATTGAAGAACACATACACAGACAAAAACAAACATCTAAACTTTGACCCAGAATGCCCTTAAAGCTTCAAAATTGTCAACGGTAATCGAATACTTCTCTAATTCTTCATGAACGAACATCATGAGAAATTGATTTGTTTGAGTTTGAATCGAAAACTGAAGATATGAATGTTTAATAGTTGATAGCAGTTTTGGGATACATAAGTCGAACACAATTTTGGATTCCATTTTGACTGAAATCTGTGTTCGTTGGGTTATTGGAGTCGAATGTACTTGGATTAGAGTCGAACACCATTTCAATTGTTGTTGCTTTTTTATTCGATTCATGAAATCGATTTGGGAATCGAATGAGATAGTTCGACTGGGGAAAACGTCATATTTGATATTGGTTGGATTCGACTGATGATTACTGTTGGAGTTGATTCAAACATACTTGGAGTCAGATGTCTTGAAATTGAACGTCTAGATTGAAGGGTCGAAATTGATTCGATGATCAACAATTGAAATTGATATGCTTCCAGTTGAAAGCCTAATGAATGTAATGGAAATAAAAGAACTATTGTTGAGATAAGTCAAACGTGACTTTGTCAGCTGTGAATATGAAGACTAACATAATCTTTCCTTAGTTACATGTATATGACCTTTGAACCCGATTTCAAGTAACATAAGGGTATTTTAAAACAGGAAAATGTAAGTTCAATCCCCTAATGTGCAAAAAAAAAAAAAAATAGTTAAGTGATCTTTTAAAACAATCATGATAAGTTTGATGGGCTAATATGACATTTGCCCAATAATTTTCTACCAATGAATCAACATCATCATAAATAATAATAGAACAATTAAGGTCAACATAGCTTATACACAAAAAAATTCCAGCTTTCATAGCTTATAAACAAAAAAAAATTCACAACATTGCCAACAAAGCCTATACACAAAAAAAGATTCCGGATTTCATAGCTTATAAACAAAAAAAAAATCACAACATTGTCAATAGCTTTTAGATTTAACAGCTTATAAACAAAAAAAAAATCACAGCATTGCCAATAGCTTTCAGATTTCACAGCTTATAAAAATAAAAATTCGCAGCATTGTCAATAGCTTTCAGATTTCACAGCTTATAAACAAACAAAAAAAAAATTCACAGCATTGCCAATAGCTTTCAGATTTCACAGCTTATACACAAGAAAAGATTTCAGATTTTGTTCCAAACCAACATTGCCATCATAACTTTCAGATTTCACAGCTTATAAACAAAAAAAAATCTAAATTTTGATTTCATAGCTTATACACAACCAATTTTCAGATTTCATAAATTAGAGCAAAGAATGATTCTAATTTCATAGCATTTAAATAAATAATTTCAGATTTCATAACATTACAACAAGATGAATTTATGATTTCATAACCAATTTAAGATTTCATAACATTAGACCAAGAATAATTTTTGATTTCTGATTTCACAAAGCATATACAAAGGAGAAGGAAAAACAATTTTCACAGGAAAAAACATAGGATTGAAGTACCTGTTTTCACATGAAAAAACTGAAGATCGAACCAGTTTTGACGTGTTTCTCGTCGGAGCTCGAACGGAGGGAAGGTCTCTGGCCGGTGGCCGGTAGTCGTACTGGGGGAGGGACAACGACGATGGAGAGATTCGATGGCGGCCAATTTCCTTGCTGTCTCTCTATTAGGTCACGATAGGAAGAAAGAAACGAGAGGGCATGAAGGTAATTTTTTGAGTCAGCGATGTCTTATGGTCTGATCGAGAACCTTATGAGCCAGATGTTTCTGATTGAGAAAGCTATTCACCAAACGGATTTCGTCTGACCGAGTTAGCCCAAATCGCTGACTCGGTCCCAGTAAGACAATAACAAACATGCCCTAAGTCATCCTTGAAAGAAAAAGAATGAGAAAGAAAGTAAAGATGAAAAAAAAATATAAGAAAAATATATTTTATGTTTTCAAATCAGAAAGAAATATATATAAAAGAAATTAACATTTCTTTTAGTGTAAATTACACCAATTGTCCCTCGTGCATATGTCAGAAAGCATGTTTAGTCCATATTTTCAAAATTTAACTCGGACCGTCCCTCATTTGTCTAAAATTTGCACGCTTCGTCCCTCGTTAGTTTAAATTTTGCATATTTCATCCCTTGTGATACATGAAATGACTAAAATGCCCTATGTAATTTCTTTTTCATTTATTTTTGACATTTACATTCTTTTTAATTATTAATAAATATCTTAATTAAGATTATGGGTCCACCTAACTACCAACATCACTTGAAATCCGCACCACCACCAGAAACTTGAACAACTACCATCGGAAATCTACCATCACCTTGTACCACCCAACTCCCTGGTTCAAAGCTAAGACCACCACCCTGCTTCCATCAAGCCACATGTTTCACCTTCTCCTTATACCACCTGTTCAAAGCTTAAAACCACCACCCCCACCCTCCTGTACAAACACCTACAGACCAAAAAAAAACCCATTCGAAAACCAGTTGTCATCGCTCCATCATCACTACTGGAAAAACCCACCTCCACCCTCAAACACCACATCTGCCACCTCCATTGCTATCAACTACCACCAGCCAACAAAATTAAAACAAAAATCTGATGTAACAATCTTAGAAAAACCACAAACCTAAATCTACTCAGAATTAGAGCAACATTAGTTTGATTAAATCCAAAATCAAAAATCATTTTGCTCAAATATAATCAGAAGAAACAAAACCCCTAAATCAGAGTTTGAAGTTGGGTTTACTGTGGTGGCCTTAAGAGAAATCGAACCCCCCCCCCCCA